>NC_090183.1:38705590-39353090 GCF_024679245.1 Pseudorasbora parva | reverse complement strand
TCCCTCACAATCAACATAACGAATAGCCTGACAAACCAGACCCACATCAAGATGTTTGGTCTGGAAACTCACAATAGACAGGACTCAATCCGAGGGGCGGGATAAACGGTTGTCTTTCAGACTCCCTCTGCACGTGATAGGATAGCGCCACAACCAACCAGAGCAACTGCGGTGAAACTGAGCTCGTTGACAGATTAAACATTCACCGTATCCGGTCTGCAAAACTCAGAACACATCTTCCCTTCTTAAAGGGATCCCATGGTGTTGAGACTTGTATGGCTTAATATAACATAAATGATGTCTCTTACTGAATTATGTGGTAGAAAACCCATGAAAGATCTACGTTATTTAAAAAATCGATTTTATATTTGGACCATGGGCGGCGCCATTTTGTTTGCGTTCTAGGTTGATGACGTAGATTGGTTGAACTCCTCAATCAGCTGGCGTTACCCGTTGCTATTTTTACCACAACGCAACTCGAAAATTGTTTCAGAGTTAAACAAAACAAATGAATTGCTTTGTAATTGTACTTAAAACACACTCAAACATACATGTGCACACAAACTCACCTACACAAGTCACAAACAGATCGGCGGGCGCGCACACACCCACCTGACTGCTCTGTCTCAATCGCATGCATCATCACCAAAACATCCTGCCTCTCTTCCTCACGTTACTTTATCCCATCATCCTACCTAGATATTTCCCTCTGCTGGTCACATTAGGCATTATAGTTAATCTACTATCAACAGTCTATCTAGGGAACAGGATGTGTTGAACAGGATATCAACACAGGGAATAGATTGAGGGTTATGTATGCGCGCGCAGTGCGTGCGTGTGTGTGTGTGTTCGCGCCGATCTGTTGGGGTGTGTGTGTGTTCGCGCCGATCTGTTGGGGTGTGTGTGTGTGTGTGTTCGCGCCGATCTGTTGGGGTGTGTGTGAGTCTGTGTGAGAGAGAGAGTTTGTGTGCACATGTATGTTTGAGTGCGTGAAGTCGGACAGCTGTTTGTAAATCGGCTTTACTCGTTATTGCGGTGGAACGTGAGACTGAATGACTGCACTCGAACATGTCCACTATGGTGTCGGACAACACTACAAATGTCCGTCCCTTCAAATAATGCCCTATTTAAGGGTATAGGGTCGATTTCAGATTCAGCCCCTGTCGTGGAGACTGAGCAGCCCAACATCTCGATTGAGACAGAGCCTGTCGTGTGCGCGCCCGCCGATCTGTTTGTGACTTGTGTAGGTGAGTTTGTGTGCACATGTATGTTTGAGTGTGTTTTAAGTATAATTACAAAGCAATTCATTGGTTTTGTTTAACTCTGAAACAATTTTCGAGTTGCGTTGTGGTAAAAATAGCTACGGGTAATGCCAGCTGATTGAGGAGTTCAACCACTCTACGTCATCAACCTAGAACGCAAACAAAATGGCGCCGCCCATGGTCCAAATATAAAATCGATTTTTAAAATAACGTAGATCTTTCATGGGTTTTCTACTACATAATTCAGTAAGAGACATAATTTATGTTATATTAAGCCATACAAGTCTCAACACCAGGGGATCCCTTTAAGAATGACTTCAGTGCCGTTCTTTGTTCTTTTCTCAGAGAAAAGCTCCAAGTCTTCCAGAGTCGCGGTCAAAGCTGATTCCAATGACCGCTGTTCGCCATTTTCTGTGTTTACTAGAAGAAGCAAGCGCAAAGCTGGCATTATTATGTTAAGCCCCGCCCACAGACTCTATACACAATGGCCCTCATTTATCAATCTTGCATAGAAACTGGTGTATATGTTGGCGTAAGATTATGCTTACACTCCTCTCACCGCCTGATTTATGAAGCTGAGCGTACCTCTGCAATCCAGGTGTACGCAATACTTGCCCTTAATAAATGCGGCGGCTGAAAATGATCGTGATTAGAATAACACACCCCTATATATTCAAGTCTCCGCCTCTCCCACGCCCTCATTTTACGCCATGGACAAACAGAAGACGGCAAAGAAGCGAAACTTCTCCGACGTGGAGATCGGGCGCGCTCAATCATCTCTTTAGTCCACTTAGTCAGGGCACTGATTAGGACATAAGTCAATGGGCTGACTCCCTGATCAGTGCCCTGACTACTGAACTAGTGAGATGATTGAGACGCGCCCATCGAGACCATCACCAGGGAAGTGAAAAAAAACAAAATTGTTTTATTTGGGAGTTTAAAGAGTGGGATTAAAGGCGCTCACAAAAACAAAATATGGACCCAAATTACGAGTACTGTTAATAGTGTGGAGGTTGAGAAACGCACCCCAGCAGTTTAAAGCTGTTTGGATGATAAATTACCATCACAATGCATTATTTTACAGCACGTTTTGAAACAATTAGCATTTAATTTCGTATCACGGCACTTGTATTGGGGTGTACAATAGTGATGATGATGTGATGTGGAGTACTACCATTCATTCACATTAATAATTACATGACAATTTGTAAGATTCTTATTATTATTATGATTATTATTCTTAATGACGCTT
Organism: Pseudorasbora parva; assembly: GCF_024679245.1. Lineage (NCBI taxonomy): Eukaryota > Metazoa > Chordata > Actinopteri > Cypriniformes > Gobionidae > Pseudorasbora > Pseudorasbora parva. Next base: position 39,350,576 of record NC_090183.1, on the reverse strand, counting down.
GTTATTCAGAAGAAGAATGTCGTTTTTATTGATTTTATTATTATTTAAAAGAAGAAGGTCATTTTTATTATTTTGTCAGTCTGAATTATTTTAGTCCCAGTCCGTGCGCAGCTGGACGTCAGATAAAGCGCACAGGCTCGGGACTGGAGGAATACATATGCCTACAAATCAAACGCTTTGGTAAAGTCACACAAATTAAACATTGACGTTCATGTTGCACAAAAAAAACACTGAATGTTGTCGTTGTGGTTTTTAACAGTCATAATATAGCATATCTTGTCAGTGCGTTTTGTGGTGTTAGGAATTGTTTTTCTGCGCATTTTCCCACTAACTCAAACGTGCGTACACCACCTCCTGAGCTGGCGTAGGATTTGAGCGTGCCGTACGCCAACTTCCATATTGATAAATCTCAAAGTCACCGTGGGTTTGGGTGTACGCAAGGTGTACGCTGGAAATTTGGCGTACGCACTTTTGATAAATGAGGGCCAATGTGATTGGCCCGGCGAGAGTTTGGCGTTTACAGCTTAGAAGGGCATTGATAGTTGCTAGACGACACTAGCGGGCAGATTAGATTTGCTGCCGCTAGGGTGCGTCTAGATTTCTAGGCTACATTACGAAAGCACTTAGACTGCATTGTTTGAATATTTTTGTGTAAACTTTCTGACCCAATTTTCCTTGTATATGTACTGTATGAATGAATGTAACATTTATTCTTAATAGTCGAAAACAACACTTACAAGCTCAGTAACTTCCCAATGCTGTCATTTCACATAAAAACACAGCTCTTCTTGCTGAAGCAAACACATCGTCTGTTCTGCGGGATAACGAAGTCTGCTGGGACTCTGGGTAGGATGGTGTGCTCCGCTGGAGCTTTCAAAGGGTAAGTGGATGGAGCTTAGGGGAGTGTTAGCGATGCAGAGAAGCTTTGGCCTCTAGATGAGCCACTCCACTGGACACCACACACCCAGATCAGTCTACCTGCTGCCAGCATTCTCAATAACAGATAAGAGCCTATCTCTACAAACCAGATACACAAGTCATTTAACATATAAGGTGGTGGGCTGCAAAAAAAAAAAAAAAAGACTTCGAACTCTCCTCTTTTGGCTGCTCCCACCCATCAGTGACATCGCTCTTCTTTAGTAAAGAATGGTGGCCTTGGTGAGTATTGATTCAGTGTGTGTTGTTCACCAAAACAAATGCTCGATTTACCTGCTGGACTCAAGGGAACATGCTTTGAAAATAATTACAAGGAAAATGCCAATGCTAGAAAACAAATACACCTACTATAGTTATATTTCACTCCATTTTTTTAATACTTTACACCTGCAATCACACAGAAGCAAAAAGACAAACATGACACAACATCTAGAAGGAGCCTAATAGTCCCCGTGAGATCGTGCCGACCATGATGTGTGCATTCGTATCACTTTTTTTTTTACGATGGACTGCAGGGACTTGATTTAAAGATCCATCTGTTCTTAAAGGAAGGAGAACTGAAAAATAACATCAGTGACAAGTTCACCAATTAAAGAGCAGATGGCAGACTGTGGCAGCTGCTACCTGAGCTGGGTGAATAGCATATGCTGGTGGACGGAGTTTACAATTAAATTCACTTTAATGTTTTATTAGCATATCGAGATCAGATGGGTTGCACATTACGAGAAACTTTTTTAAAGAACACTAACAGCCAAATAAAAAAAAAGAAGCCTGCATGCGAAAATGACCAAGTTTTATATTGTTGTCATTTGCCCTGAGTTATGCTGTGCATTGTGGAGCTTTTTGAATGTTAAGGATTGAACATTTCAGTGAACTGGAAGTAAGCTATTCTGCGATTGAGACAGCCCTTAAAATGGCCGCCCCCCTTATCAGTGCCCTGACTACTGAACTAGGGAGAATAAGTACGTACTCGAGAGTATGTGATTTTGGATGCAACCAGAGAGAAGAGATCTACTGTAATGCTAAGTTCACACTGCCCGATTTTAGCCCCGATTTTGACTAGCCGACAGAGGGACTCGTCGATGATTCGCTGACGCCCGTGAGATATTTGGCATGCTAAATAGCTGGACCTGTCGGCGATAGACTGTAAAAAAATATGGACGTAGTGTCCGTGATGTCACTCCGACAAGCCATACAAAAAAATGGGCAAAGAGGTGGGACGTGGGCGGAGCTGAGGTGACACGATGACTAACAGACAGCCGATAAATGGCTATCCACCTGTCAATCAAAGTGGCCACGCCCTTAATTATGCAGAAATTTAAGACTTTATATTATGTAAACAAATGAATTATTAAAAAAAAAATCACCCCCTCACAGTTGTCATGATGGGTAAAATTAGCTGTATAGACCAAAATCACAATTTGTACCAGGCTGTAAATATGTTTTTTTTTTCTTTTCGTTTCCTGCTGTAAAGTTGGGCATTTTAACTCTTTCCCCACCAGTGTTTTTTAAAAAAAAAGTTGCCAGTCACCGCCAGGTTTTTTTGACCATTTTCAACAAAATTTAAGCCCATAGAATATTTAGTTTTATGAATATCTGAGCATATATCAAAATAAAGAGCTGGCCCTCTTCTTTTAAACAAACAAAAAATATTCTAGCTTCTTGCATTTCTTTTTTTATATAAGTTTCATAAAAAAGCAACATTTTGAAAAAAAAAGCTGAGAAAAACAGTTTTTGTGAAAGACTGAATCCAGATCAGATTCAGAGCGAGGATCAAACACAGACGGAGTAAATCGAGTCCATCAACACTCCTAATGCATACACAGTCCAGTAGCTCGTCCTGTGTCCACATTTCATTCAATAACATTAGGCAGTTTAGATTTATATGATGTTTAATGATGATGATCCCATTATTTTTCATATACATATGATTTCATACGATCGCTTATTTTACTGTCTTCCTCGCGTGTGTTTTGATCAGGAGATTCAGTACTCATTCAGAAGATGCGTAATAGGGCCCCCTAGCGTCTAAAAGTGAAAACACTGAAACCCAGAAAATTCCGTTTTTTTTGCTTTCTCACAAATAACGGAAAATGCAGAACAAAGACGAACCCCAGGGAGATAGCCGCTTGGTTCTGACAGAAAAATACATCGGCGATGACCTACAGCCAATGAGCGCGCAAGGTACAGGGCAGCGGGAGGTTCAGGGAGGAGTTATAGAGCAGTATATCAGTATTTTAGATATCTTAAGTGTCTCCCCAAACAATTCCTCCTCCATAATCTTTTTTCTTTTTCTCCATTTCAATGCAAATAAGCGCACATACAAACTTTCTGCAATTTATCATTTTTAATAACAATTCCAGTCTCGCGCGAGAACTCCGGCCTGACGCACGCGTGATCTCGCATTGTTTACTTGTCACATCTAAGGTGTTTGGTTGTGAAACGTAGTTTGCGCACCAGACAGAGTTGTTGATGGTTCTTCATTTCGTAAAGTCATGCAGTGTGAATCCTCCTGTCACCGATTCCATCGTGTTGTGTGAACACAGCAGTGGCTGAATGCTACCCCAGATTATCATGCAGTGTGAAAAAAAAGGGATCCGATGAGTCTAAAAATTGTGTAGTCTAAACTCGGCAGGTAGGGGATGATATTTTTATTAAAGATTATGAAGGCATGTGACGAATGTAGTTAAATTGCATTCACATTTAATGTCCTGTATGCTGATTTTACACAATATTGGACCAGCCCTTGCTGAAACAAAAAGATCAGAGATCAAAGATCAACCCAAGTATAGATGTGCATGCAACCATTTCTGTGTGGCTCTGAGATAGGTACATTGAATTGTCTTTATAGAGCAGCATGTCGCTGCTGGGTAATGGAGCGTGATGAGCACTTTGTGTCAAGCTCAGCTGTCCCAACAGATAAGACCCAAGCCACCACTAACAGTTGGTGTCATATTTCCACCTTAGCACTGCAACGGAAGTTCAAACTGCTCCACGGTACAGTATACAACTTATATCTTTCTCATAAACCCGCACATCTATTTTACAACTTGTCTGTTTAGCAGTTGTAGGTTGTCATTTCTAAAAGCTAAAAAAAGAATGCACCAAAAAAACGAATAAATAGACTAATCTTAATAATTAATTAATAAGTAATTTACTTAATGGTTAACTGAAATTTTCATTTTAGAATTATGCTTCTTTTTTCTTATTAAAAACTTAGGTTGCCATGACTTGATGCTATAATTGTAATAATTATTACTTATCGTTAATCAAGAAAAAAAGCTGCATGGAGAGACATGTTTCAAAATAATAAACTAAACAATACTCAGGTAAATCATCTGTTCTTTTTTCAGGATTATTTTCTTGATTTGAGAATACAGTGTGGGTCACTTTGTGTCAAAAAGACAAATAGCATGGATTGAATTTCAGCCACTCTGTGGAGTCAGAGTTATTTGGTGATCACAGATCTTTGTGGAAATTACATCTGCTCATACTCCGCCTGAGTGTGAAGGACTAGAGGGCTTCAGGATGCACAGAGAAATTTCCTGTTGAAGCTCAGAGGAAAGGACACATGATCAGATACCTTTGGAGCATGAACAGTAAGTGGACACACTGGAAGGTGACACTTCAGTTGATAAGAATATCCTGCCTGTCTTTGCATTCTTTCTATTTTGAAGTGTTTGTCTCTCTAACCGGGTGTTAAATGTTATTGGAAAGTTTACCCTCAAACAATGTCAGAAAGGCTTGAGCTGGCCTGAGAGAATCTCAAGATAGCATTTTGCTCATCACCGCAAGAAAGAACAGAATTATTATCATTGGTGTTATTATTATTATTAATTATTGTGCCAAGCAGGCCGAGCAGCAATTAGCGAAACGTACTGCTTGCACTTTATTATAGCGATTCATTAAATCTATTACACTCTTCTGCACATTGAGCCAAGTGGAAATTTCTTTAACCTCCATATGGTAGAGTTAATGAAACTCCCCATGACTGTTCTGTTTGTGTTGACACTGGGAACCTTTCTGCAAAACTACACAAAAGAAGACGCAAAAGGACGCATTGTTATGATAATCAAAGGAAATATAAAAGCTGTAAGAACAAGATAAAAACAATAAAACAATGGGCATTCATTTATTGGGGAGCAGTTTTCTTCCATTTCAGTGTAATTAATTACAAAGAACTTGAACCTATTAAAATAAGTTTTTCACTGTGCATTAAATAAAGTGAAAATCCAGCTACAGTATTTTAACTGGGAAGCTGCAGTCTAAGAAGAAATACAATCTATGTGTTTCTATATGTGTCTTGCATAAATCATCTAGAGACAAATAATGTGCCCCATATAAAACAGAATGCAAATGTTGAAAAATGTTGTGTTGTTTCATGGTTCTTTCTTCATATATTATTGTTCGTTAATGGATTCTGTAAGATTAATTTAAAGGAAAGGTAGAATAAAGATATGGTTTGGTTACAGGTTTAACAAGGATGTTCAAAGCCTCAGTGTGGTTACACCCAGGGTTTGAAGGTTTAATGTCTTGATTCAGTGACATAGGAAATGCTTTACTGGCAGAACATATGTAAAAGAGTCTTTACTGGATTTGAATTAAACCCCTGCGGTGGCCCAGCAGTGCACAACACAACGAAATTGAGCCACAAAACAACAAAATTAAGCTGCAATACAACAAAATCAAGCCATAACACAACGAAATTAAGCCACAACACAATGAAAAAGCCACAACACAATTAAATAAAGCAACAACACAATGAAATCAAGCCACAATACAACGAAATTAAGCCACAACACAGGGAAATCAAGCTAGCCTAGAAATCTAGACGCACCCTAGCGGCAGCAAATCTAATCTGCCGGGAGTGTCGTCTAACAACTCTCAATACAAAACGGCAAACTCTGGTCAGGCCAATCACATCGTGCATAGAGTCGGTGGGCGGGGCATAACATAATGATGGCCAAGTTACCCTTGCGTGCTACTAGTAAACACAGAAACTGGCAAACGACGGTCTTTCGAATCAGCTTTGACCGCGACTCTGGAAGACTTGGAGTTAAGCCTTTCTCTGAGAACAATTTATACATTTATTTATATAGTGTTCTGAGTTTTACCAACCATCGTGCAGACCAAAAATATTTAAGATATTTTGAAGAATGCCAGTAACGAAACAGTTTACTGGAGCCATTGACTTCCATAGTAGAAAAAAAAAAATACTATGAAAGTCAAAGGCTCCAGTTAACTGTTTGGTTACTGACATTCTTCAAAATATCTTCCCTTGTGTTCAGCTGAAGAAAGAAATTCATACAGGTTTGAAACAACTTGAGGGTGAGTAAAGGATGACAGAATTTTAATTTTAAAGTGAACTGTCCCTTTAAATCAGAAAATACAGAATAAGGACATTTACCAGGTTTGCTCTTTTATATTTTAAGATTTCACTTATAGCCAGAGCACAAATAAAAGCCTTCCGATCAAAATAATATACAATTACATTATGTGTTTTTTATATGACATTAAATGAACATTGCTTATGAGGTTCTGCATGTTCACTGAGTAACAATCATTCTTAACTTAATTTTATTTTGCCTGGGAGCAGATGAAAGGCAGCATACAAGGGCTGGATATAGAGTAAACTCTTTCTAATGATGATCGGTGACATAAATGCACAAAACCAACAAACCAAATAGAGCTGGGTGAGATATGTATTTTTGTACATTAAAAAGAGACATATTTATCTAGATATTTATAGAGCGTCCACTGAGGGAACAGTTTTTAATTGTTTCGATAAAATGTACAGTACAGATTTGTGAAAACTGACCTAACTTACCAAGGACTCTATGATATACGCGATGCAGAAAACACAACAAAATCAATCCAGTCATAAAAACTCTTCACGGCAACCCGTCAAAATAAAAGTTCGGTTAATCTTGAAGAAATCACGACAGAAATGTGTTACTGTTGTACAGTAGAATTTAGGTGGATTTCAATGTAATACTAACACTAACATTAATAATAATAATAATAATAATAATAATAATAATAATAATAATAATAATAATAAAAAATTATAATTCAAACCTTATTTTTAAAAGAATAATAAAAAATGTTTCTACCATGTTTAATTTTAACAGTGACGCTCTGTTATTCAACACTTTATTTAAAAAAACTGTTTATTTAATTTCAAATGATTATTGCCTTCATTAATATATATAAATTGTTATTTTTATGAATTCAATTAAATATACAGGCTTTTTTGATTATTAACATTTAATTAAACCATTAAAATTGAATCCAGACCCCTTAAAACAGAAAACAGATTTTTTTGGTTAAAAAAAATAATAATAATAAACAGGAATTTTAGAGGGGAAAACTTTTTTCAAAGGGCCCAACATTTTAATTTTTTTTTAAACTTTTTTAAAATTGTTGTTAAATTGTATAAGTTTCATGATTTCCATTAATTGGACATACTTTTTGATTACTTTTAATTAAATTGTTAAATTGTGTAAGTTTCATGATTTCCATTGATTGAACATACATGATTACTAAAATTTAAAATGGAATATTAAAAAAATAAAACATTAAAAAACAAATAAAAAAGATTTCATAAGGCCCTACTTACCAACTCTAAAGCTGACATTTTTTTGTCTGACCATGCAGTGACAGATGGGGTGAGTGTTTGAGTCTGAAAACAGTCATGATTGCAATTCAGACTAGATGGATTAGACCGTTAGTATTACGCTAAAAATGACCAAAGACTCTCAATATTTTTTCTATTTAAAACTAGACTCTTCTGTAGTTACATCATGAACTAAGACTAACGGAAAATGAAAAGTTGTGATTTTCTAGACCGATAGGAACTATACTCTCATTCCTGTGTAATAATCACAGAACTTTGCGGCCGTGGGTGATATTACGCAGTTCTTGAAAATGGGCTAACTTCCTTCAACATAACCAACGTGACAACCTGTTTGCACAGAGAGCTATGTATCTATGGAGACATTTGTTAGAGACGATTCAGTAGATATTTACTTTGGTGCAGATCCAAAACCATATCTATTTAATCTGGAATAACAGATACACTTAAGATGAGCTTTTGACAAGAAAATCTGGCTGAACAGACTGGGGCAGAAGGGAGGAGGAAAGCAGATTTGAACTGGTGAGTCAACGTTTTTTGCGCACAATTCACACCCAGCGATAATTCAAGAAAAAAAATGTCAGAATGCGCCACGTGCAGCATGGATTTGATCTTCTGACCTTTTGATTTTGATTAACGTAATATGTGAAATATGCTAAGACATTTGATGAACATTGTCACTCAGTTTATTTTAATCAAATTATACACTCACCAAAACTACTAACGTTATACTATATAAACCAAATTACAGAGCAAACCCTCATACTCAGCGATTGCATTTCACAGGTAAAGTTAGCTAAAGACATCAGCTGTGCTTTTTCAATCTGGTCGTTCAAGCTAACGAAAAATAATGGTATACTTACAGCCATGGGTGAGGATACACTTCACCCTGTCTGGCCATATCATACTGTGGTACAGGTAACACTATCCATTTTTCCAAATAGTCATCTGGTCCAAAATGCTTTGAGCAAACACACAGTTTCTTGATTGAATCCGGTGTTTTGATATCTATGTTCAGAGCAGCCAGCCATTGATTATTTTGTTCCTTGTATTTCATTGGTATTATGTGAAACATGATGGTAGAATACACCTTCGACTTACTATCACAGTCCTTTACAACGTACAAAACCATGGCTAAATGCACAGGTAAATCCACTGAACTCTGCCTCGTCTGCAACGACACAAACTTAGTGCCGGTTGCATTGGAAGTAACCTATCTGAGGACTACTTTCAGGCACTGTGTAATATCATTGCGCCGCTGCACCCATGGTAAGGTAGCTAAGTTCAGTGATTATTACGCAGGAATGAGAGTATAGTTCCTAGCCATATCAGTCTAGAAAATATAAACTTGTCATTTTCCGCTGGTCTTAGTACATGATTTAACTACAGACGAGTCAAGGTTTAAATAGGAAAAATATTAACACTCTTTGGTCATTTTTGATAGCAATGCTAATGGTCTAATCTGATTCAATGACGAATGCTAAGCTATGCTAAAAGTGCTACCACCAGACACAGAGATCGCTTGAATTCAAAAACAGTGAAACTCAACTGTTGAGTTTTCCTTTAACTTCACATCATCAGCAAATCATCATTTTAAAATTCTATATCATTGCCACACACTTTTTTTTTTTTTAAATGTGAGTTTGTCATTACCATTTATAAACTTACTGCAACCTCATATTCATAAGTACACACAGTGAAGTGGCAGACTGAAAAGAAGACAAATTCTCTTAAATGTAGGAAATAAATGTTTGATGGAAAAGTTCGACCAGCCGTCCCTAACGGAAGTGAGGCAAACTCAATTATTTCTCACCCAATTGACATTTCTGTCCAAGCTGTGCCTCAGAAAGTATGCACATCGTCCAAGCTAATAACAGTCCTTTCCATAACTGCAGTAGAAGCATTGAGCGCATTTGTCAGAAATGCGGCTGCTCATTGCACAGAGACAGGAAGGTGAAAAGTCTGGGTCTTAATTACAGGGCAATGGCATACCTCTACAGGGCAGAGTTGAGTGGATCAAGTTGGACTGAGTGGGAGAATGCCTGGAAGATTAGCCGTAGGCGACAAGGTCCTAGGAGAGAGAGAGAGAGAGAGAGAGAGAGAGAGAGAGAGAGAGAGAGAGAGAGAGAGAGAGAGAGAGAGAGAGAGAGAGAGAGAGAGAGAGAGAGAGAGAGAGAGAGAGAGAGAGAGAGAGAGAGAGAGCAGGGCTTCAGGGTGGAAGATAGGTGACTGGTGGAATGATGGGGGTTGTGTGTCAAACTCTCAAAGGAGATCCATGCTGATGATGCTGACATTGGCCTGTCTACCACTCAATGAGCCAACACCTGTCAAGAGACTGTAATCAGAGTCAGACAGACAGAACGAAAGAGAGACAGACTTGAGTTTTCAGTTATTGCTGAAAACAGCGAGAAGATTCACAGGATAGCGAGGCACAGACGGTGCCCACATGATATGGACAGTAACAGTTTTTGGCTGATGATGACAGTGTCCAAATCAATTTAATCTGACACATGACAGGTCTATACATGATTTAAAATACATTTAACTTTTTTTCCACAGTACAGCAGATAAGGACATGATATGATGAGGAAAAGTGAGTCATGAGAAAAGTCAAAAGAGCACTAATTGATTGACCACATATATATTGTAATGGTACTTGCTAAGGCAAGTATCGCCATTACTTTCACTTGTTAAAAGAAAAAATGTCATTATTAAACTCATCCTTATGACTTTAATTCAGTAGCTTTTTTAAAAAAAGTTTTATCTATGATGCAGGTTTAAAATGACAATGATGACAGATATTTAATATTTGTTTTAAATTCTTACTAATTTTTAAGATCTGACTTACATCGTCAGATTAAACGGTGAACGAGAGGAGGACACATAGGAACAAGAGTAACACTTTTGCATCATGGAAGAGATTTGTGGGCAGACAAACACTACTTACAATATTTTCATAAAATATAAAAAGCTGGTTTTAATTATTACTGGGCTCTTTCCAAACAGAAACATAGAACAACTACATAAAATAATGGAAAGAAGGGGGTTGTGGGATAATGAAAAAAACACAAAACACATTAGAGCACATGCACCACTAGCCAGGTCATGTATCTGGCCATAAACAGTATACTATTTCCATACATTTTTTTATGTACTTTATAAACACATATGCTTTAATACTCTGGTCTACTGAGAGTACCTCTTATATCCAAGAGGCTGAGTTAACTATTATTGGAGGTTCTACTGCTAAACTCACCTTTGACTGACTGGAGCCAGCAGTATTGAAAATTATGTTGATCATGAACATTTCTGCGCATCATCATCTTTAGCCACTGGCTCCAAACACTTCGGTGCTCTAACAAGTGCAACTGGGATCTTATCACTCTTCTTTTCAGGTATTATAAGGTCTCTTCACTACCAGTGTTAGATATCCTCCACACCACTGGTGAATTAGAAAAACCTACCAGTCCATACAACTTTTACACAACTTACATAATTTTAATTGTGATTTCATTAATTATATTTATGTTATGGTGTGGTGTATATCAAATATTCTTTATAATAGTGTTCGGGAGACAAACATTAGACTGCCAAAATAAACAATTGATGGTAAAATATCTTGGATTGCTTGTGTTGCTCACTTCAGTAGCAAAGTTATGCAAAAATTACAATACAAATATTCTAGACATTATACACTGATCAGGCATAACATACAATATTGTGTTGGTCCCCCTTTTGCTGCCAAAACAGCCCTGACCCGTCGAGGCATGGCAGGGCGCATTATCCTGCTGGAAGAGGTCACGGGGAATACAATTTCGAAATTTTGAAAGGGTTTACATGGTCTGCAACAATGCTTAGGTAGGTAGGACGTGTCAAAATAACATCCACAATGATGGCAGGACACAAGGTTTCCCAGCAGTACATTCCCCAAAGCATCACACTGCCTCTGCCGGCTTGCATTTTCCCCATAGTGCATTCTGGTGCCTGCCATGTGTTCCCCAAATAAGCGATGCACACGCAACCGGTCATCCACGTGATGTAAAAGAAAACGTGATTCAGACCAGGCTATCTTTTTTCATTAGTCTGTGGTCCAGTTCTGATGCTCACGTGCCCACTGTTTGTGCTTTCAACAGTGGACAGGGGTCAGCATGGGCACCCTGACTGATCTGCGGCTATTCAGCCCCATACACAACAAACTGCAATGCACTGTGTATTCTGACACCTTTCTATCAGAACCAGCATTAACTTCTTGAGCAGTCTAAGTCTACAGTAGCTTGTCTGTTTGATCGGAGAATACGGGCCAGCCTTTGCTCCCCACGTGCATCAATGAGCCTTGGTCGACCATGCCCCTCACCACTGTTCCTTCCTTGAAGCACTTTTGATAGATCCTGACCACTGCAGACCGGGAACACTCCACAAGAGCTGCAGTTTTGGAGATGCTCTGACCCAGTCGTCTAGCCATCACAATTTGGCTCTTGTCAAACTCGCTCAAATCCTTACACTTGCCCATTTTTCCTGCTTCTGACATATCAATTTTGAGTACAAAATGTTCACTTGCTGCCTAATATATACTACCCACTAACAGGTGCCATGATGAAGAGATAATCAGTGTTATTCACTTCACCTGTCATATGCCTGATCGGTAGGAATGAATTTGGTAAGTGTTTTGCAAAATTTATCCATCTTGAGCATCAATAATCAATCGTGGTATTTCTATCCAAAATGCAGTCTCTCAAAATGTTCCACCCTAATCACATTAAACCATACTAGCGTACTACCATGTGAACCAGAAAATTTTACTCATGTTTAGAAAGTGTTGTTAACACTCCTATAGCTCTTTCCCTTGAGACCACCACTGTTTTTCACTCATGAATCTAACATTATCATCATATTATCATGTACTATGTACGGTATGTACATTAAAATTCAATTTTACACTGTAAATAAGGTCTTGTGCTGTCTACTGAACCATGAGTATGCATTCGTGTACTTTACCTCTGCACTGAATTTCCTCTATGTAATCAATAAAGTACAGCAATACATCTTCCTGCCTATCTAGGTAAAGCACTTGGAAAGTGCTTAAGCAAGCAGGAACCAAGCTCAAAGATCACTTCATATGCAAAGTGTGAAACTGGCATATGGTACAACTATCACACTCAGCTTGTCTGACTCAGAAACAGTTATGTGATGCCTCACAAATTGCTTTCGGTGTCCCTTTTACCCTGAAATATCCGAATCACTCCATCTCTATTGCTGAGAGTTGGGTACAGCCACTCCGTTCCCCTTAGTAAAAGATAATGAGGACATTCAAATGCGACTTATCCTGTTATTATGGACACGAGTAAGCTATCTGCCTTCTCACCGTCTCTTAATCAGGTCTCACGGGAGAGTTTCTCGATTGTGTGAGCATTAGCACTCCACATTGACATTTAGCCGAGTTCAACTGTGTGAGAACTACACCAGTATTTTAAGATGTTCCCTCTTTTGCCCGAGCTTTTCTTGTGAACTCGCGGTCCTGGCCCTACCTCCTGGGAGGGTACTCAAGGCGTTCATGGAGTTCATTAAGTCTTTTGTCATCGGAAGAGCTGATGGGGGACATAATGTGTATTATTATCCACTTCTGTTGTTTTAAGTGGTTGGTGTCTGTCCTCTGTAGAAGAGGAGCTGATGTCTGAGTTATTGACAAAGCGACAACACAAAAGGAACCAGAGATACAGTTACCCTTTTATTGAAAGAGTATATGACCATGCTACAGTATCATGTCAATCATCTAAATTATCTAATGCCTGGAATTCAAGAATACATCCTTAAAATGCTCCCCCCATTCTTTTCCCATAAACCCGATTAGACACACCCAGGATTTAAAAAGTCCTGCAAAATGTGTAATATAAAAGAATCAATCTTTTTTTTTCTTTTTTTTTTTTTGCCTCCGGTGAGATATTTAAATGATTATTAAAAGGAAAATCTTAAGCTCATTAAGGCAACCTTTTTATTTTAATATTTACTTTTATATTTTAAAAAGTTATCTATTCCAAGGATAGCAAAGCTGCAATTCATAAATCAAATACTTCAATCATCACTCGTCAGTCACATGATCCTTCAAAATTCATTCTAATATATTGATTTGGTTCTCAAGAAACATTCTGGACCCATTTTATATTAGGTGGCCTTAACTATGTACTAACATTGTAATTAATCATTTGATACAATGCACTTATTGTGTACATACATGATTTTACATTGTACTTACATTTTTAAAAAATACCTGCATGTAATTACGTCTGTAATTCATTTCTGTTGTTACATTTGTAATTACACAGTTGGCACTTCCCTTACACCTAACCCTACCCTTAAACTGACCCACACCACCACACCTAACCCTAACCCTAACCCTAACCCCACCACCACACCTGTCCCTAACTCTACCCTTAACCTGACCCACACCACCACACCTTACCCTAACTCTACCCTTAAACTGACCCACACCACCACACCTGTCCCTAATTCTACCCTTAAACTGACCCACACCACCACACCTGTCCCTAACTCTACCCTTAAACTGACCAACACCACCACACCTGTCCCTAACCCTACCCTTAAACTGACCCACACCACCACACCTGTCCCTAACTCTACCCTTATACTGACCCACACCACCACACCTGACCCTAACCCTACCCTTAAACTGACCCACACCACCACACCTGACCCTAACCCTACCCTTAAACTGACCCACACCACCACACCTAACCCTAACCCTAACCCTAACCCTAACCCTAACCCTAACCCTAACCCTAACCCTAACCCTAACCCAACCTAACCCTAACCCTAACCCTAACCCTAACCCTAACCCTAACCCTAACCCTACCCTTAAACTGACCCACACCACCACACCTGTCCCTAACTCTACCCTTAAACTGACCCACACCACCACACCTGTCCCTAACTCTACCCTTAAACTGACCCACACCACCACACCTGTCCCTAATTCTACCCTTAAACTGACCCACACCACCACACCTGTCCCTAACTCTACCCTTAAACTGACCAACACCACCACACCTGTCCCTAATTCTACCCTTAAACTGACCCACACCACCACACCTGTCCCTAACTCTACCCTTAAACTGACCAACACCACCACACCTGTCCCTAACCCTACCCTTAAACTGACCCACACCACCACACCTGTCCCTAACTCTACCCTTATACTGACCCACACCACCACACCTGACCCTAACCCTACCCTTAAACTGACCCACACCACCACACCTGACCCTAACCCTACCCTTAAACTGACCCACACCACCACACCTGACCCTAACCCTACCCTTAAACTGACCCACACCACCACACCTGTCCCTAACCCTACCCTTAAACTGACCCACACCACCACACCTGTCCCTAACTCTACCCTTAAACTGACCAACACCACCACACCTTACCCTAACTCTACCCTTAAACTGACCCACACCACCACACTTGTCCCTAACTCTACCCTTAAACTGACCCACACCACCACACCTGTCCCTAACTCTACCCTTAAACTAACCCACACCACCACACCTGTCCCTAACTCTACCCTTAAACTGACCCACACCACCACACCTGTCCCTAACTCTACCCTTAAACTGACCCACACCACCACACCTGTCCCTAACCCTACCCTTAAACTGACCCACACCACCACACCTGTCCCTAACTCTACCCTTAAACTGACCCACACCACCACACCTGTCCCTAACTCTACCCTTAAACTGACCCACACCACCACACCTGTCCCTAACTCTACCCTTAAACTGACCCACACCACCACACCTGTCCCTAACTCTACCCTTAAACTAACCCACACCACCACACCTGTCCCTAACTCTACCCTTAAACTGACCAACACCACCACACCTGTCCCTAACTCTACCCTTAAACTGACCCACACCACCACACCTGTCCCTAACTCTACCCTTAAACTGACCCACACCACCACACCTGTCCCTAACTCTACCCTTAAACTGACCCACACAACCACACCTGTCCCTAACTCTACCCTTAAACTGACCCACACCACCCACACCTGTCCCTAACTCTACCCTTAAACTGACCCACCCCACCACACCTGTCCCTAACTCTACCCTTAAACTGACCCACACAACCACACCTGTCCCTAACTCTACCCTTAAACTGACCCACACCACCACACCTGTCCCTAACTCTACCCTTAAACTGACCCACACCACCACACCTGTCCCTAACTCTACTCTTAAACTGACCCATCCCACCACACCTGTCCCTAACCCAACCCTTAAACTGACCCACACCACCACACTCGCCCTAACTCTACCTGTATCCCACTTCAATATCAGCAAAAGTGTTTTGCAATACAATATGAACACAGTAAGTACTTTGTACTTTTTTTTTTTTTTTTTTTGATGTAAGTACATTGTACTTAAGGCCACCTAATATGAAGTGGGGCCAACATTCTTAATATAAGCAATGTTAAAAACAGTTATGCTGCCTATTTATTCTTGTCCCCCCAAGAATATTCTTGTTACAACTTTTGGAACAATTCTTTATTTACTGACACATTTGATCAATTTAATGCATCCTTGCTGAATAAAAGCATTCATTTAATTTTTAAAATTCTTACCGACCCTGAACAGTGCTGTATGTGATTATTTTTTAGAGTGATACAATGGTTAGAAATAATGAAAAAACAGCTAAATAATTCCATTGTTAGAAAAAAGATCATTTTAGGTACAAAACAACAAAAAATATGATTTCATAGCAAGTAAGAAATATTTATAGCCAGCAAATTTTCTCATTTCATCTGCCATTGGTAGGTGTAGTAAAAAGTTAATTTTGGACCCTGGACACACCTGCATATGTTCCCTTTTTCATAATTCTCCTACTGGGACAATTTGTCTTTTCCTTCCCATTTCTTCCACCTCCTCATGAACGCAATCTTAAGAAACTGACCCCGGGTCATTAATATGCAAAAGAAGCTCTGTTTCCCAACTGAGGACTTATTGGAGCGTGTCCCCATGTCTTTACGAGTACAATAATGTGTTGCCCATGACTCTGGAGTGTGTTATAATCAGCTGACACATGGGGAGGAGGAGTGTGGAGCGAGGTGGAATGAAGCAGGCCCCCTGGAGGGTGAGAGATGGAAGCAGTGCGCTCTTCAAGGATCCTAGCAAATCTTATAAAGGATTGGTGGCCTCTGGGGCTGAGGAAATGAAAGTTTGCTTCCTCTTTTAGAACAGGTGCTGTAACTTTTAGGCAGTGATAAGTTAAACATAGTCTGAAGGCTGGCCTAAAAAACACCACTCTTCCAGGAAACTGCAAACCTCAGATGGAGAAAAGATGACGTTCCAGGACTCTATGCAATGAATGTGGTAAGGCTGCAGCTGTTTTTGTTTGCATATTTCATATGGAATGCTTATCGGTCAGGTTTGTAGTCAGTCCTTATAGATAAAGTGCAGACACACATAAGATAGAATAGGATATACAATTCTAAATAATGTCATTGTCTTTAATATCATGTTAGGTCATGCAGTGGGGTTAAAAAAAGTTGATTTATACATTGATTTTTATTTTTTTAACATTATTGAACATTTCACATTAAATATTTCATTAGAAATTAATCATTTTGGTTCAATTTGACTGGAAGTTTGAAGAAGATCTGGCTACACTCTTTTAGAAGAAAAGGTTACAGCTTTAAAAGGTTCTATCAGGCGTTACGTATTCGGAACCCCTAAAAGGTTTTGTATAGAACCCTTTTTATGTTTCAATCCTTTAACCCATATGGAACCTTTTAGGGGTTCGTTCACTCATTATCATTTGTTTTGTCCTTCCCAGGATTAAATATTTCATATTACTGACAAACATTTCACTGCATTATTCAGTGTATTCAAATGCATTTATGAATGCATGTGAATGATCACAAAATTCAAGATATGGGGGTTATAAAATGTATATATTTATCTAATTTTATGTCGTTAATCAATATCACACGAAGAATGCAATTTCAGTTTTTCACCTCCAAAAATCAGCATTGTGATATTAAGTTACTACAACAGTTTAATAAACGATAATTTAATTAAAACTACAAAATGTTGCATAATAATGTAATATATAAATGAATAATAGCCGAAATAACCTTTGTGACAAAAGGGTTCTTTCTTGTCATTATAGAACCCTATTAGCATAAAAGGTTCATTGGATTTGAGTAAAGAACCCTATAGAACCCCAAGGAACCCTTTTTTTCTAATGGTGTACTATAGTGGATATGCTTATATTTGCATATAGGGTATTTAAATACATATCTAACATCTAACATGGTGATCCCATGCAACCATGAGAATTTAGAGGAAATTTACCTGTTTCAATCATAGATGTCGATAGAGAGCCCAGAATGTTTTTGTTTCCCTTAAAACCTGGAAATAAACAGAATCATCCTTTCCATCACCGGGCCAAATTGTTCTAAAAACGGTAACGTATGGTTCCAGTTGTATTTCCACTTAAGCTTGGATTAACACAGCACAATTACAAACAATTCTTGGTTAGTTCACTCCAAAATTAAATTGATGTCATTAATGATGTCACCCTAATGTCGTTCCAGACCCGTAAGACCTCCGTTCATCTTCAGAACACAATTTAAGATATTTTATATTTTAGTCCCAGAGCATATGCAGTCTATGCACACTATACTGTCCATGTCCAGAAAGGGAATAAAAACATCATCAAAGTAGTCCATATGTGACATCATTTAGTTAATTAGAATCTCTTGAAGCAGCGAAAATAAATACATTTTGGCCCAAAAATAACAAAAACTACGATTTTATTCAGTATCAGTCTTCTCTTCCGCGTTTGTTTTCAAACCTCAAATAAAGATTCAAACGGCCCTGAATCAATTAATTGATCAATGATTCGGATCGCCAATGTCGCGTGATTTCATCAGTTTGGATCACGTGTCAAACTGCCAAACTGCTGAAATCACGTGACATTGGCGATCCGAATCATTGATCGATTCACTGATTCAAACCCTTTAAGCAACGTTAACAGTTTGGCCCGATAGTGAAAAAGCGGCTAAGGCTTTTAGGATTTTTAAAGTTTAAACTGTTTTAAACATTCCTGACATAAAAGGATACAAAAATTGTTGTGTGTGCCATGTACTAAAACATTGCTCCGGTGAGGTTTTCAACTCAGGCACCTAGCAAGAAATCTTACAAAAAGCTCCACGTTGTTGCACTCACGGCCATCTGTTTGCCTATGGGCGTGCTGGTCTGAAAACGGTCTGTGTTCATGTGCATTTGTTAGCATGTTGCTATTTTGAGGCAAGTGAAAACGACTGTGCCATTGATCAACAAAAACCTGGTATTTTTGTTATTTAAAAGAGTGCGTTAGTAATATGTTCCTATAGGAGGTTGCACAAGCACGCACACTCTGTTGATTACACACACAGGGATGCGCAGCAGCAAACATTTTTAAATATCAATTAAAAAAATATAAAAAATAAAAGGATTCATCTCTGGAGAAATGTTCAGTCTTTCCACTCGCAAATTCCGCCATGTAAATAGCGAATCCGCCATGGTGCGAGCTGTCTGTTAAAGGGAATAGAAGATGAGGCTCTGATTGGTTTATTGCACATTACGCCCAAAGCACACTCATTACTCATTCAAAGGCTAGCTACAACCCTTTTGGACCATGCGCCTGACACGCTGACCGTTTTGTCTGATGTTAAACTAGCACTAGCCATGCACTTCAGACCAGGTTCTCAGATAGTTAAAACAGGGACCCTAGAAGCAAATCAAACTATAGGTATGCATATATATATATATATATATATTTTTTGTGAAGGAATTTGACTGCTTATAATGATAAGATTAGCTTTTAATTCCTTAGAATCCTTTTGTAATAGCAAAAGGCAAAAGCAAACCATACGGTCATATAATACTTCAAGGAGTTTTTGAGATATGAGCATTAGCAGTGGAAAAGGATTACTTCAAAGCACAAATCATTCAGAAAAAAAATCTGCAGAAGATGGAAATTAGAAAGTAAATACTTTTCACATGGTTGCTCTCATTAAAGCAATTCAGCAACCTTATTCAGTAAAGGGAATTAGCAGGCTTGTATTAGCTCTTTTACCCTTGCCCAAAGCAATATCTTGCTTATCTCAGTTGTCTAAACCTACATCGACACAGAGTTGTAAATGCTATTGCTAAATGCTAACAGTCACCTTTAAACCAACAGTGTAAAATTGCTTTCTGAAATGTGTGTGTTTGTGTGTGTGTGTGTGTGTGTGTGTGTATCTGGTCTCAGTTAGTCTTTAAAAGGAGTGAAGCTAGACTTTGATTGATGGCTTATCTCCATCGCCCTCCAGATGTCACAACAAAAACAGCCCAGTCCAGGGCTCAGGTTCAAAACAAAGATTCAATTCCTAATGTGCCCACATTTATCGCCTCCGTGAGGCAAGGCTATATCTCCCCAGAGTCATTTCGTAGATGTGTACCTGTCCGTTTGTGTGCGTGAAAGAGTGTGTACGTCAAAGGCAGCAGTAGTCTGTATCTTCTCGGTTGTGACTTCCTGGATAGATCATACCTGGATGGCAAATTCAATTCAGTTGTTGATCACTTGCTCCTCAGCACATTTCAGAAAAGAGTCAAAGGTTTGAGGTGGGAATCTGGTAAATATTGATCTTTTTTTTTGCTATATGCTCTCATATCGAACACATACTGAAGAGATTGAATTAGTTGGCCTTTTTTAAAGGATTCTGTCATCAATTACTCATCCTCATGTCGTTCTAAACCCATGAGACATTCGTTCATCTTCTGAACACAAATGAATATATTTTAAACGAAAATCATTTTTATTTTTATCCGAGTGATTTCTGTCCCTCCATTGAAAGTCTATTCAACCAAAATTCGGACGCTTCAGAACATTCATAAAGAGGTCATAAAATAAATCAAAATGAATCAAATGGTTCAATCTAAGTTTTCTGATGAGACATGATAGTTTTATATGATGAACAGATTTAATTTAGGCTTTTATTCATATATAAACAATGATCAGCGAACGTAAATCATAAAGCATTCAAAGTAGTAGGGGAAGGAAGTGATGTTTTACATATTTCAACAGATTTTCTGCATTATTATAAACTCAAAATCCCTATGCTTTGCATCGTTTATGGTTTCTCAAAACGATCAAACTGAGAAACCACAAGGAGCTTTTATCGTTTACGTAACTTTTATCGATTTTTAAAGGTGCCCTAGAATGAGTTAAAACAATATATTAAATTCTTCTCTGATATCTACATAGAGGGTATGTGACTTATTTAATGGCAAAAACTGTCCAGATACAGTTTTACAGGCCCATTTACAACCCTATAAATTGTCCCTAGGATGTAATGCTCTGTTTTTGCCTTATCTGGAAGAGTCATTAATATTAACGTTGAGCTCTGCTCTGATTGGCTTATTTCAGCAGCTCACAGCAGTTCAGTTGTTCAGCGAAGCTGCTCGTGAGTCCTGACAGAACACAGACCGACTGAATGACACTGCAAAAACAAACATCTCAAAAATATAAATATATATATTTTTACAAAATAAATAGCCATGTCAAATGACTATCGTTTTAACTTATATGGTGGAAAAGGTGATGCTTGCTAGAAGGATCGAGTGAAAGATCTGTAAGCAATGTATCTACAGTTGTATTTTTTAATACAAAATAATATTACCCTTTGTCATTAGACACACTATTTAATTTTGTATGGTACTTGGAGTTCCCTGTTGTTACTGTAAGCATCTTGCGTTATCTAAACAATGATGCCTCTCTAAGAAACGTTCAATTTAATCAGAAATTGTTTAAACAGTCAATAAATGGATAAATAACTTCTTACTGCTTGCAGGAATATTCCCCCTTTCTTCAGTTTAAGATGCTGAGCGAAGCTTGCTTAAAATGGGCCAAACAAACAAACGATTTTGAATTAAATTGTTGTGGTATCAGATTATAATAAACATCAACCATGACTTTTGACATTTTTTATCTGTGGGAAGGGTATGAAAAGTCCTCACATCTCCTGCACAGCCTGGAACATGACATTTTTGTCCATGAGAGCTGCCATTTTTGCCATCCTCGAGTATCTCTTGTTTATCTGTAGTCCCGATGATTCAGCTCTGTCAGTTCCGCCTGACAATGAACATGTTCGGAGAAATGCAAATGTTGGGGGCATACATATAATAATGATCCCAGCGATTGTGTCACATGTAGTGTTATGTTGAGAATCACTTATTTTTCCGTGGGGTTTTTCATGAAGGAGACTTACATAAGAGGAGGCAATGGTGTTTGAGACTCACAGTATGGGATGTCCATGTACTGAACTCTTATTATTTTACTATGGCAAGGTTAATTCAATTTTTCAGTCTAGGGCACCTTTAACTTGAACAGTATTTTGTGTCTGCTGATACTGAAATTAATACGGATACCTGCTTACCTCTTGTTTTGTTTATGACATGGTTAGATATTCACATTTTACATGGTATCGTTTTTCAGGGAAGATAAGCTATTTTATCCCATTGCATGATCATTTTTTCACGTGCTGCTGCTTCAGCCATCATATGATGAATGTCTAAATAAAAATGTGTTCAACAAGTTGAAAGAACTCGATCAATTTCTTTGTTGGGAAGGTGAAATCTAACTGAGATTTTTATTGTAAAAATTCACTTTCCCAAATGGCTACAGAAGATAATTACAGAGGATCATATTCAGCGGACAGACACCCTCACTGTACTTTATTTTGTTTTAAATTTATTTTGACAAATGACAACCAAAAACACATCTCTAGAAGCTTGTGGACAGTTTTGAAGTGGCTGCAGGCAAGTTATACTAATTCACAAGCTGAGTGATAGTCATACTTGCAAGTGCAGGGCCCTATTTTAATGATCTGAGCATATGGTCTGAAGTGCATGGAGCAGGTGCACTTAGGTGCACACATGTCCGAATCCACTTTTGCTAGTTTAAACGGGTGATGAATGGAGAAATCAACTTTCCCTTGAGCTTTTGATATATAAAAGGTCATGGTAATATAAGAATATCCTCTAAGTTTCAGAGCAGAAAACTTCCAAAGAAAAGCTTTCATAGACAACAGGCTCAGCAAACGGTCCTGTGCTTCATACTTACATCACTGCGTGACGAAACACGCCTCTACAGAAATCTAACCCAATAGACTCGCCCACCGACTCATGGAGCTGTTCGGTCGATTACAAGCCAGCAGCAATAACAATGTGGAAGAAGATAGCAAGCAAGATATTGTGGAAGAACACAGTCGCTGCATAAGCTTCCTTCGGATCATAATATTAGGAATGAGTTCCAGCTCACATGGGGAAGACATTCACTTCAGTTCACTGCGGAATCGTTAGTAAACAAATCTCCGGTCGATGCTGGATTTGGATCCGACAGGAATGGTGCAACACACATGTGAGTAAAACGTGTTTTTATATGTAATGGTATTGCATTGTTATAGATCGTTTTGCTTATGTGTAGGTGTCTAACAGAAGATACATTTAGCACGCTGGACTCCCCGGCTAAGGCTGATGAATCTCATTATATTTCGTTCTTGTTCTGCTATTCTCTCTCTCGAGTTGACATCTGAAGGACGGCGCGCACCGAATGTGTATGTGTGTGCGCATGGTTCGCGTTTATATCGTCCGATCTTGCGGGCTATGTAAAATGAAAATGATAGTCCAATCAATCGTGGGTCGATGAGAATTAAAACATTGTGTTTGTTTGATAAAGACGTTTACGAGCCCTGTGATCGAGAGAATCATTCTGGTTGCTGCTTCTCCCTCAATTTCCTCCTCCTGGTGAACTGATGAAAATCTTATCAAATCCTAGCCGTGGGCTTTTCCTTCCAAGTCTCCAGTGCCGCATGCCCATCAAAACCCAGCGTTTTGGAGAGAGCCTCAAAACCAGTGTATAAAATAGCCTATTACTATTATGATGTTTTTGAATGTAAAAACCACACAGACAAAACAGAATAAAACAAATAAAAATGCCAGTTCATTACACCTTTAACAGAAAAAAAATGGTCTGAGTGGTCCAAAAAGGTTGTACCAAGTCATTTAATGAGTCATGGGTGTGTTTTTGGCATAATGTACAATAAACCAATCAGAGTCTCATCTCCCATTCCCTTTAAAAGCCAGTTGCGCTTGCACCATGGCAGAATCACTATTTACATAGCAAAATGTGCAAGCGGAAAGATTTACTACTTTTCACTACTTCTCACCAAGCTGTTGAAACCAGCACACACATGGGCTAACAATTGAGTATAAGTGCATTTGCTATTTAAACAACGTGGCGTGGCGCTGGACGAAAAAAGGCACATTTTGAACTTTTGCAGTACAATCGACTTGGATGTTTAAGTTATTTCAACTTAAAATATGTTAAACTGACTTTAAAAAATGAGTTACATCTTGTATAACTAATAAAAACAAGTTTAACATTTCTTAACTCATTTTGATGAGTTAAAACAATGTAAAAACATATGCTGTCATAACTTATTGAACATATAATTTTTTACAGTGTGATAACTGTGTCGGTCTGAAACTAGCAAAAAATAAAAAAACCTGAGTAACGTCTGGCATCACATTGCGCCAGGTGTATGATAGGGCCCACAATTTTAATTATTATACCAAACAAAATACAAAACTTTTAAAAACACTTAGCAATGTGATTACTTTTTTCAGTGATAGGGTATAATCAGTGACATTATTACTAGATTTTACTAGATATCTGCCGACTTTTCCGTCGCCTCCTCAACCTGCTTCCTTAAGTATCTTTACACATATAAAAGGAACGATTACCCTTAAAAGGAAGAGTTCCTATGGCAATTTTCAAATTCAGCATGAATGTCCTACAATGGCAACATTTTTCACGATCACAAAAATATGAACAAAACATGGTGTGATGGTAGCTTCACATTCTCTATCTATATCTACTGCCTCATTGGTAGACTTTCAATTCAGTAGAAAATCGCTCCTCTTCATAACATCGATCAGGCGTAACATTATGAAGTGATGTGAATAACACTAATTATCTCTTCATCGTGACACCTATTAATGGGTGGGATATATTATGCAGCAAGTGAAAATTGTGTCCTCAAAGTTGATGTGTTAGAAGCAGGTGTAAGGATTTGAGTGAGTTTGACTAGGGCCAAATTGTGATGGCTAGACGTCTGGGTCAGAGGATCTCCAAAACTATAATTCTTGTGGGGTGTTCTCGGTCTGCAGTGGTCAGTATCTATCAAATGGAGCACTTTTGATAAAAAAAAAGGAAGGAGCAGGGGTGAACCCGGCGACAGGCTCATGGTTCATTGATGCATCCATGCATGTGGATGTTGCTTTGACATGTACCACCTACCTAAGCTCATTAAAGCATGTGGGGTGTGAAGGCTGACCTGTGTGGTCTGATCAAACAGATGAGCTACTGTAGCTCAAATTGCTCAATAAGTTAATGCTGGTTCTGATAAAAAGGTGTCAGAATACACAGTGCATTTCAGTTTGTTGTGTATGGGGCTGCATAGCTGCAGATCAGTCAGGGTGCCCATGATGACCCTTGTCCACCGCCAAAAGCATCAACAGTGCCACGTGAGCATCAGAACTGGAGCACGGAGCAATGGAAGAAGGTAGCCTGGTCTGATGAATCACATATTATTTGATATCATGTGGATGGCCGCGTGCTTGTGCGTGGCTTATTTGGGGAACACATGGCACCAGGATGCACTATGGGAAGAAGGCAAGCCGACGGTGGCAGTGTGATGCTTTGGGCGATGTTCTGCTGGGAAACATTGGTTTCTGCCATCCATGTGGATGTTACTTTGACACGTACCACTTACATAAGAATTGTTGCAGACTATGTACACACTTTCATAAAAAATTGCCTGGTGGCTGTGACCTCTTTCAGCTGGATAATACTTGGCCTCCAAATTCCCAAGATCTCGAACCAATTTAGCATCTGTGGGATGGGCTCAACAAACAAGTCTGATCCATTTACAAGACTCACAAGACTTAAAGGATCTGCTGCTAACATCTTGATGCTAGATACCACAGCACTTCTTCAGAGATGTGTTTTGGCAGCGGAAGGGGGACCGACACAATATTAAGTCATAATGTTATGCCTGATCGGTGTAAGTTGTGATTTTATGTTTATACTTTTCTAGCACAGTATAGACTTTACTCCATCTCGTACATTCTGCTTTTCACTTCCTGCTCTCCATCTAAATTTTGTGCAACGTCAAAATCACTTGTCTGCAAACAAGCTATACGTTTTATTCACTTACACTTTTGAGATTATGAAAGTCCCAGCCAGATTCATTCTCGAATGTCACGCCAGCAGTTTGAGGTTTGTTCTCGCGTGTCAAGCTGGTCCGGTTGATCTTTCATTTACTATATTTGAATGCTCTATGTATGTTCGCTGAACACTGTTTATATGTGAATAAAAGCCTGAATCTTTTCATCATATAAAGCGATCGTGACTCTTCAAAAGACTTGGATTAAACTGCTTTATGAACGTTTTGAAGCGTCAGAGTTCTGGGTGAATGGACTTTCAATGTAGGAACAAAGATCATTTTTACGCTGCTCATTTTCGTCAGGAGCACGCACCCTCTAAATAACCCACCTCCCTGACTTCAGCCATCCCTAAGTCTCCGTCTCTCTTTCTAGAGCTGATAAGCTTTAAACATTCCGGTCATGGTTGGGCAAGGTGCACACTGTCAGTTTTATTTATAAACCTGGCTGCCCCAGTCTTTCATACGGACAGCAGGCCGAGAGAAAGCAGGAGTGGCGGGCAGATACCATTCACCTCTGAAAGACACAACCAAACGCTCCGGCGACCATGCGACCCGTCTGATGTTAATGAGATGCCGTTAGCAGGGTGTTAAGAAAGCAAATACAATGAGGCTGAAAGGCTCGTTTGCACGCAGTGTGAACTGAATTCATGAGCCAGGTGCCACTAGCCCACCGGCTTTTCTATAAGAGCCTTCTCGTGGCAAAATATACTGAAGCTGTGAATGTTTGAAGGCACCTGAGGCAAAAAGTGGGAGCATTGTGACAGTGAGCTTTGATAGGCACAAGCCAAATGATGATTCTCT
The DNA here is from genome assembly GCF_024679245.1 of Pseudorasbora parva. Classification (NCBI taxonomy): domain Eukaryota; kingdom Metazoa; phylum Chordata; class Actinopteri; order Cypriniformes; family Gobionidae; genus Pseudorasbora; species Pseudorasbora parva. The sequence goes on along the minus strand of NC_090183.1, from coordinate 39,323,868 downwards.
CGGCAGCTGGGGGCGTGCGAGTGAACCGAGAAAGCCGTCGCAAGACACCAGAGAACTCAAAGTATGTATTAGCGAGACATAATGGGGACAATGGCATGCTGCCACGTACTCCTTTAAGACTTATGTGGCCTAATCACCGCTGAGCGCGTGTTGATGTCACTCATTAGGCCGATATATTCATCTGACTGGACGTGCTGTGCGTTTCGCTCTGTAAATTGTGTCAACCTGCACTACGTGCCACCCGTTAATGTGAAAGAATAGGTGTTTCTCATTTAGTAATCGTTGTAGTGTTTGAATGCTAATGCTATTAGCTTTAATTAGGCCTCTTAATTTGCTAGAGGGTTATAACTCAGCCGGCAGGAACATGAATCATATGAATCAAATTTAGAAAGCATTGTTGCCTATAATATTATGCCACTGCAGCTGTTTGCAAAACAACAATTAAAATACAAATGCAAAGCATGGTTTATTGGATCAATCTCAAATGCAAAATGGCGATATATCTATACAGAACTAGGCTTTCTTACACTAGTTATGCTTGCCAACATTACAATTCAATATGACCTTATGAGTGTAATTTCCTCAAAAATACAACAAAAGAGTGCAACTCATTTGATTTTTTTTTTGCCATGTACAGAAAACAAACACACAAATTAGAATCAACGTAATACCCATAATTCTTTGCATATACAATATAACATACCACATACCAGCATATACAATATAGCATACACAATATAATATACCATAATTTGCATATATCATTCAATACAGGTTTTAAAGGTGCACTACGTCGTATTTTTGCAATAAAATATCCAAAACCACTAGGCCAGTGTTATATATTTTGTTCAGTTGAGTACTTACAATATCCCAAATGTTTCAAACTATTTGTAAATGGTGAGAAAATTGCTATTTTAACTAAGAACCGGGACGTTTCAGCAAAGCGTTTGAGCGAGTCGCCTGTCAAGCAAGTCGCCTGTCAATCGAGTCATATCGGCGTTACCCTCGATTTTATTCAGCAGAAACGCTTTTCTCTTAGCAGTGTGAACATGTCACAGCAGCGCCCTTTATTTAAGATACACACTTAAATGTATCTAATATAATAAACAGAGCTGCTTTACCTTATAATCATGACCGGAAAAAGCGGAAGTGCGGGCGCCGTGTGCTTGTGTAACAATCGCTCCAGCAGCCGTGCTCAGCTCCTCAACACCCGGTCCTGCTCTGCTTCATACTACAGTAATGTTAATAACCGCATCCATCAACATGATTTCTGCCCGAGTCCTATTTTCCACCGGCTGTGAGGTGAAGACCACATGTCCCAAGATACTGCGCTCACACTTGGCGTCATCAAACTACGCTTTTGTTTAGAATAGGCGCCCTCCAGTGGACGGAAAGTTGCATAGTGCACCTTTAATAAATAGCAAAGATGTCTGAAATCAGGATTGCCAAGTCAGTGGTTTTCTTTTTTGGCTACTTTTAAACTGTTAAAGATTTGACTAAAATGCTTCTATGTTGAAATATTTAATATTCTGTCAGTGATAAAACTGTGTTATAGATGTTAAGTTTTGCTAAGGAGGGCCACTGGTAGAGAGCCTTTGAACTGTGTTTCTGTATTTTAAGTAAAGTTTTGATATTGGGGATATGATCATTGGGCTCTTTTGGGCTATTTTTGATTGACCATTGAGCTATATTTGTTACACAGACCTGACAACCCTGTTTGAAATGTACATCTAACTAATTGAATTATTGACTAACAACCCCTTTAAATACAATACGTATTAGATTTTAAGCCCCCCTGCAGTCAAAATATTTTTTGCTTAACTCATCTTTACATCTTTAAAAGATTTTACTTGTGAAATAAATTCTTCATGCTTTAAACTAGCTTGAATGTAACAACCCTTGCTTCATGTAGTCTACACAGATCCATAATATGCAAATTAGCCCAACATCCACTCAATCAGCTCCGTGATCCACTCGGACTTTTCGACCCAACTTTACTGAAGTAAACACTGTGCAATGGTATATCTCTTTACAAAATCAGACACAAAATGGTATTAATATGATTAGACTTTTGCTTGATTACATTATCTAACAACTCATAATGTGTTGCTAATGTTACACAAACCACGTTCCCGTTCGCCAACTCAATCTGCCTTTTAAAAAGCAGCATCCTTGAAACACTTTGAACATCTTAGAACATCAGTGGACAAATATAGTTCATCAAAGCATCATAATATACATTATATACATAATTCACCCACTATGCTAAAACAGGATTTTTCATATTATCGCCTGGCTTCTCTTGAGACTCCCTTGCTTCAGTGTATGTTAATGATGTGTTAAAGCCCGCCCGCACGTTGACGTGGTTGGTTACAAGGTAGTTTGTGACGTCAGAATCAGTCAAATTTGAGACTGTCTTTGGTTCACTGGACTTTTAAGAAGAAAACACTCAGCAATTTGACTTATGATTTTGGTTTATCTGAAAGCATACAACATTTCGAATATTCCTATCTAATATGATTTATGACTTGCAGGGTTGGCAGAATAATAATTATACACTGTTTAATAATAGGCCAGAGGAGAACTGGCACCCCGACTGAGTCTGGTTTCTCCCCAGGTTTATTTTTCTCCATCATGCCCTGATGGAGTTTTGGTTCCTTGCCACTGTCGCCTTTGGCTTGGCTTACTCAGTTGGGGACACTAAAATTATGATCCAAGTTATTCAACTAAACATACAAATTAAATTGATTAATTAGGTCATATTTAATTATATAAACTATTCAAATCAAACTAGCCAAATCAGATTTTGTTGCAATATTTTCCTGTTTAACACTGTGAAGCTGCTTTGAAACAATCGTCATTGTAAAAGCGCTATATAAAAAAGTTGATTGATTGATTGATTGATTGATTGATTGATTAAAAACGTAATTTTCTCATGCACAGGGCGTTTTTTTAAAAGTAATATCACTTTAACAACATGCCAGTCAGGACCTTCTTTTCTGTGCCAATTCCAACACGATCTCATGGTAATGCATATCAATTGTACGAGTGTGAAATCTTATGGAATGGATATGGCAAAATGAGTTTTGACGTGCAAATGCTACGCAGTTTTTCGCGTGCATATGATAAGCATTTTATGGCGTGCATGTGACACGCTCTTGGGTAGGATCAGGGTGGTGGGGTGGGGGGGTTCGTACGTATAATACACCATAAAGTGCGTATCATATGCATGCGAAAAACCGCGTAACGTATGCACGCCAAAACTCATTTTGGCGTACACATTCCACGAGATTGCACACTCGTACTATTTATACACATTTTCGTGAGATCGGGCTCGCCAATTGTTATTCAAGGGGACTAATTATGGAATTACCTTTGTATCAATAAAACTGAATGAAACTTTATAAAACTGAACGAAACTTTTTCAGTCTCAAAAATATGCCATTACAAAAGAAGAAAAACACATTGAAAATGAAAAAAAAAAAAATGAACTCAGTCGCACAAATGTAACAGGATATTCAGTATGCTTCATTCTTTGTTAATGTTTTCGCAAAGCGTGGATTTTGAATGCATTGCCAAAGATTTTGCTTATGTTTCTTGGTTTTTCGTTTGCCGTTTTGACAAAAAACCTTGCGGTTTAACAGTGATCTACTCTGATTGGATAAAGAGCTTTTGATATGCGAATGGTACAAATCTTTGAAAACATTAACAAAGAATGACGCATACTAAATATCCTGTTACATTTATGCGACTGAGTTAATTTTTTTCATTTTCAATGTGTTTTTCTTCTTTTGTAATGGCATATTTTTGATAGTTTCTGAAAAAGTTTCATTCAGTTTTATTGAGACAAAGGGAATTCCATAACTAATTTTATCTTTTCACTTCACAATAAATGCTACAATTTTACTTTACAAATCTAAAAAAAAATCTCTCATTTACAAATAAGACTTTGATATTCAACCTAATGCAATATCATGGATGACTTTCCAGAGACACAAATCATATTACCCTGTCTCGCCCTACATTTGTTGTTTACTTGCCGCTGCTACAATGCTAAAGTATTGTCAGGACATTTCTAAGCAATTTCAAGGATGCTGCTGGACGAAAAAAACACTTGCAAAGCAGTCATATAGTTTTTTTTTAACATACCAACATAACTGTGTCCACTGCCATTTCTCTGCAAAGTGTTTGCCATGGGCATGTGAGAAGAGCTCTAAGGAGGCACAATCCACATATAGCACAGTTGAATCCAGCAATGCCGGTACGTCCTTGTCATGCGGCATCTGCCTTAGGCTAAATAGCCTGGCCGAGATAACCCATTTTTGACATTACTAGTCTTAGGCCTGTTCAAATCAATATCCTTGCGATGATGTAACACACATATTTATTGTAAATTTGGTAGGTGCTTGTTTGATAGGTCGACATTTTTTTAATCAGTTGAATATACAATCTCACGGCACCAAAGACGCTCAATGAATATTGAACTGGTGATTGAAACCGCATGGGATTAAAAAGTAAATAATGGAAGGCAGAATCATTTGCAGGAATCTCTGGCTGATTTGATTCATGTAATAAATCATTCTGTGAGCAACAAAGCAATGTATCTGTCAGTGGACATCAGTTCCACCGAATGAACACAGCTATATACAAGTATGTGGAAGAATGGCTGCTGTCAGTCACACACAAAACAACACAGACAAGCACGCTTGCTTATAACATACATGGTGTAAGGGACTACTGTATTCAAAATCTGTGAACCATAACTTTACAAGTAGTATAAACAACATACGCACTAGTTCTAATGTTTGGAAGGCATCTACATTTGTGTCTGAGCGTCAAGATGAAGGAGCCGTAAAAATTCGAGCCAGAGGAAAGCCTTCGAATTGCTTCTGTATTCAGGTTATCTCCATCTACTTGCTCCTGCAGATGGTTCCGACAAAATAAACAACAAAAAATGTCTACCCAGATAAGTTTCTGGCACCGCAAATCCAATTCTGGTTATTCTGATTTTCGCTCTGTTATTTGCCAGAGGGCCACAGATTGTATTTCCTTGAACAAAACAGCTATGACTTGGTTGGATATATTTGCTCAGTGATGCTTAAACAGCATTTACTGCCTCACCAGTCCACACGCCATCGTAGCCGGAGGGAAGATTGCTGCACTGAGAGCCATCTAAATGTAGCCTATCAAGTTAGCACTTGTTAAATTGGTGCCAACTATACATTATGAAGGGGGGTGAAGAAATCAAATAACTTTGTAATTCTGAGAGTCCCTGGATTTTGTTGTAACAAATACACTGAGGTGATGCAGAAAACAGCAGAAAACAGGCTAATTCCGTCGCCCAGCATTTACATAGGACGAGATGGAAATAATATTCATATGACATGACCTTGATTAAGCTGACAAGACACAAAATTTGGCTTTTTCATTTGTTTTTTTCTTAAGACTTCCATCCCGCAAAAATTCCCACTCCATTTGCAAAAATTAGGCGGATGCAAATTGCTTTATGTGGAACTGTATGAATGGTAATGCGGTTCTGAGTGGGTGCGATGAGAAAATGAACATGGAACCATTCAATCAAGTGACACATTTCAGTCAGAGCCATTTGTCAGTGTCACATTTCTTTATATTTGATCCACGAGGTAAGAGTGTTATGCAGAGATCATTTGTCTTCATCAAGTATGAGAGGTGACTTCGCTCTTCTGCCCACTGAGCTGTCAGTCTGCTAGTCCCTCTGACTCGAGAAGCCAGAAAACCAGTCAGTTTCACAGTGGATGTGCACTCTCCAGTTTATCTGTGTTGAAATGTATTATAACATGAATAATCGCAAATCACTAACTCTGAATATGACAAATGGAGTGCTGAATCATCTCCTAAAGTACTGTGTAAGTAGCCACAGTAAAAGTACTGTGGCTGCACCATTGTATAAAATGAACATACGGTATATTATTTAGCAAGGATGCAATAAACTGATCAAAAATTACAGTAAATACTTAATAAGTTAATGTCACAAAAGATTGAACAAAAATTACAGTAAATACTTAAGTTAATGTCACAAAAGATTGAAAAGAATGAACAAAGATTCCTAAAATATCACGGTTACTGAAAAAATAAAAATAAAAATACTGAACAGAGCACAACCATTTTCAACATCAGAAAATATTCCTAGGAAGAAATGTTTTTGGGTACCAGAATAAGAATGATTTCTGAAGGATCATGTGACATGAAGACTGGAGTAATGATGCTGAAATGCAGCTTTACCATCACATGAATAAATTAGATTATATTAAAACATAAAATCACAATATTATCATTTATATTTGATAAAACAATGCAGCCTTGTTGAGACTTAAAAAATGTTACATGTAAATGTTTTATGATACTTTTATTGTGTCTGGGGGTTCTTTTTTTAAAACAGTGGAAAAAAGTGAGAGACAAGATAAAAACTATGACTGGATAATTTGAGGATATACTATAAATGAGCAGTGAAAAACTCTTGTTTTCCTCTCAATAGGTATGAAAAACACATTTGGTCTCTGAAATGATAAGCTGGGAAATCACTATAACAATACACTCCCTACTATAAACATTTGACTGTCACACATCTCTCTTCTGTGCTAATGTATTAAAGCTGTTGACAAGTTGGCTGCAGAATGCTCTTACACACATCCCTGCCTTTGCCTCTGTATAAAGAGGATTTGAAGAGATGAATGTTTGCCGGAATTCAGGTTAGTCGGTTGGAAAATTTCAAATGGTGGTCATGGCTTCTTACTATGGCACTAATGCCAGACGTGTTAAGTGTTAGTCATGATTCAGCGCACAAAATAAGAGCCCTGGGCTTAGCGGTTTCACACACACAGACACACACGCACGCACACGTTTGTTTTTTGTGACATATATGGGGACATTCCATAGGCGTAATGGTTTTTATACTGTGCAAACCATATTTTATATCCCCTTACTCTGCCCCTACCCCTAAACCCATCACAGGAAACATTCTGCATTTTTACTTTCTCAAAAAACCCATCCTGTATGATTTATAAGCATTTTGAAAAGTGAGGACATGGCCAATGTCCTCATATTTCACCCTCTCCTTGTATTACCTATGTCATACCCATGTCATTATACACATTTGTGTCCTCATATGTCACAAAACATTTTGTCCACAAAGTTGATATGTTAGAAGCAGGAAAAATGGGCAAGCGTAAGAATTTAAGTTTGAAAAGAGCCAAATTGTGATGGCTAGATGACTGGGTCAGAGCATCTCCAAAACCGCAGCTCTTGTGGGGTGTTCCCGGTCTGCAGTGGTCAGGATCTATCAAAAGTGGTCCAAGGAAAGAACAGTGGTGACACCTGAATTGAAGGCTGGCCCGTGTGGTCCGGTCAAACAGACGAGCTATTCTAGCTCAAATTGCTCAAGAAGTTAATGCTGGTTCTGACAGAAACGTGTCAGAATATCAAGCACCACAGTTTGCATAGCCACAGACCAGTCAGAGTGCCCATGCTGACCCCTGTCCAATGCCAAAAGCACCAAAAGTGGCACATGAGCATCAGAACTGGACCACGGAGCAATGGAAGAAAGTGGCCTGGTCTGATGAATCACTTTTTTTACATTACGTAGATGACTGGGTCCATCAATAACCTGGGTAACACTTGGCCCCAGGTGGCTGTGGCCTCTTTCAGCAGGATAATGCGCCTGCCACAAATAAAAAATAGTTCAGGAATGGTTTGAGCAGCACAACAACGAGTTTGAGGTGTTGACTTGGCCTCCAAATTCCCCAGATCTCAATCCAATTGAGCATCTGTGGGATGTACTGAACAAACAAGTCTGATCCATGGAGTCCCCACCTCACAACTTACAGGACTTAACAGATCTGCTGCTAGCATCTTGGTGCCAGATACCAAGCACACCTTCAGGGGTCTAGTGTAGTCCATGCCTCATGGGTTAGGGCTGTTTTGGCAGCAAAAGGGAACCAACATAACATTAGGAAGGTTATCATAATGTTATTCTTCATTGGTGTATAAAGGATAGTGCACCCAGGCAATATTCATAATCAGCCGGATCTCACGAAAAATGCGTATAAATAGTACGAGTGTGCGATGGCGTGGAATGTATACGCCAAAACTCATTTTGGCATGCATATGATACGCTGTTTTTCGCGTGCATATGATACGGACTTTATGGCGTATTATACATACGAACCCACCACCCTAAACCTACCTTATGACATATGAGTGTGTCATATATACGCCATAAAGTATCAGTGTATCATATGCACGCCAAAATTAGTTTTGTCTAAAATTAGTTTAGTATACATTCCACGACATTGCACACTCGTACTATTTATACGCATTTATGTGTGATCGGGATGTCATAATAGATAGTATCAGTCATCATTATTCACTGAACCTTATGTCGTTCCAAACCTGTGGGACTTACTTTATTCTGTGGAACAAAGTAAATGAAGATATTTTGGAATTTTTGAGCTTGACAGCATTATTCTTCAAAATAAATAAATAAATAAATAAATAAATAAATAAATGTTTGCATCCAAAAGGCAAAAAAAAAAATAACTACATTAGGGTGAGTAAATGAAAATAGGTATTTCCATTAAAGGGAATATTCTATAATGGATAGCAATCAACACCACACTAGATTTATCACAGTCTTAAACCATCTTGAAAAGCCTACAGAGAATAACCAACACCCTGGGCACCCACTGGGACTGATTTACCATCTTTTAACAGAAATGTGGCTAATGTTGAGCTAGAATTAGCCTGAGTTGCTCACAGTCCACGGAGCTCATAATTAGAATTAGAGGAACTGAATTGTTTTTAATTTTTCGCTGGAGTTATGATTATGTTATGATCTGGCAAAGGTAACGAGACATACAACAGATTAAATCCTGCTCGTAGACGGTGGAGGTTGCGCTCTTTTCAGACACTGAGGAGAACAGTATTAATTGAGGTCAAAATGCCGGGCCTCACAGTCCATTTAACACAATTTCCCCAAGTAAGACCTGCCCTGAACTGGCCGCACACCCTCAGGAACTGGTGAAAAGCTGCTTGAAATGAGCCTGTCATGCCAGGCAGCTTACCCTGGGATGCAAGAGCAGGGAGATCGCTATATTGGATTAGTGGAGGGTTAGCACATGCTGCGTGTCTTCGGGTGAGTGTGTGCGCGCAAATTTGTGTGTGACGCTCCATGCCTGCTGGCAATAATAAAGACTAAATGCCACGTTACGAATGTGGTGTCATTAATCTTTAGGTGGGTTCCACCCAATCAATGTCTTTTTCTCACAGGAGCGAAGATTGATATTACGATTGTAGCCTTAACTCAGTAATCAGCGCGACTACACAACACGCCCCCTTGACATCACATCTTAGAAATAACAGATGCACTGACGGACATGTTGCATGGCACAATGGATGCTTGCTGTTCTTGCCACAGGCATAACAAAGGTATATTAATTCCTTTCCTTTCCTTTTTGTTCCCCTTTGTGTGTGTGTGTGTGTGTGTGTGTGTGTGTGTGTGTGTGTGTGTGTGTGTGTGTGTGTGCGATAACTTCTGCTTAAAAGTGCCCAGATTGCAGTTTGTCAACTTTTTGAAAGGTAATTTTATTGCAACGTGAGTAGAAAAGACAGTAAGCATGGGAGAAATAGCATTAATTTCCATCCTATTGTTTACCACAAGCAGACATTTATGCTAGTAATGCAGTTTTTCTTTAGACCCAGACTAGTGTACATCTGTAAAACCAAGACCAACAGGATATTCTTTCCCACTATGATATAATGAGGTTATACTATTTGTCTTCATAATGCTGTGAACTGTACTATTATGACTTATTTTTTTAGCCAACATTTCTCTAGCTTACAGATGGGTTATCCAGTGTTAAAGCAGTCAACCAAATAATTTAATATTTGTTAATCAAATATTCATTCACCGGTCATGATTTAAGGGATTATTTGACTGATATTAGAAATCATTCAATTTCATACAGGTAACAAAATCTAAAATTAAGTTATAAAGGGAAATTTTGCATAATTATTTTTTACTCAGACAAACTGGTGGCTAATTAATATCTCACTAATTCCTTTTCAGATGATCTGCTTACATCCCACTGAGCATGCATCAAAATATTTTCAATATTTAACAATTATATTTTAATTTTTTTTGTGTCTATAGTTAAAAAAACAACATTACCCATTTTAATTTTTTTTAAGTAGAAGTAAAAAAGCAAATTAAAAAGTACTAAAAACAATATATATATTTAAAAAAATAATTAAAAAATGACAAAAAAATGAATAAAATCACAAAAAAATGTAACAAACTCTTAAAAAATGAAAACAGGAAATATATAAAAACATACTTATAAAAATTATTATTAAAAACTACATTTTATAGTTCAATGATACTAAAAAAACACTACCCTTCATCATGAATTGATATGAAATTGGCACCCAATTTTCTCACAAGATCAGGTTTGAAACAGCCTAACAATTCATCATTAATATAAGCCTGAAGCGATCTCAAGTTTAAACATTTAAACAATCACTTAAACGTATGCTTTAGTTTTAAATATCCTAGATCAATGATTTGGAAAACTAGGCATATGCATGCAGCAAATTCTCTGAGTCAAAAAATGATCTGGCCATATTTTTGACAAATGATGAACTTTGAGACCAATAAGACAGCTCAGCATTATCACTCCATCCTTGTCCAGAGATCTGCCAAATTGAAACAGAAGGGCCCATAAGGGAGATGGCACTGTTCACTCATAATTTACTCTCATTCAATCATGTTGTTGGATAAATCTCCCAAGAGTCAGCCATTCTGACTGGTAGAGGGATGTAGACACGATAGAGGAAAAACTCAAAACTTTGTCAGATAATTCCTCTGAGATGTTGAGAGGCAAACCACTTTTGGGCCTAGTCATTTTTTTCAATTTAAGCAGAGGTGGTGATCAGAGGTGTACTAGGGGCCTATATCTGACATATGGCAGTCATTTTACATTATTGATATTAATGCAACAAATCAAATATTCTACAGTAAGCAACAGCAGCAGCTCCTGGCTGTACATTTAGTTAGTGTAGATTATTAGAGCTAATTTATGATAAACACTTTGTAAGCTACCTATTTGGTAACACTTGGTGCACTTATATGCATTAATTCATGCCTAACTAATGGTGAACTAACCCATTTATTAATGATTACTGCATCAGCAACTAATGAAGATTTTACATGTGTAAAAATATGTTTTAATGTATTAACTCCTTAATAACATATTATATTAACTAAATGATTAGTTGCTATAATGTATAAACTCCTTAATAACATATTAACTAATAATTTAGATTAATGTGTTAATTACCACCAGGGGTCAAAGCCATGCATTTCAACTTCCAATTGTCTTTTTTAATTAATCATTAGCTAATGATTTATAAAGGTATCATTATGTTATGACTTTACTTATTGGGGCACATGACTATTAACTAATTGATTAAGTAATATGTAATTGTGGTTATGTGTTTTGAATTAATTTTGAATTATAGTCATGTGCCCCAACAAGTAGTCATAACAGGGAGGAAAACAGTCATGTCTATTCTATAGAACGACTATCTTGAGCACTAAAGGATTTATACTTTATTTATACATTTCTGAATATACTATAGGAGGAAGAACACACATGCCAACTAGTTGCTGACCTGATGCAGACACAGCTGAAGCGGAATCGCCTTTGTCTAGAGCAAGGTTTACCTAAAGTAATGTGAAAACAGTTTGAAAGTGGCTCTCAATTAGAACGTGCTGCAGTTCCATTTTTCACCACCGATTTACATTGGAAAAATGTGGGGCGCTGTAGAGCTGCAGAGGTTAGTATGATGATACGTGCCTGTAGAATACATGCACTAAATTGAATCTATCCTGCCCACTTTATCGATTAAAATAGTTTAGAAAATCTGAAAAAATATTTCTTGCAGAATGCTGAACACATTTACAATGTATTATTAAATGAGTGTATATAGAGGTCTATGTTCGGATGGATATTTTGGTGGGGCTGTGCCTTTACAGTAGCCTGGAAATCTAGACGCACCCTAGCGGCAGCAAATCGAATCGGCCCGCGAGTGTCGACTAGCAACTCTCAATACCGTTCTGAGCTGTAAACGCCAAACTCTGGTCGGGCCAATCACATCGTGTATAGAGTCGGTGGGTGGGGCTTAACATAATGATGGCAGAGTTGCGCTTGCTGCTTCTAGTAAACACAGAAACTGGCGAACGGCGGTCTTTCGAATCAGCTTTGACCGCGACTCTGGAGAAAAGAGGAGCCATAGTTGGCAACCATATGCTAAAGTTAAGTTGCCATAAAAATGAAATCATCATGAAATCAAGTAATTTCTTAGTTTATACACAAAACAGGAAGTGGATAATTCTCATAATAATGTCTAACTACTCAGCCAAGCTTTTATCAGCGCCAGTGTCTCTACTGAAAGCTAGCGTCTGAAGGGGGGATGTCAGCCTCAGTATGAGGAGGCTGGTTCACGGTCTGCTGCCATTGATAAGCCTCCTGACTATTATTCATCTTCACCGAGCAATAAGGCAGCAATTAAGTCCTTTAATTTACAGCGCAAAGCAGCTTTGAGGACCCATACATCACCATGTTCCACTGCACGCAACACTTGTTTGCTTCAGCATCCATGATTGGTTGAATGATTCCGGACTGTACTGAAATAATAAAGGACGTGTATAGCATTTGATCTGGATGTTTCTTGGTATTATTGCATTAATTGTGATAAAGCTGAGCTTTTAGAGTTTAAGAGTTTCTAACAAGCTAGCGCTAACAACTGGAAGCTAATGAAGGAAGCCCATGCTCATAAATCTCAGCAGGGGATGTTCTACAACAGTGATCGCTTCAATGGGGTCAAGGCAAAAGTCAGAAACAAGACCAATATGATTCAATAGGCATTAGCGTGGCCCATTGCTTATGATAAAGTCTTAGGAAAATGCCATTTTACTTTATGCAGACATTTTCTTTATAAGACAGAAGTGAAGGCTACATGGCACATCAGCATGCAGGGTAGATTGGGGGGAAATATTCTTAAATTAGTTGATTATTTTCTAGTTGATATTAGAACAAAAAGTATATATAAAATATGCCTATATAAATAAAAATGCTCCATATATCCTGAACTGCCATGAGGCGTTTGCCTCCAATCTTCCCTCCAATTTGCATGCATTGTAAATCCAAATAATACAATTAAAACATTTTAAGAATACAGCTTTTAATTGGAACTCATAGAACATAATATTTTCTATAAAATTGTAAATAAAACAAAGTATTCTATCAATTCAAGGGGTTGGAAATTACCAATTTTGCAGGATCAGTGAGAGCAGACAGCAATAAATCCAGATGAACTGATTCATAACAAACATGAATGAGGCTTATATTCAGCATCCTAATTAAAATGAAACACACACAAATTTAATTTTCCTCACTAGCTAGGTATTATTTTGTAAACAATCATTTCCAGTCAAGAACCCGTTGTGCCATAGTTGTCACAATGATGACAAAGTGCATAAACCACGCTTCATTTCAACTAAATCATTCCACGTTATTGATGCTTAGTGCAATCAGTTCGTTCTCAATAGCGTTTGATTCCAACATAAGACGTGGATTTTGCTGAAGAGCTGGCAGCTGCATAGAGGAGATAGGGCTCAGACCTTTTCTGTTCTTGTTGCACAAACAGGATTACTTTAATCAAGTGTCGTAGCTAGAATATTTTACTATCTCAACCTCGTCACGTCTCTGGTTTTCCGCTGCGCCTTTCGAAATGTACAGATTAGGAGCCATTCTTACAACTTCTATACATTAATCTCCATAAAGAACCCATGCATGGGTATGAATACAGATACGTTAAGGGCTGGGATGTCAAAATGTATTATGGAGATAATTGGAGTACCTGAAAATGAAAATACTGAAACCTGAGTTATGCTTCTTTTCATGTTTAGGTGTGAGGTCTAACAAATATACCTACACCTACATATACAAATATTTGAATTGTATCATCTTGAAAAGATGCTTTGACATTCATCATAATTTCCCTCTTTTAAGTGTGTGAAAGGAAACTGAAAACAAACGTAAAAGCCTTGATCTGCTCTTTAAGCTTTGAATTTAATGAAACAAAACACATTTTATGCTATTATGCAATAAATACAATACATATTCTTTGCCCTACTAACAAATATGGCAATATACAATGCCAACACATGCACCGGCTGTTGTGAAATGCAGTAGGCTATAATCTGAAGTACACTAAGGTGCTTTATATAACTTTAATACTGTGTCTCTGTCAGTTCCCATCAGGGCTGACATGTCCCTCGTCATGCAATGCAAATCTTTAAATCCGCCTGATGCTTGATGAAAATTACCATTAACACTACATACTGCTTTTATTTTTTATTTTTTTGAAGCCATAAAATCAAAAGCCATGCTTTTTATGCAATATATGTTCACTGAACTAAAATATGTCAAGCTCCCCTTCTTTGGACATAATTGGTGGAATTTGAAACCCATCCCCTAAACCTACTAAGAATAAGCTCCACCTATTAGGCCAAAAGAGGTGGAGCTAGACAATATCATATTGCTAGATCAATATCAATCACCTATTACATCCAAAGAGGGGGAACTGGACATCATTTGGCTTTGCAGTGATCACCACTTGTCACACCAATATTGTCGCCCCTTAATTTGCATGTTTCCAATGGCGCTGACAGACTGTTCCGTATTAGCATATTATGCCCAGAGCGAGTTATATGTCTGCCTCTCTGCACTCGAGCAGCAGTAGCGACAACAATGTCTTGTAAGCAATGCAGGTGCATTGCCTGAACGAGGGACAATTCAAAGCAGGTTTTGCTAAAAAGTTAAAGGTCAAGGATAGATTTGTACCAGCTATTCGTGATCCAGTTTAGTCTACGGAGTGATACTGGTCATGGTTTTACAAATATAAAGTTGACCAGTTTATCAAGTACCCCCTGCAAAGGATGCTTCATCTTTTGTGTGATAAACAATAAACTTCATAAAAATCATCAGTAAAGTTTTGGACATCATTCAACAGGCTTGTACTAACAGTGGATGAAAGCAAGATAACTAAACGTATCTATACCAGCTTTAACTCCATTCAGCATATAATCTCTAGCTCTGAAGGTATTAGTTTCTGACTCTGGTTTCGAACTGAACACTTTTAGTTTCTGGGGGACGTTTAAGCTCAAATCAATGTGCAACACTTTGCAATTTCTCTTATTTGGTGGGTGTCCAAAATTTCAGTCCAATCAGCAGCAACGTGTATAAACCACGCTGTGTTAAAGAGAAAGATTTCACAATGGGTCAGCCGTTAACTTGCAGACGCTGCCGCAATTACTAATGCGCGCCAAAGCTGGCCCGATTCAATTATACATAATATATTGTACTATTGTATTGTGGAGTGACACTTTCATAAACTTTTCAATACTCATCTGATTATATAATGGTAAATATTACAATATCATAGCACAACAGTGATAAGCAATAATGATAAGCCTTATACTCACAATAAAAGTTATAATGACAAATAGATCATAACACAGTTTTGGAGGTAAGACAAGAATTATCCTTCAGCTGAAATCTTTGTCTTTTCATTATGAAATACGAGGCAAATTTGTAATCAAAATAATTAGGGAGCAGAGTTTAAAATCCCTTCACTCAATTGGGATGTTCTCTTTTATTTTGGATGGCAAGGGCAGTGACAACATTGAGCATATTTTACATGTATTTATATACCAATATCATTATCATCGTCTCCAAAAATTGCAAAGTTTTGTCAGGGCTGAACGTGGCCCTGATCTGTTCTGTTGTTGTTGTTGTTGTTGTTGTTGTGAGTTATTTAAGCCCCACCCCTCTTCTTTAAAGAACAGACAAGGAGCACCAGCTCATTTACATTTAAGGGGACATCTACAGAAACAATGTATTTTTGTCATCCCATGATATAAAACATGATATGTCGGGTATTTTGAGCTAAAACTTTACAAACACAATCTGGGGACATCAGAAACTTATTTTTACATCTTGTAAAAAGGGCCATAAAAGTTCCCCTTTAACTAAATATCCCCCTATGAAAAATTAAGACCTACAATTTAGGCAAGGACTTGATTAATCTGTTCAAGACACCCATGACGCACTAATATTGTTTCAAGGCAGCTTTACAGTGATAAACTGGAAAATAATGATTAAACAATTCAAACAGAATTCGATTTTGCTGTAAAGTATGTCAAGAAAGACAATAGTAAACAATAATTATTCAGATCGATTCGGTTCAGTGTGGTTCAATAACTCTGTGAAGTTCATCAACTATAGAATGAGCTCAGTTCATCTATAAATCAGTTGCGGCGATAACGGTGATGTCATCATCCACTTCAGTTGAGTTCTCAACCAATAGTGTCAGTGCAGTCAATTCAATAATATTGCAGAATATTAAGTGTCCCCAAATAAGCATGCCAATATGCGACAGTGGCAAGGAAACCCAAACTCCATATGTGAGAAGAAGAAAAGAAGAAGAAAGCCAAGCCTCCTCTCGCCATGAACAAACATGGTGTTGTTTAATTCCCGCCTGCAACTCGAGTCAGAATTGAGGATTGATGGGGATTGATATTATACATCATGCCATGGAGGGAGGAGGAAAGCTTTCCATAAAATAACCAAACATTTATTATGAATCAGACTGCATATGATAGAGAGGACAATATTTGAAAAAACGATTCGTTAGAATGAATCCGACTTCTACACAGCAAATTACTGAGGGATAAAAACCTGGTGTTGGGCATCTAGTGATAAAATCTGGTGTTAATTTACAAATATTATATGCTTTATCACTTGTTTAGTGTTAAAGCACAGTGTTTCCTTTGGGTGATAAAGCACAGTGTTTCCTTTGGGTGTTAACAATCAACATCTGCGCATGTGCAGAGCATTTTAAATTTCCCCCAGCTCATCCTTCGGTCTCTCCATCTTTATGGATTTCCCTGCACACACAACGGTTACAAGGACAAGGTATAGTATAGTATTATTATCTTATCAACTTGTGATTTATTAATGAGCTTGTATAATGAGTAGCCGATGTGGATGACTTAACTCTTAGCGTTTTTGTTTTGTTTTTTTACCTCAGTTTAAATTTAGCGCGCTTTTGATCCGCCATTCAGTTTAACATAACTGAATAACCCCCACTAACACACTAAATTCGTTAATGGATATGGAGATTGGAGATTTACGTAAGTGACTTAATTTCGTTGTATTAATTTTGTAATAATGTAGCAGCATTAACATTATGTGTCATTTTTTAACTCACTGGACTTGGATAGTTATTTCTTCTCATTTGGCATAACGTTAAGTATCTTTAGGGCTTCCAACCTTTATAAGACCGTTTATATCTTTCACCCCGTAACTACGAGTTAATTCTGGTGTTTTGAAATGTCATTCAAATGAGAAAGCAGACGTTAATCGAATGAATTAATTGCTCTTATTTTTTTTTTTCTTGTGTGACGCCGGGGCTCGATCCCTGGCCGAGCACCCACGGATAGCACGGTCCATCATTGTCAGCGCTGCGCGTACTGATCGGCCTGCAACATTTTGCGAGTGAAATGCTCTGTGTGTTCTAGCAATCTTCTCGTTGTACTTTGATAACATACGCCGACCATTCTGTACAGCGCTCCAAAATGTCGAAAACATCGTAGGACACGCTTTTCTTCATGAACTGCTTCAGTCATATAGAAACTCAAGATCAAGTACGAGTGTGCAATCTCGTGGAATGTATACGCCAAAACTCATTTTGGCGTGCATATGATACGCTGTTTTTTGCGTGCATATGATACGCAATTTATGGCGTATTATACATACGAACCCCCCACCCCACTACCCTAAACCTACCCAAGAGAGCGTGTCATATATACGCCATAAAGTGCGTATCATATGCACGCCGAAATGAGTTTTGGCGTATACATTCCACAACATTGCACACTCATACTATTTGACATTTTTCGTCTTATTTTGTATTAGTTGAGCAGACATGCATTAGTGCCCTTCCATGCGCGATTTTTTCTGTACAACTTAGTTCTAGCCTTTTCTAGTTGTAGTATTGTAAATCTGTAACAGTAGTGCTTATGTTTTGAATATAACATTTTCTTGCTATGTGTTGGTATAAAGATAACCTGAAGTAAAACACAAAGTGACCTGATTATTTTGAGTCTTTTAGTTTGCTTTCTGCTTTGGAGGATTTTTGTTTCATGGAATATTGTTTATTATTGCAGAAGGAAACCACTTAAGGCCACAATCTATGTATGCCCTTGGCATTATTACTCTACAAACCTAAACGATCCTGAAAGGAAGACAGGCTATGTAAGTATCTCTGCTTGTTGATTGAAGATGTTTGAAACTTTATATCTTAGATTTTTTTAATGTGTTTGTTTTAACCAAATGTGTCTCTTTAACAGGAACGATACTATGTGTTTGGATCATTTTGAGGACCGCTATCAACGCCAAGATCGTGGGATCGATGAATTGGGAAAGCAAGAACTGACAAAATGTAAAAATGCGTACATTGAATGCAATGTAAGTCTCTTTGGATAAAATCATCTGCCAAATGTAAATGTATTAATTTATAAAGGAATAGTATTTTTTATCAGAATGAATTACAAACCAGACAGTTTTTTAACATTAAGGTTGATTTAATATATACAATGTTGAATTTTTGTATTTTCAATTAAAACATTACTTGAGGAATGTTTCTTTGTTTAATCTTGTTTGAAACGCAGTAGAGATTTATCATGGTAAGATGTTATAGCATTGGAGTATAACAAGAAATTGTTTTATTCAATTGTATGTGTGACAACAATGGCTTTACTCTAGCGAATCCCGGCGAAAGCAAGAACTGACAAAAATGTTTTTTTTTTATTTATTAAAAATGGTATTGAATGCAGTGTAAGTCGCATTGGATAAAAGTGTCTGCCAAATACATAAATGTAATGGAATTGATATATTACAATTTCAATAAATATTCAAATAAATTTGTAGTCACTTGATTTTTTGGGGGGAAAAATAAAATAATATATATAAATTGTTTTAAATTTCATTCACAGTGCCATTTTAGTATTTAAGTATTTACATTAAATAAACATTAAATACACTGGGTGTGTGAGATTAATCACCATAAAGTGTTAAATGTACACTTATGAGTAATACATTTCTCAACACCTTGAGTGACTAAAAAGAAACACTAACACAGTGTTTGTATAACGAACACTTTCGTCAGTGTTGTTTTAACACTAGCAAAGACGGACCTGTATGTTCACCCGGAAAGTGATAATTTTAACACCCGTGGTGATAAATCTCCCAACATGTTTTTTGCTGTGTAGCCTAGAAATATAGATGCACCCTAGTGGCAGCAAATCTAATTTCCAGCGAGTGTCACGTAGCAGCTCTCTATAGACTTGTGAGCTAGAAAAACCAAACTCTGGTCAGGCCAATCACATCGTGTATAGAGTTGGTGGTCGGGCTTAACATAATGACGGCAGAGTTGCGGAGGTTCCGCCTGCTACTTGTAAACAAACAAGCTGGCGAACGGCGGTCTTTCGAATCGTCTTTGACCGCGACTCTGGAAGATTTTCTTTGAGAAAAGAACAAAGAACAGCAATTAAATTATTCTTAAGGGAAGATGTGTTCAGAGTTTTGCCGACCGGATACGGCAAAAGTTTAATCTATCAACTAGCTCTGCTTCATGTTACTCTTGTGGTTGTAGTGCTATCCAACTGCATGCAGAGGGAGTTTGAAAGACAACCGTTTATCCCGCTCCTCGGATTGAGCCCTGCCAATGGTGAGTTTCCAGACCAAACATCTTGATGTGGGTCTGGCTTGTCAGGCTATCTGTCTTCATGAATTTGAATTAATTAAATTACAACATATCTTTCTGTCTGAACGAACCAATTTACTGGAATAAGTCTAAACAAACCAATTCATATGAGAGATAAATGGCCATTTGGAAATGAAATGTTGACTGTCCAAAACCACATGAGAGAGATGGGAGCGTTTAGGAGGCATTTGTTAATTCTCTCAGCTCGCTCTGCAGTAAAACGGCTCGGGTTATGTATATAACCCTTGTTCCCTGAGAGGGAACGAGCACTGCGTCGAAACGCTTTGGGGATGCTCCCTAAGCATCAGCGAATCTGAAGCCTGAATAAACACTAGTCCAATCCGATTGGTCGTGCGTGATGACGTCATTGTGACGGCGTACCCGGAAGTATAAAAGGGGGGCCGGCGCATAATGGCGGCAGTTTTTTGCTCTGAAGCATGCGCTCCAGGCGTGCCGAGGTGTGGCGGTACGACGCAGTGCTCGTTCCCTCTCAGGGAACAAGGGTTATATACATAACCCGAGCCGTTCCCTTATCGAGGGAACTTCCCACTGCGTCGAAACGCTTTGGGGAACGAGTACCCACTAGGCCACACCGAGGGTAGCGCCTGTCCTAGTGTGAAGCCGGAGACCGGGCACAACTAGGGTTGGAGCACCCTCGCGCCAGGCGTCGCAGGGAGATCCAGGCTATAGAACCTGATAAAAGTGTGTGGAGTAGCCCACCCCGCCGCCTCGCAGATATCCTGCAAGGGGACCCCAGAAAGGAGGGCCACCGAAGAGGCCATGCCTCTGGTGGAATGTGCCCTCACGGCTACAGGTGAAGGCAAACTGCGCACCTGATAAGCCATGGTTATTGCCTGGACAATCCAGTTACTGATTGTCTGGGTAGACGCAGGCAACCCCTTCTTGGGTGAGCCAAAACACACCAACAATTGTTGAGATCTCCTCCACTGTGCGGACTTCGCCAGATACACCCTGAGTGCCCTGACCGGGCAGAGTAGGTGAAGTCTCCCCTCTTCCGCCGTCACGTGAGGCGGAGGATGAAATGCCTGCAGAACCAAAGACCTGACCACCCTGGATGGGACCTTAGGCACATAGCCCGGCCTAGGGTGTAAGATGGCCTTCACTCCACCCGGGGCAAACTCCAGGCAAGTCGGCGTTACTGCCAAGGCCTGGAGATCCCCCATTCTCCTTAGAGAGGAGATGGCGAGTAGAAAAGCCACCTTAAGGGTCAGATTTTTCGGTTCTGCTGACTCCAGTGGCTCGAAGGGGGCCTCAGCCAACCCCTCGAGAACCACTGCCAGGTCCCAGGTTGGAACTCTGGACTGAGCCACAGGCCTCATCCTCCGAGCCCCATGGAGGAACTGTACAACCAACTGGTGCCTACCCAGAGGCCCATCACCCAGAGGAGTGTGGAAAGCCGCAATGGCAGCCACGTACACCTTGAGTGTGGACGGGGTTAGGCCCGCAGAGAAGCGATCTTGGAGGAACTCCAGCACTGAAGCCACTGGGCAGTTAACTGGGTCCACCTCACGCCCCCTACACCAAGTGGAAAACACATTCCACTTGAGGCTGTACAGTCTCCTTGTGGACGGAGCCCTGGAACTGAGTAAGGTCTCTACCACGTCTGCCGACAGGCCAGCCTCTAGGTACCTGGCCCCCTCAGGGGCCATACCCAAAGGTTCCAAATCTCCGGCCGGGGGTGGAATATCGTCCCCGCCGCCTGAGACAGGAGATCCCTCCTCAGAGGAATCTGCCATGGATGACCTGCCAGCAGGGCTATGATATCTGAGAACCAAACTCGCGTCGGCCAACGGGGTGCTACCAGAAGTAGACTGACCCCCTGCCGACGGACCCTCTCCAGGACTCCCGGGAGCAGAGCAATCGGGGGAAATGCGTACAGACGCAGCCTCGGCCACGTCTGCACCAAGGCATCCAACCCCAACGGGGCTGGATGCGTGAGGGAGAACCACAGTGGACAGTGGGACGTCTCTCGAGATGCAAACAGATCCACTTCCACTGGGCCGAACCTCTCGCATATGGCCTCCACCACTTCGGGGTGGAGCCGCCACTCCCCGGGCCTCAGCCCCTGCCTCGACAGGATGTCTGCTCCCTGATTTTGAACCCCCGGGACATACATTGCCCTGATGGACAACAGTTTCCCCTGGGACCACAGGAGGATTAGATGCGCCAATCTGCACAGAGGGCGCGATCTTACCCCTCCCTGGCGATTGAGGTACGCTACGACAGCCGTATTGTCTGTCCGCACCAGGACATGTTGGCCGCGGAGGTCCGGGAGAAAAGCTCCTGAGAGCTTTGTAGACCGCCATCATCTCCAGGCAATTTATGTGCCAGGAGGAATGACGGCCCTCCCATGGGCCCCTCGCAAAGCGGCCGTCCATGACCGCGCCCCAACCAGTGAGGGAGGCGTCTGTTGAAACGGATTTCCGGCAACAGGACGCTCCCAACACTGGCCCCTGGGACAGAAACCAAGGTTTCTTCCATATGACTAGGGAACGAAGGCATCTGCGCGTTACCCTGATCATACGAAAAGGATTCCCTCTGGGGGAAAACCCCTTGGTTTTCAACCACCACTGGAGGGGTCTCATGTGTAGCAGGCCGAACGGTATCATGTTGGACGCTGCTGCCATGTGCCCCAGCACTCTCTGAAAGTGCTTCACAGTGGTGTGCTTAACAGTGAGGCCGAAGGGAAGAACCCGATATTGGTACGCCTCGCCCCCGAAAGCGAACCTCAGGCCTCCTGTGGGCAGGAAGGATGGAGATATGAAATATGCGTCTTTAGATACATCGTGACGAACCAGTCCTCGGACTGGATCTGACTCACGATGGGATAATGAGCATCTTGAACCTGAATCTCCTCAGAGAACGGTTCAAGTACCTCCGATTTAATAATAGACGCACCCTTCCATCCTCTTTGGGAACCATGAGGTAGCGACCGTAAAGCCGGACTCCCTGTCTGGCGGAGGGATACACAATATAGCCTCCTTTACCCTCAGGGAGCACACTTCCTGTTCCCTACCTGCCACTGGGCTGGGCCCACCACTATTCAGGCCACACCGATGAACCCCGGTGGTGGAACGCTGAACTGCAGTCTCTACCCTTTGCCCAAGGTACACAGGGCCCCAGCAGATATATTCGGGAGCATAACCATGCGCCGAGATATTCTACTAGGGGAACCAGCCTCTCAAGGCTGGTCTCTGGTACCCACCAAACCTCCTGCCCGACCCCCTGAAGCGGCCACCCGGCAGGGCTTAGTCGGGGAGGATTTTCGGTGTGCGAACACGTTCGCTGCCCAGCCGAGGTCTCCCTAGAGGCGGCTAGAGTAGCATGTGTTCGCAGGAAGTCAATGTGGCCCGAGCGTCATAGACGGCGGATCGCAGCATCGACTTCCAGAAAACTCCACAGAGGAGGCGACCTCGATCGCTCCTCTGGAGAGGGGGCTGGCCAGCAGGCCACTGGGCTGGGCACACCACTATCCAGGCCACACCGATGAACCCCGGTGGTGGAACACTGAACTGCAGTCTGCACCCTTTGCCCATGGTACACAGGGCCCAACAGATATATTCAGGAGCATAATGACTATGCGCTGATATATTCTACTAGGGGAACCAGCCTCTCAAGGCTGGTCTCTGGTACCCACCGAGCCTCCTGCCCGACCCCCTGAAGCGGCCACCCGGCAGGGCTTAGTCGGGGAGGATTTTCGGTGTGCGAACGCGTTTGCTGCCCAGCTGCAGTCTTTCTAGAGGCGGCTAGAGCAGCATGCGTTCGCTGGAAGCCAATGTGGCCCGAGCGTCGTAGACGGCGGATCGCAGCATCGACTTCCAGAAGACTCCACAGAGGAGGCGATCTCGAACGCTCCCCGGGAGCAACACAATTTGGATGATAGGCTGAAATACCTAACTCCTCAAAGTCAGATAAATCCCATTTAATTGCACAGAATTAAATGCCACCAAAAACACCCAAATAGTGAACACAACTGGGATGATAGGCTGATAATCTAACTACTCAAAGTTAGATAAATCCCATTTAATTCCTCAGAAATAAATGCCACCATAATCACCCATCACGTGAACATGCTGAATGATAGGCTGAATAGACATATCTAACTCCTCAAAGTCAGATAATGTTTAATTTAAATTCCTCAGAATTAAATGCAGCCCTAATCACCAGACCATACTGTTTAAATATGTATTCAACTACTCGTCATCTACACGCTGCCTCAGCAACGCGAGATTCGAATCGTTCCCAACATATTTGGCTTTCATCCCTCGATGAAAGCCACAGGCGCGAGGCTGAAACACTCGAAAACGCACGTTTCTGTACGCTACGAGACATTTCTCAACGACCACAGCCAGCACCCTCAGGGGCTGACTGCAAGCCTCGCTAAACAGTATCACATGTACACATATAGCGTGTGTTCACTTCTGTTGCAGACCCTTAATGCACGCGCTGCCTCGGCAACGCGAGATCGAGGCTGCATTAAAAGGTGGCGGGCTCTCGTTTGCTTCACTCCGTCGACGCTGAGCACATCTAATTCCTCGGAATCAGATCGCTCAAGCATCTGGTTCTCCCTCCCGGGGAAGAGCCGCATCGCGGGCTTCCGCACGGGAACGGAGAACACCGGGTTATCCGGTCTCATCGAACACGGCCAGCCGAGAGCGGAGCAGTCTGAGTGTCAGCAGCTCGCAGTGTTCACAGGCGGCTCCCTCGAGAGCCGCCCGAGCGTGCTGAACACCCAGACACTGCACACATAACAGGTGTGTATCCGATCCCGAGATGTAACGGGGACACGGATGCACACACTGCCTAAATGCACTCCTTCTCTCTTCCATACTTTTTAAATAAATCTTTCACACACACACTCGCAACTGGACAGACAACAGTAAATAGACAGACCAAACAGAGAGCGCTATGCTGAAGAGCAATAACTGCCGCCATTATGCGCCGGCCCCCCTTTTATACTTCCGGGTACGCCGTCACAATGACGTCATCACGCACGACCAATCGGATTGGACTAGTGTTTATTCAGGCTTCAGATTCGCTGATGCTTAGGGAGCATCCCCAAAGCGTTTCGACGCAGTGGGAAGTTCCCTCGATAAGGGAACATCATGCGAAATACAAGGACATTAAAACAGCATGGTCACATTGCAGCTGCTACTAACTGTTGGAAAAACCATTTACTATTATTTTCATGTTACTTCCCAGTGCTGACGCAGAGCTTTGTCTGATTCATGTATTTCTAAATGCCAATGTGATGGATCGCAGCCAATATTTAGACGGCAATTTAAAGTAAATCAATTATGTTATGGCAAAAATAAGCCAAAGGGAAATATAGCCCACTTCACATTTTATGTGGTAGTTACAAATATCGATAAAACACAGGGCAGTTCATTATGAAATACAAAAATATAGTATTCTTAAACCATGTCTTTCATTTTATATTATTTTACACATCTCTTTGAGGAGATTAATAATAAACAGGCTAGATTCTGAAGAAGACTTCTTTAAACTGAGCATTCCCATGGTCTGAAAATAAGAAAACACTTTACAGAAAACAACCTATCCACTCACATTTGGTGGGGTCTGTCATTCACAAGCAGAGAGAATGATGAACAGCAATGTGTGTTCATGTAAAGTCTGACCCGAAGATTGAATTCACAGTCTTTGGTTCAAATTGAGTTCATGGCTTCAGGTTCAGCTGAGGGTTGCGCTTACCTTAAAGAGCATTCATGGAGATGAAAGATACAAGAATATACTGAGAGCTACTCTTGGAATTAACTTTTAATCTTAAAAGGTCACCAATATTTTATGTAAATACATACATTTTTAATTAAATACACATTTATCCATGTCCCGTTCTAGGTACCTATAAGGGTGGGCTGGCAGATATCCTAGGTGGGCTTTTTTTGGTGGTAGTTTGTGTGTGTGTGTGTGTGTGTGTGTGTGTGTGTGTGTGTGTGTGTGTGTGTGTGTGTGTGTGTGTGTGTGTGTGTGTGTGTGTGTGTGTGTGTGTGTGTGTGGGTGGAAGGGGGAGGGGGGGTCCTCTAGGTACAGACAGACAGACAGACAGACAGACAGACAAATAGATAGATAGATAGATAGATAGATAGATAGATAGATAGATAGATAGATAGATAGATAGATAGATAGATAGATAGATAGATAGATAGATAGATGGAAGATATACAAGACCACTGATAATCTCCCTCGATCTGGGGCTCCACGCAATATCTCACTCCATGGGGTCAAAATGATCACAAAACGGTGAGCAAAAATCCCAGAACCACACAGGGTGAACCTAGTGAATGACCTGCAGAGAGCTGGGAACAAAGTAACAAAGACTGCTATCATCGATACACCGCCGCCAGGGACTCAAATCCTGCAGTGTCAGATGTTTCCCCGTGCTTTAGCCAGTACATGTCTGGGGTCATCTGAAGTTTGCTAGGGAGTATTTGGATGATCCAGAAGATGATTGGGAGAATGGCATATGGTCAGATGAAACCAAAATAGAACTTTTTGGTAAAAACTCAACTTGTCGTTTTTGGAGAAAAAAAGAATGTCGAGTTGCACCATACCTACTGTGAAGCCTGGGGGTGGAAACATCATGCTTTGTGGCTGTCTTTCCAGGAGCAAGACCAGGACCAGGACCAGGACCAGGACCAGGACCAGGACCAGGACCAGGACCAGGACCAGGACCAGGACCAGGACCAGGACGACTGATCCGAGTAAAGGAAAGAATGAATGGGGCCATGTATCATGAGATTTTAAGTAAAAACCTGGGACCATCAGCAAGAGCACTGAAGATGAAACGTGGCTGGGTCTTTCAGCATGACAATGATCCCAAACACACCGCCCACGCAACGAAGGAGTGGTAAGAAGCAGAACCTAACCCCATACAAAATCTGTGTTGCCCAGCGACAGCCCCAAAACATCATTGCTCTAGAGGAGATCTGCATGGAGGAATGGGTCAAACTACCAGCAACAGTGTGTAAAAACCTTGTGGCGACTTAAAAAAAAACATTTGACCTCTGTCATTGCCAATAAAGGGTATATAAGAAATTATTGAGATGAACTTTTGTTAGTGACCAAATACTTATTTTTCACCATAATTTTCAAATAAACTCTTTAAAAATCAGACAATGTGATTTTCTGTCTCTCATAGTTGAAGTGTACCTATGAAGAAAATGACAGGCCTCTCTCATCTTTTTAAGTGGGAGAACTTACACAATTGGTGGCTGACTAAATACTTTTTTACCCCACTGTATATATGCTAAAAATGCACTTTAGTATAAGAAATTCAGACATTTCTTCATGATTATATCATGCTATATGCAAAACTCTTTAGAAGTCACCCAGAATTAAGGTATGAGGAGAACAATTATAAAACAAGCAGACAGATTTCTTGACTAGATGAATAGTTTTTTTCAGATATGAATTTTTGCAAAATCACAAGAATGGTTAGGACAGTTTGAAAGTGCCAAATGGGAAGAGAGAGAGAGAGAGAGAGAGAGAGAGAGAGAGAGAGAGAGAGAGAGAGAGAGAGAGAGAGAGAGAGAGAGAGAGAGAGAGAGAGAGAGATAACCCTGTAGACTGCCAGTCATCTTCTCCAGGTCTTTGTGGGGAGAGGGGGCTCCCTGTCTTTTTAATTCTCTGCGAATCGTCTGTCCATCACCACACTTTATCCCTGCTTTAGAGCTTGGCTCTGACTCACGCACTGTCACTTTCCTGACAAACTACACCTATGCACAGAGAGACGTCATAAACTGTCAGGAAAAGAGGAAAAGAATCCACCCGACTCCTCTCAGGAGAAAGAGGAAACCCATAAAGATAAACTCCTTACACACTCACTTTATACCGCCACTGAATAATTCTTAAAAGGTTTATTATTATTTTTTATTTTTTATTTTATATATATATATATACAAATATTTTTATCTAATTCAAACTAAAATTGCATATTTATGAAAACCATAAACACTTTCATATTATATTGTCCCATTATTTTACAAGCAAGTTTGAGGAACTGAAATTACATGGCAAAATGAGTAGTAGCTAACACATTGGCTTTGAAGCTTTTTGTTATGTTTAACCTCATTTTAGTCTTTTAATAAACTCTGCACATTATTATGGATTAGGCTCTTGGCTGGAAGCTGCAGGTAGGCACTTCATGTAGAGGTTTTAATTTGACCTAAAATGAACCAAGACCATTTTCTAGGGCTTTGACAGCGCCCCACTTGGATTAGCCGCTTTAATTATCGCAAATGTCAAGCGGGGCTAAGAACCTGCTCACAACAGGCTAAAAACACCAAACAAAATGACTGAACCAGTGATACCTTTTTCTTAGGGTGAATATATTGCTGCACTGCACTGAATTCCCTGACAGGCTTACAATAACTGATGAAACAGCACCAGTTTGTCATAGTTCCCCCTGATGGCACATGATTTTAAATGCCCTTGTAAATACAGAATGAAAATAAATGTTCAAGAGAGCCTTAAAAAATGTGAAATATACAGTTTTACATACAGAACAAAAACAATGTGTATTGTGTTTTTAACATTTAGCATTGTTAGCATTAGTTAGTTCAACATAGCCTAACAATGAAAAACATTTTGATAGTATTTATTAATCTTAGTTAATGTCAACATTTATTAATTACAAATTCATTATATATTATTTAACCCCCCCCCCCCCCCAAAATAAAATAAAATAAAATAATCAAAGTTAAAAACTTTCATGGCCCTCAGAATATTTTATGATTATCTGAACTTACCTCAAATTATCTGAAGAAAATGAGAATAAAGTTGTAATATTACAAGAATAAAGTCGAAATTACGAGAATAAAGTTGTAGTGTCATGAGAATAAAGTTGTAGCAATAATAGAAATATCATATAGTCAAAAAGTCACAATCATAGTCATAACTTCAAAAACTATTGTGTGAATAAACTTATGTTCAGGCCGATGAAGACAGAAGAATCTCTCAAAATACTCTCCAGACAGGAAGACAGGTAGGGAAAACACCATAACGTAACGCGATTGGACAAGTACTGAGTGAGTGTGTGCACAGGGGGAAACTGGGGCATGTTCAAAGCTCAAAACGGTGCACAACGTTTCGATACGGTTTCCGGGTTGAACGAAAATTTTCCTGGAAAGGTGTTCAACGGGTTTGAGATACGTTTTCTCTTGTTTGGTGGGTGTCAAAAATGTCAGCCCAATCAGCAGCAACATCTATAAACCACGAATATATATATAATGCATATAACATGTCGTTCGTTGCACGACGATTTGAGCTTGAACGTGCCCCAGGATGAAGGTAATTACTAAAACACAGCTGAACTTAATCAACTCATGATCAAGGGCGGGAAAACAGAACAAAGGAACACATGATGCAATAGAATAACAAAACTAAAGGTCCACGATAATGAAACTAAACAGAACATGACTGTGACAATTGGGAGGTGGAAATAACAGTATTCATTTTGGTTTTCATGAGTATTTTTTTTCTTCTACAGTAAAAACAATTAAGGATTTCCCTTAAATCCTTGCTTGATAAATGCCATTTACATATAAATATTGAATAATTGCAATAACGAGTTCTCATGAGAAGTGTTTAGATGTTTAGATTTGGCATTGTTTCCAGTTACACCCTTAAAATTAAGACATCAGGAAGATCCAAAAATGGGTTTTTACAGTGCTGCTATCCCAACGAAATTCGACAATTAAGCTTTTTGATGATATTTCTGAATGGTTGGTTAGCGTAATGACATATTGATCTATCTTTGTATGTCATGGCAGGGTAATGTTAGCGTAGTGAGATACAAATTCTATGTGTTTACTGATGTATATGTTAGTTCATGGACAGATTGATGTTTCAGCTAATGCCAATAAAAACATTTTGTTTCAGTAAATGTTGGCTTGTCAGTGATGCTTAACGTTATCTATGCAGTGTAATAACTGTTAAAACACATTTTTTTTACAGTAACAGACACCGTTATAAACCAGCTACAAAAGTAAGCTTAGTGTGGTGTTACCATGTTAACTTTGTCACCAGCGTACACAGTTTGTAATAACACAATTCATTATAAACGTGGGATTATGAATTATATTGAGAACATCATACATAGAAAGCATGTCATAATGTAAGTTAACTTACCCTGTAAACTTTAGCCACGTTCATCGTGAAGCGTGCACGCGTTTCAAACTACACTCACTTCTTCTGGAGGTGCAGCAGGAACATGAAGAGCTGGTACTGATCTTTATTCAGGAGCAGCTTCTTAGTCAAACCTGCTTTATACTGACCCTCGGTTATAAAGCAGTCTGGTGAGAAATTATTCACAATTTGCGCAAACATAAAAGCATTGACGTTGATTGGGGGGAAATATTCCCTTCGAAAACAAAACTCAGCCACCACATCTTCAGCAGTTCGGATTTAGGAACATCAGAATGACTGCTGTGTTCATTATTAAACCCAACAACAGAACCCCGCAGTCGCTTAGACGCCATTCTGCTCCAGCGTATCAACAATGGCGGACTATGATGAAAGCTCGCTTAGTGCGGGTCTGAGGTGAAACACTGCTGTCAATCAACATGTCGTGTGAGGGGCGTCCGACCATTTGAACGGCTCGATTTGAGACGGGAAAACATATAATGAGGTTTAAATAAAACAACTGGATGGATTTTAATCTTTATAGGCTGTGTACAGGCACTGCCAACACACATTTCTGTACAAGCAGCTTGTAAAAGTGCATGTACATATATATGACCCCTTTAAAGAACCATTTTTTAAAACCATTTTATAGTATAAAGAACCTTTTTGCCTACAAATAACCTTTTGTGCAATGGAATGGTTCTTTGGATATTAAAGGTTCTTCATGGAACCATACACCGTGCCAAAGAATCATTTAAGAACCTTTATTTTTAAGAGTGTATACTATCAGACTTTGAGAGTTTCAAAACTGGTCCAAAACATATTTTACACTTCAGAGGATCTTACCGTTATACAGCTCATCTGAATATAGTGCAGAAAGTCTATGTTTGATCAGGTTTTGTGCGTCTGTACTTAATATTCACCATCATGTCAAAAGTAAGTCTCTCTGAGACATTTGCTTCTATTTAACTGACAGGTGAAGTAATGGCCCATCTTCCCTCTAACTTCTAATCCTGTTTACCCTTTTCATCGGATGCTGCTTTTCCACAGCTTGGAGTCTGGGGACAAGCTTTGTAAACACACAACCTTCTCTATTCACGCCAATTTACAGGCCTAGCAGCCCAAGGCTCTACTTTGCAGATTATAAATACTTTAACCTGGCTTTCCACACCTCTTGGTAATTTCGTCTGGTTTATCTTCTTCGGACCATATTTTCGAACCCTCCCCCTTAACGTGTGTCACTTTCGTGTGAATTTACATGCATAAACATCACGACTGCCTCGGCTCCATGAAACACAGAGAGCTCTTCTTGATTTGCTGCCATGTCATCACATTCTACTGGTGTGCAATTGTCAAATGAAATGATTAGTTTTGCATACCAAATAAGCTCGTGATCAGTTTGATTGAAGTGGTTGAACAAATGAAGTGATATACTAAGGCAAAGGGTAATAAAAAGGACAGTCTCTCCTTGGCATGCACGCGCGTCTTTAAACTGTGGCATGACATGTAAGTAATGCAGCAAATTAGCAAATCGCGGCAACCTCTTTTAGATCAGGTGTCACTTGCATCTGTGTATTTAATTGATAAGGCAGTGTGGGAAAGCCTCTGTGTGAATACATTACCGCAATTAGTGGGGTGATTGCTCTTACAAAGTATTGCAGGCACGCAGGTAACTTGATAAGTTGCAATTATGTTGCATTGATATTGAAGATGCAGTTGATATAAAAGAAAATAAAGCTAAATACATACACTGTAAACTTGAATAATTCAATTGAGTCATCATTTACTCACCCTGCTCATTTACAGAACAAAGTAATTTAACTACATGGTCTAACAAACATAACTTCTGACAAAAAAAGCACCATCAAAGTCAACATGAAATTAAAATCCCTATTAAAATAGGAAAATATCCCATATTAAAAGCCCCTAACTAAGGATAGTTCACCCAAAAATGAAATTTACTCCATATTTTACTAATTTACCTCAAGCAATCCTAGGTGTATATGACATTCTTCTTTCAGACAAACATTTGAGTTATATTAAAGCTACACAGTGATATTTCCCCCCATCTAGCGGTGTAAAGGTATATGACAATCCAGTGAATATTAGTTTCTGTTCCTCTCAATTCCTATTTCGTTTAAACTCCTATGGTGGGCAATTTAGTCCAAGATTAACATGGTTTTCAGTTCGACCTCGTCAATGAGTGCCAACGAGTGTTAAAATGCGAAAAGAGAAGCTTGAATTTATGAGCCATTGAGTGTTAAAACGCGAAAAGCGAAGCTTGAATTTATGAGCCATTGAGTGTTAAAAGGCGAAAAGCGAAGCTTGAATTTATGGGTATGTCCCTCTTTGTCTCCCTTACCCGTATGTATTTTCAATGGCATATTATAAACTTACGAGAATACTTTATTACTTGAAAGAAGTAAATATACATTAATGAGCACATCTTTTTTTTTTTGAAAGAACTGTGTTTTTTAAAGCTAAGAATAAACCAAAAAAGTTACACAGTGTAGTTTTAAATAATGTCCTGGCTAATCCAAGCTTTGAAATAGCAGGGTTTGTGTAAGAATTTTTTTTAACCCTTAAATGCATGACTGTTTCGCCAAACATTCTTACATATTCGGGTCATTAGTGACTCGGATCTATATTTAACATGGATAGACTCTTCCTGTCGTGATAATATATAAAACTCCTGATGTTAGAGTAACACTTACAGAAGAATAAAATAAAGCCTATTTCGTTACCTTTTGGAGCTTGGAAGGATTCAGTTTGAGCAGATGTTTAATACGATCATCATCTGTCCTCGTCAGAGTTCGTTTACCAGTATATTCAGCATCTGCCTCATATTTGCGATCTCGAGCATATTCTCCAAACTCTTTTTCAACGTCTTCAAAATCAATATTTTAATTACTGACAGCTTCTTGACCACATCCATCATCAAGAGACAGTGACACTAATATTCTATTGTGTTCAGTACTTGCTCTCTCCAGTAAATCACTAAACCATTTCAAGTTTTGCAGATTATAATTATTGTTTCTTTTTCTGTCAGAGGTAACTATGAGTGAAACATCACTTCATCATTGCGTATCAGACATTGCCACCTTGTGGAATAAAGGTGAATTGCGCCCTATTTCGTCATTATAGATTAATTTATCATTGTGCAACAAAAAAAATATACGTACAATCCTACACACCTCGGGTCGTTAGCGACCCTATACAGTTTTGACAAAAACTAGTGAAAAAACAGGCATTCAATTATAATTATATTATTTTTTTCTTGTTATATTGTTTAAAATGGATTAAATGAGGAATACTAAGAAGGTTGATGTCTAAATTTAAAAAAATAATGAGGTGCAGGGTAGTGAATGACGTCTCGGGTCGCTAACGACCTGAGGTATGCATTTAAGGGTTAAAGGTGTAATGAACTGGCCATTTGATTTTTTTTATACTGTTTACATTCAAAATCATCATAATGATAAGTAATAGGCTATTTTCTACCAGGTTGAGACTTGGAAGTAAACGCCCACGGCTAGGATTGGATAAGATTTGCATATTTAATGAGCTTCTGCTCCCCTGTAAATTCATGTGAGGGATTTTTTTTTGAAAGTGGCAACAGGAATGATTCTCTCACTGGGCTTGAAAACATCTTTATAAAACAAACAAAATTATTTATCTCTCATCACCCGCGAGTAATTGCAATATTATTTTTGTATTATTTGCCCCGCCCAATCGGTGGATAAAAGTAGGAACCGTACATTATCAAGTCAAAAGAGTGAACAACGCACATTAAGAAAGGAATGTTATTTCACTATTTAAGATTCTCCGGCCTGCCTATGGGATTACGTTTTGGTAGCCTGTCTGGAAAACACACAGCCTCAGGATGCAGGGCTTTGTGAGCCATGGCCCATGCATGTCTGAGTCTGATCCTGAATCGCAATGAACCAAGAAATAAAGGATTTTCCACCCTGTGACAACGTGCTAAGGTCTGTTCTGTTAGACACGAACACATAATCAATACAATCTGTAACAATGCAATACTGTTACTTATACAAAACATGTGTAAAACACTTACTCACATAAGTGTGTTTCACCATTCTTGTTGGATCCAACACACAGAAGGCACTGCATTGTGTTTTAATCTCAATATTTCTGCAAATCCAGTCTCGACCTGTGTTTTGCTTACAAATGATTCTGCGGTGAAATTAAGCAAACAAACGTGCCATGTCTTACGCACGTGAGATGGAACTTCATTAAAAATAAAGTTCAACCACTCATTACTAACATTAGAATCTGAAGGAAGCTTAACTATGTTCTTCCGCAACCAGGCACAGCGCAATATATTACTCTCTTCGGCACGTTTATTGCTCGGAAGCACAGTCCGTTTAACTCCACGAGTTGGCGGTTTGGGCTAGAGAAGCAGGTGTAAATATTTATCTGTTGAGGCAGCGTTTCTGCATTCTATGCCATTAATGGTCGACATATTCTGAGATTGAGCGTTTGCTGGGCCTGGTGTCAATTAAAGCTTTTCTTTGACTAACAAGGAAGTTTTCAGCTCTGAAACATACAGGATATTCTTATATCACAACAAAACCTTTATATATCAAAGGCTCAAGGGAAAGTTGATTTCTCAATTCATCACCCCTTTAAAACTTGATAACGTAAAATATCTAACTACTGGCAGACCGCCTTCCATATTCAACGTACATTTTTTTTAAAAACTGGCACGACTTATGACATAGGATGTAACGTAAACTATGATAGGCATATACCTCTAAGATTAATGCATAAGTCCTCAATTTAATTATCTTTTATAAAGTTCTGTTTCTGTCTCCCTGGTGAAGTTTGTTTTATGGTACTCACCTGCTTGTACTTGAAACCAGCTAAATAGGCCGCTAGGTCTCTCATACCCCTTCAATACTATGACCGTCTTCTCAACCTTTCCCTCCAACATGGCGAACTTCTAAACCATTCATTATCTTACCAGTTCCCCCCTGTGCCGCTGCACTACTAACAAGTGAACTATGACAGCCCTATTCTATCATTGAAATGATTAATTTGAATAGCCAAAGGTTTCCTCACAATTATTTCTCCATTTATATATCCAAGGGCCTTTATAAACCGCTACGGCTATCTATGAAAAATCTGGGCCACATTTTCTCCATTCATTTTTGCATAAGATCCATTACATCGCTGCAGGGTAGAATTTTTAATCTACCCCACTTCAATAAGCACATCTCTGCCTACCTTGAAAATATTGTCAAAAAGGAAGCTGGTTATTTATCAGAGCCAGTTTTGATAATAAGGGCCTGGTGAAATGTCTACAGTGGGGTCCAAATAAGGTCCAAAAAAGGAGTCCATATTAAAATTCTTGGCATGAAACAGAAGTATCAATGATATTTTCTTCCCTACTGTGACGTATATATCTTCTTGAACAAGAAAAAAATGGCTTGTGGCTTGATTTTGTCAATCCGGGTGTGATTGGTTGGAAGTGGTTTGCTATAGAGTGCCGAAGTTATGATGTCACGCTGTAGGCCAAAACGCAGAAGTGAGTTAGCCTTTTAGCACTTCCGGTTCCCTCGCTCTAAAGTCTATGGGTTTTTTGAATAGGTTTTTGCTAAATCGCCTGAAATAAGATCTGTGGTTAACACAGCCTCTAAATATTTTCACATTTTGTTCTATGACATAAAACACACTAGTTCTAACCTGTTAGTGATTTAAAAAAAAAAAATGTAGTATGCCTTAAAAACGGCGGTTGCTAACAAGTTGCTAAAAGGTACTACATCCTTTGGCCGGGACTTTAGACGTCATCGTGACAAACAGGAAATCTCACCAGCCCGTGTTTCATTCACTTTTGAATTCTGTAAGTAAATGTTTAATAATAAAATAAAATAAAAAAACTAGCCTGTGTTTCAGCCTCACGTTCTTAGAAGTTTACCTTTCAGTTAATATACATAAAGTTATATATTTAGTCCTTTCAAATAGTAGTGTTTCCATATATTGTTGTACACAGAAATCTGTGATATTAAGGTAACCGATTACCAGTTCTTCATTTCTGTGGAGAGACTGTAGTGTTTTGTTTTGTCCCGAGATGGAACCACAAGTCGTCGAATGAAAGCTGCGCTGTTCTACATGTCCAGATTTATAGTGGTTCTCTCCTCGATATATTCGTCTAAGGAAAATGACATACGACTGTAAATTGATATGGCTATAGCTTACGTTGTTAGTGCTTCTGAGGTGGTAAAACACTTTTTTTTCTGGCGAATTAGCAAATGGCAGGCAAACATACAATCAAACATAATACAGTAAAAGATAATCTTTAAAGTCTATTTGGGGCACAATGATCAGGCATAATAGCCTAATCTTAATCACAAAGAAAATAATATTAAGGTTTATATAAACTAACAAAATAATAAACGAATAAATAAAACATTAACAAACGAGAAAACAAATCTCAGAGAGGCACGCATAAACCCAATTAGTTTCTAACATTTTTGGAAAAAACGAGTGGGCAATATTTCTCATGAAAAAGTGGATAAGTGTTCATACACAGCGCAGATCATAATAAGCGACTGTGTTTTTTAAATAAAGTTTGAGGAAGCTTGATGATGACGTAGATCCGCGACTGTGCTGTAGTCCGTTTATAGCCTACCGTTAGCATTTTATATAAGACGGCTTTATTTAGGTTTCAAACGGTATACATTTTGGATTCACTTGTAAAGATTATCTTGATAGACAAAACGTGTAAGGGTCATAACTCTTTGTCGAACATGGATCTTATTTTTTGCAGTTGTCCAAAAGTCTATGGGGAAAATGCATTGGCTTTTGATCGAGGGAACCCATGCGCCGCTTACTTCGGGGTTGGCCTACAAAGTGGCGTCATGACTTAGGCACGCTATTGCTCTCAGATGTCGCTGCAAGGGAGGAGAGGTTATTTTGATAAAAAATAAAATAAAATAAAAATAGTAACACTTTATATGTATAGTGTAATAAATTGCACAACATTTGCAAACTATTAGTTTCTATGTAATTGATATATAAACTGACTATATACAAATAGTGAATTTTTCATTCATTGTTACTGTAATTAACAAATTATTATCATTTAATTAGCTCGTATAAAAATATGTAGATAATGTTTTGTTAACAACTTATTAGCAGTAAAAAGTTATCACTTTAGATTGAGTCATGGAGAATGAGAAAATGACATTAAGTAGGTGCTTTAAACCAACCAATCCTTTGTTAGACAACTGCATTCATATTCAGTGTAGCTTAAAATGTTTACAAATACATTAAACACACACACACGCACACGCACACACACACACACACACACACACACACACACACACACACACACACACACACACACACACACACACACACACACACGCACATGCACACGCACACGCACACGCACACGCACACACACACACACACACACAGGATTTGCATGTTTTATAGGGACTTTCCATAAAAATAATGAGTTTTATTTAAACCCCTAATACTTATTGATGTATTTTAACAACACAATCTTCAGTATTCATATGTACAGTAATTCATATTAACAACATTATTTGATTTATTTCTAAGTGGTTATGTTCAGCTTTGGGGATAGACTTAATGTATTTGTAAAAATGTAATTGAACTCTTAATAATAATGCAATTAATGTCGAATAATATTTGGTTTAAAGCACTTAATGTAATTTTCCCATTTTCCATCACCTAATCTAAAGTGATAACTATTTACAGTTAATACATTGTTAATAAAGCATTATATAAATAAACAACAATAATAAGTTAATTACAGTAACAATGAATGACAACTCACTTTTGTATATAGTCTATTAATATAGTTTATAAAATATTATTGGACCCACTTTAAATTAGGTGGCCTTAACTACTATGTACTAACATTTTATAAAATAATTTACTACAATGCACTTATTGTGTACATACTGATTTAACTTAACTTTAACTTACATTAAAAAAATGCATGTAATTATTAATGCAGATAATTAAACTATACCTATTATAAACTGTTACACAAAAATTATGGTGATGAACGGATGAATCATTTATAATATATACAGTAATATTCCATAAAAAAAAAAAAAAAACATTTGCCAGTAAACCTACTTCAAGTAAAACAAAGACATAATCCAAGTAGAAAGTAAAGAAATCATATATTTTCTTTATTTTTAGGGCAGCCTTTGTTCTGGGCAACAATGTGTCTGACTTATGGGTTTGAACTGCTATCAGATAAGGTAAAACTCCCTTCCAAAGTGAGAAAGGGTTTATTACAACCATTTTGTGAGATTACATAGACACATTGGCTTGGCAAAAGAAGTGATTAGGAAGCAGCCGTCCCATGTCTCGCTTCCATATGGGTCTTTACAGCTCCAGTGAAGCCATTAATTTAGGAGGATCAGTGTGAGAAATATCAGTACCCACCAAAATTTGGTCAGACTCACAGGCACTATTGAAGGGCACCAAATGACATGCGAGGAGGACTTCCAAAAGGCTCTGTGACTGCTTCCGTTTCAGCTGGACTAGTATTTACGGTTAAATCCCCTGGTAGCCCAACAAGTCAGAGCAGTTCTCGGGAGATTACATCCGTGTTCGCACACTTACCTGTCAGTGTTCCTGACAAGCTTATTCCTCTGAGCTCTTGGAATAAACTCCAACACCTTCACTGTGAAATCTACTTTAGGAAACTCCATTTCACACCTCAACTGTAGCGGTCTCATAACTTAATGTCAAATATCGCTAAATAACCACGTTGGATGCTGCTTATTGATTGAACATTTAAGTCGTTCCAAAACAGATAAAAACATCTGGCTGCTATTAGTTTTGTAAGGGGGTTGTGTCCAATCTCATGTATTGAGACTCTTGACCAAGGTTACATTATTTTGGCATCGTAAACAGCTACAATATCATATATTAGTATACATTAATTTGAATATCTGCAACTTAAAGGACAGTTTTTTATCATGATGCACAGATGTATAGAGATCCGAAGAACCACTTTAAAAAAGGTAAAACAAGGAAAAGTACAGAGCCCCTAAAAAGACATGGTGATGGAAAAAAAAGAGATGGGGAGGGGAAAAATATTTTTCCTTTTGAGTTATCTCGTAAAAGTTGTGGGTTCCCTGAGAAACTTTGTGTTCACTTGAAAATGTTTGGCTTTCCATTTGAGAAAATGTGTGTGCTAACACTTTAGTGTGGGGAAACACTGAAGTAACACTAATGTTTCCTCTGCTGTTAAAAACATTTTTTCCATCTTCGTAATATTGCACGTCTTCTTAATTCATGCATTAATCAATCACATCCCGTCTGGATTATTGCAATGCTCCTTTTCTTGGTCTTCCTAAAAAACTTATTGCAAGGTTACAGTATGTTCAAAACTCAGCAGCCAGCTTCACTGGTTACCTGTAGCATCACGTATTCACTTTACTTCAAGACATTACTTCTAACATTTATGGCATTAAATAGTCACTTCCATATCTGCCTGACTTAATCCACCACTACTCTCCTGCCTGGCCCCTCAGATCATCTGAGCTTGATCTTTTGTCCACTCCTTGTTTCCGGTTGTCCACTCTCGGTGGTAGGTCATTTAGTGTCAATACTCCTAAATTATGGAACTCACTTCCCCTACCATTACATAATATATCATCTCTATCATCTCAAGACTCAGCTAAAGACATATCTATTTAATTTGTATTTTGAATAATGTGGCTATATAAGACCTGTGCTTATATGTATATGGATGTGTAAATGTACCATCTAACACTATGTAAAGCGGCCTTAGAAAGGTAGCCTAGAAATCTAGACACACCCTAGCGGCAGCAAATCTAATCTGCCCGCAAGTGTCGTCTAGGAACTTTCAATACCCTTCTGAGCTGTATTCCCCTCACTCTGGACGGGCCAATCACATCGTGTATAGAGTCGGCGGGCGGGGCCATAATGACGACGGCCTAGTTGCGTTTGCGTGCTTCTAGTAAACACAGAAACTGGCGAACGGCGGTCTTTCGAATCAGCTTTGATCGCGACTCTGGAAGACTTGGAGTTAAGCTTTTCTCTGAGAAAAAAACAAAGAACGGCACTGAAGTCATTCTTAAAAAGGGAAGATGTGTTCGGAGTTTAGCCGACCGCATACGGTCAATGTTTAATCTATCAACAAGCTCTGTTTCACCTTCGTTGTTCTGGTTGGTGTAGCGCTATCCTATCACGTGCAGAGGGAGTTTGAAAGACAACCGTTTATCCCGCCCCTCGGACTGAGCCCTGTCTATGGTGAGTTTCCAGACCAAACATTTTGATGTGGGTCTGGCTTGTCAGGCTAATAGAAAGGTGGTATATATAAAAAACTTCTTCTTCTTCTAACTGTCATAGGCCAGTGAGAGATGTGTAACCTTACTCCCCTGATCTCATGGGGCACTCCAGTGACTGATGCTAGAGAGTGCTGTCTTTATCCTCCTTGAAAGAGCGTCTACTTCCCACGTAGGCGACCATGGTTTGTAGGTTTGGGTCAGTAGGACCATTAATATTTGGTGCCGTGACCCGTATGGCAGTGAGGTTAAGGGGATGAGCTGTGCGTGTAAACCTCACTCCGCTGATCACAAGATGCACTCTAGAGACTACAGACTTCAGCCTCCTCATTAGAGCGCCTGCTTGCCACACTGGAGACCACGGTGCCACGACCCGGGTGTGAGTAAGGTTTAGGGAGGTGAGTGTAAATGTGGTAGGCTAGTTAGAGCTGTGCATGTAAACCTCACTCTCCTCATCTCAAGAGGCAAT
This sequence comes from Pseudorasbora parva, assembly GCF_024679245.1. Taxonomy (NCBI): domain Eukaryota; kingdom Metazoa; phylum Chordata; class Actinopteri; order Cypriniformes; family Gobionidae; genus Pseudorasbora; species Pseudorasbora parva. The sequence continues at coordinate 39,282,984 of NC_090183.1, read as the reverse complement.
CTAGAGACTGATGCTAGAGGCTGCGGTCTTTAAAGGGATGGTTCACCCAAAAAGGAAAATGTGATGTTTATCTTCTTACCTCCAGAGCATCTAAGATGTAGGTGTCTTTGTTTCTTCAGTAGAACACAAATGAAGATTTTGAACTTCAACCGTTGCAGTTTTCCAGTCATAATGGATGTAAATGGGCAAAATTTCTATGAGTAAAAAAAAACATGCTTAGACATCGTGCACACAAACCCTGCTGCTCATGATGATATTGATGTCTTAAGACACGAACCGATCGGTTTCCGAAGAGTATATTTGTTTTTTTAACTCATATCCAGACAAATCTCATCTGGTTTTCCAATCCGATATTACTTCCGTCTGGTAAGGTCAAACTGGCATATCGGCTGAATGAGGCATAAACATAATATATATTTATGATTCCGCCAGTCTGACCTTACCAGACGGAAGTAATAGTGGCGACAGCTGAGAAAACACGGACACTTAATCATCCAGTGAAGATGAGCTTTTCATTCTCTTTAAATCATGGCCAGTTCCGGACTTACTTTTGAATGTCCGTGGGGCAATTTGCGGAGCTCCTCCAGAGACAGTAATGTTAGCACCGCATCTGACGATACAAAGCACACACTTCAGGGAACCAATCGATCCGGAGAAGCTGTTTCCAGTTGAGTCACAATGTAAACATTTAAGTGCCAAAGATGGACTGATGGCAACACATTCACTTTCCATAGTCGCGGACACATGGTTTAGAAAAAAAAGATCAACACGTTTTAACTTAAAAGGTTATGTTATTGCTGTCTGTAGCACACAGTGGACAAACAGCTGCTGCTTTAACTAGAACTACAGCTGTTATCTCGTGAGAAATGTGATACCTGGCAAAGGTTATTGTTGATTGAATAGCTAGTGACATCAATCGGACATTGTGTCACCTTTGTTTCCTTGCATGTAATTGGTAAAAGCCATGTCTGTCGCCGCTAGAGTTAAAAAATAAAAATCTAAATGGGAAAAAAAAAATTCTCGTTTTTCCGCCGTACCACATTTGCGCTCGGTGTGGATGTACACATTACACAAACAAATAAAACTCTCGCGCGTCCAGTGTGAAAGGACCTTTAGCCTCATCATTAGAGCGCTCACTTCCCACACCGGAGACCACGGTTCGAATCCCGCTGGGAGTTGGTCAGGACCGGTAACATTTGGTGCCAGCTGACACTAGAGGCTGCGGTCCTTAGACTCCTTCCCTCCCTCGCGAAAATATTTACGTTTCCCTCAGAAACGTTGCATTCACGTTTGCAAAGAACTTAATAGGTTCTCGGTACAACAAAAACATTTTGCAAGCGAATGCACATTTTCTTTGGAAGATGCAAACATTTTCAGAGTGAACAAACATTTCTTGGGGAATGCAAAACGTTGGCGAGAGACACCAAAGCACTGACATATTTTCTATCCCATTTCATATATATATATATTTTTCATCAACATGTACCTCCTGAGAAAAGTTATCCGCTATCTGAGAATCTTCCAGATTTTTTTTCCGGATCATTCTCAAATAATACTGGAGAAAATGGTCAACAAGTTTTACACAAGCTACTAAAACTCATGTCAGTTTAAGTGCATTAAAGTTAAAGGGAGTGCATGAAGAAATTCATGTTATTTTTCACTTCGACATTTCATTCAAATTATTATGCTGATAAAATAATTTACACTGAAAAGAAAATTGAACTTAATTAGAAAAATTGCAAAATAGAAGCATTTTCACTAGTATGCTCAGACTTTTGGATCAACTGTATATTTTTCTGTAATTTAAATAACTGTCAGTAAGTACGGTCTCACCCAGCAGAGACTAATCTCAGTCTATTGGTAATTGCCAATCAGTATGCAAGGCTTTGAAGGAATCGTCTCTAGGCAACCATATAGATCAGCCAAGCTCTCTTCCATTCATCAAATTAGAATTAAATGTCTCCTCCCAAATCAGAAATGCTGTAGTACATGTTGGAGGCTTTTACTCATACAGTAGCTAAATCACATATTCGCTCGACATATATTTCAATATGAAATTTTATTTATTTTATCTCTCAGAGATTGTACAGGATTAATACAAAGGTATTAAATAGCTCAAAATGATTACACAACAGCAAAAGAACACCAGGCGAATATGGTACATTTATAAAATGCAAAATTTCAAAGTAAGGCAAAAATATGGAAACTTATCAGGTGATTTAAAGAGTAAAAATGATTAACACATAAAACAAGAAACACATATTTTAAAAGTATAGAATAAAAAAAGTCATAATAAATAATGGTTTTAAGTTTACATGATCATTACTAATATATATATATATTAAATTAAATAAAAACTATGGAGGATAAAACATTTCATTTAGACACAAATACTTAGAAAACTGCGGGAAAGAATATCTGGTTAAGCGAATTTCTGATGACACGCTTTGGTCTCATCTTCAAGAGTACTAACTCAGCAGATGTTTGAAAGAAAGACGATCAGAGGAACAAACATGATAAAGCATCTTGGTATCAGGAAGGAAACCTACTGTTTAACTGACTCCCACAGGAAAATGTAAATGACAGAAGACATCATAAGGAACAAGATATACGTCTCATTTCAAACCATCAAATGCTTGACTGTCAAAGTCATTTTCCAAAATAATAATTCAAAACTAACTAGCAGCAATAAATCGGAGTAATTATCCAGAAACTATGTATTAAACCAAAGTGTCGCTATTCATCAAAACAATATTTCTCAGGCTTATAAAACAACATAATACATTTCACCTATCTAAAGGCCTTTTTACATACACAGACACAGCGCCATTGACTTGACTGACGTGTGTAGGAGGAAAAACTGCATGGGTATAATTCATAATTCAAGGATTTCTCTGGGCGATCCAACATTCCAGGTCCCTACTGCATTACTTGACTTTATATTGTGCTCAATTTGAATCTCAGTTCTGAACACCTAAGCAAAATTAGTAGCTAAAAGAGAAAGCCTGCCTTTTTTGCATAAAATCTACATACAAAAGACAAATAGTTTGACAAAGAGGTACAAAAACCATCACAATATAAGGCAATGGAGCTGAGTCACCAAGTTTTATCTTCTTTAACAAAAAGGAAAATAAAATGCAACTATAACCAACCAAACATTTTTTTAAATATTTTCTTCCTTAGTATTTTTGTCTTGTTTTCAAGTACAACTAACTAAACATTCTTAAATCAAGGTACATTTACTTGAGAAGCAAAACGACTTTAAGTTTAAAAATATATATATATCTGCCAATGGGTTCAGAAAAATGACCTTAATTCTAAGGGAAGACAAGATTATTTTCCTGACCCCAAACAGATATTTGCTCTTATTTTAAGCATATTTTCTCATGAACATCTCAATTATTTTTGCTTCTCAAAGAAATGTATCTTGATTTAAGAATGTTAAGATGATATACTGGAACAGGACAAAAATACTTGGTAAGAAAATCCTTTTTGCAGTGTTTAAGCTGAAGCATGTCATTTATATTTTTCAAATTTTAAAATACTTTCTCCTATCTATGCAACAATTTTAAGCAACAGTTTTCGATTTATCTATACTCCAGCAAACCAGTCTTTTCTGCAGTTCCTCTTGGTGATGTTAGTGCCACGGAAATGACACACTTCAGCTTTAAATAAAGGCAAAGTTCTATGAAAACACCCACGACAACATTAGAAACACTAGTCCGTGAACATGGGCCATCTTGCTTGCGTCTGAACTGAAGTATCCCCTTGAGTTCAGGCCTGTGATGGGAGATGAACACAAAGACATCACAGACAGGATTATATGAAGTAGGCCACTACAAATGTCAAGCTATTGCCTGGTTAGCAGTTTAAATCTGTGTGTACGAGCTCAAAACTCAGCATGCACTATTCTTAATGAGCTCACATGAAGCCTTACTTGACATCTTTGGTATACGTATAGGGCTGCTGCTGCTGCCGTCTCCGCCGTCACTCAGGGCTTTGATCTGAACGAGCAGGTCCTCTTCTGACGGTAACTGAAGCTCCACGGACGTCCTGTTGGTCTCCACTACGCTGCTTCCTCTATGCCAGTTTTGACGATACACAACCTGCGTGGGAGAAAGTGGGTCAGTGAGATGCAACTAGTCTACACCTATTAGTAAAAAACACACACACACACACACACACACGAATGTCACAAAAACAAGGATATTTCATGCCGTACAGTGGCCACAAAGCATATTTGAACACTTAATCCACATACAAAAAAATGCTGCAATGTGAAAGTAACATTTATTATGAAAAAAAATAACATTTCACAAATAAAGGTCATGTTGGCAAACTTTATATATATATAATGTTTGTAATATAAATAAATCAAATTATAAAATGTTTACTTTTGGAATGCAATAAAATAGTGGCCAAAAGTGATGCCCAGCCTAGGAGAACTGACATCACCCTTTATTGAAATATTATTAAAACTTGTTAAAGATTTTGTAAGCTTATTGCATAGTTATGCTTGGAGTAAAGTATTTTACATGAGAATTTGTTTGGCCAGGCTGTCATATGAAGAAATTCTTAACACATGCTAAAACAAGAGAGAACCAACACAATATTAATAAGTGATTATGTTGTAGTGAATGTGTGCTTTTGTTTTTCAAGCTGTAGCTTGCCTTTTATTGCCAAATAATTCTTCCCTAGTTCATATTTAAAACATCGTCATTATTAATATAACATATTTGTATTGGGGTTTTTAAATTTCCCTTTAAAAAAAAGCAGAAAAGCGCATGAAAGTCTGTTATTAATATTTCCCACCATCTTCATGCAATCTCCAAAACCCAGGTAAAAGAGGGAATACAAATTAAAAAATCGTTATCAATTTCAAATTTCAAATTGATTTTCAGTGGGAGGATTATTAGTATGTTTTCTGGCATATCTCGCTGTGAAAAAAAATAGTTTTCAGAATCCATAAATCATTAAAATTTCTCTCTCTCTCTCTTTTTTTTAGATCGACAGTGCAAAACAAATAGCCACCAAACTGATATTCTTTCTTGCTCACACTGACTGCAGAAATTTATGATTATTGATTGCATTATTCTGCAGGTGCCTCGCAGCGGACGGTTAGGATTGCAAATGAATAGATTTTCTCCGTTATGAAAGAGTCTGGTGAGGAGTTGCTAAGCTCATAGCTCCAGATGGAGGATAGAATCAGAGCCGCCCAGCTGTTCGCCGACCCGACAAACCTCTACATTTCAGAGAGGCCGTCGTCAATTAGCTGACAGCACGCTGCAGCAAATTAATTTGCTCAAAAGAAATGAATCACATTGGACAATTTTTAATCCTCTTCGTATGAACCAGCGCTGCAGATGACTTGGGTTTTGAGCACAGCAGGAGATCGGAGCAGCTTGTTCTGAAATGTAAAAAAGCTTCAGATGTTTCTAAACTGTATCTATGACCTTGAGTGTGGCTGCGGAAGCGCTTTTTTGTTCAATGCAAAAGGAAAATGGAAACAAAGTTAGATTATACTAAAGGGGAAATCCAATCTAGACTAAAAAAATACCTTTACATCTAATGTCTAGCCAGATATCTGCTTTAATTTGTTCACTTTTACCATTTATAAGTTATATTTTTGCCAGGGTCTTGCAAAAAGCATGCATCTATTCCAGAACCTTTTGCTAGCAAAAAGGAGAGAGTGGCCTGGATCTTACTATAGGTCACTGCTTATGGAAATTTGATCTTTTTTGACCGATCCCACCCACAGTGTAAAATATATATTTAACAAATAAGTTACCAGGTTGACTTAAAATGTTTAGTTCATTGACATAAAAAATTTGGTTGGTACAATGAATATTTTTGAGAATCGAAAACCTTTATTCAAATATTATTAAAAGATTTTGTAAGCATATTGGGTAATTATGGGTTTTATTTGTGATGACGCAGTGCCATCACAAATTGTGCTATTTTCAAAATGTATACGATTTTTTAATGTGGTTCAGATACAATAATATTTAGAGTTTCTATTTCTTAAAGGGGGGGGGGGGCACTCAGTTTCAGTCAATCTCATGTCAGTCTTGAGTACCTATAGAGTAGTATTGCATCATTCATGTCTCCGAAATGTAGTTTTATTATATTTATAAAAGAAATATAGGCTGTAACGAGTCTTTCAGAAAAAAAAATACAAGCACCTGGAGGCGTATCGTGTGGGCGGAGCTAAAAAATGACGAGTGCGCACAAAGAGGTGACGTCCTCAAGCGTGGAGAAACCCTTGCTATCGATCAGATTCAGCTAGTACAGATATGATCCAGAATCAGATTCAGAGGCTGAAATAAATTGAACACGAGAAACAGCAACAGCAGGACGTCCGTCTCTGTGGTATGTACTGTATTTAGTGGCCTGTCAACATTTGTGTGTGTTTACTCGCAGTTTATGAGGACATGATTCGGTTTATTGTATGCGACTAAACCTTAGCAGTAGCAAGCAAAACGGTTTTGCACGACAGACTAGTGTAATGTTATACATAGAACAACAATGGAGTAACCGTTTGAATGACGCATTTGAATGACGAAGCACGCGATCGTGTCGTTTACTGATGTTTACTCACGCGACGACCCAACAGCACAGACATTTGAAGCAGTTTTACTCACCGGCTGCTTCCAAAGCAGGACTGAACCTTTATTGCTGGGACCGCTCCGTCAAAAACACACTTCTTTGGTATGATTTGGTAAAGTCCTGACAGCAGTGACCGTGGAGATCTACTTTGAGACGCGACTGAAGCGATGTTGTGACGCTTCCCGTCATTTCTGCGTTCAAATCGGTTCAAATGCAGCGCTGCCTTCCCGGAATGCTGTGCTGAAGCATTGAATTCGCTCGACGTCACCCATAGGAATAAAGTGGAGCGCGGCACGACAGACGTGTTGCACGGATGAGTGGATCTGCACCTGAGAGGAGTGTTTATGGGCGTGCATTTCCTCTCTCGCTCTAGTCACTCGCGCACCCTACTGGGAGAAGAGCCCGTACGGCCCATACAAGGACCTTCCGCTCTATCGACGTCAAGCCGACCCATACTCGAAAAAAACTCTCCGAAACTTGTGAGAAACCGGAAGGAGTATTTTTGACACAAAAATCCATCAAATGCCCAACATTAGTTTTTGAAACTTTGTCTATGTTTAGGATGGGAATCCAAGTCTTTAACAGTGTAAAAAGCTCAGTATGCATGAAACAGCATTTCACCCCCCCTTTAAAACAATTTCCTTCATTGTATCAACTAAACATTTTGATTTCAATGAACTCAAAATTTTAAGGCAACCAGGTTACTTAATTTTTTAAGTTAAACCAACAATATTTTTTTACAGTGCAAGATGACATTTCAACAGCTCAACAGCTTACACAAAGGTTGCATATTGTTAAGGATTCTTATGATATTTAATGGTATGCACGTATGTGAAACTGGAATTAAATACAATGCCGTGTAAAATGGTTTGCACTTCAAATAAGAAGTTCAAAGGAAGTTGCATGAGCATATCTGGAAAAGCTTCACTAGCACTTCAAAAATAAAAAAGTGAAATGAAAAAAACAGAGTATATAATGCAGCTTTCAAAGGTAATGTTCTTAGTCATTTATCTCCAAGTTGCTTTATGTGAACCACAAGCTTATGTGGTACACTGATACAGCATGTTTATCAGCAAAGAAACAGAAGAGCGAGAGCAAAAAAAAAAAAAAACCTCCCCAGATTACCTTGTAGCCAGTTACTTCTGATTCATTGTCCATCGCCTTCACATGTTCCCAGTTCAGAAAAACCTTTGAGTTTGTCAGGTTCCACTCAATGTTCCCTGGGGCTTGACTTGGAGCTGAAAGACATAAATCATATTCCGCTTTACTTCCAGCTCGTGTAATATGACTGAGCAACATCTCCTGATTTTATTTCGTCCTTTGCGATCTTTACAATCAGCATTGCACCAGCTGAGGTATCACAAAGTTAAGACTTGAGCTCAGTGGCGTGAACTCAATACAGCTTAGCTCTCGCTTTAAATTAGCTGGACTATAAATGGATTTTTTATGTTGCAGCAAAAAACTGCCATGTAACATTGTGCAGAATATTAAAATATAAATTTTGTGATCATTTATTGACACTTATGGCTTTCGAATCCTGTAACCGAATGTCTAAGCTGCTCTTTTCCATACACTGAAAGTGAATGAGCAGTATGGACTACATTTACTATGCTTTTATCTCTTTGAAACTTGACAGGACCTGGTCCCCATCCACCTTAATATTAAGACAACAAATCTGAGAAGTCATTCATTTTTTGTTCCACAGAGTAAAACAAGTCACATGAGTTTGGCACAATATGAGGGAGTAAATAATACTAGACATTTCTGTTTAATGTGAATTATCCCTTTAAGGCCAACATTTCTGCTCGAAACATCGTAATTGTAACACTAAAGAGAATAGGGCTTAACCTTGAGTCATGAGTAGAACACACATGAGTAGATCGAGTACATCAACACCCCAAATGCTTCACAGTCCTGTAGCTCATCCTGGGTCGACATTTCATCCAGTAACATTAGGCAGTTTTGATTTATATGACGTTTAATGTTAATGATCACATTATTTTGCATATGCATCTGCTTGCATACTATAGATTGTTTTACTGCGCCTTCCTCATATGGGTTTTGATCTGGAGATTAAGTACTTATTCAGTAGATGTGTAATAGCGCCCCCTAGCATCTAACAATGAATACACGGAAACCCGGAAAATTCCGCTTTTGCCCGGGATGTGTTTTCTCACAAATAACAGAAAATACATTTTTTGGCGGGGAAAGTGTTCATGTTGGTTGCTGAAAGTTTTTATCTTTAAACAATTGTCAAATATTAAATGTTTAGCCACTTGCATCTTACGATGTACTCTTTCACTGCTATAACTAAATAGCCTGTCACGCTGGAATTCATAGTTTTCAGTCATGTGACTGTTGCGGTGCCCTGGAGGGCAAAACAGCCATAGAACTGCAGTACAAGCCTGTCAATTAAAAAAAAAAAAAATATGGACAAGATGCAAGTTTTGGGCACTTGTGATCCATAAACAGCACCTGCTGCAGTATTGTAGTATTTTAATCACTAAAAACAGCGGGACGTTTTACAAGGCTTCACATAAACTTCATGTAAAAGGGTGTGTTGCACCAATAAGAATTACAATTAAGCAAATTTAACGCTAATCATTTAACGCTAATCAAAATTTGGTGATATGTTTTTTTTTTTTTTGAGTTGTGTTGCACCACTTAATTTTAAACACAGATATACTACCACACAGAAACAGTGATCGGGATGAACCGACTCCAGGCTAAATCATTCTTTCTAGTGCAACCCATCCTTAAAGTGCCTTAATGTACTATAACAGTGATATTAAAAGATTACGTTTAGTTTACACACTTTTGATGATACATTCTATATACAGGCAAGTAGATGAGGCAAGAATATGAACGCACTGTTTTTTTAATAATGGTTTTCGATGGGAAACCATAAATATGTATATTGCATTTATATTCTGTGTTCATTAGCTTTCATTAACAAATTTAACAATTTGGCCATTTCTAATTATTTGTGGGGAGTTGGTGATTGGCTGTCTGTTGCTAAGCATCTAGCTTTAAAAATTCTAACACTGCATTGTTTCACATTGTACGTTTGGCACTGCGTAAATGGCGTTAACCCTGCTTTTACACTTTTTTGAGAAAAGTTTACTTTACCTGGGTTTAAAAGCTGTTTAGAATGATGATAACCTGGAGTTAAGTGCTGTGTGAAAAGCCGTAAAGAGATATCGGATTTATCGTAAATACGTTTTCGAGGTAAAAAATTGCACATGAACGGCCTCTGATGTCGTGTTTACCACTGGGAAGTTCTGAAATAATTTTGATACCCAAGTTCCTGAGATGGGCGTGGCATAACCGTTAAAAAATGGCAGATGGGAGACGAATTTCTGCTGTGGCAGGTGTTTTTTTTTTTTTTTTCACAACAATTTAATTGTCTTGTCTTGTCTTTTAAGTAGTACATATTTACATAAATTAATAATCATTTGACGCATATTGTGTATTTTAAACACATCAAAAATCGCATCTAGTTGACCCTCATTCGAGAATAGTGAGCAAGCTGACTATCTAGTGTGGTAAAAGTAGCTCTACAATAGGATCATGTTTGGCTGAAAACTATTGCCCTTTTAGTCTTTAAGCAGCCTTTATTGCCTACATTATGCCTTTATTGTGAATGTGATTATAAACAATATGCTTTCGTTTTGTGCTGGACCGGGAAATGACTGAAAGGTTTTAGTTTTAAAATAACATTTTCCAAAGATGCACAAAAGTATGAACCTGGCGTCCTCCATTCTTTCTGACAACAAAGCACCTGAACACAACAAGCTCGTAATCACGACTTCTGAAGTGGGAAGTAGGAAACTTCCGATAGCACGTGAAGGCAGCATACTATATGTGACTTAGCAGAGTTCACATAGAATAATAAAGCAAATGACTAAAACATTTTTAAAAACTTTCCCTCCATGGTGTTGTAAAGTATTGCAATTTTCAATCTTCTGATGTGCCAGACTGCTTGAATGTCATTGTGGCCTTTTTCCCTTTATTTCCAAAATTGCTTAGGAGCGATTGTATAAATGTTGTGTTTGCCACTGCCTGGTCATGTGCCCACTCAAACAATTCAGAAAACATTTTTCAGTCAACTACTTTTCACAGTAATTGAGGGATTTAAACATAGTTTAACTCCAATAGAAAAATGAACCAGGATAAATCTGATCCCCCTTGAATTTCTTGGCTAGGACATTGTGCACCCTGCATTCATGCTTTAAAAAATTGAGGATAATAGCTATCGTAATTTCAAGCAATTTAACTAATGATACTCAGCCCACCGTGTCTACAATACATGCTATTATGATATGCTATACTCTATCATAACAGTGGTCCGCAGTATCACAGAATGTTTAGTCGGAGAATCTACCTTAAAAAAGGAAAAAGAACAATTGCCTATCTGCTCCAACACAAAGAAAGAGATCTGTCAAGCTCTTTATTTTAAAGCGGCCTTTAATTGCACACTCAGTCTATTAGCTGAAAATAGCTAAAAGTCTCCCTCCATAGTAATGTCATAGTTTATCTGATCAGTTTCTGGCTCAGTTAAACACGGTGTTTTGTTCTTGATTATTGGCATCAGATAATGAGCCTATTTAGCCACGGTAGTTTAACAGAGGCCACCTTAATCTCTCATAGTGTTGAAAACAGCCCACTAAGAGTTTAACAGGGTCGGATTATGATCCTGTCAGGCCTCTAATCTCACATCTTTGAAGTCCCACCCTACTCATTTAGTGGCAGACCTTTTAAGGCCCTGATAAAATGCAACTTTATTTCCAGGCTGAAGGTCCATTAGAAAGAAAGCATACAACAACTAACACAAAATGACATCTGATAAAATCATTTAAAAAGAGACAATTGTCCTAATACTTTCTCATAGGTGACTGCTATCACACCACACTTTGCCTAGGTTTTGACAACAGCATAATAATAGCATTCTAGGAATTATCCAGGCGACAAATAAATTAGGCATCAAACTTCTCATTAAAGCCATACATTTTTTTTACTCTTGACTTACAAAATAGAGCTTGCACTGCTCTCCCTTGTTTTTCCCCCCCGATATAATACTCATGCAATCATTGTAGTAAAACGGCAGTTTATATATGCTCACTTTTTAAACTTAACCCACAAGGGAGCAGTATAAAAAGAAGTACAGTATGCTCTAAAAAGGTTTATTTTAACGTAATCCGAACACATACAACTTACTCCAGGGTATCTGAGGTTTTACCAAGTCAAATTTAAGACTTTTTAAGACCTTTTTAAGACCATTATGAATTAAATTTAAGACCTATCGCGCAATAAAATAAAATAAAAAACATGCAAAGGAAATGCAGAATCACTAAATTACTTATTATACTTATATTATTTAATATATTTAAATTTAACAAAGTATTAGTAAACGTATTATTCATAGCTCAATCCCACCAGGATTAGCATATTATATATAGCCTATACACACACGCACACACACACGTTACATTTATTTTATTTTTTTGACAATTTTTTTTTTATCTATAACACAATAGTCACACATGGCAATAAAACAAACTAAATGCATGAATCTTGTTTGGTAGGACTATAAAAAAAAAAAAAAAAAAAAAAAAAAAAAGGCTGGTCCAGTGGTGTGCTATCTATTTTTAATAATATGATTGCTTGGGTTGGGAAATATGACCAACATCTTAAAAGTAAACGACAGCAATAAGCAATTGCTTAATATAAGTAAAAAGTGTTCAAGTACTTACGCAATCAAGTACACGGTCAGTAATAAAATATATACTTATAAACAAATGACAATAGGACAAATAAATACAACATAAAGATGCATATCTACAACCAGTGCTTTAAGTGTAAGTAAGTATAAGTGCTGTTTTCCCCGTTTGTGTTGTTCTTAAGCTATATTAGTTTGCTTTCACTTTGAGAACTCACTAATGCGCAGATCCAGTAGGCTACTTACTGACACGTCCCAAACTTTTTTACTCAAGTCAGGATATAGACATATGCATAATGTGTGTATTTGATTGTTTAAGAGTAGGCTAATGAGCCTAGAAATAACATTCAATACACTCGCGCGAGCGCTGACAGGCAGCAAACACACGCCGTCTGACATCGGAGTTCGGAGTTTTCATCACTGTTATTAACTCTTTTTAGTGCAGTCGGGTATATTATACTTTTATTTGGTCATTATGCAAGATGGTGAGAAAGATTTGCCTTCGCACTCACGATGGCAGAACTGGAGGAACCGTCAGCTAAAGAATAATATCTGTTTTATGGTCTGTGGGGTACAATCGGAAAGAGGCTCGTGCCAATAACACGAAAGCTGATTGGCTGCAATATAAAGATGCATACTGGTCTAATTTGTAGTTGTAATACAGCGAACAATAGTTGGACTAGCGAAAGAAAGAACTACAACATTCCAGAATAAACACACACGCGCGCGCGCTGAAGGGAGGTGGGAGTATTTCAATGGGTTAGCGTTACATGGACGTAGGGAAATGAAGACCTGTTTAACATTATTTAAGACCTAGAACGCAATGCTTCCGTGAATTTAAGACTTTTTAAGGCTTTTTAATTTTGAAATGTAAGACTTTTTAAGACTCCGCGGGCACCCTGTCACTCACCAACATATTAGCTTTGGCATATAACATTCAACATTGCCTATACTTATAGTCATCATTATTCATTTCATCTTTAATGATATGCCCCAAATATTTTATTTTAGTGCTTACAATTTAGTACTGGCCCAGACAGATAGAAATCTGGAGAAAAAAAAGGTCCTTCTCCCCTTTTGTTCTACATATCATGGCAACACTCTTCTTTGCATTATATTACATATGTGGTAAGGTGCCTGCCATTTACTTTATTTTGTCGGTCTCGGGCACCCATCCTGAAGCTTTGGAGGCCCCTTTAAGTCACCTCAGGGCACTGGACCCTCTGCTTCTGAAGACTACACCTGATACTTTTAATTATTATTGACCTTTTTGTTTTTTCATTTTAAATCCATGTACACATATTTCATTTAGTTTCTATTCTATACTATGTCAGAACAAATCCAGCATTCATGCCACACAACCACACAGAGCATTTTGTGTCAACTTCTCATATACCTTTTTTCAAGATTTCTTTTTTTCAGTAGAAATCAATCGTTTAAAACCGACATGACTTACGTGGCTTCTTGGTGGTGATGCTGATGGGGGTGCTGGAGGGCCCGGTGCCCGCACTGTTGTGTGCTCTGACTGACACCAGATAGATCGTGCTTCCCTTCAGACCTGTGATGTTGACTGAGCTTTCCGTGACCCTTACTCTCTCCGCATCGCTTTCTGGTGACCCATCCTCCAACCACTGCACCTGTAAAAGTGAAGGTTACATTTAAAGAGACAGTAAAGGCCGGTTCACACAGATCAGTGGAATGAAAAAAACACACAGTCTAAAGAGAAAAGTTAAACTTCTTTTAACCCAAGCACCATGTTTTTAGAATTCATTGTCATGGATGAGAAATTGCATAAGACGTGAGCGCAATGGTTAAAGATTTCATTCTATTGTGTTTACTTTGAAAAACCATGAAAAGTAGTGCATTCTTTGCATTCGGCCCTTTAATCATTTAACATTTTACCCCTCCGCCCCCCCGATTACCCCCCACCCAACACACACGCACGTTAGGTATTTGTGAATTGTGGGGACTTTCCATAGGTGTAATGTATTTTATACTGTACAAACTGTACATTCTATCCCCCTACACTGTCCCTGCCCATCACAGGAAACAATCTGCATTTTTACATTTTCAAAAAACATAATTTAGTATGTTTATAAATCCATTTACATTGTGGGGACCACTGGCTGTTCCCCACAATGTAGGTGATCTCAGGTTTATATTACAATGTGGGGACACACAATGTAATATAAACAAGTACACACACACACACACACACACACACACACACACACACACACACACACACACACACACACACACACACACACACACACACACACACACACACACACACACACACACACCTTTTACCTACAGTAACTGAGTAACTGCAACTGCAAAATTATGGCTTTGAATTGATTACATTCTCTATCCAGTCGTTGGTACTTGAAGTGCTCTGATGTTTAGGAAATTATGCTTATTCAATTCATGTGCAGGTCAGGGGCATGATTATTTAGGTAATTGTTTTCTTTAAAATGAAATCACACTAAATTACAGACAATCAAAATTACAAGAGAAAAAAAGACAGATAAGTCACATTGATGTAAAAGTCAGTGACGACAGTGAAGGACGAGAAGGACCAGTGTGTTACACATTCATTTTGTGTTCGTTTATTTGATTAAAATCCTTCAATGTTCGCTGATACCCGCCTCCTTCTTCCTATAACTACGAACTTTGTTACAGTCAGAAATACTGTAAAAAAAAAAAAAAACTAGTTAGAGTGTATTTTAGTTCACCTCAGTCCACAACAAAACCTTTACATTTTTCAAAATTCAGAACAGTCATAAAAAATAAGTATGAAAGTATGAAACAAACATAAATTATAGTGATATTCATTATAAACAACATTTAACATGAACAGCAACTCTAAACAAAATGTATTTTCTCAAAAATTGTACTCTCTCAATCGGTACAAATCCAAGTGCTACGCATGTTCTGCTTTATGTGAACTGTCTTATAAAAATAACAGCATGTTTCAGCTGATAAAAAACATGACTTATATTCAGAAAAATGCCCGCGATCTTTCTTGAAACCAATACGGAAGTAATGTAAACTGCAATTCCTCAACTGGCCACTAGGGACAGGCTCCAGAAGGGAGCAGAAACTCATTGAGCCCCATGTTAAAATTCCCAACTTTACAGCAGAAAAAAACATGTTTACAGCCTGGTACAAATTGTGGTTTTGGCCTATACGGCTAATTTCATGACAACTGTGCGGGGGTTCATCTTTTTATAACTCATTCGTTTGCGTTATACAAAGCCTTAAAGTTCTGCATAATTAAGGGCGTGGTTACTTTAAGTGACAGGTGGATAGCCATTTATCCGCCGTCTATAGTCATTGCGTCAGCTAAGCTCCGCCCGCATCCCGTCTCTTTGCCCATTTTTTGTTATCCGGGAGTGACGCACGATGACTCGCTCGCAAGAAGGCAACGACCAGCTCATTTCTACTTTATGTTTCAGAGCGGCTTATCGGAATCCGACGTCACGGACACTACGTCCATATTTTTTTATAGTGTATAATACACCCATTCTTTTTAATTAATTGAATGGCCATTATGTTTCTGCTTGAGCAAGTGTGCTTCCAACCTCACAGCTGAGAAATCGACTTGAGAAGAATGTCATTTCTGTTCCTGCATTAGGGTTCAATACACTAACTCTGTGACAAAGTCACTGTGACTCAGTTTCTTTTTTTACTTCGTTCAATAAACATCTGCACACTGCAGCAAGGGACTCTGGAAGTATTGGTGGATTTTCATGTGCTTTTTTTTACTACCCGAAGCTGTGAACGACTTTGTGGTTTCACCACGGAACAACCGCGTGACCTGGGATTTCTCGCGGAGGCTCGGTCGGGGTTGGAAGGAGAGAAATGGGCAGAATCCTGTGGGTTTCTCACGCGGTGAGAAACGACCTAGCAGCTGAAGTGTTTGCAGGAGGGGGAATTGATGTATGATGTCCACACATCTGAAAGGTGATTTATATAAGTGCCCAGAAAGCCTGGGTATTGGCGCTCCCCGGGAGACAGGACCAGCTGTGAGAAGACCTCTTCATTCTGCAGATGAGATTGTGAAAAATGTGGCCGGGGGAGCGCAGGCTCTTGTTGGGGAACAGGAAATTGCACACCCTGCCATCAGCACAGTGCATACATTACGGAATCTGATTGAGGTGATGCAGTCTAAGGTCAGAATCTCTTTTTTCCCTTCCTCCATTTATGGTGTTTACGTACCTCATAGCCTGTTATCCGTCCTTTGCTGCCACTTTGGTGGACATGTTCCCAGAATACCTCGATCTCAGACGCGGACAGAGTGCGGGCCCAGACTCTAGGAGGAGCTACGGAGGGTTCTGTACGTGATGTCAGCCATATTAAAGACAAGGGGAAAGGAATGGAAAAAACAAAAGCTAATGAGATCAGACAGTTTACAGGATTTTAGTGCTTAAACGCACCACCTGTTTGCTAGAACTGATTGCGCTGTTAGCACACTTGCGAATACAGAAATTACCATCAAAGTGCACTAACACAGCTGTAGAGGGAGTGTAATTAAAAATTGCAATACATCCATCAACTTTTGTCATTCTTAAATGATGTCCAATGATGTCCTTGCACAATTTGCATACAATCAGCACAGAATACAAGCATATTAACCTTCATCTGCTGAATATACAAGGACCACCGGGCTAAACGGTCCCTCTCCGATGTCGTTGTAGACGCCGACTTTTACTTCAAACCGTGTGAGGGGCGGAAAAGTATCATTTTTATAAACATATCGTGATGCGTCAGCCGAGGCCAGCACGCTCTGTTTCCATGTGGTTGTGCCAAGCGGACGGAATGCCACCACGTAACCAAACTTTTCTCCATTTTGTAGCTCCTCCGACACTGGCTGTGAGAAAAGAAGTTGAGAATCAAACACGATTCAATGACTCGCTCATATAGAAAGTCACTTGTTTTGTTGCTAAATCAATTAGTGTTTTATATCGATACACAACAGGTCATTCGTGTTCTTAAATCTGATTGGCCGAGAGTCAGCATGTCCGCTTGCAACAGTTCATTGCGAGATGTTTCATAGCGCCCCCTAGCATATAACAGAGAAAACACGAAAAGCAGTAAAATTCTGTCAAAAGAGTTAAGAGCTCTTTTAGAAGAGAATGTAGTTATTGAGACCTCGTGGTCATGCCAATATATAGCCACATTGCATGGCTACTCGTTTGATATAGCTCATATACTGTATAAATCATTATCAGTCTTTCATTGAATTAGGTGGGAGCTAAAGAGTTATTTTGATGCTTTTTGCTTGCTTTGATTCTCTGATTGAATCTCTGTCTTTTTTATTCCTCTGTTGAACACAATCATTTAAACAATAAGTTGAGATAATGTAGGCTTAAAAAAAGCATATACCTTCAATTAACAACCTTGTAGCTTACAGTAGGTTTTTCTTTAAATGTTTAAGTTATCATTCATAATTAGATTCTCCATGGAGAAAATGAATGGATTTTTTGAAGGAACACTTTTTGGAAATAGGCTCATTTTCCAACTACCCTAGAGTTAAACAGCTGAGTTTCACCGTTTTCGAATCCCTTCAGCCGATCTCTGCGTCTGGCGGTAGCACTTTTAGCATAGTTTAGACAGTTATCATCACGCTCAAAAATGACCAAAGAGTTTTTATATTTTTCCTATTTAAAACTTGACTCTTCTGTAGTTACATTGTGTACTAAGAAAATTAAAACTTTTTTAGGCCGATATGGCTGGGAACTATAATCTCATTTCTGCGTAATAATCACAGAACTTTGCCGATGTACAATGCACTGTAATTTTTTTTTTTTTTTTTTTTACAAAATAAGATATATTAAAGTTAATCAAACTTTGAAATAAATTGTTTTTGTTTACAATGAACATGTTTGAGAATTTACAACCTTTATTCAAATATTATTAAAAGATGTTGTAACCATATTGGGTAATTGTGTGTTTTATTTGTGATGACGCAGTGAAACATGCCAAATTGTGCTTTTTTCACGACTTATCAATTTTTTTTTGAAACTCAATATTTTGAGTTTCTATTTATTTAACCAATTTCCTTCATTCTATCAACTAAAATGTTTAATTTCAATAAACAACATTACATGCCTTGTAACCATGGAGACATTGGTGAGAAATGATTCTGGTATTTACTTTGGTGTAGATCCTGAACCGTATTTATTTGAACTGGAACTGAAGATTGGAAGATTGGAACATGATAAGCAAGAAAGTGTAGCTGAACAGACTAATCGCACAGGTAAATCACAACCTAATTTGCCAGCTGCAACTCTGCAACTACACAAACTTAGACTGAATCCGAAATAACCCGAATAATAATAATAATTTTATTCAATTTATATAGCGATTTTCAAGGCACTCAAAGCGCTTTACATGGAGGGAGGAAATTTCCTCAACAACCACCAATGTGCAGCATTCACCTGGATGCTGCGACGACAGCCATATTGTGCCAGAACGCTCACCACACACCGGTTGATTGGTGGAGAGGAGACTGAGTGATGAAGCAAGTCAGTATATGGGTGTGATTAGGAGGCCATGATGGACAGTGTCCAATGGGCAAATTTGGCCAGGATGCCAGGGTTACACCCCTACTCTTTTTCAGAAAGACATCCTGGGATTTTTTAATGACCAAAGAGACTCAGGACCTCGATTTAATGTCTCATCCGAAGGATGTTGCATGTTACAGTATAGTGTCCCCATCACTATCTGGGGCGTTTGGACCCACACAGACCGCAGGGTGAGTGCCCCCTGCTGGCCTCACTAATACGTCTTCCCCTAAACCCTAATTCACTATTCCCTATGTTAGTCCACTAATGCAGTTCACTTAAATGAAAACGAGAGAGTGGATTCAGACAGCAGCTGTGTGTACATAGGCTGTACACTCGTTATTGCAGTGTAATGTGGGATTGAATGAGTGCACTCAACGTCCACTATGGTTTCGGACACCACTACAAATGGTTGTCCCCTCAAATAATGCCCAATTTAAGGGTATAGTCGGCAATTTTGGATTCAGCCTTAGTGTCGTTGGAAGTTCCCTAGCTGGGAACTATTTGCAGGTGCTGCGTAATTTGATTGTGCCTGCTGAATCCATGGTACTGCAGCAAATTTACCTGATTACTACACAGGAATGAGTGTATAGTCCCTAGCCATATCGGTCTAGAAAATCACAACTTCTCATTTTCAGTCAGTCTTAGTACACAAACTATTTAAAATGAGCCTATTTTCAAAAAATGTGGATTGTTCCTTTAAGTCTGTTACCAGACAGTTTCATTCTATTAGCATCCTTGTAGCACCGCTGAACCACTCAAATTCTAATCTCAACGAGTAATTTGAGCATTATAAGCACAAAAAAATGAAAGTGTGCACTGTTCCCCTCAACAAGTCCCATGATTTTAGGTGTCTCTCATGCCTATAAAACAAACGGTGTGGGATGATTCACAAGGCAAAGTTTCATAGGATTAGGGGGTTGTTCAAAGTATGAGCAATAATGCATTAAAGCAAAATCATTCAGCAGACATGACGTTACATTACTGCAAGTTGACAAGCAATTTTCCGTGGTAGGTTTACATTGTTGCCTGCATAATCTGAAATCCATTGAATATAAGTAAATAAAGTTGACAGATGTAAGCACTGCTGTGTCAGTCAAGAAACCCCTGGACTTAGTGAAAAATATGGTGCATTTTGAATGTAATACTGTATTTAAACACGTCGCTGAATATCTGCCGTGACAGCCGGTGAGATTACAAGAAAGCCATTGATAAACATTGTCATTTCAGATTTACTGGTATGAAAGCTGTCTTATATCTGCATCTTCATTATGATTTACATACCAGAGGGAGCAATCCCACTGAGGCAAAGAGCAAAGACGACAGCGCAGCCTTTTAATTAAACCTTGTCTAATTTAAACCACGTCACCGTGGAGAATTCCCTCAGAATCCGATCCACGAGAGAAGGCTGATTTGAAAATGCTCCTGTCACAATAAAGACGCTGAGCTCACCTCCCAAACAATCACGAGTTCACCTCGGTTGCCTCCACCTCCGCTCACGTTAGCCGGGGCGACTTCAGGATCTACAAGCCAGAACAGAGAACAGACAACAGAACAGAAGAAACGGGTTTTATACCTGCGGGATTGGTGGAAAATCCAAACACTTCCTTTTCCTGAGCAGCGGCTTCTTTTCAAAATGTTTCAAAGAATCTGAATGAGGTAGAATATAACAACCTGTAGAATCTTTTGTTTTCTTGCTGAACAATGGTCTGGGAGGCCAGTTAGACCTGCTTAAACCAGATAAGACCCGTTCATGCTGGTTTAAAATGCTATTTAGGATATTAATTAATATCTGCTTCTGGTTTATTTTGATGTTTTTATGGCACTTTATGATACTTGTTTTGTAATGTTCAACATTTAATTACGTATGTTCATCGATCTTGGGTGACAAATGTTGATATCTGTTTTATTATATATATTGTTTTCTATAAATTATAATATAATTGTATTTAGTGCAGGGCAATCGACTTATCACAAAATAAAAGTTTGTGTTTACAAAATATATGTGTGTACTGTGTATAATTATTATGCAGGGCTCTACGCTAACTTTTTTCTTGAGGAGGACTTGTGCTCCTAATTAAAAAAATTTAGGAGCACATTCAAAAATTTAGGAGCACGTTCTAATCGATCAAACACATTCCAATTATAACTTTCCTATTACAGGACGATATTTGTCCTTTAATGTCCAGGGTCATTTTTACCATTTTAAGAGCAATGTTTTCTAATCTTATTAAATGTATGCATCATCTGTCAATTTCTTAAATTCAACATAATTCTGACATAATATTATCATTAACTTCTGAGAGTACAGCACAAATACACACACACACACACACACACACACACACACACACACAAAGCAGAACTGAACTTCATACAATCAAACACCTATGCATTTAATGCATGAGTTAATGTTGAATGAATGTTTTACATATACGTTTTTGAATTTAGAAATATGTATAAATTAAACTTTAAAAGTTTAATATTTTAAATAAAAAAGTCCATGCAAAGTATAAATATGAAAATAAAAACCGCCAGTAGGTGGCGGCAAGTCATTCAGTCAATAATTCAAAACACAAGATTCATTTGAATCGAATCGCTTGGAGATGCGAATCAGTTCTGGTGTGGCTTTGATTTTCACAAATAGGCAGTGACAGTGTTGTGGCTAAAACATTTGTTACTTAATATCAACTTGTCTATTAGATTTTTGTACGAGATCAGTATCACACATGCAATCATGCCAATACTCGGAGCTTTAGCAAGCTGTAACTTTTGGCGCTCTGGCGCTTCATAAACAGAACCGCATGCGCCTCGCGGGAGAACATTGCTACCGGATCTACTTCTCTCTGTTTGTGGTGAGTCACGCAGATATTGTGCTAATCCGCAGCGGGAATAATTTATTTTGTGTGTACAATGATTCAGAATGAGACAAAAACCCGGTTTGGAAAAAATCTTCATGATATACTCGCTCATTATATACATTGCATGAATCACAGCATGATTCACACATGCTGTTTAAAAAAAAATACTAATGTGATAAAGATTAACTCAAGGGCTTTTTAAATGTATTAATACATTATTGTTTGATGGCATTTATGCCCCAAGCATCCGCTAATTTCTGGGCTTCTTTATGATAATCCAAATGTGGTATCTCCTGTGGTAGTTAATTTTGAGTTGGCTGTAAATAAACAGCGCGAGGCGTCTGGTAAAGTGCGCATGGCTGCGTCACACACGTTTCACTTCAATCGTTGTAAACAATCGTTGTTCGAAGTGCTGCCTAGTCCGTCGCACACGTTTTTGCACTTCTTCTGCTGACTGAAGGCATGCAAAGCAGTTGATTGCAGTAGGAAACATAGCCTAACAGTTTCTCAGTTTTGTTGATTCACTCAGTGTTTTAGTTTTTATTCCGATTGTACACATCCATTCATGAGAATCGATCGGGTCACTCGCACCGGTGCGCCTAAATATTTTTTCACAGTCGCACGCAGTAATTTTTAGGCGTAAATGCGCCCAAAATGGGCGTTATGTAGAGCCCTGTTATGTGTATGTGCAGTACAGGCCAAACGTTTGGACACATTATTATTTGTAATGTTTTTGAAAGAAGCACCTTGCTCATCAAGCTTGCATTTATTTGATCAAAAATAAAGTTTTTTTTTTTTAATTTTGTGATATATTATTATAATTTAAAATAATTGGTTTTCAATTTATTATAATTTAAATTATCATTTATTTCTGTGATGCAAAGCTGATTATGATCCTTCAGAAATCATTCTAATATGATGATTCATTTTCAAAGTAGGGAAGAGTTCTGCTGCTTTATATTTTTTCATATCATGTGATCCTTTTTTATAGCCTAGAAATCTAGACGCACCCTAGCGGCAGCAAATCTAATCTGCCCGCGAGTCTAGCAACTCTCTAGCCTGGATGCCAGCCGAACTCAGCCCCGCCCACAACATTTTTAGGTCGGGCAGTTCGGTCTGGCCTTGCTCCATAGAGGAGTAATTATCTCCCAACAGAAACTGTTCGGACCAATGAAATCATCAGGGCGGGCTTTAGACGACGACGGACAGATGATCAACAGTAACGTAATCATCACGTCATCAAAGGGGCTTGGATTATATTTTTTTGAATCCTAAACGGAGAGCTTGTTTGTATATGTATTCACCTTCACAATTTCTCTCAGAAATGATGATCATGTTGGGTAAGTATTCTGTGTATCATTACTTTTTTTTTTTTTTTTTACAACACCGGCAAAGATCGTGTATTCCAGCCTGATTCCAGCGCGCGTGCAGACAGGGTTGCCAAGTTTTTACAACAAAACCCGCCAACTACTAGCCCTAAACAATAGCTTCTCGGGGGGTTCTCCGGGGGGAAAATGGTGTTTGGGGGGTAAAATGTGTGTTATTTTGGCAAGGTCGCCTGCTAAAATTCGTACTCATGGGTCTATATATCACATAGTCGCTTCAACCCGCGGACATAGAAAACAACGAGTGGGGAAAAAAACCCAGACTTGGCAACACCATGGGCAACACAGTGCAGTTGAACTATGTTGACATTTGACAATGCGTCGCTTCGTTGTTCTGATTGGTTGTAGGTCTATCCAATTGATGTCTTTCCTGGTTCGGTTAAAACACGACCCATAATCACAGCCCAATGGAGCAGTTTCAGACTCATATTCTGACTAGAATTGAGTATGACCACGTCAGGCTAGCAACTCTCAATACACTTCAGAGCTGTAAACGCCAAACTCTGTTTGGGCCAATCACATCGTGTATAGAGTTGTTGGGCGGGGCTTAACATAATGATGGCCGAGTTGCGCTTGCGTGCTTCTAGTACGCACAGAAGCTGGCGAACGGCGGTCTTTCGAATCAGCTTTGACCGTGACTCTAGAAGACTTGGAGTTAAGCTTTTCTCTGAGAAAAGAACAAAGAACGGCACTGAAGTCATTCTTAAAAAGGGAAGATGTGTTCAGAGTTTACCGATCGGATACGGCGAATGTTTAATCTATCAACGAGCTCTGTTTCACCTTCGTTGCTCTGGTTGGTGTAGCGCTATCCTATCGCGTACAGAGGGAGTTTGAAAGACAACCGTTTATCCCGCCCCTCGGATTGAGCTGTCAATGGTGAGTTTCCAGACCAAACATCTTGATGTGGGTCTGGCTTGTCAGGCTAACTTTTTTATAATACTTTGATGAAAAAAAGTAATAAAAAAAAAGTTAAACAAAAAAACAAAAACAAAAAAACAAACAAACATATGAGTCGATGAGTTGATGAGTCAACATAAATATACATATAAAAAGAAGCAAATGTTTTAAAAATAGAAATCATTTGTAACAACAATTTACACTACTGGTCAGTAATTTGGGGTCAGTCATTTTTTTCTTTCTTTTTTTGAATCAATTTTATTCAGCAAGGATGTGTTAAATTGATACAAATTGATAGTAAAGGAGATTTATATTATTTGAAAATATGTTTTTATTTTGAATAAATGCAGTTCTTTTGATCCTTTTATTAATCAAATATATTAGGCAGCAGAACTGTTTCCAACACATAATAAATCAGAATATTAGAATGATTTCTGAAGGATCATGATCACTGAAGACTGGAGTAACGAAGCACAGAAATAAGTGATAATTTAAAGTATAATAAATTAAAAACCAAATATTTTAAATTGTAATAATATAGCACAATATTTAAAAAAATTCTGTATTTTTGATCAAAATTAAGAGACAGTCACTAAATATTGCTTTTTCTCTCCCAATGTTTACACTGGCTGGGAGAAAATTAATTAAAAGTAAATAATGCCCAATTCCCCAGCCAAAGGGAAAACTAATAACTCCAATTATATCCATTAACACTACATAACTATTTACACTATTATCCCCACAATACAATGCAATATGGTAACTTTAATGACAGAAAATGACCCGTATTGTTGATTTTCACAGTACAATTTAACCGTATTTTAAAAGACATTGCTGTTAAATAAATAGTGTACAAATATAACTTTGTCCACCAAGTTTTATTTGCTGAATAGTTGGAATCTGAAGGAAACAGCTGTTTGCATGTCAGTGATAGAATCATGCAGTACCCGAGCTTAAAATAGAGCTTTTCAAGCGTTACTGCCTCATGTAGAATGCTGGAGAAGTCCACTCAATTTTTGTTGATGTCGACGTGAATTATTGATAGCTGCATTTCCTGACCACTGATGTCCAGTGTGTAGCAGGCTTGTGTTAAAGAATATAACTACGTGAGCTACATTTTATTCTGTCCTAAATTTCCATGCAACCACATTTTCATGGTTTCATACTAATTAACTAAAAACGGCAGCCCTTCTGCGATGCCAGTCTGATTTCTGCGTACCTAATTTGTCTCCTAATTATTTTGCAATTTGGATGTTCCCAGGAAAACCGGTGTGAATGCATGAGTGTTTATTTCTCATGCCTGAACTCTATTATGAGGAGTCACTCCCGGTGATTTAAACTAATTATAGAATTAAATTACATTTTCTCCTTCCTGATGTATTAGAGATGACAGATATGGAATCAGGAGGGATGGGCTCATACCTGCAGCTTTGGTGCGAACGGGCTTGGATGGCACACTGGGTTCTCCCACCCCCACGCCGTTGATAGCAACAACTCTAAATTCATAATCTACCCATGGATTTAGATTCACCGCCGTCGCTTGAATCATCTGTCCAGGCACAGAATCAGGAACTAGGATTAAAGAAAATTTGGAAAGGAAAAACACATCAATGCCCATCTGCACAAATGAGTAACCTAGCATAATTATTTTGGTCTATCTTGGCAATTGCCACAAATTCTTCTTTCTTTAGTGCATTTACACACACACACACACACACACACACACACACACACACACACACACACACACACACACACACACACACACACACACACACACACACACACACACACACACACACACACACACACACACACACACACACACACACACACACACACACACAAAACTTGCATGAATCACATTTACATGACTCACTCAAAACCAAGCATATGGACAGTTGTTTATATCCGATTATACACTGCCCAGCCAAAAAAAAAAAAAAGAAAGAAAGTTGCTGTTTGGATTTAAATGGGCAATGCTTAAGAGTCTATGACTGGATCATTATTGTAGTTATTATTATGTTTATAATAGTGCTGTCAATCAATTAAAAAACAACAACTAATTAATCTCACATTTTTTTCTGTAATTAATAGCAATTAAAACCATCTGAGTTTTTAATATTTTTATATTGTAATAATGTCACAGTTACTCTCCAAATTAATGCAGAAACAACTTGAAGACAGTATATTTTAAATATTTGTTGTAATGGCATCAGCCAGTCTCACTAACACGAAAACTGATACTGATGTCTCTATTTAAAACATTAATGAAAGATATTCAACATTACAGTATCATTGAAAGCTATCAATTTCAACATTTATTAGGCTTTTTTTAAAGTTAATTTAAAACAATCCTGACATATTTATTCAATATAGACAAATTGTATAAAGTTACCAAAGATTTTACAGTCTTAACTGCATCAATTATAAATTAATTATGAATATAGATGAATCATTATTAAAGCTACAACTTTCTCATTTACCCGTGTTCAATAATGACAGACATCACAGCAACTGTTTTATTAGGCTGCTGTCACTTTAAGACCTGGCGCTGCCGAACATGATGCGGATCATTTTCTCATAACTCTTTAAATTAATTTAAAACATTAGTTAACTAATTTAAGGCTGCTCTTTTAAGGATACTCGGCCAAACTGGCATTTTGGCATAATTCTGTGCGTTACTGTTTGTTAAAGAGCAAAAGAGAACTTGATACTGGCGTGCGTCTTTAACACAGGAAATTCACAGAAAGCTCATTTTCTTTTGTCTTGTTACACCTTAATGGTTAAAAAGCATTTGTATGAATGAAAGTGTGATCATATAATGTAAGGCTAGCCAGAGGATGACAGGAAAAACAGAGGCTGCATAAAACAAAAAAAAATTAATTGCATGCGTTAACACGCTAATTTTGACAGCACTAGTTTATAAATAAATTTGGAGATTTTATTTCCATCAAGAGGTGCATCAATATTAAGTCAAGATGTTGTATTGCCGATACAAGAGCCCAGCACTCTGTAAAGTCTCCTCCAGCAAACCCCAAATACCTTCAATTAATTTAAAGTGTTACTTCAGCGATTAGCATATGGCTTTGTATCAGTAGAAACCTTGAAGTATAATCAAATGATTGTGCTTTCCCCCCTTATATCCCCCTGAGACAAGAGATTAATGCATTTTATTTCTGGAAAAATTCCTCCTATGATGCAAATTGCCGATATTTGCATCATAGGAGGAATGTTTGGCCAAAGGCTAAAGACTACAGCCAGCAGAGGGAGCCATTTCCGCATGTTTTGAACCCACACATGGGGAATGGAGATTACACTCAGAACTCACTTCGCAGCTACAGGCACTCATTTAAACGGAGCGATGGTGAGCAATGTAAGTCTTTTAACTTCTCAAATTAATTTCTATGAAAGTTAAGCTTGCAAAGGCATGAACTGAAACGCGCCAGACTGAACTTGCGTAGTGAACATATGCCGTGAGTGTAGTCGCGATTACCTCAGCTCTCATCATGAGACCTCATCAGCTCATTTATCTCACTCCTGCAGTCAGTGTTCAGTGCTGTGATACTCGCGCGGTGACTCGCTCATTATATTGAACAGACACGTTCAGTTTTTAATTGTAGTGTCTTCTCCAACTCAGTCACAGTAATCTAGTGGGTGGCTTTGGGAATGGCCCCACAGGGCATTCTGGGAATTGTAGTCTTTCATCCCCAAGAGACAAATATACATTTTCTGTCTTTTCTCAGTCTAGAAGACTATAAAATAATTTCACATTTCTACTACATTGATGATCCAGTTTAAATACAGATTCATCTTCCCAGCGCTGAAGTAGTCCTTTAAGGTCTGGATTCAGTGGTGCCAATTCATGTGTGAAAATTATTCTTTATGCTCCCTCCCAACCATTCATTCACAATTTGAGCCTGATTAATCTTGATATTGTCATCCTGGAATATGGCCATGATGGGCCTTCCTGCATGGTTGTATAAGAGATTTAAGTGATCTACACACTCCATTAATTAGGGGTAGAACATGCCAGAAACATAACTCATAATTGACTCTTAAGCGTTTGCCTATTTAAATCCTAACAGTTACTTTTTTGCAGGGCAGTTTATAAACAGATTTGACAAGAAAGTATGCAGACTGCTATACCAGTTTTGACCGCCTGCCATCCGATTGAGAAAGGGGTCCTGGCTTGCACGATGTAGAGGGTAACGGGACTGTGGTTGTCGGGTCCGGGGCCCCATGAGAGCTGAGCGGTCCTGTCCGTGACGTCCCCCACCAACACACCCACCGGAGCACCAGGGGGCCCTGACAACACCGCCGCCAAAGAGACAAAAAGGACTCTAACTTGCTGTGTATCCTCATCAGAGAAGGGCACAGCAAGGTGACCAAGTACCTTGCAATGTGAGACAAGTCTGCCCACAAAAGCCGACATGTTTAATATTCAGAACCAGGGAGAGAGATCCTTCACTTGATGATGGAAATACAAAAGGTTCTAAAGAGCACGAAGCAGGGAATTAATGCATTGATTTCAGATACTCCTGTAGTCATTACTTCAAGAGCTGAATCACAGAATACAACAGAAATAGCGGGGCAAATTGTAAGGGCTTTTTAATTTATATTTGATAAATGCTCAGAAAAGTGTAGAATACTGAACAGCCTCCTTGTGGAAAGATGCACATACCTCTGATAATTAAGTCTGCCGCTGCAGACACACTGTCCACTGCTGTATGCACCATGCAGACGTACTTTCCAGAGTGCCTCAGCTGCACGTTTCTGATCATAAGATCTCCAGAAGATCCCTATAAAAAGAGAGTACCGTATAAAAGATTCCTATCTATCTATCTATCTGTCATCCATCCATCCATCCATCCATCCATCCATATATTCGTATATATACCATTTAAAACCATATGATAAGAAAATTGTGGTATATAAAAAGTATCAAAATACCATGGTAGTATCATCTGATAACTTTTTAAAATTGGCAATACTATGGTATGTTTTGATTACTATATTTGTGTATTATGGAATGTAAATGCTACACTGAGGTACTTCAAATTAACCATAGTATTAAAGTGCTTTTTAAAGTTGGGGTAAGTGTTATTTCAAAACGGACAAAGGCCGAGTCCAATAACAAACTCGTAGCCAATCAGCAGATAAGGGGCGTGTCTACTAATGATGGTGAGAAGAGAGCGCTCAGTGCATGTCATTATTCACAACACACATGACGAACATTAGCCTTGAAAATACTTGTGTGTCATGTTCGGTTGTTTTTTCATTTGCGATCGTATTGTGGCTCACTTCAGCGATGATAAAGACCCGTTCATTTCCACACCGTATGGAGCGTCTAAATCTCCTCACTGTCTGTTACAAGCATCAGCTTACAAAATGTGTCCGACAAGTAAGATACTACACTCCTAATATATGTTTGTTTCCTCTTTTCATGATCTATATAACCCTAATCCGGTCATAATTGTAATATGTCGTGGTTAGACTCGTGTACTATCGAGTTGTCATGAGAACGGTTTGTGTTTTTGTGATCAATATAACTCTAATCTGGTCATAATTATATTATGTTCATTAGTTAGACTGTCTTGCTTGTGTACTATCGAGTTTCTCATGAAAACAGTTTTTGTTTTTGTGATCGCTATAACTAATCTGGTCATAATTGTAATATGTTTTTAGTTGGACTCGTGCTTGTGTACTATTAAATTCTTCATGAGAACGGTTTATTTTGTGATCGTTATAACTCTCTAATCTTGTCATAATTGTAATATGTCGTCAGTTAGACTGTCGTGCTTGTGTACTATCGAGTTCTTCATGAGAACAGTTTGTGTTTTTGTGATGGAAAGGGTGACTTTTTCATTGAAAATTCGACCTGGATTAGTAACGCACAGATTCAGCAATAGTCGTTGCCTGGATTACGTATGAGCTATCAAAATAGGGCCGAGACCCTTTTTGGGGGTAGGGGCGTGCTTGTTTTGGTGATTTGAAATATCAACAACGGTTACCACAAAGCACTTACTCCACCTTTAAAATAATTAATCAAATTAAGGCAATGTAATGAGTAAATAACTGAACAGACAATTATAAAATGGTACATATATTGCTATATGTTACACTACCGTTCACAGGTTTGGTGATTTTTAAATGTTTTTAAAAGAAGCATCTTATGCTAAACAAGACTGCATGTACGATCTATATTCTATTTTAATATATTTTGAAATGTAATTTATTCTTTTGATGGCAATTTTATTAATCCAGTATTCAGTGGATTCAGGATCACACGATCCTTCAGAAATCTTTCTACAGTGTAAAAAAAAAATTCAGGTCTCCAAATGAAAATTTTCAATAGGGGTGTCCATGGTTAAGTGGCGTCAATGACGTGCCTTGAATTTAGTTGTAATATATGTTTGCACCCCTAGAGACCGCCAGAGCGCTCCCAGACATTTGTAATATCCACAAGAAGAAGTCATGACCAGCTTTCTAAGCGGGCAAAGAAAGCGTGGGAGCACTTTAAAAAGGAGAGTGACGGGGCAAAATGCAAGTATTGCAATGCAGTGCTTACCGCATTTTCAGGCTATAAATTGCTCCGGAGTATGAGTCGCATCAGTCAAAATATGCGTCATGAAGAGGAAAATAACATACGTCGCACTGGACTAAAAGTCGCATTAGGGCAGAAGCAGAGCGCGAGCCGCGCACGCTGTGCATAACGGAGCAGAAGAAAGAAAGTTTGAAGTGAGAAACTTGTGAATGACTAGAGAAAAGCAGACGTTACTTTAACTGTAATGAAGAAAACAAAAAAGCTAATCGCGGACTGAAAAGCAAGATGGCCAGAGCTGAAGGGACGAGTCCACAGATGCTTGAACTCTCTCAAGAGGAGAGGCTCCGCCGAGCGAGTCAAACGCTGTCTGTGTGAATCATTCTCGGCTGCATATTTTACTAACGTTACATGCTCTAATCGTGCAGGCGCCCTCGCGGCCACTCACATTGCTCGTGAACTGGAGCGCATCTCATCCTAATTTAACGAAACTCAGCGTACGCCTCGCAGACATGAAATAGATCTTAAGAAACTTGAAATGTCTTTTAACAATTTAAAACGAAAAGAAATAGGCTATTATGTAATCCATGATGTGCATTTCTCTATATAGGCGCGTTCACTACGGAGATGGCGGTCGTCAAATTAATAAACTAAAAATAACCCTGACGCACACTATGGTTAACCGAGTATTAACCGCTAAGGGTCTCGGTTAACGGTTAATGAAAAACTTGAAAACGTGTAGCCCTAATTTTCAAGTGACTGATCACATCAAAATCTTTCAGTTGGCAGAACCTAATTTCTGTTAATTAAATCTCAATTCGGCTAACTTTTTTACAGTGTAATATGCTGATTTTATGTGTTCAAAATACATATTTTGAACTCAGTTGTGCTACAAAATATTTTTGTGGAAACTGATTTTTTTTTAGGATTCATGAATAGTGTGTTCAAATAATCGGAATTTATTTGCAAATTATAGATGCATTTAGTGTCATTTTTGAACTATTTAAAGCATTCTTGCGGAATGAAGGTATTATTTTGTTCTTACTGACCCTAAACTTTAGAACGGTAGTTTTATGGTGATACTGTGGTACTTTTGTAAGGGAAACTTTAAAGTATTTAAAATATTTTAATCATGACACATTTGAACAACATCAGGGAACACATGGCAGTGAAGTAGCTAAGCTGATCTAACAGTTGATAGGCTCTTCGGTTCAGATAGTGTTCCTTTATCTCACTTAAACAAGCAATCCCACTGTTGTCAGTGAAAGCCGCCTTTTGTGCATTTGATCATTGGTCTCTCCAGGTTCTCAAAAGGAATACTTGACAACCTGAAAAGCTGGATGATCTACACAGTCAGAGAGTGGTTCCTGTGGATAGCTATTTGAGGTTCACTGTGTGTTAAACAGAGTGCGATGAAAATCCTGTAATCAGACAGATTTGTGTGTCTGTGTTGAGAGCAGCCAGGTACCCTTGTACTCAAGTTCCTTCCATTGCTAGCTGAGATACAAATAAGTCAAAACGGCAAAAAAATCTCAATCCTTCCTCACTCGCATTGCTCTACCCCTAGTTTGTTCAAACGGGAATCCAAGGCTACAGTAATTCAGAAATACGACATTTGTAGCTTTGAATTATAATGACTGACAGAAACGCACCCCTCCAATCATCCCGAGGTGGTCGTGTCTACTGAAATCAATGAGCTTCCCATTGAAGAACCACTTGAAGACGGGGTGTAGAGTGGAGTCTTTAGATACTTCACAAGGCAAGACGATGCTCTCCCCAACCGTGCCATCCATACTCAAAGGGGGGACTGTAATCTTGGTCGGTTCTATCCAAAAAAAAAAAAAAAAAAAACAGAGAAAAAGAGACAAAGGGACCATGAGAGGCTTTCACTTATGCATTACTTCAAATTTGTTGTAAAAATTGATGGGGATGGGTTTGGTCCCCCTCATATGACATTGTGTTCCGTTTAGATCGCATTCTGGCTTCTGTGCCATTGTCCTAGAGAGTGGAGCACTAGTCTTAGCCTAAGACATCATGCCCACAGACCGTTGGCTGCAACATGACATCATGACTTTGGTTAAACATACATGCTACTTTCTAAAGCCAAGTGGCGTGTTATCTGTACACATTTTGCTTGTGTCCACAAGGTAAATGGATTTATAAACATACTAAATTATGTTTTTTTGAAAATGTACAAATGCAGAATGTTTCTTGTGATGGTTAGGTTTAGGGGCAGGGGCAGTGCGTGTGTGTGTGTGTGTGTGTGTGTGTTTGTGTGTAATGGGTAGGTTTAGGGGCTGGGGCAGTGTGTGTGTGTGTGTGTGTGTGTGTGTGTGTGTGTGTGTGTGTGATGGGTAGGTTTAGGGGCATGGGCAGGGACGGTGTGTGTGTGTGTGCGTGTGTGTGTGTGTGTGTGTGTGTGTGTTTGTGTGACCTGGTAATCCCTACGTTATGGAGACAAAATGTCCCCACAAAGATGGCAATATCCGAAATCCTTGTCCTTGTGGGGACATTTTTAGGTCCCCATGAGGAAAACAGCTTATAAATCACACAGAAGGAGTTTTTTTGAGAAAGTAAAAATGCAGAATGTTTCCTGTGATGGGTAGGTTTAGGGGCAGGGGCAGTGTAAGGGGATAGGATGTACAGTTTGTACAGTATGAAATCCATTACGCCTATGGAAAGTCCCCATAAAACATGGAAACACGACATGTGCGTGTGCGTGTGCGTGTGCGTGTGTGTGTGTGTGTGTGATGGGTACACTGTCAGAAAAAAGGTAGAGTGCTGTCACTGGGGCGGTACCCTAAGGTACAAAACCGAAAAGGTACTACTATTTAAGGTACTAATTCACACTCTTAAAGTACTGATGTGTTCCTTTTAAGGTACTAATATGTGCCATTTAGGGGTGAGTAAGGTACAAAGATGTACCTTTTCACTTTTGTACCTTAGGGTACTGCCCCAGTGACAGCACTGTACCTTTTTTTTTTGAGAGTGCAGGTTTAGGATCGCATGAA
The DNA here is from genome assembly GCF_024679245.1 of Pseudorasbora parva. Lineage (NCBI taxonomy): Eukaryota > Metazoa > Chordata > Actinopteri > Cypriniformes > Gobionidae > Pseudorasbora > Pseudorasbora parva. The sequence goes on along the minus strand of NC_090183.1, from coordinate 39,249,389 downwards.
AATCCTGTAATCAGAAAAGCAGGTTTAGGGGCTGGGGCAGTGTGTGTGTGTGCGTGTGTGTGAGGTTTAGGGTTAAGGGCAGTGTAGGGGGATAGAATGTAACGGTCGTTATCCGATTGGTTGAATTCTACAGGATGTCCGCGAGACGAGTGTTTTGCCATCTTTAATGGTCCGCCTAGAAACAAATGCTGTGAAGCCAAACTCCCTTGTGGAAGAAGAATGGCATCCTTTTTACATCTGTGAATATGAGCACGTACTAGGATCAACTAAATGCTGGATTTTCAAAAGTGTTTTGGTCCGCGGCTCCATTGTTGCAGTTAACTTGCACAACTTGCGTTTTTGAATGAATAATTTATATATGCACGCCGGTCTGTTTTTGGAGGGACAACAACTTTACATGTTCACGCCCCTTGATGTGGAACAAAACAAACTGTGATTGGTTGCGTTACATGTCAGTCAAACATCCACTCGGGTGGTCCTTGACCAATGAAAGCTGTGATAGAGTCTAGACCTTCTGTTGTCAGTTCGAAGGTCTGGCTACGTAAGTGTAAGCCCTTAAGTTACAACTTCAAACTATAACTCACAACTTTTTAGCATTCCAGGCAAAGTCACGCCTGCACTTTCATGGATAGAAGGTCAGAAAAACATGGGTTACGGGTTGTCTGGAATGTGGCATAAGCTCCATTCAGGTCCAAAACACTTGCCTGGAAGTTTGTAGAAATATTGAAGACCTAAATTAGCTGGTTCAGGTGTGTTTAATTAGGATTGGAGTTGAACTTTGACACCACTGCTGTTAAGAATGTAGAGAATTTTCTAAATTGACTAAACCTACATTGTTCTGGTTGGGAGAGCAGCTAGACCGGCATATATCACTTTAAACCTGCTAAAATAATAGGCTAAATTTTAAGTCAAGATCTATGTGTTGAGCTAATAACTGTAAGAGAGAATCTGCCTCATTTTAAAATTAATTTAACAAACAAAGTTATATATATATTGATATATTAGTGGTGGGCCGGTATCGGCGTTAACGTGAGATTCTTATTGGTGCCAAAAAGATTTACGGCGTTAATCTATTCTCAAATTTGGGTTGGGAGCTGGGTCTATACCAGCGTTTCCCAACCGGGGTGCCGCGGCACCGGACATGAGCAGTGTTGCCATGTAAAAGGTGCCGACACGCACTTGCACCGTGGTTCATCTCACATCTGATGACGCATCTTTAATATTGGTTGTAAGACATTGTCTCTATATGCCTTAAGTGAACTCTATACAGTCGAGAAAGACTCGGGCACATATCCCTGCATTAGGTCTTAAAGGGGCAGTAGCCTTTACCGTCTGTTTAATATCAAACAAAAGATAAGGACATCACTCACTGCTCTTGAGCTTTTGTGAGTTTAATAAGGATTAATCTTTATTACAATTTCTCTACCTAAAAACTAATGTTAGACCTACCCGAAAAGCATTGTTTATTTTAGTAGTATCTTTGCTCAATAGTATTTATTTGTGCTGCTGCTTGTATTTAAGTTACTTGTTCCTATTTCCTTTATTTTTATTTTATAACTTCTTACAAAATAAAAAGTTGCCCCTCAGAAAAATTAACTTTCCTGTCTTGTCAACTTTATAGCCTGGTGCGCGCTCTTCAGGAATGAAGGGACGTGATGTATATCACGGCACAGAAGTATGCACACTCAAAAGTAATCTGTTTAGGTCGTTTACATGGTGAATTGTTTCGTTTGATCAGTTTATGAAAAGGTTTATCCCACCCCTCTCAAACCGATTTCGGTTTGGGCATTTTTATTCTGATTGAGGTATTTATATGGTGCATTTTTATTCGTAATGGACTTTTAAACCGATTACAATGGTCCATGAAAACTATTATTTGGGTAGCACACACATTCTGAAAGCCTTCGGCAGAATTCAGATGAGCCATTTAAATCTAGATTAATCTAGATTAATTTTAAAATTAATCTAGGCCCACCTCTAATATATATAAAAGCAATTTTTTGTACTAAATTTGAATAACCCTACTTGAAGCCATGAAAGTGTCTGAAAACATGTATATGCCTTCAGTTATTAAAGGAGTAAATTGAAAAAAAAAAAAAAAAACGAAATAATTTTTTTTCTAAATTTGCAACAGCAGCATATTTTTAATTAAACATGCAGAAAGTGACTGGGGAGACAAGGAGAAAATCTGCTCCCGGTGCTGTGGACGGCTAAGGATTTTTTCACACCAACGGCAGGACCAATAACTCACACATGACAAAAGCTTGGATGAGTTATACCTCTGTCAAACCGGCAGGAACATAAAACAACTATATATTTCATTATCAATTTCATGCTTGGGTTGCTCACTGTTTTTCCACTGGTTTTCATCCGGTTTAAGGCGTCCGCTTAGAAGCAAGAGCAATGTGCTGTTTTTGAGATGTGAAAAGTGTTTTACCTTTGACCACTAAAGTCCCGGAACTGCTGGATGTACCAAAGGGGTTTCTGGCAATGCAAGTGTACCTCCCAGCGTCAGATTTGGTAACGTTGGCGATCTTGAGGGTGCCGTCCTCTAAAATGGTCCGCCTAAATAGTAAATAAAAATGTAATGAATGGAAGAACTAATGGAATCTTGTTATAACTTTGTTTTAATAATAAATACATTATCTGTACTCACAAACATTTGGCGTACTTGATTTTTAAAGAAATTGACAGTTTTATCCAGAAATGATACATTACATGGATCAAAAGGGAGTAAAAATGCATCCAAAATCTTCAACTTATAGAACCGTGTCAGATAGAGTAAAAATATTTGGGCGGAGAAATTGACAGTCTACTGGAATAGATCAAAGAATAAGCAAAGATGGTCTTTTACCCAACACATTCTCTGACACACAGTCTGCTCAGGTACTGGATCAGAGCTTTACTGTTCAAAGATATAGCAACCTTCTTTCCTTCCTTCTTGCCTCCCCAAAAGGAATTATTAAAGAGTCAGACTCCCAACTATACCAGACAGAAAAACAACCCCGTATTTGTCTCTGTATGCTTGCGTTTCTGTAGAAAATAATTTAGATTAAATAACCACATCCAGAATGTTCAACAGGATACAGTCAGTCAATGGGATTAAAGTTCCACATTCACAGGTGAATAGTGCTATATTAAGACCGAGAATAAAGAGAGAGGGAAGAGTATGTAAAGGAGAAGCTGATTCGTTCAGGGTTGAATTCTTACCTGGGGTCTTATCATTATCCAACATATGAAAGATGATATCGACACATTAAAAGGATTTTCCAAAAATGCCTGGATCATGTGAGGAGATGTTGATAGCATCTGACTGAGATTTGACTTCGCAAAAGAGCTGCAATAGCACAGCCAAAACTGATTCTCTCACTCTCTTTAAACAGGTTTTTATTAGTGGTGGTTGTTTAAACACAGGTTATGGATTTTCATAACCCCTAATCCTCGGTATTAAACACATATTTTGGCCTATATGAGTGACAGCTAAAATTATGTGTTTTGTGTAGGAGAGGTGTGTGAGATGATAAGCGCATTGTACATGATAATTTATGCATTGTAAAATGAAAAAAAGATTAATAAAAATACATCGCCAACAAACCATGCTAACAAAATCCCATAGACTTGCATTGAAGGAGGCACCAGATACATTAAATGCTTAGACTAGTCTTACAAGTAGTCAGCTTGTATTAGTATTTCCTTTAAGACAATTACATAAAAAACATAAATCGGTCTAAATTTGAATATGAAAAATTTGACTGATTGGGCCCTATTTGGGTGAATGATCTGTTGAAATGCGACGGCAGGCGTGATCACATCACGTCCAGCGGCACGTTTTAATTACAAATGCACTCGCACCCATTGTCTGAAAATGAGGTGTGTTAAGGCGCATTGCTGCTATTTCGAGGCAACCGACAACGACTGCACCATAGACACACAAAAACCTGGTCTAAAGTCAATAGGGCAGTACTGTTATTTAAAGGACACGTTAGTAATGTGCGCCTATAGGGACACAGGGATGTGCATCACCACACACACATCTTTAAATATTATAAATAAAAGGATTCCTCTCTGGAGAAGCGTTAGGTCTTTCAGCTTGCAAACTCCGCCATGGTGCGAGCGCAACTGGCTTTTAAAGGGAAAGGGAGATGAGACTCTGATTGGTTTGTTGCACGTTACGCCCTGACTCATTAAGAGACTGGGTACAGCCATTTTGGACAATGCGTATGGAGCGTCAACTGTTTTTTTTCCATTATTAAACTACCAAAAAGTGGATTCTGACACGCTCTTGCTCCTGCACCATGCCAAACACGGAATTTTCCGTTATTTGTGAGAAACTGCTTCCCTGCCAAAAACAGAATTTTCAGTGTTTCCACTGTTAGACGCTAGGTGGCGCTATTGCACATCTTCTGAATGAGTACTGAATCTCCTGATCAAAACACAGCAGACTATCGTATACATATATGTGATTGCATGTAAGCAAATGCATATGCAAAATAATAAAATAATTGCTTTTTTTTATTAAACTTACCCATATTCATGTGTTAATAAAAAAGGAATGCATGCAGCTAGAATAAAACATTTGAAATATATATATTTCATATTCATCAAACAAAATATTCTATGGACTATTCAATTTTTGTGAAAATGGCCAAAAACCCTAGCGGTGGCAGGCAACTTAAAAAAAAACAAAAAAAACACTGATGGGAAAAGAGTTAACCATAGTAAGGCTAAGTTTATGAAAATGGCCAGACTTGGTTCTTTTGATTAGGAACTGGATTTTACTACATAGCCAACACCAAAACCACCCTAGGAACATTAAAAAAATACTTAGAACACAGCAACTGACATCACCTTATCAACTGTGGACTTTTGAATCACTCAAATTTTTCTTCAGAAAATGTCAAAATTGAATTCTGATTCTGTGCATGACTAGAGGAAACAGTTCTCAGAAGTGCTTCATCTACCTTGATGTGCATCAAGCAATGCTGCTTTGTTTTTAATAACTAGGAATGGAATGAATGATAGATAAATAAATACAGCAATGCAAATATATAATGCTGAGATCCGCTGTGACCTTCTCCCAGAACAAATCAAACATGAGCACAGCAGACCTGCCAGCTCAGAAATCAAACAATTTCAGCCATGGCTTTTAAAAATAAATATGTATTTACTATGGCTCAGAGAACATGCTTTACGCTGAGAGCTTTCATCTGATTTATTGACAAAAATATCAAACGCTGAGCGATAGAAGCGCACCGACCAGACGACCCGTGAGCAATGAGCTGCGAAACCAATAGAGAGAAAAAAAAAGGCAAGAGCTATCTGCTTACGGGACGAAACTTCTGACCACACAGAGCCACATTTATATTTGCGTCAAGACATGATGGCTTTGTAATCAGTCTCTGATCCTTCCTCTCCTGACCGCCCAGTGGAATATGATGACTAATCGATGCTTCTCCTCACAAGTTGGGGCAGGTCCAGAGAAACACTACGGTGAGGCTGCAACACATTGACTTGAGACAAACTCAGGAGTGTGAGATCCAACATTAGATCGACATGTTCATGTTTGCACCCTTTTAAAATGAATCACAGGGTAATTGCTGTAAAAATATTTCAGAAAATCACACATATTTACCCACGGCATCAATCTGTTCCTTAACTCGTGACTAATTTATGTGTCAGTTTAAACGGGCACAATACCTACACTGCTGTTAAAATGATTGGGGTTGGTAAGATGTTTTAGAAATAAGTCTCTTCTGCTTACCAAGGCTGCATTTATTTGACAAGGGGCTCATTATTTTTTGCATTAAGTATGAATATATTAGTCTTTCTAGTGTGGACAACAATGTCAAAATTCAGTTAGAAGATATAAGAATTCAAAAATAAGTGTAAAAATACACTTCTGCTTATATGGATCAGTGATTTTAATGGCATCACTCTGCACTTCAGAATTTCCTCTTCAGCTCCTCATCAGATTTTCTGTCCAATCACATGCTCTCTAAAATCCGAAGCTTCCCGACCACTACACTATAAATAGTCATTGAAACTGCAGCTAAAATCAGTCACTTGTTCACATATTTCCTATTTTCTACATGGTGAAGGGCACACTGTGCACTATAAAGGGGATAAGGAACATGTTGGGGCGATTGGTAGTCTGGTTTAACATTAGTGTCACGCGCATTGCACACACAGTCTGATCCGGTCCAGGGACACCCTAACACAGAGTGGATCATATGCGTGAGTCGGCACAGACTACAAAACGGCACAGACCATTCTGCACAGAATGCTTTGTTTTAGAGTAATAGGAAATTAGGAGAAGAAAAGGTTAGACATTAGGAGGAAACTGCGGCTTAACCAAGCTCAACAGCTCTGGCCCAGCTGTGATATAAAATAAATGCTATTGGCTATTTTCAAAAAGGGGAGGGGCTGTTCGATTTGCCCTGCCCTGTCTTCCTGTTAAAGTGTAAATTACGTCAACACATTGAATAATGCTGCGCGTCTCAAGTCACTTCAGTGGGCCTTTAAAATGTAATTTATTCCTGCGAGGGTAAAGCTGAATTTTCAGCAGCCATTACTCCAGTTCTCAAGAAATCATTTTATCATTTATTCACTGTCACTGTTTGATCAATTTAACATGTCCTTGCTGAATAAAACGACCAATTTCTTTCCAAAATCTTACTATCTCCAAATATTTGAACTGGAGTATGCATAGTATACACATTTCCACTACGTATGGAATACTGCATTTGTCAAATTTGCATATACAGCAGAGCCACTGTGTGGAAACCCATATTCCCCCAATGCAATGTGGTCACCTTGAAAATAATTTTCCAAAGCAACAAATGTAATATCAGCCCCAATTTTAATCTCTTTATTGACTTATTATTTGATTGGATTGTCAAGAAGTGCAAAAAATTAATTTTATTAAAGAAATGTAATTAACTAGACACCAATTCCTGAATTAAATGTAATATACAATAATAATATTGTATATAACATGTTCAATACAAATTTGGCTTGAACAATAGGTTGAAACAGTTTGTCTGCATAATATTTTACATTTTTACATATATATATATATATATATATATATATATATATATATATATATATATATATATATATATATATATATATATATATATATATATATATATATATATATATATATATATATATATACATAAAATCTCTTATATATATATATATACAGTATGCAGAATACAGTATGTAATATGCAGTGCACTAGTATTCAATTCCAAACACGTCTAATAGCGTATCCCAAAATGCGTTCCACTTGACCTTCCATTTCCTTCCATTGTTTGAGTGAAGTGTCAAAATATTTGACTCAAAATTGGATTTCAAAAAAATAACTGAATGCCACTCGCTGATAAAAAACAGGGACTGCTTACTCAAATGATTGTTGCATATTGCATGCTATTTATATAGATTATTTCATATAGTACGCAGTGTGCACAATGTGCCATAGCGTATCCCACAATCCATTTAAGTGGATTGTCAAAAGTTAAGACATTAACAAAATAACAACCATAAAACATAACTACTTGCAAAAAGATAATTGGATGCCACTTCCTGAATTAAACATGTTTATTTGGGTGATTGTATAATTGCAGGTAAATTTGGTGTCCAAAGTAATTATTTTTTCTGTTTTTGCAAATGGTTATATTTTTGATTATTTTGATAATTTGTTTTCATGGATCACAAGATGAATCAGTCAGTGTATTTTTCTATCATGGATCGTGTAATAAAAAATATTTTATTTCACTTTTCTTTTGGTAATATTTAATTTATAAGCCCTAAATAGTAACACTACAATGTTAAATCGTTAAAAAAACATATTTTATCTTATAGAAATGAGTGTCCATCAATCTTGCGTCAGTTCTGAGTTATTTTGTAAAAAGAATGTATCTCCAATTATAGAATCACGTGTACATATTGCGTCATAAGCTACTATTTCCCAAACAATAGTATGTAGTATGCACAATGTTTAATAGTGTATCCCATAATGCAGTGCACTCAACAGTCCATTTGCTTCCTGACACATTTAAGTTGGACATTTCAACTCTAAAGCACGGCAAAATAACTATTCCCAAAATGATAACAGGATGATCCACTTTCTGAATTAAACATCAGCTCTTTGTGGAACTGTTTATTGTTACTGTATACGCTACAAAGCTTTAGTACATACTGTGCAGTATGCAGTAAGGAGTATGTTAGCACTCCATTTCAGACAGTCCGAGGCTTACCTTTACCCTCTGACAGACAGTATCTGATTCACAGTCTTGCACCTCGTCTCACTTCCTCAGTTCACTTTAACTTCCACTCGCTCTCTCCCTTTTCCATCACTCCCCCTCTCCCTCATCCAATAATCACATCGTTCCACAGAGACCCTGGGCAGCATCAGTGAGTCATGGCATGTGTGTTCTCTTTCAGGTCCAGATGGACCACAGTGCACAAAGTGAGCTCCCATTGGTTATAGCTCCATCCCCATCCATTACTGGAGATCATACATTCGTCCCTCCTGCCACCTGTTCTGACATGGCCATGCTAGAATGATTCTGTCCTGTTGAAACCCCACAGGAGAGAAGCAGAACCAGGGGTGTATTAATTAGTGTTCCACTAGGCACTCACTCTTGTATGAAAAGTGCCATCAGGAAGGCTGTTGTCGGTTTTGAATGTGCAACATCTGTGCCTCAGCAACGTGTGTTCAGTATGGACAACAAAAGGCAATTATGTTTGAATAAAAAAATATGGAAAAACATCACACAGTAATGGGCTGATGCTTTGCAAATAATGACTGCTGAAGGAGAAAAGGAAAGAAGCAGGAAGTTGAAAAATGTTTTCTCATTATAAAATGTAATAAAATGTTACATTGTTATTTTCATGGAAAGTAACATTAATTTTGCATCAACCCACCTCACCACCACATCAATAATGTGAGTTTTGTCCTTTGGGTCAATCATTTCTTTTTTAAATACTTAAAAAAAAAATCAAAAGTGACAGTTAAGTATGGAGGACCAAATATGCAGAAATAAAAAATAATAATGAATGAACAAAATAAATAAATATATAAATTAATAAATAGATAAATGTGATATCAGGAATATAAATAACAGAATAAACAACTTCATTTTTGTTCAAATTTAATTTTGTATTAATTATTAATTAAATAATATATAATAATGAATTGATGTTTTAAGTCCAAACTTTTAAACAGTAGTGTATATGCTAGTGCACAACTAAAAGACAACCAAAATAACCCTATTTCTGCCAAAATGAGAAGATTTAAACTGCATTTATCAGTAGATAAATTGCTTGTTAGAAAATATATTGTGTATTATCATGGTGTAAAATGTAACCATAATTTGAAAATGATTAAAATACTGTGCCGATGCATGCACGAAAGCACCCTGTGTGAGGTTTTCCCGCAACCCTGAACTGCTGTGGTGCAAACAAACCAAGACTCAGGGGACAACAGGAGTGCAAGTGGCTCATTTCGCAGCTTTCATTAGCGACCGGTCTGCTGACCCGTACCTCTTGCTGTCTTTCAGGAACTCAGTCCCTCTCCTCCAAGAGTACGAAGCTTTGGGGGATGCGTGCGGCCGGCATTCGATAATAGCTTCTCCGCCTCTCTGGATCAGTGTGGTCTTCTTTAGTGGGTTTTTCAAAAAGTCTGGAGGAGAGGCTGAAAGACATGTGGTATTTTAGGGTACATATTTCACTATTATAAATACTGAATAACAGGAATCTCACACATTTGACAAAATCATTTTCATGATTTTTCATTAGTGATGCAAATTTTCCTTTCAAACTCCTTTTCGATTTAGTCAAAAACCAAAGATGAAAATAAAGTTTACTTAGTAATCAATTCATTACATTTACTTAACAATCAACACTGAGTCATTTGTAAAAATATGTATCAACATAACTTCTGATGTTCATTCATGCTTTTTTCATGCTATAACTAGTAGTAAAGAGAAAGAGATGATTGACGCTCTGCCAAAACAACATTCATCGTTTACATGTTGTTATAAAAATAGACAGAACTTAAAAAGTAACAAAGCACAAAACTTATTGTTATAATTGGATGGTAGGCCCTCCAAAATGATCAAAAAACTAAAATTATTTGTCAGCTAAATATTTTTGTTTGCCGAAATTTCAGTGCATCACTACTTTTAATGTGATTTTAAAGGCACACTATGTAACTTTTTGCTCTCTAGCAGTTGAACAAAACTGTATGCATTGGGCGTAAGAAGATTGTTTTGTCTGTGCATGAACCTGGTGTGTCAGAATTAGGTTAACCTACTGCTTGTAAAAAAAGGCTTAAGAAGATATTACCAGTTTAGATGGAAAGGATCTTAAGCTGACTCTTCTCTGTTCGTTGTTTTTCTAATACAGGTGATTCCCAAGAGGTTCGAGACTCAGCGTGATCCATGTCAACCTTTCTCACTCGTTGACAGTCCCGGTATAGCTTATAATCCTGCCCCTCCGTGTATTCAAACGGATGTGAGACAAACTAAACAATCAAATTACACCACAAATAATTTTTCCCCAAAGATGGCTTCTATCATTTTAGGCAGTTTTTATCACAATGATTTAATTTCAAGTGTTTGTTTTTTAAATGAGTTTGATTTTAGTTATTTAATGCTATAAAAATAGGGTGTGTGACATCATGGTTGACAGCAGAGATTGACGGCTTCTCTGAGTGAAGTTGTCACCTAGCTTAAAGGGTTAGTTCACCCAAAAATGAAATTGATGTCATTAATGGCTCACCCTAATGTCGTTCCACACCCGTAAGACCTCCGTTCATCTTCGGAACACAAGATATTTTATATTTAGTCTGAGAGCGTATGCAAGTGTATGCACACTATACTGTCCATGTCCAGAAAGGGAATAAAAACATCATCAAAGTAGTCCTTATGTAACATCCGTTAGTTAATTAGAATCTACTACTACGACTTTATTCAGCATTGTCTTCTTTTCCGTTTTCAATCCTCAAATAAAGATTCAAACGGTTATGAATCAGCGTATTGATTCATGATTCGGATCACCACTGTCACGTGATTTCAGCAGTTTGACACGCAATCCGAATCATGAATCAATACACTGATTCATAATCGTTTGAATCTTTATTTGAGGTTTGAAAACAAACAGGGAAGAGAAGACCGATGCTGAATAAATTCGTAGTTTTTGTGATTTTTGGACCAAAATGTATTTTCGATGCTTTAAGAGATTCTAATTAACTAACTGATGTCACATATGGACTACTTTGATGATGTTTTTATTCCCTTTCTGGACATGGACAGTAAAGTGTGCATACACTTACATACGCTCTCGGACTATATATAAAATATCTTAAACTGTGTTCTGAAGATGAACGGAGGTCTTACGGGTGTGGAACGGCATTAGGGTGAGCCATTAATGACATCAATTTCATTTTTGGGTGAACTAACCCTTTAAGCTTTAATTTCTACATTTCCATAACTGTTTATTTCAAAGCAACATAATTAATTAGTCTGTATCTGCGGGCTTTTGGTATTGTGGCTCTACTTCCTGTTCTCTACTGCACAGATTCCGGTCAGATTCTGACTGTGCAAGATGTCAGCGCCATATTCGTACATTGGCGGCTTCACTTTTCTTCAGTGGTCGTCCATATTTTTTACGGTATAAATTAAATTAATCATTTGATACGATGCACTTGTTGTGTACATGTTTTTACGTTGTCCTTATATTAAAAAAAAAGTACTACATGTAATTACAATTATATTACACTGTAGGACCTTCAATATGCAATATGTAAAATTGCAATGTATTTTGCTATTTTTTACACTAGTTTTAACACAATTTAAGCACATTTTATGCATTACAGAATGTATTACATAAATTATTAGATATGGTAATAAAGAACACCTAATATAAAGTGGGACACAAAATGTATACCAAATTCCATTAAATTCTGAAAATCACAATTAAATTTGATAACATTGAAATGTTGTCTGGCTATCACCAGATTAAGCTCAATTTAAAATTGAACATTGGTCTGGGGAGTCTGCTCTGTATTTTCTACGGCACAAGAGGCGTGATAAACCAGCATTATTCAAATGACTCAGTACGCAATTGGATAGTCCTTCAACCAATCAGACCACAAGAGGCGTGATCAACAGGCAATGACCAATCGCTTCTCTATCCGTCATCGTGTTAAACCCGCCAAAGTGTGCCAGGTGGATAAGCCAGTCTGTGATTGGTTCCTGCAAAAGTGTAATAGCAGCAGTAGAAAATGAATGTACAGGTTTCCAGACTGAGCTGCAGGGCGAAATCAAATCGCCGGCAGATCAGGCTGGGTTTACTAAGTCTAATTGAAAGGTGCTTACCCACAACTTTAAGTTCAGAGCTAGCATATATGACTCCGTTATCATTCTCTGCCAAACACTGATACATCCCAGAATCCATCAGGTTTATGCTGGAGATGGTTAACCTTCCACCATCAACACGAATTCTGTCCTGAGCATAAACAAAACTGTCAGTACATATTGCGACCACAATTTAAAATATATACACATTTCAACATATACTCTTCAGCACACAACCTGCATATTTTAGCATTTCAAGGAAAAGGTAAAATGCTTTGAGGGATGCTAGTATTATCACCTGAGAGACCAAAGGCTGGCCATTCTTGAGCCATCTGTAAACAGGTTGAGGTTTTCCATTAGCCTTGCACTCCCAGTGAAGATCAGACTCAATGGCCATGTTTGCGTCATATAGAGTCTGCGACCACTGCAGGTGTTCCACATCTGCGTGAACAACAATGAAGTCAAATAAAACGAATGCAGAGGTCTGCATCCTGCCTTAACACAATGTTTGTCTCTCTGAACTTCCCCCCTTGCAATACATTGCAACAATGATGAAAGCATTGTGTTTAATAAACCATCCAAAAATGAGGTTACTCTGTGCAGATTCTATTGCAGTGCACATGGTGGGTAATTTGGGCAGACTAAACAACACTTACTATAGCCATTCTAATTATTCTTGCCTTGACAATTGACAATAAAATCTATTCTTTCATTATTTATTATTTACCACAGGTTGCCTTGTAATCCGTTATCTGACTCATTAAAAATTTAAATTTCTTTTATTGATTCTCCTGCGGAAAATCGTGATGGCAGACAAAATGCTGCATAAATAGGAGAGATAAAAAATAAAAATAAAAGTCTGTGAAAAATACTGTGCACACAATGCCTTGGACACATCTGTCTAAAAAAAATAAATCATTTTTATCATCCAGAAATAACTATCTGACCATTTAGTCAGTATTTGACCTTACTTTGAAAAACAAGACGTCCTTTTGCAATACTGCGCCCTTTGGAGTTTTCGGCCACACATTCATAAAGTCCAGAATCTTCTGGACGGAAATATGGGATCTCTAGGACACCATTTGAGTGATTTATCTTCATTTTCCCTGGGAAGGGGCTTCCATCCGCTCTCTTCCAGGAAATAGAAGGCACTGGACTGAGGACAGTCAAGAAAAGAGAGCATATTAACATCACATTGTGCAGAGATGATCAATGGAGGCTTTACATGATTCATCATAACAGAACATGTCACTAGTCAGTCCTCATCTTTAAATAACATGTGACTCAACATCCATTCCTGCACAATTAGAAAATGAATCATTCACAACGCATGACATATTCCCCAATCCCTTGCATGTTTGTTTGTTTATTTAAAAATTGGGTAAGTACATTTTCAGCCATCAATAAAATAGATGCTAAATACAGTACACAACTGTTCAAAGGTTTCTGGTCACTAAGATAAATATTTTTTTAAGAAAATACTTTTATTTAGCAAAGAAGCATTACATTGGTCAAAATTGACATTAAAGATTTATCATGTTAAAAAAAAAAATATATATATTTCAAATAAATGTTGCTTTGAACTTTCTATTCATCAAAAATTCCCGAAAAAATAAATAAAAATCATTATAGTTTCCATAAAAATATTCCACATTGATGGTAATAATACGTAAAAAAAATTAAAATATATCACACAATTCTGACTTTATATCTCACAATTCTGACTTTATATCACACAATTCTGACTTTATATCACACAATTCTGACTTTATATCTCACAATTCTGACTTTATATCTCACAATTCCGACTTTATATCTCACAATTCCGACTTTATATCACACAATTCCGACTTTATATCACACAATTCTGACTTTATATCACACAATTCTGACTTTATATCTCACAATTCTGACTTTATATCACACAATTCTGACTTTATATCACACAATTCTGACTTTATATCACACAATTCTGACTTTATATCTCACAATTCTGACTTTATATCCCACAATTCTGACTTTATATCACACAATTCTGACTTTATATCACACAATTCTGACTTTATATCACACAATTCTGACTTTATATCTCACAATTCTGACTTTATATCTATATTTGACGATTATTGTTTTTTAATCAAACAAATTCAGTCTTGGTGAGTTTCTTTCAACAACATAAAATTGGCCTTAAAAGCAACAAAAAATTGGCCTAGCAGCATATCTGTATTGTACTCGATCAACCTCTAGTATCCCAGCATCCCTTAACACATTACCTCTGGACAATCCAAAGCCAGAACTCTACCCCACCCCTGGATCACAGTCTGCAGCTGTTTTTAATATACCCCCCCCCCCCATCTGCTTCCTAGCACTTCACAAAGATTAAAGGATCCTGTACATTTCTGAGACATTTCTCTTAAATAAACTGCTAAGATGTACTATGTGCAAAGTGTGGCAATCCCCAGTTAAGCAAGGCAACCCTCTGGGGGCAAGGAGTCCATCTGTTAGTAAAGTAGAGACCTACTTTCCTAACGCGAAACACTCCAGTCGAACCGATGATCCTTTGGCAACATGGTGCATTTTTTCAAACTGGACCTCAATCTTTGGCTCATATTCACCCATCACAGCTGTAAAATATAAGCCAGCACAAGTCGTTTAGGGTGAAAGCAATGCACTTCAATTCAAATTAAACTATTTATAGTATATCACTTGATGTGCAAACAAGGCATATAAACAAGTTCACAACACATGCAGCATGCCAAGAAACCCTGCTGAAAACAGAATGGCTGGTCACCAGAATATGTAGTGTTCTAGATGCTGCGGTTCTCACTAAGCTTTTAACTAGGCTAACAACACTATTCACTTTACAAGTTGTTTTTATTTATTTAGTCATAGTTTTGTCTTTTGATGAAAATGTCATGAACACATGTCATGTCATGAACTAATGTCATATTCATTACAATAAGTCCATGACTCATGATTATACTTTTATACAATTTAAATAGACAATTTGGGGGTGTTCGGGGGGGATACACTGTCTGACCCATAGTCTTTAGTCTAGAGCTAGGGACAGCCAGCAAGATCTGTTTGGAGGATCTCAGATTCCTGCTGGAGTAATAAGGTTGCAATAACTCTTTAAAGGGTTAGTTCACCCAAAAATGAAAATTCTCTCATTAATTGCTTACCCTAATGTCGTTCGACACCCGTAAGAGCTTCGTTCATCTTCGTAACACAAATGAAGATATTTTAGTTGAAATCCAATGTCATTTCCTCACTCAAGAACCATAAAAGGCACTAAAGACGTCATTACAAGGCCCTTCTCAAAACAGTGATTCTACAATCATTTTATGAAGCGATGAGAATAGTTTTTGTTCGCAAAAAAAAAACCCTAAATAATGACTTATATAGTTATGGGCCGATTTCAAAACAAAGTTTTAAACGTTTATGAATCAGCGTATTGATTCATGATTTGGATCGCGTGTCAAACCGACAAACTCCTGAAATCACGTGACATTGGCGATCCGAATCCTGAATCGATACAACTACCTATTTCATGGTGAAACATTGAATTTTGCCAGGCTGCCACAGACATGCCCTTCAGTGAAAACTCAATATCTACACAATTTAATGTCGCAAATGGCTTTAGATTAGACTGTCAAAATATGATTATGATCGATTAAATCTCTAGGAGGAGTTGATTAAAGTACAACGTCTAGAAATGGCAAAAACTGCAAAAGTTTTGCCGAGAAAATTCAAAATATCTGACTTCCTGTAGGGTTTTCAGATTTGCTCCCAGAGAGCAACTTTTTTGTAGGTATTGGGATGTTACATGTTTCTACTGAATTTCATACTTTAATGTGAAACGTAGCAGGAGGGGCGCTTCATTTAAATTTTGTAGGTGGTGCTATCGAGCCATTTTGCCACGCCACGCCTTAATTCTGTAACCCATATCAGACAGTCATTTTCTCCAGTTCTGACACGTGTGCAAAGTTTTCGAGCATGTTAAGGTGATTCATTTCAGAGAAGAAGAATAATAGGCAGAGCAATTCCAATCGAGTCCTCACACTACCAGTGCTCGGGCCCTAACCAGACTTAAGATTATCCCGAAATTACCAAGGGTAGGTTTAACAGAGATTACACATTAACATTGCTTAGCCAACAAGCTTTAGTAAAAGTGTTTTCAACCAGCTTTAGCAAAAAAAAAAAATCACAACGGTGGACCAGCTGACT
The DNA here is from genome assembly GCF_024679245.1 of Pseudorasbora parva. Classification (NCBI taxonomy): domain Eukaryota; kingdom Metazoa; phylum Chordata; class Actinopteri; order Cypriniformes; family Gobionidae; genus Pseudorasbora; species Pseudorasbora parva. Next base: position 39,232,794 of record NC_090183.1, on the reverse strand, counting down.
GACTAGCACCAACTAGAAAATTATGTAAATTTATGCTGCCCTAAAATGGTCTTTTTCAGCAGGGAATGTAGATCAAACACAAGGAAAAGTAAGAAATAAGAATTAGTAAAGTAGTAAGTGTGGTTTTGAGCCCAAAATATTCATAGATAAAAATATTCAATATTCACATTAATTCAAAATATTCAAAACTCTCTCCGCCCTACTTCATATACCTTGTCTGGGTGAATATTAAACAGACATTAATGACTGGTGATGTTGAGCCTTGCGGGGTGTGTGTGTGTGAGTTTCTTAATGCAAATCCCCCCCCCCCCCACCGCTCCACCACTCCACCGCCCCACCGTTCTCTCTCTCTCTCTCTCTCTCTCTCTCTCTCTCTCGCACACGCGCACACACACACGCGCACACACACACACACACACACACACACACACACACACACACACACACACACACACACACACACACACACACACACACACACACACATGGCTGAACATGGCTCAGAGACCATTAATACACAAATGCTATGTCTCTGAGTGGCAGCAAAGCAAACACTGTCACGCTCAAATCAACTGATTCATCACTGTTAGCAGTTCCTCCAGGCTACTCACCATCCCGCCGTAGCACCACTGGAGTAGGGGAACTGTAGACCGTTGTGTTGGTCATCACATTCCTCACCACACATGTGTAGTTGCCCACGTCTGACGTCTCTACTTTAGCGATATACAAGTTTCCAGTCCTCTGGGACACAAAGCGTCGGTTGTCCCCGACAGCGACGCTGGGGCGGCCATTAAATATCCAGGAATATCTGATTTCTGAGCAAAAAAAGGTCAGATGACATTACTAAATTCAAACTCATCATTCTTTTTAAGAAACACTTTAAATATATATGTATTTTATGTAGGTAAAAATTTCTTGACAGTGGATATCCTGCATGCCATACTAACTGTACAGCCTGGTGACTTATGAAATACAAAATCTGAAGGCCATTTAAAAACTATTAGTGGATGAAGCTTGTTAGAGCTCAGCTGTGGGGAAAGAGTTTGCATATAACAAGGTCACACAATTACAGTTTTCAAGACACTGCAAACTAATAATGTTCCATAAAAAAAGCACAAAGCTACCACAAAAAGTCAAAATGCTTTGGTTTGTGACAACTTTATAAAAATGTATATTTAAAAACGACATTAAATACATGTGAAGATCCTTTAACAATATATGATTATAAAGGCATTCTTAATTTACAAAAACCTACACTCTGAAAAATGCTGGGTCACATATGGACAAACCCAACTGTTTTAATTTTTTTTATTTTTTATTATTTAAATCCAATGGTTGGGTTTTTCCATATTGGAGCCAAACTGAAACAACCCATTTTTCATCTAAAATAACAAACAGAAGAAAATATGAAGTAAATACAGCAAAAATCTTAAGAAAATGTGTTTTATAATCCACACAAAGCAAATGAATGTTTCCAACGTAATCAGCTCACTCACTGATTTTGCTTTTAATGTGATGCAAGTTCCTTTTGTCTCAATGGCCTTTCATTTCTTTATCTATATTCATTCATGTCACCTCTCACTCTTTCTTAATGAGGCAGGAATACAGGAAGAGGGTGAAAAAAAGAATAAGAGCACTCAGCAAAGCCTGTGGTATGAAATAAAGTATGAAAGTATCAAATTAAGCAGCATTTATTAGAGGGCAGACAGGGGGTTAGAGTGGCTGAAATGTGGATTGATAAGGGCTATTTAAGGTTCAAACAGCATATCTAAAAGTCTACAGTACCAAGAAAAAGAACCATTTGGCTTCCAGACAGTAAAAGGTGAATTAAAACCATCAAATGGAGGAGTGAAAAGGTGGGCGACCTCTCGTCATTACTGGGCACTGTGCTTAAGGCTTTTGTTCTCTTAGCAACCAAATTTACAGCCATCACAACCAGAAATCATGTGACAGTGGACCAATGGACTTATCAGTAAAAAACAGTCGAAATTTTACTTATGGTAGTGAATTGAGTTACTGTACATTAATGTAGAGCAGCTGCTAAAATTCTCTCTAAAATAAACCTATTTGCATTAGATGCATTAAATGTATCAAGTGACAGTATAGACATTTATAATGTTGCAAAAGCTTTATATTTCAGATAAATGCTGTTCTTTTGAACTTTCTATTCATCAAAGAATCCTAAAATGTTTTTTACACAACTGTATCAACATTGATAATAATCATAAATGTTTCTTGAGCAATAAATCATTATATTAGAATAATTTCTGAAGGATCATGTGACACTGAACACTCTCAGAAAAAAAAGTGCTGTCACTGGGGCAGTACCCTAAGGTATAAAAGGGAAAAGGTACATCTTGTACTTATTCACCCCTATATGGTACATATTAGTACCTTAAAAGATAGATATCAGTACTTTAAGAATGTGAATGAGTACCTCAAAGGTACATATTAGCATATTAGTCGGTATTGTATATATACAGGTTCTTCTTAAAAAATTAGCCTATCATGAAAAGGTTCTCTAAACGAGCTATTAACCTAATCATCTGAATCAACTAATTAACTCTAAACACCTGCAAAAGATTCCTGAGGCTTTTAAAAACTCCCAGCCTGGTTCATTACTCAAAACCGCAATCATGGGTAAGACTGCCGACCCGACCCTGTCCAGAAGGCCATCATTGACACCCTCAAGCGAGAGGGTAAGACACAGAAAGAAATTTCTGAACGAATAGGCTGTTCCCAGAGTGCTGTATCAAGGCACCTCAGTGGGAAGTCTGTGGGAAGGAAAAAGTGTGGCGAAAAACGCTGCAAAACGAGAAGAGGTGACCGGACCCTGAGGAAGATTGTGGAGAAGGACCGATTCCAGACCTTGAGGGACCTGCGGAAGCAGTGGACTGAGTCTGGAGGAGAAACATCCAGAGCCACCGTGCACAGGCGTGTGCAGGAAATGGGCTACAGGTGCCGCATTCCCCAGGTCAAGCCACTTTTGGGCTACAGAGAAGCAGCACTGGACTGTTGCTCAGTGGTCCAAAATACTTTTGTCGGATGAAAGCAAATTTTGCATGTCATTCGGAAATCAAGGTGCCAGAGTCTGGAGGAAGACTGGGGAGAAGGAAATTCCTTCCAAAATGCCTGAAGTCCAGTGTCAAGTACCCACAGCCAGTGATGGTCTGGAGTGCCATGTCAGCTGCTGGTGTTGGTCCACTGTGTTTTATCAAGGGCAGGGTCAATGGAGCTAGCTATCAGGAGAGCAAGACCTGGCACCTGCACACAGTGCCAAAACCACTGGTAAATGGTTTACTGACCATGGTATTACTGTGCTCAATTGGCCTGCCAACTCTCTTGACCTGAACCCCATAGAGAATCTGTGGGATATTGTGAAGAGAAAGTTGAGAGACGCAAGACCCAACACTCTGGATGAGCTTAAGGCCACTATCGAAGCATCCTGGGCCTCCAGAACACCTCAGCAGAGCCACAGGCTGATCGCCTCCATGCCACGCTGGATTGAAGCTGTCATTTTTAAAAGGATTCCCGACCAAGTATTGAGTGCATAACTGAGCATAATTATTTGAAGGTTGACTTTTTTTGTATTAAAAACACTTTTTTCTTTTTCTTTTATTGGTCGGATGAAATATGCTAATTTTTTGAGATAGGAATTTTGGGTTTTCATTAGCTGTATGCCAAAATCATCAGTATTAAAACAATAAAAGACCTGAAATATTTCAGTTGTATATATATATGCACACACACACAGGTACGCCACACAGACACACATACATTATATAAATGTTAGATGCGATTAATTGATTTGACAGCACTACTTATATTATAAATGCTTCTTTGGAATGAAAATATCTCAAATTATTAACCAGCACAACTGTATTTTACATAATAATGAGCATATTTGTATGATTTCTAAAAGGTTTTTAGGACACTAGAGACTGGAGTAATGGCTGCTAAAAAGCCATCAGAGAAATAAATTATATTTTAAAATTTATCAGAATAGAAAACAGTTATTTTAAATTGTAATAATATTTCACAATATTACTGTGCTCACTGCATTTTGATCAAATAAATGCAGTCTTTGTGTGCATGAGATAATATTTTTGAGCACAAGAGAGTTTAGACTCCAAACTTTTGAATGGTAATATATACCAAAATATATGCCGAATTATTCATATATAAATGACATGCATATTTCTCATGCACCAGATTAAAATGATTCCCAAGAGCAAAAGTCAGATTTCAAATGGAGCACTGTCTGGGTCTTACTTCATGCCCAGCAACTGCCTCTGGGATGAATGGGAACGCTGGAAATCACTTCCAGGACTGAGCTGCAGTATCTAACATTGTATAAAGTCACATGAAGTATTATCCATACGACAGAGCCTCGGATTACAGAATGTGGCAAACAGTCAAGGGTGGTGTGGCGGGAGAACGGGGGAAGGGAAATAGAAGATGGAGGGTGGTGGCGGAGACTGGGGAAGGTATGGGGCACTTAAGGCCATTGATTCGACTGGAAATGTGGAATGACAGAACGCCGGTGCGGTGGTGTGAAATTGCACCTCTGGTGCACGCGTGCGTGAGGGGCTGCTAATCAGCTGTATACAGACACAGAAGAGGTCCACAGCTGGACGAGGGGATAAAGAGACATGTCGCTTTAAACCAGCCACCACATGCCTTTATTACCTTTCAACAGAAGGCCAAGGCTTAAGAAAATAACCTTTCCAAATGACCACAAGGGCACAAGTGCCATTAAGAAGAAGGAGGGAAAGCTAAATGCCACGAGGCTGGTGTATGAATGCAAGAACGGGAGCTCCAGAGTGAGCCATTGTGCCCCAGTCATTTGAAAGCTTGATTTGCTCTCAATATGAGATGATTAAGACACAGTCTGAACCAACATGCACCATACATAATAAGTGAGCAGAGCAGAATGAGTTTTTTTTTGACCTCACTAGCACTGAATTGCCACTGGCGGTGAATTCCTGACCTTGGATTTGCTTGGCATTATTCCACAGGCTAAACAGTGCCCGAACTGATAAAGAAACGCGTGCTGTGGAAAGAGGTCAACAGGTTTTGCACACAATTGTCACTCTCGCTTTGTACGAACATCCCAATTGGAAAGTGTAAAAGTAGTGATAAGTCCAAAGAATAGGGGCTTTGTGTATTTATATGCAAAGAAAACCTGATGGGCGTAAGAAAATAACATTCAAATTCAAACAGAATACAATACAATGTACCTCCAAAGTGGGGTGGCGGACCGCACAGGAGCACAACAGCCTGTCCTTCCCTCACTAATACCGGACTTCTGGCCTTGCTGCTGAAATTCTGCAGGTCTGCAAAAACAAAATAATGGGATCGCCATTACTTTTCATTAAAGGCAGTGTCATCGCTCTGACGTGCAACAGACGACTCACAGAGCAGGGACCTTTAGAAATGCCACTCTACAGCGCAGGAAGGGACAGACATCCCACACTGGGCTAAAGCTGTGGTGTTTAATCAAATATCACTTCTCCAGCAGCCTCATCAATGTACTGTACGCCTGTATGGAATGAGTTTTGTGTAACCGATAGACTGCATAAAGCAAGAAAAAAAGGTTGAATAGGGTAAGAATTTGCATGGGAGGTAAAAAATGTATAAATAAAATGTTTACATGCAGCTAGTATATGAAATGCAACTAACACGTTCTGATAAGGTGTATGTGTGGATTTCTGTAAATATGTCGTTGTCAGGGTAACTGTTAATTATGTATTGTCAGATTTATATTTCATGGATGAAACTAAAAGAAAATGTGCCCTTGAAGACTTAAATAAGTGATTGAAAGAAATGTATTAAATGTGTTTTATGCCAGTTGTTCTTGGAAGCTTAAACAGTAGAGATTGTAAGGGTTCTGAATCCCATACCTTTAATGAAATGTAAGTTGCTTTGGATAAAAGTGTTTGCCTAATGCATACACTGGAAAAAAGCATGATGAGAATTGCATAATGCAAAGCTTTTCCTCATAAGTCAAGACAAGAAAAAAAAAAAAAGATTCCTTCAGACTTCAGAATTGACAGCTAAGGTAAATCATTGGGGAAATGCTTTTTCCCGCTCTGTATGCCAATTTTGCCAGTGAAGCGCCACCAATTAGCCCTAGAACAATTTTCTGCATCACTCAAGCCCTGAAAAGGCACATCTACTTGAGAAATTTCAAATGAACAATGTGTTCACATGTACACACACAAAATGAACGAGGCAGACTCTCTGTGTTATGATATCTGTCGATTTAAGTCCTTTTTAAAATTTTGACAGGCTACATTTCAGTTAGTACCACTGGACATCGCCTGATGGAATCTTCCAGATAGGAAAATGTAGTTGTCAGTTTAAAAGCCTGCCACATCCAGGGAAGAAAGTATATCTTACCCACTAATGGACCAAATGACAACATGAAATATGAAAGATAACATAGCGGCCATTTTACCTATTACACATTTAAGCTTCCAAAGGATACATATACAGACAGCGTATAGTCAACGTTATAGTAATCAAGTGTGGGGAAGACTGTCAAAAGCTATTTTCAAAAAATCATATATACAAAACATACAGTTTAATTGGCACTTACAAGCAAACTCCACTTTAGCCTCTCGGCTCAGAATGGTTCCAAACGCATTAGTGGCGATACACTGGTAAACGCCGCCGTGGTTAGTTGCCTGAGGCTTACTGATTAAAAGGTTTCCCTCAACAAGACTGTAGTTAAAGTCCATGTCAATGTCAAGATCTTTCCCATTGAATTTCCACCTGAAAATGAAAACAGGTGAAGTTAGCACAGGATAATTATGATCAGAAGAAATGAAGGCATTAAATAAATATACAAACATAACAAAATTGTTTAAGTCCAGTTCCTTGTAAAAATCACAAAACTATTATATATATAAAAAAAAACATGTTATTTAATTAAAATAAAACTTAAAAATAAAAAAAAAATCCAGGCCCCAATTGAATTACATTTTTCAGTTGGCCAAACTGAATTTTTGTGAATTAAATTGCATCAAATGACAGAAATTCAGTTTGGCCAACTGAAAAATTTAGATGTGATCAGTCACTACACAGTAAAAAAAAATTGGTTGGTTTTTGTTGGTTTAGCTTAAAAAAAGTAAGTAACCTGGTTGCCTTAAAATTTTGAGTTTATTGAAACTAAAAATTTGAGTTGATACAATGAAGGACATTTGTTTACTAAATAGAAACTCAAAATATTATTGTATCTGAACCACATACATTTTTTTATAAATCATGAAAATAGCACTATTTGGCATGTTTCACTGCGTCATCAGAAATAAAACACACACAATTATCCAATATGCTTACAAAATCTTTTAAAAATATTTTAATAAAGGTTGTTGAATCTCAAAAAAATTTCATTGTATTAACTCAACATTTTAATTTCAATGAACTCAAAATTTTAAGGCAACCAGGTAACTTTTTTTTCGAAATAATTTTTTACAGTGTAGAACATTTTCAATTGGAGACATTATTTTATTTTTTACAGTGAAGTATTAGATAGATAATTTTCTAACTAATAAAAATGTATAAAATAAAAAAACTAAATGAAAATATATAAAAATGTCAAAACACAACAAAATTACTAAATCCTAAAATAAAATTTAAATTGAAAATTAAAACATTTAAAAAATATAAAATATGAATGAATGCTAGATTATAATAAAATATTACAATTAAAAAAGTCTGAAAACAAATGTTTCATTATAAATGTCATTTTTAATTGAATAGTATTTACAATTTTAGTCAAAAGCTGAAATAAAATAACAAAATCATAATTTCTTGTTAAAATGCGTCATTCAAAAATGATTTAATTATGTTCTAAAGAGCAACAGAATTTGGCTTTGGAAAGTCAGTGTCACAAATTATTTTGATTTAATATTTTTTCTTTGTTTTAATGTTTCAAAACCCTAAAACGTTATTTATTTCAGATATAAATGAAAAAAAAAAAAATCTATATGGTCTCAGACTTTTGGATTCCACTATATATTGAGAGGATATTGAGGAAAATGTTCATACTTGTAATGTGGCTCTGGGCTTCCCTTGGCTTTGCAGTTAATAAATATCTTGTTGTCCTCTGCAGTTAAAGGGAAAACACTGTCACTCGGCTCTTGTGTGAACACTGGGCCATGTCGAATAATTCTCTCTAGGAGAAAGAACAAGAAGAGTCACAAACAGCTCATAGTCCGCAATGTGAGGTGCGAACACAACAGGTCCACATTATCTGTAACGCGTGCTATTCATTTATTTTCAGCAACTTCCCACAACGAGCTCATTAGATCGGCAACATAAACACGTGCCAGAGGAACAGCTTTCATTTCCCCTCTTGTAGCAGGAACCGTATCAACATGACGTCCTCCTTTTGGCAGGCCCGTAACACGCATGGCAGTGTGGCTAGGTCTGTTGTTTCGGTTGACTGCTGCCAAGACACCAATCCACCTCTCTAATTACCCCATGTTGTTGTAATTACTCTAGTGAAATGTATCATTTCTTAAATGAATAAACAAGCTCTCAGAAACATGTCAGCCCCTTCACAGGGAAAGGAATTGTGCTTTCTATTGTACACATTCTCATTCAAACTTTCCCCATGAAACTCACCTGTACGGCGATTTTTCCCGTTGTCTTTGAGTGAATGAAATTCTTTTTTACAGGTCTCTAACCTTGACGAGGACAAAAAAGAATTACCCTCCCACATCATCAAGCTAATGGAAGTGTCCAGGCGTGTTTGCCTGGGGTGAGAGCCCTGCCTCCTCACGCTGGGGGAGATGCTACCTTTTTTCACTTTCTCTTTTGTGTGTCCTTTGAACGACGGGAATTAATGAAGCATTTAGATGGTGGAGTAGCACACTTACAGTATTCCACATTTAGGTGTCATTTGCGGTGAGGGCATGTCCCCATCACTTTCCGTCATGGACTATTTTTCCCCCACCCCTTTACGGAATAATTTACAAGGGGATAAATATAAAATAAAAGAAGCATCCACGGCAGGACTATTTATTCACAGGTAATTATGGTAGGAAATTAAATAAGAGGTGATCTTCTGCTGGAACGGGTTTATTTTATTTTATTTATTTTTTCAAATGTAAACATCAGAAATAAAGCAATGAATGTTCTCTAGCACAGGCTGTCAGACATGCACTCCACTTCTCTAAGGCTTTTCTACAGTGTACGATCACCAGACACAAACAAATGTGCTCCCACTCCGTGTTTAAAAGTTTGGGGTCAGCAATATTTTATATATATATTTTATATATATATATATTTTAAGGAATTAATAAAAAGCTTGTTTCCACCACAGAATAAAAAAAATAGAAGAGTAACTTTTTAACTCACAATTCTGACTTTTTTTTTTAGAAGACTTTATAACTTGCAATTGCAAGATAAAAAGTCAAAATTGTCATATACAATCTGAATTATGAGATATAAAGTCAGAATTGTGTGATATAAAGTCAGAACTGTGATATATAAAGTCAGAATTGTGTGATATAAAGTCAGAATTGTGAGATATAAAGTCAGAATTGTGATATAAAGTCAGAATTGTGTGATATAAAGTCAGAATTGTGAGATATAAAGTCAGAATTGTGTGATATAAAGTCAGAATTGTGTGATATAAAGTCAGAATTGTGTGATATAAAGTCAGAATTGTAAGATATAAAGTCAGAATTGTGTGATATAAAGTCAGAATTGTGTGATATAAAGTCAGAATTGTGTGATATAAAGTCAGAATTGTGAGATATAAAGTCAGAATTGTGTGACATAAAGTCAGAATTGTGTGATATAAAGTCAGAATTGTGTGATATAAAGTCAGAATTGTGTGATATAAAGTCAGAATTGTGTGATATAAAGTCAGAATTGTGTGATATAAAGTCAGAATTGTGAGATATAAAGTCAGAATTGTGTGATATAAAGTCAGAATTGTGTGATATAAAGTCATAACTGTGTGACAAAGTCAGAATTGTGAGATATAAAGTCAGAATTGTGTGATATAAAGTCAGAATTGTGTGATATAAAGTCAGAATTGTGTGATATAAAGTCAGAATTGTGAGATATAAAGTCAGAATTGTGTGATATAAAGTCAGAATTGTGTGATATAAAGTCAGAATTATGTGATATAAAGTCAGAATTGTGAGATATAAAGTCAGAATTGTGAGATATAAAGTCAGAATTGTGAGATATAAAGTCAGAATTGTGTGATATAAAGTCAGAATTGTGAGATATAAAGTCAGAATTATGTGATATAAAGTCAGAATTGTGAGATATAAAGTCAGAATTGTGAGATATAAAGTCAGAATTGTGAGATATAAAGTCAGAATTGTGTGATATAAAGTCAGAATTGTGAGATATAAAGTCAGAATTGTGATATAAAGTCAGAATTGTGTGATATAAAGTCTGAATTGTGAGATATAAAGTCAGAATTGTGTGATATAAAGTCAGAATTGTGAGATATAAAGTCAGAATTGTGAGATATAAAGTCAGAATTGTGTGATATAAAGTCAGAATTGTGTGATATAAAGTCAGAATTGTGTGATATAAAGTCAGAATTGTGTGATATAAAGTCAGAATTGTGAGATATAAAGTCAGAATTGTGAGATATAAAGTCAGAATTGTGAGATATAAAGTCAGAATTGTGAGATATAAAGTCAGAATTGTGTGATATAAAGTCAGAATTGTGTGATATAAAGTCAGAATTGTGAGATATAAAGTCAGAATTGTGAGATATAAAGCCAGAATTGTGAGATATAAAGTCAGAATTGTGAGATATAAAGTCAGAATTGTGAGATATAAAGTCAGAATTGTGTGATATAAAGTCAGAATTGTGTGATATAAAGTCAGAATTGTGAGATATAAAGTCAGAATTGTGAGATATAAAGTCAGAATTGTGAGATATAAAGTCAGAATTGTGTGATATAAAGTCAGAATTGTGAGATATAAAGTCAGAATTGTGAGATATAAAGTCAGAATTGTGAGATATAAAGTCAGAATTGTGTGATATAAAGTCAGAATTGTGTGATATAAAGTCAGAATTGTGTGATATAAAGTCAGAATTGTGTGATATAAAGTCAGAATTGTGTTATATAAAGTCAGAATTGTGAGATATAAAGTCAGAATTGTGTGATATAAAGTCAGAATTGTGTGATATAAAGTCAGAATTGCAAGATTTTTTTTATTGATTAAAAATGGAAATGCACATTCCATATTTGATTAATTTAAAAATTTTATGAAAAAAATAAATCAACCAAGTCATTATTCCACTTGAACATTTGAATTGTTTCGACAAGAATGACTGGTCCACTGTGTAATGAGACATGAGTTTTATATTGGAAAATAGTCTCAATATGCTATTGAAATTTTTGCCTAAATGATTTTGCACATTTTGAACATTCTAATCATAATGTTGTTAATAATTTACTTACACTTACAATGAATAAAGGGACATTCAACCTAGTTTAATAACTTCTTATGCTCATTATTATAACGGCATCCTTATAGATCCATTCACTGTTTAAATATTAACATTCATATTCAGTATCTGAATGTTAAATAAATACTTCCCTTTGCTAGATCACTATTATTCATTTTATTCACACATTATTCACTCAATATAACCTATTTCTTAAATAAATATAGAATGTGTAGGCTAGTGACTTTTGTTTATTTCATAAAGTTATTATCAATCATCAACAAGAGATCTCATCCACATTGACACCAACCTGAAATGTACTGCATATATCCACAGAGGTTGTCTGAACATAAAAATACATTAAATAAGTCTGCCTTTAAAGCTAAGATATGGCAGGCTGTTAGATACAGTATGTGTTTGGTCGGTCTCCTCCGTGGTGAATAGCTGCTGCCCTTCCATCTGAGGCTGTCTGGCCTCTGCACTTCCTTCTCTCCAGCTAAGCTTTCTGAATATCAAGCTGTGCAATCAAAAGAGCACCTGTGGCTTGAATGCAAATGCCCATTTGAGTTGGCATAGTTACTGTAGCACAACAACGGCAATAAATGGAGCACTGGCACCGAGTGGGGGACATTGGTCCTTTAAATAGGGCACCTGCCTCTTCAGACGGCCTCTTCTTTACAGCGGTGCATTTTGTGCTGCGAGTTGCACAAAACACAGGAGAAATAATAAGGACATTTTGTATGTTTTGGACATGGTGGCAAGACTGCGAACAGCTACAATTGTCTATAAGTAATGTCAATAACTCTGTCAATATTGTGTAAAACAGAATATTGTTGGGACGGAGCCCAGCAGGCAATAGCCATGATTTCACCGCCTGTGGTAACTATAGACCAGAGATGGTCTGGCTGCGACCCAATTTCTAGCCAAAATAACCTTGAATTTGGTAACATGACGTTTTTGTCAAAATAACTTGTGAGATGTATGATATTCCATCATGTAAGCAAAGTCAACAGTGATTACACTGTGTTTGGTTTCATTTCTTTGACATGTTCTTGTTCTAGATGACTAGTCTATTCTTGGGCTACAGTTAGACGTCTATTCAATTTTCACGGACAGCCCACATTTTGCCTTGTTTTAGCCTAGACGTCAGGGCTGTGTTTAGACGGCTATTATGTCTATTAAATGCAAGATAGTTTGCTGGGAGGTTTGTTCTGATCATGGTCAGCAGAGATAATTTAAATAATAAAATGCAATGAAGGAATAAATTTGTGCATAGATAAGTTTAGTATATTGTTTCACTTGTTTAAGTGCAGAAATATACAAATAAAAATACTCTAATTAAAGATGGACTCTCTGAAATAAAACCTTCATATTTTATGCATTGTTGCCTCTCAGGGAAATGTATCTAGCTTGTATGATTTTCATATATTTTATACATTAGACAAAAATACGTTTTTCCCCAATGTCATTTCTATCATGCATTGTTTTTGTTCAGCCGTTGAAATCTTGATTTAGAAATCCATGAAAGCAAGATACATTTATTTGAATGCCAACATTGCATAAAATATTAAGGGTCAGATTTACTAACAGCTTGCACCAGTGCAAACCATCTTTTGGTGTTAAAAAAACTACTGTCAGGATTTACTAAAGACATGCAGTAAAAAAAAGATTAGTGATGAAAAGCCATGGACAGGGTTGTTTTCACTGCTGAACTTATTGCATATGCATTTGTAGAAGTTTCCCTTTCAGATGCAAAATTTATGGGAGGAGAGTATTTCAATTATTCGTGCAAGGTGATTTACAAAGCTTTGCACTCGTCGATTTATTGATATTTGTGCCATTATTTACCTCCCCCAAAAAGCATGTCTTAAACCAGACGGTAAACCAGTCAGTAAATCTGGCCTTAAAGGTGTCCTAGAATTAAAAAAATAATTAAACTTGCCATAGTGAAATAACAAGAGTTCAGTACATGGACATCACATACAGTGAGTCTCAAACACCATTGCCTCCTCCTTCATACGTAAATCTTGTTTGTGAAAAACACCACAAAAAAAAACAAGCGATTCTCAACATAATGTCAACTGTGATGCAATCACTGGAATCATTAATATGTACATTTGCACATTTGCATATGTGAAAGTCAAATTTATTTCTACAGAGATGGCTGAGCCAGACAAAAGTGCTTCACAATAAAGTGCTAAGTGCAATAAGCAAAGGAAGGCAAAGAAAAAATAAATAAACAGATAAGTAGATTAAAATAAAATGAAAAGGGCAACAAGACAATAACTGCAGGAGTTAAAATAATGTAAAAGAACATTTGAATGGTAGCCAGGGGGCACTATGTACTGGCACTTAAAAAGGAGACACTAATCAAAGGCAAGAGAAAAGAGGTGAGTCTTCAAAAGAGACTTAACAATGTTTAGAGACTGGGCTGCACGGATGTGAAGTGGGAGGCAGATCCAGAGTCTGGGGGCTGCTACTGCAAACACTCGGCATATGTCAGCCAATGTTCATTGTCAGGCGGAACTGCGCAGTGCTCAGCCATCGGGAGTTGTGCAGGTAAACAAGCGTCACGTGAGGATAAAGAAAACGGCACATATGGAAATAAATGTTATGATCCAGGCTGTGCAGGGGATGTGAGAATGTCGACAGTCATGGTTGATGTTTATTTACAATTGGATACCGCAACAATTTAACTCGGGAGAGTTTGTTTGCTCGGCCCATTTCACTGCGGACAGTTTTTCTGACCTGGACAATATCAAACAGGATTCGGTCAGCGTCTGATACTGAAGAAAGAGACGATTCCAACCATATTCCTGCAAAGAGCAAGTAGTGATTTGATCCACTTCTTGACTGTCGAACCCATTTCTGATTAAATTGAAAGTTTCTTTGTAAGACAACATTAACGATAATATCCCGTGCTGTCTAGATCTAACACAACATGCTAAAGTAACGATTGGAAACTTCTAGTAGCTCACATAACAGTTTGTCAAATGACAAATGTTTATATTATTTCCTGCCAGTGTTGTCATAAAATACAACAGTATTCGTATGTGGTACATCCTTTTTGACAGATTGAAATCTAAATTAGTCTATATTTCATCATTAACACAAAACTAACTACGTTTACTACTGTTTAGTAGCTTACAGATCGCTCACTCGATCCTAGCTAACGTCACATTCTCCACCATTTAAGTTGAAACGATAGTCATTTTATTCAAGTCATTTCATTCAAGGCTTCTAGTCAATTTGTTAAATAAATATACAGTACATTTTTGAGAACTGAGGTATGACTATTTAGCAGCGGGTGAGTAGTAAACATGACACTGACTATTTTGATTGGCTTCTACATTGCTTTGTTTGGTAGATAAATAGATGTTTAAATCAATACTCTACTGTCAAACTGTAACAGATAATTAATGTACAAACAACAGATTTACGCGCTACCCAGTTCAGTTCGTGATTCAAAGTTAAGAAGCTATCACTGTAAAATCATTGCCATGACGGATGGTATAGATGTGTTAGCTGTCATTGAGCAGCAGTGCAGTGAAACAGCCAATCAGAGCAGAACTCTGCATTAATATTAATGACTTCCAACAACTATATTTTTACTAACAACTGTGTATAAATGCTTTTAACTCCTTACTTGGCAAAGATCATATACGGCCCCGCGTTTGATATTGTTTACATTGAACGCTTATTTACAATATCATATTGTCAAGTAATAAGGTCAGTCAGTGCATTTGAAAGATACGATACTGCAGATTCATCTCTGTATAAGCATTATACAATCGAGATAACTTTGCAACAGTTTTTTTCAAATGATACCTGATTTTAATATGGATAATAAGCATAAAAATACCAATATGTGAAATATCAATACATGAACTGAAAAAAAAGAAAATAACTCATTTTTAACTTGGCCAGTAATAGGTTGAGTCATTTCCACTAAGTTTAAATACTTTTTACTCCAACAATATAACACTGAACTAAACCACGCTTTAAAATGTATGCTTTACTTAGAAACATCTAAATTACACAATAAAAATTGTGAAGACACTAGGGGTGACCCCGACTCAGGATTTACACATTCGAATCAGAATTTTCAAATCTCTCTATGGTCGATCCGATATTCGAATCATCTATGTGTGTGTAAACCATAGACCGGAAAAAAAAAAAAACGGTATATAAAAAACGGGTTGGGAAGGGCAGGACACTAGTCAGCAGGAGGCTAAGACTATTTTTATTTTACTTTACATACAACACACAGCCACCACTTTTAATAAAGTGATCAAAACTAGGCTACACTACACTTTCGTAAATAAACCGTTCTTTCATAACATTTAAAAGCCGCGATCAAAACACAGAACATCACACAAATATATAAAATAACATTTGATAAATAAACCTAAAAAAACATCTGCCTAGAGAGGAAAAGAACACTTTAAGTGCGTTTACATGCACATTCTTAAGCCGATTGTGCCTAAAAGGGGTCGCACACCGGACTGAAGCTCAGCGCCGTGTCTCAGGTATCTCACACCAGGCAGACGTGAACATTATATACGCACGAGCTCAATTTTGAATCGACTTCTGACAGAAGAGCTGCACGATGAGTGTATCTTGTAGCACAGGGTGAAATCAGTATGTACATTCACGATTTGAGGGAAATATACATTTAATCGCCGCAGATAGGCGTCGAATGCCGCCGTCGGTGTATATGTGTTTGAATTTTAAAGGCGAGGCGCGTCCGGTGCGAAGCTCAGTGCCCTTTAAAGGGGCGATCAGTCAGCGCGTGACACGTCTTTATAAAACTAATATTGAGCACCCCCATATTGCCAAAATGGTATGATCCTCGTTTCATAACACCCGCAAAGATTCGACCATGAGATCAGTGATCGAATCCGGTCCTGAATATTGATGCATCGAATCTTTGACTATTAGGGGTCACCCCTAGAAGACACCATATCTACATAATAGTAGTAACACTGCAGCTGAACAGTAGAGACGGCACTATTTGGTACACAATACACAGTGATGGTAACGTGTCATTTTGAGTAGAAAATTAACTCCAAATGGCAAGTTGTCCTTGAATTTACACAATGGCAAGTTTTTTTTATGTAGTGTTTACTTCACCACATAACCATTTTCATGTCATCAGGGCTTTTTTATACCATTTTTGGATAGCTGGTCACTCACCACTCAATGTATAAAATCAAAACCAAACTGCTTCAGAACATTCTTCAAAGCTACATAGACATGAGTTAAATATTCTATGATAGTCTATTATGACCAATCAAAGCGCTCCTAAATGAGTTGGATGTAGTCCTTGCTGAAGAGAAAAATCAGAAACTGTGTCAAGACAAATGTCCTGGTGGGGCAACCACGAGACCTTGTTCCCAGCATGCATCTGTCTCTAGAGGAATGTGAAAATTATTAGACAGTGGCATGAAAAGCCACTCTCTGTGCTGAAGTGGGGACTATGCAGAACAGGTGAGCTATCAAACGCAACTCGGGGGATATCGTACCTGCTAGGCAGCTCTTGAGTGACAGCAGGATTAAGAGTTCCCATGGCAACAACATCTTCATCTTCCAAGGTCACAGAATCTCTTTTATTTCCATTCAACTGCAAGAGAAGCAAGCCGTGTCCTTCCTATGTAAAGTCAGCTTTGTTAGCTGCGGAATGAGAAAGGGACAGAGGGAGAGGGAGAGAAAGAGAGACAAAAAAAGATTAGAAAAACAAAACAACAAGCAAGAGGAGCTGTAACTTCAGATAAACCAGTGAAATATTAATAATTCATTCATCCAAATAAGGACAGACATGATTCAATGCCTATGGGGCTGCACACAGCTGATCAACTGCAGTGTGGATACAGAGAATACCCTCAATATATCTCCCAAGAAGTCGAGGGAATCGGAAGAGGGAGAGACAGATAGACAGACCTGGGGAGAGCGAGGGCCTAAGAGAGATATGAAAAAATCCTCAGTGGCTTACGGCAGCAAAACCTGAACACATATTCAGCTGCCAAAGGCAATGTTTGGATTGTGCTAAAAGTATTGGTTCTACACACTTACACTGGGGAAAAAAGCGTGTGATACATTTACAAACCTGCAAACATATTTCATTTTCAGCCCGCTGTATCTCAGAACAGGATTATGATTCGATAGGGGAGGTGATACACTTTGAAAGGGCAGTGAATATGATAGAGGAGTAAGCTACACGGCGTCAGCCCTCCCTCTTTTCGAGACGG
This sequence comes from Pseudorasbora parva, assembly GCF_024679245.1. Taxonomy (NCBI): domain Eukaryota; kingdom Metazoa; phylum Chordata; class Actinopteri; order Cypriniformes; family Gobionidae; genus Pseudorasbora; species Pseudorasbora parva. The sequence continues at coordinate 39,215,109 of NC_090183.1, read as the reverse complement.
CGGCGTGCAATTCATCCACCTCACAGGAATTCAATAGTCTTTAAAGCACATCAGAGTTGTCAAATACCCACTTTAATTCATGAGGGTCAACGCCACCACTTTGGCTTTTACAAATACGGGCCCTGGTGGGACGTGCGGTTTAAGTGTCAAACTGTAACAAATGAGCATAATGTTTTTGACATTTCTGAGTGCAGAGCAGCTCGTGGTTTATGAGCGATATAGGAACACTAGGGACATCACATTTCGAATAAGCCTTGAATGTCATCGTAATGCATAACATGTTTAACATTCAGATTTTTCTTCATTTTGAATGCAAAAGCAATCCTTGAAGGATCAATATGGTTTAGTCAGAACTGTTTGCAAATCACAAGAATTGCTTTGAAGCATTGACATTGTTTCAAGTATCAAATCTGTTTTGAAACATCAGTATTGTTTTGAATCATCAGGATTTGTTTTGGAAGAGTATGAAATGTTTTAATTAATGAGATTAGCTTTGAAGCATCAAATCTGTTCTGAAACATCAGTATTGTTTTGAATCATCAGTATTGTTTTGAATCATTAGGATTGTTTTGAAAGAGTATGGAATGTTTTTTTAATGAGATTTGCTTTGAATCATCAAATCTGTTTTGAATCATCAGTATTGTTTTGAATCATTAGGATTGTTTTGAAAGAGTATGAAATGTTTTAATTAATGAGATTAGCTTTGAAGCATCAAATCTGTTCTGAATCATCAGTATTGTTTTGAATCATCAGGATTGTTTTGAAAGAGTATGAAATGTTTTAATTAATGAGATTTGCTTTGAATCATCAAATCTGTTTTGAAACATCAGTTTTGTTTTGAATCCTCGGGATTGTTTTGAAAGAGTATGAAATGTTTTAATTGATGAGATTTGCTTTGAATCATCAAATCTGTTTTGAAACATCAGTATTGTTTTGAATCATCAGGATTGTTTTGAAAGAGTATGAAATGTTTTAATTAATGAGATTTGCTTTGAATCATCAAATCTGTTTTGAAACATCAGTATTGTTTTGAATCATCAGGATTGTTTTGAAAGAGTATGAAATGTTTTAATTAATGAGATTAGCTTTGAATCATGAAATCTGTTTTGAAACATCAGTTTTGTTTTGAATCATCAGGATTGTTTTGAAAGAGTATGAAATGTTTTAATTAATGAGATTTGCTTTGAATCATCAAATCTGTTTTGAAACATCAGTTTTGTTTTGAATCATCAGGATTGTTTTGAAAGAGTATGAAATGTTTTAATTAATGAGATTTGCTTTGAATCATCAAATCTGTTTTGAATCATCAGTATTGTTTTGAATCATTAGGATTGTTTTGAAAGAGTATGGAATGTTTTTTTAATGAGATTTGCTTTGAATCATCAAATCTCTTTTTAAATATCAGTTTTGTTTTGAATCATCAGGATTTGTTTTGGAAGAGTATGAAATGTTTTAATTAATGAGATTTGCTTTGAATCATCAAATCTGTTTTGAAACATCAGTATTGTTTTGAATCATCAGGATTGTTTTGGAAGAGTATGAAATGTTTTAATTAATAAGATTTACTTTGAATCATCAAATCTGTTGTGAAACATCAGTATTGTTTTGAATCATCTGGATTGTTTTGAAAGAGTATTACATGTTTTAATTAATGAGATTTGCTTTGAATCATCAAATCTGTTTTGAAACATCAGTATTGTTTTGAATCATTAGGATTGTTTTGAAAGAGTATGGAATGTTTTTTAATGTTATGAAAATGTTTGTTTTGAAAGAGTATAAATGTTTTAATTAATGAGATTTACTTTGAATCATCAAATCTCTTTTGAAATATCAGTTTTGTTTTGAATCATCAGGATTTGTTTTGGAAGAGTATGAAATGTTTTAATTAATGAGATTTGCTTTGAATCATCAAATCTGTTTTGAAACATCAGTATTGTTTTGAATCATCGGGATTGTTTTGAAAGAGTATGAAATGTTTTAATTAATGAGATTTGCTTTGAATCATCACATTTGTTGTGAAACATCAGTATTGTTTTGAATCATCAGGATTTGTTTTGAAAGAGTATGAAATGTTTTAATTAATGACATTTGCTTTGAATAATCCAATCTGTTTTGAATCATCAGTATTGTTTTGAATCATCTGGATTGTTTTGGAAGAGTATGCATTATTTTAATCAATGAGATTTGCTTTGAAGCATTAAATGTTTTGAAATAGCAGTATTTTGAAGCATTCTTTTTGAAACAATAATGATTTAAAGCAGCTAGTGTCAATATCATTTTGAAATTGTGAAGCATCAACGTTGTTTTGAAGTGCCATCATTGTTTGGAAGTATCCAATCTGTTTGAAACATCCATACTTTTTTGAAGCTTCAGATCAGTTTTGAATTACCACTCTAGTTTTGAGTCATTGTAATTGCTTTTAAGCAACAACATTGATTTGAAACAAACATTCCTTTAGAGCAACATTATTGCTTTAAAGCTTCAAATAAGTTTTGAATTATCACTTTTGTTCTAAAAAATGACTGAAATACGTGTTAATAGTGTTAATACTGAAGTATTACCTCTGTAGCATCAGCATTGCACTGAATATCGTTTCAAAGAATCAGTATCGTCTCAAATAATCAATATTATTATAAACAATTAACATGTAAAGTACCAGTAGACTTCGTGTATTGTTATTGTTCTTTAGCTCATCTAACTAACTTCTTCGACACAACAATATAATATCATGAGCAGTTCAGTTGTTGGGCAGAAAATGAGAAGATCTGACCATGGAAAGAAAAAAAAGAGTGCAGATCAGGTCTGAGATGGGGGAGAGATTAAATTAGACGAGATTGATTATGTTCCTGTATTATCTACTCTAAGGGACCACGAGCTCTGACCTTCAAGTCCTTCGTCATTTCAGTCATCTCTATCGATTTGGTTTCCATTTTTTTAACCTCCTGCCTCCTTTGTTTGTCATTCTGCTCCTGCAGCCTGCTATGAGTCTCAATCAAGTCTGGGAGGATAGGTCAATAGCCGGATATTTGTTTGATGTCTTTCCTTATGAGATGCATGAGGGTGATCTATAACCAGTGAGTATGCGAAATGAAGGATGAAACTATAGCGGCGCAATGGGGGAAGATCTTAATTTGACCTGCACATTTGATTCCCTGCATGCTACCTGTTTTTGTATATATTTATATCAATTCATTCAATCTTACTTCTCTGCACCACCATCCTTTGAGCTGCGTTTATATCCTCGATTTAGATAACTATGCTTTATCATAATTTTTAAAGAGGGTAATAGTTTACAAACAAATGACACCTATTTTAAGGCACTCGAAAAAAAGGTTGAAGATCCGCCAGCATTAATACACTTCCTTACGTTAAAAAAGTCCCTAGAGGAATGCAACATTAATGACTCTAAAAACGTTGTCCTTGAATGTACTGAGAACCATGTGCCATTTGTAAAACAATCGAGAGTTGCAGGACTTCTGGGACAGCTAGCAAGAACATTTTAATCTATTTCCACAAGATGTCTAACAAGCCCTGTAAGGCTCAAATCATTAATGTGGCATGTTGAGCAAAAATGATCAATGCTAATTTATGTTTCAGTCTCGTCAGCAGTCCCCGCTCACTTCAGAGAGAGGTCAGCTCGCTTTTTGTCATCCATCCAGGCTTCTTGTGCATTTCAAAGTCACAAAAAAGCTTCCTGCTTCTGTCTAAAGCATGACAATATGCATCAAACCAGACTGGGGCAACCGTGAGCGTTATCTCTGTGTCAAAAGGCACCCAGCGTTTTAATGATGCATGATGTCTCTGGCATCTTTGAGAAAGGAGGGAATTTCTTGGTCACTGTCCAACCGGATTCAGAGTAGTTCCTTACATGATTAATTTATAGAGCAGGGAAAAAATACAATGGCAATAATTCTTCTGCCCAGCGGATGACGGTCACAGGTGGTAGAAATATCAAGTGGGCTGAAGCCTGGTTAATGGTGCCTGCAAGGAAAAAGATCTGTCAGGGATAATCTCTTATAATACTCTGCCATAGATAATGTGCTTCCCCCCTTCCACTGGCGGCAGATGAAGAGATTGCATAGCAGACATTATGAAATGGGATGAGAATTATCATGACTATGCTGCCTGTGTCCAGAGCGATAAATGCAGAGCTAGTTTAAATCTTATTGAAAAAATGGAGAAATGGTGGGCGAGAGTGCGGAAAAAGATGGGACACCACAGTGTAATGTGATCTGGAAGGAATACTTCATGACTTTGTAGCTACATGTACAGCTGTACGAAAAAAAAGACTCCAAGAATACTTGACAATGAACACAGGTTTCTCGTTTTAAAGGCTGTAGTGGCCTTATGTATTATTATTAGTATTAGTAATAGTAAATAGGGGACAAAAGTTAAAATAACAGGAAGAGGTGTGTATATACACTCACCTAAAGGATTAAGAACACCATACTAATACTGTGTTTGACCCCCTTTTGCCTTCAGAACTGCCTTAATTCTACGTGGCATTGATTCAACAAGGTGCTGGAAGCATTCTTTAGAAATGTTGGCCCATATTGATAGGATAGCATCTTGCAGTTGATGGAGATTTGTGGGATGCACATCCAGGACACGAAGCTCCCGTTCCACCACATCCCAAAGATGCTCTATTGGGTTGAGATCTGGTGAATGTGGGGGCCATTTTACTACAGTGAACTCATTGTCATGTTCAAGAAACCAATTTGAAATGATTCAAGCTGTGTAAAATTATCCTGCTGGAAGTAGCCATCAGAGGATGAGTACATGGTGGTCATAAAGGACATGGACATGGTCAGAAACAATGCTCAGGTAGGCCGTGGCATTTAAACTATGCCCAATTGCCACTAAGGGGCCTAAAGTGTGCCAAGAAAACATCCCCCACACCATTACACCACCACCACCAGACTGCACAGTGGTAACAAGGCATGATGGATCCATGTTCTCATTCTGTTTACACCAAATTCTGACTCTACCATCTGAATGTCTCAACAAAAATTGAGACTCATCAGACCAGGAAACATTTTTCCAGTCTTCAACTGTCCAATTTTGGTGAGATTGTGCAAATTTTAGCCTCTTTTTCCTATTTTGAGTGGAGATGAGTGGTACCCTGTGGGGTCTTCTGCTGTTGTAGCCCATCCGCCTCAAGGTTGTGCGTGTTGTGGCTTCACAAATTCTTTGCTGCATACCTCAGTTGTAATGAGTGGATATTTTATGCAAGATTACTCTCCTATCAGCTTGAATCAGTCGGCCCATTCTTCTCTGACCTCTAGCATCAACAAGGTATTTTCGCCCGAAGGACTGGCGCATACTGGATGTTTTTCCCTTTTCACACCATTCTTTGTAAACCCTAGAAATGGTTGTGCATAAAAATGCCAGTAACTGAGCAGATTGTGAAATACTCAGACCGGCCCGTCTGGCACCAACAACCAACTCACTCACTCAAAATAGCTTAAATCTCCTTTCTTTCCCATTCTGACATTCAGTTTGGAGTTCAGGAGATTGTCTTGACCAGGACCACACCACTAAATGCATTGAAGCAATTGCCATGTGATTGGTTGATTAGATGAGTGTATATTTAAATATATATTTTGTGTCTCTTTCAACAGGTTACATACAGTAGTACATGACAAGTGTCTTGTTTTGAGAGTGAGTCGTTACATGGTGATTCATTCAATAAAAGAAACGAATACATTTCTTTATGATTGAGTCACTGAAACATTCACTCAAACAAAATCAATTTAATTCAGAAACTAAAACCAACACAGAAAAGCACACTGTTTGATGGGAGATCATATATTAGGGACCTGGTTCTTTGAATCACATTCAACTAATCTTAATTGAACTCATTTTGTTAATTTGAACAAAGTTAAATGAAAACATTACAATATGCATAACCCCAAAATAGTTGGATGCGGCAATATTGTGTATTTGAATGCAGTGTCTAATAATACTGTTCAATATTCTAACTTCTTGTTTGTTGAACTGTTGTATAAGAGCAATATCACACTCACAATCATACTGTTTTTCAGTGACGTAACTTTTTTTGTTTTTTCAATATCCAAGCATGAAAGCTATTCTCTCAAAAATACAAGCATGCACATAGATGTTGCTCACATATTACGGTAGTCTGGTTTATACTGAATACAGTCTAAGGATAATGCTTATAAGCAACAACAAAAAAAGAGGTCAAAGCATGTCAAATCTTCTCCAGGGCCCCCAAAACCCATTAGATCACAAAGGGTTAATATCTAAAAATAATTTAAGATTTTTTAATATAGAAAATGGAAAATGTTCAACAGACTGGTGGCAAGTAACATATTTGACAAACATTTCAATATCCTCATAAAAATACAAAGCCTATCCAAAGCATGCATCCAGACGTATCAAACGCTACCTAAACCCGGAGTGAAAGCACTCCTCAAGAAGCCATGACTTATAAGTATGCTTCCTAAACCCACACTGGCCGCAAAAAAATCCAGCATCCACCTTCATTTACAGCATTAGATAAATCACAGAGACTCTGACTGCAGATTGAGTCCTCAAAGAGTCTTTGTGAGCTTCACACCAGCCTGTAGAAGCCAGAGGCAGAAACACCGGCTGGGTTTAGCCGATGTGAACAGAATCTCAACATGGGCTTCAGTGAGACAGCTTCCATCAAACCAACCAACCAGCTATCAGCCTCGTCCATGCACAATCTGCCAGCTCATTGCCCCACAACCTGCTCGATTCTGTGTGCCATGCTAAATAATACAGTTTCGGATGCTTCAAAAATACACAAATTATACAAAAAGCATAAAAAGGGTTCGATGAAGTGTTTTTGCAAGTGCTTGAAGATACAGCAGCTCAATCAATGCACATTCACACTATTCTTTTCAAAAAGCGGTTATGGAGCGTTATTTTGGAAGTCACTGACATTGGTCAATAACAATGTAATAACAAGAATTATGCATCTCGTCAATGGAAAATGTGCACTTTCTGTTTTAAAATGTTATTGAGAAAATTTAAATGAAATATTATAGGGTGAATATAGGTAACGTGTGTGTGTATATACACACATGTATATAGGATATATACAACATAAATATATATACAATAGAAAGGAAAGTTATAATATAAATACACAAAACTGCAACCGTTATGCTGAAGCAAGCCAGGCTCTTGCTGTTAGGGCTATTATATGTATAAATTTTAAAGGTGCACTATGCAACTTTCCATCCACTGGAGGGCGCCTTTTCAAAACAAAGGCATAGTTTGATGACGCCAAGTGTAAGCAAAGTATCTTGGGACATGTGGTCTTCACCTCACAGCCGGTGGAAAATAGGACTCGGGCAGAAATCATGTTCATGTATGCGGTTATTAACGTAACTGTAGTGTGAAGCAGAGCAGGACCAAGTGTTCTGGAGCTGAGCATGGCCGGTGGAGCCATTGTTACACACACACGGCTCGCGAGCACCGGGACTTTTATTATGACGGGACGGGACACAGTCGCCGAGCGCCTGCAGTATTTCCGCATTTCCGGTCATGATTATAAGGTAAAGCAGCTCTGTTTATCATATTAGATACATTTAAGTGTGTTGAAAATTATGTTATGACGTTACTCTGTGCGTTCGCTCGGCGCTGCTGTGACTTGTTCAAACTGCTAAGAGAAAAGCTTTTCTGCAGAATAAAATCGAGGGTAGCCCAGATATGATGCGATTGACAGGCGACTCGCTCAAACGCTATGCTGACACGTCCCGGGTCATTGGTTAAAATAGCAATTTTCTCACAATTTACAAATAGTTGAAAACATTTGGGATATTGTAGGTACTCAACTGAACAAAATATATAACACTGGCCTAGTGGTTTTTGGATATTTTACTGCAAAAATACTAACGTAAAAATACTTTATTTAAAGCACCTTTAAATAAAATAAAATATAAATATTATAGGTGAAAAGCCTAAACTAAATGAAAATGAGAAACATTGTCTTGGCTACTAACTGAAAGAAGTTTGCAGCACACCTAAATAATAAAATTTAAAACAAATGATAAGAATGAAAACTAAATTTTATTTTAAATATTTATATAAAAATATAAAAAGATAATTCAAAATTTAAAATAACACTGGTTGTTGCACAACCACTAGGGCACAGTTCTGGCGGTAGATTACATGATAAAAATGGAGGGGTGGATTCACCGTTTACACATATAGACATGGCCTGGATTCCTGGGCTAACAGCAACAAGGCCATTTGCTTACAATAATTTGGTTTCCTTCTGCAGGCAGACTCCAGCAGGGCTATCAAAAAAAACAAAAAAAAACACGAATCAGCAGGTGGATAGAGAGAAGGCTGCAGTGGCCTAATAAAAAAGCACTCTGCATATACCTCCCACCCTTACCCTGCTATAATAGGGGCCTGCTGGCAAGCTTATAAGAAAACATGCAGTCTGCAGTTTCGCCAGCTTCTCAAAGAACACCCATTAAACAAGTAGTTGTTGACTTGTTTATGAATAATAAAACAAAAGCACCAACACTGTGGACGTTACGGGTGAGCGCTAACATAGAGACTGAGAAGTTGAGCTAGTTCTCATGGGGGGGGTGATGAAATAGCTTGTGGGGGGGAAAAAGCTCACATTTATCCTACATACTGGAAGTTCGTGACCTCAATTTTCAAATTCATGAAGGCAACACAGAAAAGTTAACTAGATTTATTGATTTAAAAAAAACAACAATTATTGATTTTAAAAGTGAAAAACATGTAATAGGGTTAGATACATGCCTACTCCATGTTAAAAAATAATTCCCATCAAGCGTGGTTGTTTGTTGACCTTATAAATTACCAAGCCTGAGTTTAGCATCTATAATATATCCAGCAAAACCAAAACAGAAGGTATAAGCATATACAGTATGTAACCCTTTAATGTATTTGTTTTTCAATTTTAAAATCAGTAATCGTTTTGTTTTTAATTCAATGCCTCCAGCTTTTTACATAAAACAAGAAATGATAACATGGATACGTTTTGAATGGACAAGTAATGTAAAAATAAATTAAATCAATAAAAGGCTAGGTATGCACATCAGTTGAACTTTAAATACAGTAAATTAAAGGTCCCATGGCATGGATTTTTTATTATTTTATAATGGGTCCTGAGGTGTACTTATATTATTAGAATGTTTTTTACAGCAAAAAGTGCCATAATTTAGAAATAAAATAATTTTTTTCTATACTAATATTAGCCCTCTGGCTTGAATGCTCTGTTTCAAGGGGTGTGTATGCTGTAAATTAAAATGGGACGTTTAACAATGTTGCTATACAGTCATAGCCTGGATGCCAGCTAGACTCAGCCCCACCCACAACATTTGAGGTCGGGAAATTCAGTCTGGACTTGATCCGCTGTGGAGTAACTATGCCTGAACAGGAACTGTTTGGACCAATCAAAATGTCAGGGCGGGCTTTAGACGATGATTGACAGATGATCAACAGTAACATAATCAGGCATGCCATCAAAGAGCGCTTGGGTTGAATTCATTCTAATCTTAAATATTTCTCAGAGAGCGATCTGATCATTTTGTGTTGACTAATTATGTGCTACATGCCATAAGTTCTGTGTATTCTGCATTCAGCCGATGGGGCTGTGAGTTGGTGAACGAATGACTCAAACCAGAAGATTTGAGAGGTGCTATCTATCTAATCAGTTCTGTGTCCGGGACTACATGCACTGCACATGGGGCTGTCACGGCCCGGATCAGACACTGAAAACGGAGCTAACGACTCAAACCCGAAGACTGGAGAGCTGTAACATTACTAATCTTTCCAGGAAACAGATGTGATTACGGTAAATGTGAAGTGACAAAAAAAATAAATAAAATGAGGCGAGGTTAACTAACAGACTGCATAGCCTGAAGACTCAGCTAAACAATATATAAATAATTTATTTCTTAAAGTTTGGCCTTGGCTGCATTAGCTTATCATTTATTTTTTATTCCAAATGTAATCAACGTTTCCATGAGTTCTAGATGTGTTGGGGAAATTAAAAGGGTTACTTCAGCGATTAGCATATGGCTTTGTATCAGTAGAAGCCCTGGAGTATATTCGAATGATTGTGCTTCCCCCCCCTCATATCCCCTGAGTCAAGAGAATTATGCATTTTATTTCTGGAAAAATTCCTCAGATAACGCAAATATTGTCAATTTGCGTCATCGGAGGAATTTTTGGCCAGAGGCTAAAGACTACAGCCAGCAGAGGGAGCTATTTCTGCATGTTTACAACTCGTGTGTGGGGGGTGGGATCTCACTCACAGCTCAGCTCGCAGCTTCAGCCTCAGGCATTCATGTAAACAGTGTGGCCGGTGGAGCAAGGTAAGTTTTTCAACTTCTCAAACTAATTCCTATGAAAGTTAAGCTTTCTAAGACATGAACTGAAAATGCACCAGACTGAACATGCGCTGTGAATCTATGCCATGGTCACGTTTACCTCAGCTCTCTTCACAAGCTCGTCCATGACTGTCAATGTAATCTGACTCTGCAGCGTTTGTGTTGTGACACTCCCTCAGCGGCTAAATCACATTATATTGAACAGACATGTTCAGTTTTTATTGTAGTGTCTGTTCTCTAACTGAACTGATTTTATGAAAATAGTGAAAAGTGGGAAAGTGGGAAAGTGAAACTGATTCAGTAATCTAGAAGTGGCCTCGTAGGGCAGCGAATCATTCAGGGAATTGTTGTCTTTCATCCCCATGAAACAAAAATACATTTTGTGAAAAATGTCTTTTCACAGTCTAGAAAGCACAAAATAAAATAAAAAAATATTTCACATTTCTACTACATTAATGACCCAGTTTAAATCTTCCCAGCGCTGAAGTACTCCTTTAACATGTGACATTTTAATTATATTCTGCTGAAATTAACGAAATGTCTGTAAAAAAGATTTGTTCACTTTGCTGACCAAGATTCAAAGATCCGACTCTGTAAAATGATCCGAACTTCCCACTACTATGCGTCACTCAACATACGCTGATGGATTGTAGGTCTATCCAACGCCCCAATAATCACAGCCCAATGGAGCGGTATCAGACTCTGTCCATCCATATACATATCTCAGCTGTGATCAGTTGTTGATGCTGCAACCCACTACTAATGCTAGTGGGCAGAAATTGCTCACCTTATGACCTCCAGCTATAAAATATAAAAATATTGTAAGTGCAAATGGGGCATTACAAGGATTTTACTACTGTTAATAGAGTTGCAAAGGGGTGTTACTCTTATCCACTGTAATTTCACTCTAACGCAAATCCTTGAGCAGCTTATTGCTAATTATCTAATTTTCCAGGAATAATAGTCTTAAATAGGTTTACAATGACACCAGGGACAAGGTGACAAAATGCTTTATTGACACGATTCGCACAAGCTGCAAATAGCTATCAAGTGCCTAATCCCATTTGTGATCGAAGGACACATGATCCTTTTTCAATCAATGCCCAATGTCTGTCGGTGACAGTGAATGGGTATTTCATAACACCCCCCACGGGATCTTATAAACACCATCAATAACATGTTACCACCCATATGTGTATCATTTTCACCCTCATATGTTGGAGTTTGATACTAATGGTTGTAATATTTTACAGCTTTTCTGACTGAAGGTCACCAGAAACGCCAGCGATTTCTTTCTTCCCTACAAGGTTAGGTGACGAGGAAACGGGATCATAGATTTACCGTATTGTGACAGCAGACGTATACACCCACACAACCGCACTTCAGTCTTGCTCTGCCAAATTTGTAGTAAAACAAATTAGTGGCTACGTGATATAAACCACCCTTTAACAAACTCAGGAGCCTTGGCTGTCCCTCTTCATCCTCGTGGTACCAGCACCATCTAAAACCCTGTCAGTTCGAGTCACCACCTCCTTTTTAACATGCATTAGAGGCAGCATTATCAGTGTCCGAGGTGTTATATTTGGAGCTGTAATCTGCGCGCACAAAGGAAAGGGCTCTATCTCTTCCTCTGCCCCCCGCGGCTCAAGTATCACCCAGCCCTTTAGAAACGCCACTAAGTGCCCAAGCCAGCCGCTCATATTTCCCCTTCCCTCCAGATTATGAATGATAGGGCAACTCTTTTTACATTCATTACACAAGCACGCATGCATAATTGATTTCGCTCAAATTATGGCACCCCAAAATATTCAACTGAGTTATGGCCAGCCCTGATTCTCCTGGCCTGATTCTCCTTGTATGAAATAAATCAACAACCCTCGCTGCAGACCATGTAAAACGGCTTTAAGGCAACAAGGTTTTGTGAATGTATCGTGTGTACAAGGGGAACGTTTATTTCACCTACATGAAAGATTTACAGTAATTGTTGAGATGAAAAATCATAATAATGATATAGATCAATGCGCAGGCTGCTATTCACGACGGACGGACGGACAGACGATAGATAGATATAGACAGACAGACAGACAGACAGACAGACAGACAGACAGACAGACAGACAGACAGACAGACAGACAGATAGATAGATAGATAGATAGATAGATAGATAGATAGATAGATAGATAGATAGATAGATAGATAGATAGATAGATAGATAGATAGATAGATAGATAGATAGATAGATAGATATAGACAGACAGACAGACAGACAGACAGACAGACAGACAGACAGACAGACAGACAGACAGATAGATAGATAGATAGATAGATAGATAGATAGATAGATAGATAGATAGATAGATAGATAGATATAGACACAGACAGACAGACAGACAGACAGATAGATAGATAGATAGATAGATAGATAGATAGATAGATAGATAGATAGATAGATAGATAGATAGATAGATAGATATAGACAGACAGACAGACAGACAGACAGACAGATAGATAGATAGATAGATAGATAGATAGATAGATAGATAGATAGATAGATAGATAGATAGATAGATAGATAGATAGATAGATAGATAGATAGATAGATAGATAGATATAGACACAGACAGACAGACAGACAGACAGACAGACAGATAGACAGATAGATAGATAGATAGATAGATAGATAGATAGATAGATAGATAGATAGATAGATAGATAGATAGATAGATAGATATAGACAGACAGACAGACAGACAGACAGACAGATAGATAGATAGATAGATAGATAGATAGATAGATAGATAGATAGATAGATAGATAGATAGATAGATAGATAGATAGATAGATAGATAGATAGATAGATAGATAGATATAGACAGACAGACAGACAGACAGACAGACAGACAGACAGACAGACAGATAGATAGATAGATAGATAGATAGATAGATAGATAGATAGATAGATAGATAGATAGATAGATATAGACAGACAGACAGATGACTGAATCCTGAACTGAGCTAGACGATGACATCACTGTTTTCTCCAGAGCAGCTGTACAGCCGAATCAAAAAAAAAAAAAAAAACTGTTATTTTCCTGTTAACACTGTGAGGCTGCTTTGTTTGTAACAATGCCGATTGTTTCAAAGCGCTATATAAATAAAGGGGACTTGACTTTTTGGATCTTCAGCCTGTTCCTGGTTCACCCAACCACTACACAATTAAAATCCAACAGGCATAGGTTTAGCTAAATGTGTAATTTTAAGTAGATAAAGGAAAAATCACATATCATCAAATTGCATATTTTCCCACTACTTTAAAAAGTAATTCAAGGTGAGAAGCTGACGCACAGCAAATAATGAATCGCCTCAGGTCAAATATCAAACCCTGTGAGGATTTGCGCAGATGAAGGGTTGTAAGGAGAACAGAAAAAACAACATCAAATCACAAAGTGCTGATGCTGTAACGGGCATCATCACATTGTGGAATATCATCAAAGTGGTGCCGAGTTCTGTCAACACAGCCCGGCTGCGGGTCCCTCAGGGGAATATGGGCTGTCATTCACCTGAATAATGCCACAGACACTGCTGCTATTTCAGAGAGCAGAGGAAGTCCATCATCCAGGATAGGTCACTCAGAGACTAATCTTGCTAAAGGTTAGATATGAACTGTGACCGGTCCCCACAACAGGATCCTTTGACAAAGTGCAGGCATATGGCAGAGGGAAAAAATGAGGGTCAGCGTATCCAATGATCTTCAGCTTCTCTAGATAGGAACTATACTGAGAGCGGGGAATATCACCTTTTCTACATTATTTCCAGGTTAAGAAACAGTCACATAAGTAGCAGGAATAGCATTATACCATGATGGAAATAGAAAAAGGATTAAACATATTACATTTAGCTAATATTAATAATCAATGTTTGAAATGCCACCTATAATTTCTGCTATACTATAAAACTATACTGTACAAATACTATATTTTTTATTTTTTTATTTATCTATCCCCCCCCCCCCCCCCCATGTTACGAGCTCCACAAACACGGCCTTTGGTCGTAACATACAGAGCGACACCTGGGACGTGTCGCCCGGAGTCCCGCCTCCTGCTCTTAAAGAAACACCATACAAGTAACAGGAATAATATGAAACCAGATGGAAACTGAAAAAAAGGGGCAGGGGCAGAATTTTAAAGGTTTACCGCCATTTCTCTGTGAGCACGTTCATTTGCTTTGATTTCTTCTTGTGAGGTTGCGTGAGTGTCAACAGTGTGTTGTTATCATCAGTTCATTATTACACTATTATCACTATCAATCACCATTTACACTAAATTAATGCAGAATCATTGTTGGATTTTGGTGATATCATTTTATTATTGCCATTGTAATCAGGCTCTTGCCTTTCGGGCAAATACAATTCTCTTTCACTTGTCCCTTCAAGAAATCCACTTGTCCCAGACAAGTTTTAATGTCGAGCCCTGATAGCATACATGGATATATGAATATTTACTTCTTTTTACACAAATTATATTATACAGGGGTCAGCATGGGCACCCTGAGTGGTCTTTGGCTATGCAACCCCATAAGCAACAAACTGTGATGCACTGTGTATTCTGACACATTTTTTTTTTCAGAACCAGCATTAACTTCTTGCTTTTAATCGGACCACACAGGACAGCCTTTGCTCCCAACGTGCATCAATGAGCCTTGGCCTCCCATGACCCCGTCGGCGGTTCACCACTGTTCCTTCCTTGGAGCACTTTTGATAGATACTGATCATTACAGACCGAGAACACCCCACACAAACTGTGGTTATAGAGATGCTCTGACCCAGTCATCTAGCTATCACAGTTTGGCCCTTGTCAAACTCGCTCAAAACCTCATGCTTTCCCATTTTTCCTGCTTCTAACACATCAACTTTGAGGACAAAATGTTCACTTGCTGCCTAATATATCCCACCCACTAACAGGTGCCGTGATGAAGAGATAATCAGTGTTATTCACTTCACCTGTCATAATGTTACGGTTATATATAGACAGAGAGAGGGTGAGAGAGAGAGAATAAGAGATAAAATTAATATTTTCTGTTTCCCAACCCTCCATGTTCCCATACAAATCCACCTGGCGAATCTATAGCTTGTGTATCAGTGCATCAAAAGGGCAACGTTAGAAGCACTCGATACTCAAGTCAAAAGGCTCTTGTTTCAACATGTCAAGGTCGAGTGTGGCATGATTAGATGTTAAAGGGTTTGTAGTAAAAAGCTCAACAATCAGATAGCTTTGAAGGTCGAGAGTAGAGACAAATTAAATATCCTCCCACATTGTTCTCATGCATAAATAGCTAGCTATGCAACTCATTTACCAGCTGCTGCTCGTGCAAATGGCTCGGCTAGTCTAAATCCCCGCGAGCGTGAGGGTGCTTTAAAACATTTAAGCGAATCCCACGACTGTGAATGCACACCGCACTGCGCGCATCCATATTTATCAGATGCATATGTAAAGGGTTGAACATGAAACCGAGCTTTACACAACTGAAGCACCTTCTATCTCAGAGGTCTCAATTAGAACCGGTTTGAGAACTCCTTGGTTCGCGAGAAGGAACACAGACCTTATAGGAATGCAGCCATTATCGTGCATTTCTCAACATTATTTTGTCTAACAGGAGGAATTGTTTGAATGTATCTCACTTTACTTGAGAAAATCAATGTTAACCAAATAATTCCCACTGAGCAACATTTAAAACAAGTGATTAAATGTCAAATCTGAGTGCTGTTTGATTGAATTTAAGGTAACATAATTAAATAGTGTATGGCTTGCGCGGAAGTAAATACAGATCACCTGTCGGTCTCAAACCACAGGAGTAGCAATGCTTTAAATCAAAGCACAGCAAGTGTTTAAGACTACTACAATTATCTCTCTTGATTCTGTATGCAACCACAGTATGACTGTGTGTCGAATATCACTATATAATGACAAGCGCCATTAATCACCAAAATAGCTTATGTTTCGTCTTAGTAAACATGAGTTTTTGTTTTTTTGGTCTGCTGAATGGATACATAGAGTCAAAATAAATGCAAAACTGACGTTTAGATGTCCCTGGTCTTTTTCTGCATGAGATTTCTCATTGTCTGCCATTGAAACAACTTTCATTTTCTGCTGATGTCCGCTAAGCCGCATGGGAGGGGAAAATAAATACGTTAACCAATAGTCAAAGAGCTATTTACAGAGTCAATGTCTTATTTAGAGATGATTTTATTCTGTCTAATCAGTAAAATCAAGTGGCATTCCACTTTTTTACGTATTGCATATACCATTCCACCCAGAAATGCATCACATTGCGGGAGTAAATATTGTTTTGCGAATCCTGTTTCATGTTGACTTTCACATTACACAGGATTATTATAATGCGGTATAACTATACAAACCGTAAAGCATTTCAGTTTTTCATATTATTTTATCAGGCAGGATATGAAAAATTCAAAATCTCTCAATGCAATCTCGGCTCTTGCTGTTATACTGATGTAAATGCAAAACCAGAACCGAAGGTAAACACCATTTTAAAAGACGTAAACATGTCCTCCAAAGAGCAAACATCATCCGAGTCTTTCCTAGAAAAAAGGGAGTGAAAGATCTTGTCGAATTTCATACAGCTAGATGGCCAGACGGCTTGAGCATGCAGATTATATGCATATGTCTGCGCTGTTCTCATATCGGTGAATGTTTGAATATCATGCGAGTCTCAGAGCAAAACTCTGCCATACAGAGTTACAACACATTTTTATGCTTTTTTCCATCTTCGCTGTCAGTTTAAGCTGTGTTATTTTTGATTTCAAAATCTAGTTTAATATGCCGACAACTTTAAAGTGCCCCTATTAATTATTACCTTTCATGTAGTGTCTAACATAACTTTGTTAATGTAAAAGGTCTGCAAAGTTTTACAAATCAAATTGCACAAGAAGTAAAGCTGTCTCTCAAAAAAGTTTTTCAGTAATTTCAGTCTTACTTCCAAAACTTACATATGCAACAATTTAACAAATTCGCATAATGCCCATCTGTGGTCTTCATTGGCTGCCCGTGAACAACGTCTCCTTAGACCCGCCCTCAAACACTATAGCTGGTTCGGGTTGTGTACGTGTTGCTATCCTCAAATCTCTGTGAGGTCTAAATAGGATTTATAAAATGCTTATTTATTCAAAAATAAAATACTTCAAAAATGTTATTTCATTTGGACCACCTTGCTCATCTATTCATACTAACAGGCTGTGATTTTATCATTGATGTACAGTATATATTTTCTAGCGATTGTTCAAAATACGTAGTTGTGTGTTATATATTGGCTAACTCGCTTTACTTCTGTCTTACTGCTAATCAGCTGTGGACCCACTACCTAAAATATATCAAAATCAAGTAAAAAATCATCAAAATATTAGTAAAAAACAACTTTGCCCTACTTTGGATGAGTCATTTTTTTTTTTTTTTTTTTTTTTTATGTGCTCATGTGCAACTTATTATAATGAGAAATTGTTTTTAATGAGAAAAATGTTTTTTGACCTTTGATGCATGTAAACCTGTTGTATGAGAGATACAAAACAAAAAATGGAATCTTCAAAAAAGCATAACAGGCACTTTAAAGGGTTAGTTGAAGTTCACCCAAAAATGAAAATTTCGACACCCGTCACACCTTTGTTCATTTTTGGAACACAAATTAAGATATTTTTGTTGAAATCTGATGGCTTTGAGAGAGGAAATAACATTGGTGTCAATGGAGGTCTTTCTGGGCCATCGGATTTCAACAAAAAATATTTTCATATTTCGAACCATTATGAATCAGTGTATCGATGAATTATTAGTCACGTGATTCCGGTTTGACACGCGATCCGAATCATGAATTGATGCACAGACTCAGTTTTGAAATCGGCCCATCACTACATGTCTTTTTTTTGTACACAAAAACTATTCTCGTCGCTTCATAAAATTATCGTAGAGCCACTGTAGTGAGATGGACTTTTAACAACATCTTTATTGTCTTTTATGGGTCTTGACAGAGGAAATGACATTGGTGTCAATGAAGGCCTGTCTGAGACATCGTATTTCAACAAATATATCTTCATTTGTGTTCTGAAGATGAACGGAGATGGGAGTAGATGGAACAGAGATGGGAGAACCCCATGTCATTCGGGTGTTGAATGACATGGGGGTAAGTAATTAATGACAATTTTTGGGTGAACTAACCCTTAACCCCTAACTCCAAATAGTTGCAGATTGTCCTGCCTCAGCACCACTAGTTGACTGGTATTCGCTCAACCAGTGGTGTTGAGGCAGGACAATCTGCAACTGTTTGTCTGACCAACGTAAAACATCATGAGTGTTTGAAATCAGAAATTCAGCTCTGAGACTGGTTTACTCCAGGTTTATACCGACTCCAAAGACCCTGGCCTTCAGGCTACAGCCAATACTGGGAGTTCTCAGTATCTAAAGCAGCATGTTGCACCCCTCGCTGTGATTCCTCAGTGAAAGACTCCCTTAATTGCAATGACACTATCGGTCACAAGTGGAGCTACTAGTTCAGTTTTAAGTCTCAAGCCTCATTTACACGTTGGCCCACACTGAGCATCACTCTTCGCCTTGAGGATCTTCACATGGTGATTTAATTGATTGCAGTTAGCCAGAGGTGATCATTAACCGAAACATGCTCTCCGATCACATGTCTAACTGTTTGGGAAAAAAATAACGGAAGAGAAAATCAAGTCTATTTATATGCCACACTTCACACAGATATTATAAGCTCATGGCAGATGAGCTTAGCTGAAAAGGAAAATATGTGAATTTTGTTGTTGTTTTTCTCAAATAAGTTTATGCAAACATATTTGTTCATTTATATATAATTTACAGACCCAAAGACGTGGATACATTTCAAAGGGTTAAGAAAGTAAAACGACCATGTAGAATGTTTGGCAGTTAGGTCCAATGAATGATAAATCAAAATGGAGCACTCTTAGGGCCAGATTTACTAAATTAGCATGAGGACGCAATTCCAAAATAGCACGGATGGGAGTGGAAAGTTCTGCACGTGATCTGCTAATGACACAAATGAAAGAACAAAGACACAACCAGATCATTTTAATAATGACCAACGCAATCTACCCAGAGCAATGCAAATTTGCGTCTGGTTTAAAGGGGTAATTCAACCCCAAAAAGAAAATGTGATGTTTATCTGCTTATACCGGGGCATCCAAGATGTAGGTGTGTTTGTTTCTTCAGTAGAACAAAAATTAAGATTTTTAACGCATGCCTTCATTTTATGCTTCTCAGGCGGAAGTAATGGCATTGGGAATACTGGATGAGATTTGTCTGATATGAGATAAAAAAAATAACAAATACTGTTGGGTTTCGCACAGAAACCAATTGTTTCATGTCTTAAGACATCAATGTATCGTCACGTGCCGCAGGATATGTATTCGTATGTCAATGTGTTTTTTACTCTCATAGTGAGAACGTTACATGTTACATACCCACATGAGAACGCAAAACTACGCTATGATTGGCTGCCTGATTTCCACATGGGTCCCATTCACGGCACCGATGCACTGGATACAGCGTTTGCGTGTGGACGAACAGCCAAACCGCGTAGAAAAAGCTGCGGTTTTGATAATACCCGGGTTCGTGTAGACAGGGCCTAAATTATGATGCAAATATAGTAAATCACCTTGCATGATTCATTTAAATACTCTCCTCCCATAACATTTCCCAAAAAGTCAAGTCAGGTTTATCAGGTCTTTATTAAATCCTAACAGTAGATTTTTAACACCAAAAGAGGGTTTGCGCTGATGCAAGCTGTTATCTTTTAATCTGACCCTTGATATCCACTAAGATTTGTTTTTCATTACCAAATATTATTTTAATGGCATGAACATATATGATACTTCTACTGGATTTTTCTGAGAAAATTCTAAAACCAGTGTTGAAATTAAGTTAAACTACTAAAAAATTTTGTTAATTGAAATAAAGCAAAAATTACATTCATATTTTTTGTCCAGTCTTTTGTTCCCATGGTTACTCTCATTAGTTCATTTGTCCCAGCGGTGTCTAGTTGATTATCTGTCTTCTGTTCACTACTTAAGTTTCACCCTCACCTTTAATCTTTGTCTAGTCACTGTTATGTTACAGTATGTTTTGCTGCCTTTCTGTTTGTTCCTGAGCATCGTTATTGTATTTTTTAGTTGTATTTAAATTCACCAATGTTCTTATTTAACCCTTAAAACTTTTGCATTATTACTAATCTCACTGATGTTCTCATTTGACCCTCAAACTTCTGAAGAAACTTGCAATTTGCTTTATATATTATTTATCTGCAAACTATTAAACCACTATAAGACTTGTTTGCTGCTCAATATGATGCACAAAGCATCTAAACCAACCTCTATAACAATGACAGAAATAAAGGGTTGGTTCAGTGACAAATGAAAGCGTTATCTAGCACAATGTCCAAACTGCTCTTATCCATACGCTGAATCACAATGGTGGCCATGATGGTCCCTGGTCCCCATTCACTATTAATGCAGTCATCATGTTCACAACTTGTGATAATTATTTAAATGAGCTAATTCTTTCTACCTGAAAATAATATATGATGTAACAGTGTGATTTATATATGCACATTTCTGAAATGAATTACTTGGACAAAGTCATCTCTGATAACAGATCACTCTAAATTGCAGCGTACAAACATGCATTTTCTATAAAGCTGTTATGAAACTATTGTGATAAGCTATACAAATACATGTGAATTGAATTGAATGGGGTGGGTATAACTTCAAAATTTCAAGATTTCAAAATAATGTCATACGGGATTGGAATGACAGTTCACAGAATTTTCAGGGTGAACTAACACTTCAGGGCACCCTGACTTATGTTTAGGTGGATATAGTCTCCTATATGGTAAGTCTCCTCAGCTATACAGTGTTAAATAAACTCACAGGGCTCTTTCTGTCTCAAAGTCGTCTCTGTTGCCTGGAGACCTGCATGGCCGGAGATTTGCATGCAAAGGATTAGAGTGTAGGATGGTGAACATGATGTCTGCTGCCTGTGACAAACTGTAATGAACCTCAGCGCCCCTTATCAACCCTGCACAAACCAGGAATGATCACACCAGAACATTACAAGGCAGCTAAATTGAACAGAGTGTGGAAAGAAGAAACGGCAGGCCAATAACAATGAGCCTGCAGCTTTTAATACATAAAAATAGGGTTCAATTACAACTATCTGACTCCTATAAATGAGGAACACTATTAGTTTCTTTCTTTCTTTCATTTTCTTTTTTTTTTCTCTGCCGTCCATTGTTAAAGGGATACTTCTCGGAAAAACGAAAATTGTCATCATCTGCTCATCCATATGTCATTCCAAATTCAAGATTTTCCTTTTACCATGGGACAAAAAGGATTTATTTAGATGAATGTCCAAGTCTTTTTTGTCCAGCAATGAAAAATGAATAGTAATATGCTCTGAAAAGGACAAAGTAGTACCATAAAGGAGTACATTATATTCCAAGTCTTCTAAATACATATGACAGTTTTGTATGGGAAACAGTCATCAGACTATACTGTAATTTTATTGCAATGATGGAGCTGAGTTACTTCTTTAAAAACGGACCACAAAATACACAGCTCAAGTTAATATGCATTCATTGTCTTGCAAATCATCAATGAATGTTTTAAATGACATGACTGTAAGGGGTGTTTTAGGTGAGCTAATTTAAAGGGTTAGTTCACCCAAAAATGAAATGTATGTAATTAATGACTCACCCTGTCGTTACACACCCATAAGACCTCCATTCATCTTCATAACACAGTTTAAGATATTTTATATTTAGTCAGAGAGTCAATGAAAGTGTATGCACACTATACTGTCCATGTCTAGAAAGGGAATAAAAACATCATCAAAGTAGTCCATATTTTGCATCAGTTGGTTAATTAGAATCTCTTGAAGCATCGAACATACATTTTGGTCCAAAAATAGCAAAATCAACGGCCATGAATCAGTGAATCGATCAATGATTCGTATCGCCAATGTCACGTGATTTCAGCAGTTTGGCAATTTGACACGTGATCCAAACTGCTGAAATCACGTGACCTTGGCGATTGGTTCTAATTGGAGAACTATTAGATTGAGATGTTTTGAGTAGTAACTCTTAAATAAGAGTATATCGTCTGGGTATACTCTCTATACATTACTGAGCAAACTATGGCTCTGTCTTTCAACAAAGAGTATATTAATACTGCATAAACCAGTTTGCCTAAACTGATCAAATATAGATTTGTTTTAATATCTTCTGCAGAACTGCTTTATAGATTTATTTAAAACTGCAGTAGGTAACTTTTGTAAAAAAAAAAAATGTTTTACATATTTGTTAAACCTGTCATTATGTCCTGACAGTAGAATATGAGACAGATAATCTGTGAAAAAAATCAAGCTCCTCTGGCTCCTCTAAGTGGTCCTATTGCCATTTGCAGAAATACACCGCTCCCGGTAAGAAACAACCAATCATATCCAGGAGGAGTGTCTTAGCAGTGTCAATCAAACCCGTGCCGCTGATCACACCCCTCTCGTGCACAATCAGGCGTTCAAATTCAAGATTGCTGGTGTGTCATGTGTCTAATGGCGGACAAACAATCCAAACCTGCTCATAAAATAAAGAAGGATAAATGGAAAGACAAATGACGATGATAAAAAAGACAAAAAGAAAGAATTAGATGGAGCCCGAAATAAAACGAGGGTAAATACCAGAGCGTTTTTTCCGAGGTGGAGGGTGCTAACGTTACGTGTCCTGAAAGGATTAAATACAGATGCAGAGTAAGCCATATTTCTGCTTGACAAGTAAGTATCCCTGCTTGATTTGTTTCATTCCTCGTCGCTGTGGGTGTGAATTCCTCGTCGGAGCCCATTGACTTAGTGTCAAAACTGTAGCTGCATAACATACAGATAAAATGTCACGCACTGTGCAAAGCAACTATTAAAATCTACTAATTCACTGGCTTGTCATGTTGCTGAAATAATTTACTAGCAAACCTTATTTAGCATTACATCTCGATACAATAATTACTGTAACACTAGTTACCGTTATATTATCTTACTAGCTATCTATTACTTATAGAAATAGTGCAACGTCATATAGTTATATTACACGTATTGCAAAATACGTAATGTTTTGAGGACTAAGTTTGTAGTTAAAGTATGGGCAGGCCATTGTCAATGTAAATCATATTGTTGATGTTTCGTCAGTACCAGTGAATGTGCCATTACTGTTTGCTTTACTAGCGTGTTCTCGGCCGGCTCTGTTGTGATGGAGGAGGAGCTGTGGAGGGAGGGCTGTAGCAGCAGAGAGAGAGGGGGAGTGACCTGTGAGTTCTGCTTGTTCAAATTTTCAGGCTATGTCAACGTTTTCTAAAAACTCAGGGCAGCTTTAACTAATTTAATAATTGATGATCTTTACAACGGAACTAAATCAACACTGAACTAACTTCAGCTGAACAATGACACAATTTACTTCTACAGCTGCTGTACAGCCCAAATTGACTCTGTTTGCATCATTGAATAATTTTCCTGTTATCACTGTAAAGCTGCTTTGAAACTATTTGTATTGTATAAAGTGCTATACAAATAAAGGTGACTTGACTGTACATTAAATCAAGATTAAAAATCCCCAAAACAAACAAAAACAACAAATCTCTTATTGCATTATTAATCCACTGAAAGAACAATGCTTGAATAACAAATGTCAATAGGGATAAAATGACAGGTACCCTGCTCGTATTGCTGGATTCTTCTGGTAATCTCTTGAATCCAATGGCAGGGTGTAAACACAGCAAACACCATGTAGGCCCTGTAAGCAAGCAAAGCTCTCCTATGATACAGCACCCTCAGAAAAAGATAATACATAGCAGAAAACGATTTCCCATGCTAATTCTAACAGAGCTGGGGAATGATACGGGTCTCTATAATGCATCAACATCGCTCTTGGTTCCATTATCTGACGCTGGGAAGCAGCGTTTCAATACGCCACTGAAATCCTTGGGATTAAACAGGAAGGAGAATCCATTTCTAATGATATACGAGCTAGAACCGTATAAGACGAGATCGTCTCTTTGGTTATACATCACAAGTGCAAAATATGTTTTTGTGAAACGGTTTAAATTTTCAATGCATAAAGGAAGAATATTGATCATTTCGGCTCATTGTGTTACAGTATTTTTACATTATCAATCATGTTGCATGCTAAACTTGAATTGCACAAACCCAAACAACCTTTTCCATTTCTAATAATGTCCTAAAAGCCTGTAAAGATTTTAAATAGGACAAAGAATACTGCTTTAATCCAATCTGAATATCTTGATGTTCTATTTTAATTGACCTGCAACAACCATATTTTTAAATAATTTCTGTATAATTGTGTTGATAATTATCAAAACACATGGGTCCTCTAGACTTACTTAAAATAAGAGCAATAGATTTTTTTTTTTTTTTTTTAGGATTCTTTGATGAATAAGTTCAAAACAACTGGATATATTTGAAATGTTTTGTATCAGTGCACTGTAAAGTTAGTTACATCAATTAATTTAGTTATGATGTTCGCATTTTTAAGTAAGAAGAACTTTCAAGTTTTCATGTTAATTGCTCCTAACCTGAAGTGAGTTTTGAAAGCAATTAACATTAAAGATTAAGTAAATTAACGTATTTTAATCTATTGAGTTCTTGCCAATCAAATTAGTTATTTACTTAACTTTAAACCATGATAAGTTGTCAGAATTTAAAGTTGAAGGAGATTTTTTTGAAGTTAAGAAATATTTTGCTAGCTATAACAAACAAATTCAGAAAATGGCATCTTGCTAACATGTTAACAATAGCATATAGCACTCACCGAATGAATACATCAACTTAAAACATGTAACTCAAGCCCGGGATATACACTGCATGATTTCTGCAATCCTACAAGTTCATTACAAATCATGCGACATGGATCTATTAAACTTGGTACGATATGTACGTAGACTGCACGATGATGATAGCTATTGACTCGTAGGCTAAGATGCAAGTTTTTCTTGAAGAATAAAACGTCATCAGCATGGTAATCAAAGACCGCGATGAATCACACTGTGGCAGTTTTATGTGTGGTGAAAAAAGGGCGTGGTGAAAGAGGAACGGGAGAGCTTGAGGTTAGCATTTTTACGTTTTTGCGCCATGTCACATAGACTTCATGTCGCAGCTGACGTATAAGCTGTAGCAGCAAACACACTGTGCAGTGATCATGCTGAATTCCTGACAGTCAGAAAATGATCGTAGGCTATCTTTGGTCTCAAGATCATCTTTGAACCCCTCTCATTGTATGACATAGGACCACCGATTAGCAGCCACAATCCCAGAAATCGCTACGACTTTTTAACTATAGCAATCAATCACTATGCGCCACTTGTGACCATGATAGTAACTCTCCAAAAACCACATTACCATAAACTATTCTAAATAAGCATAACAAAACGTCAATCACTACTAAATCTCCCTTACCATTAATCTTGCACAAAAAACCCAGCCCAGTTTCAGTTTACTTGAAATGTGTCAGTGCTGGGAACTTAAAAAGAAAAATAAAGTTCTAAATATTCACAACAGTTAATTTAACTAAACTAATTTGTATTTAAGTTGAATTTAAGTTTGTGCTACTCAAACCAAATAAGTATTTTGAGCATTGGGGTTTACAGTGAGAGTGTTTATTTTTTGATTAATTTAATGCACCCTTACTAAATAAACGCATTAAAAACTACACTGATTACAACATTTGACTGATAGTCAAACTATTTTAATTATTAAAATATAAACCAAAGTGCATTATTAACCGCACTGCATGAGAAGCTTCCCTCTTATTGTGCACTAAAGGAAGAATGTGAAATGAAATTAAAATATTGACGCACTGCCCTGAATCATATTTTATTCATTACAAGAGTACACTGAAAGCACCGTCTGGACAAAGAAATGCAACTGTAACAATTACCATAACTTTCGTTGGCCTGCCAGATTTGCCAGCCCAATCCTGGCTCTCACGCAAAGGCCAATTAGCTTTCAGACAGAGATCGTTGGGACGGAACGCGGGAAGCTGAACACGCTAAAACGCTTCTGGTAAAAGGGATGCCAATCATGTGCATACAGCGCTCTGCCTGAAGCACGCTGAACAACAGCCACCCATGCAGCTAATGCCGAACGCATGCTTTCTTATAGTTGCTGCTTGGTAATCCTCCGTGTGCTTCTGCAAAATGACAATTAGAGTGAAAGATTTTGCATTGTGGATCTAGGGTGGGGAATGTGTAATATAAGCAAGCAAGAAATTAGCTGTTGAAGTTGTGGCGATCTTGTCATGGCTTAGGACTATCTATCTATCTATCTATCTATCTATCTATCTATCTATCTATCTATCTATCTATCTATCTATCTATCTATCTATCTATCTATCTATCTATCTATCTATCTATCTATCTATCTATCTATCTATCTATCCATCCATCCATCCATCCATCCATCCATCCATCCATCCATCCATCCATCCATCCATCCATCCATCCACCCACCCACCCACCCCACCCACCCACCCATCCATCCATCCAAAAAAAAAAATGTTATTAAAAAAGTTACCTGGTTACCTTAAAATGATTTTTTTTTTTGTTGAGTTAATGCAATGCAGGAAATTGGTTTAATAAATAGAAACTCAAAATATTATTGTATCTGAACCACATAAAAATATGATAAATCATGAAAATAGCACAATTTGGCACATTTCCCTGCGTCATCACAAATAAAACACACACAATTACCCAATATGCTTACAAAATCTTTTAATAATATTTGAATAAAGGTTGTCAATTCTCAAAAATGTTCATTGTACTAACTCACATTTTTAATTTCAATGAAATCAAAATTAAGGCAACCAGGTAACTTATTTTTTTAAATATTTATTTACAGTGTATCTATCCGTCCGTCTGTCTGTCTATTAATTCAAAGATATTTTATTATACAAAAAAAGAAGAAGCTCCAGACAACCTGAGCTTTAAACAGCTTTTTACAGCGGATGTAGTTGAAAACACAGGTAAGTTTATCCCAACAGCCTCGATTTCATACCTGTAATTGTGCTGCTCTGAAAAAAGGTACCTAGAAATACTTCTAAAAGTTTCCATAAGGCTTCAGAAGACTTGGAATATAGCACCTACGTCATATAAATCAGTTTTATGATACGTTTTATGGTGCTTTTGCGTCTTTTTGAACATTTGACAGCACCATTACTCATTCACTTTCATTATTTTGAAACAAACTGGCAGGATTCACCTAAAAAATTCACCTTATTGTGATTTCACAGAAGAAGAAAAAGCAATGCAGGTGTGGAACAACGTGAGGGTGAGTATACAGTTGGAATACTAACATGTTTTGGAGGTAGTTAATGTGCATGGCTAACATTGGACAAGTAGTAGTTAAAAATATATATTTTATATATATATATATATATATATATATATATATATATATATATATATATATATATATATATATATATATATATATATATATATATATATATATATATATATATATATATATATATAAATATATTAATTTATTTTTTTACTGACTATTGAAATCAACCTCTGCCAAGTCTCTATCATCACCATTCATTTTTAAGATCACTGGTTTATAATTTTATTTGAAGTGCTTGCTTATTTCAACTATGCACTGACAGATATAAATAAACTGCGAAATTGCAAAAGACACAGGGTCTGCATGACTGAAAGAAGGCAAGAAAGAAAGACAGCGAGATAAACAGCTTTGCACCGAGATCAGGATTTCAATGGCCATTAAACCTCCGCCTGGCTTTAAATCACAGATATCTTTGCCTGGCTCCTCTAAGTACTCACTCATTTCAAAGCTTTAGAAGTCCACATTGTGAAGATGTTATAATTGCTTTATATTCAGAAGTCTGCTACAAATGTGTGAACATGAAATATATCAAGCTGGATGTTTAATGTTGTGCATTTTATTTATATTTCTGGAAAAAATAATATAAAATTAGATTTAACCACTAGACAGGCAGCAAGAAACCACCCAAAAGACTGTAAAATAAAGGCAAAAAAAAAGTATACAAACTATTTATATTCAAAAAAAATACATAAATCTCTTCTTTTAATACAGCGTTTTAAAATATATTAGACTTTAGTTGGATTGAAGTGTGAGTAATACTTGGTAACATTAGCTACTTAATTCTCTTTTTTGAAGTGGTCAGTATTTTGTTTGACATTACTAGCACTGAGCAATTCCGACTGCATGAGCTCTTCCTCTGAGGAATCAGAAACTGCCTCTGTGAGTAAGAGATAGAGGGACATCAAATGTACATAAAGGACTAAAAGAGATGCTTCATTCAATCAGTGGTTTGTTAGGACGCTAAACCAATTTTGAATTCTGAAAGAAGAATGTCATCTTCATTCATTCTTAAGATCAAGGATACATCTTTTGATCTTATGCATATTCTTGCATAATCTTTACCAGCAAATATTTATAAGATACTGTGACATTTTAGAAAATGTGGAAAGAAATACCCCAAACAACAATATGCAAAATATAATTTTAAAGGTGCACTGTAACCATGGGAAAGCTTGCAATAAACACTTTTTTATGATTTTTTAGCATTTAAACAAAGAAATATTATGATGAAAAATGAACAAGATGCAGAAGATGACGTCTTCTGACGTCATCAAGATGAGTTATAAAAGATGACTCCTAAATAAATAAGCTTTACATTGATGTATGGCTTGTTAGGATAGGTCAAGATACAACTATTGCTGAGATAGAATTATTAAAAAATATGGAATCAAGCGTAAAAAATTCAATAAAATATAAAAATCACCTTTAAAGTTGTGAAATGAAGTCCTTAGCAATACATATTACAACTATAATACATATTTATATATATTTACGGTAGGAAATGTACTAAATATCTTAATGGAACATGATCTTTACCTACTATTCTAATGATTTTTGCCATTAAAGAAAAATCAATAATGTATTGTTGGCTATTTCCACAAATATACCTGTGTGACTTATGACTTATTTGGTGCTCAAGAAACTTTCTTCTCATAAACCAGTTATGCTGCTATTTTTTGTTGTTGTTGTGAAAACCACGGTCCTTTGTTTGTGATTCTTTAATGCATAGAAAGAAATTAATTTGAAATATAAATCTTTTGTTGTTATAAAAGATTATACACGTCTACACTGTCCATTTGATTAATTTAATGCATCCTTGCTGAATAAAAGTATTAATTTCTTTAAAAACTAATTTGAATGATAGTGTATTTTTCAGCTTCAAAAACCAAAACCAAATCTTGACCCAAGTAACTACGTTCACCAAAACCGACGATAAATCCAACTCATCTTCATCATATTATAAAACCCTGAGGGAAGGAAGGAGCCCCATGCTATTGACTGTTTTAAGAGACAAAAACCCTTCCCCACCCATGAGAGTAACCTGACCTCATTCTTTGGTTCAGTACATGCACTCTGCTCTTGTTTATGTGCTTGGCATCTAGGAGAGCTTTATTATTTACAGCCTCAGTATATTCAATCATCCTGCAGCACAGCTACAAATACTATAAATATCAAGAGCCTGGATCAGGAGAAGTCTGAGCTCTCAGCCCAGACGAGCAATCACATCTATTCATCCGGAGATACAGGGCAACCTGAGAGCGGAGAGAAAGGCTGTCTGTGGACCGGCTGAGATCACAGTGTCCTCGCTGCAATCAAAGTATGCTGATTTGCCTTTACTTATTTAGTTTGCTTTATAAGCACAGATTCAGTTCTTGTTATTCTCTTGATGTCTCTCTCACACAGGAAACAAACGGCAAGCAAGGGCACTAGATATCAAAGCTTTGTGATTGCCCATCAAAGACATTGTGAATTAAAGGAACGTTTCCACCTCCACCTGCATCTCCATGCAACTCTTTTCTATACGACAGCCTACAAACGTCTCAGGTTACGTATGTAACCCTAGTTCCCTGAGGGAACGAGACGCTGCGTCGAAACGCTGTGAGAACGCCTCTGCGTTAATGCGTCGTGAAGCGCCTGTAGAACCATTCCATCGGAAAAAAGATCGATCGTCGGCGTGATGACGTCATCGACCGGAAGCTATAAAACGTCCGTGAAAACAAACAGGAACTAACTTCTGATAAAGCCTGAAGTAAGTGATCACGGACACGCCGGGAGTATGGCAGAGCGACGCAGCGTCTCGTTCCCTCAGGGAACTAGGGTTACATACGTAACCTGAGACGTTCCCTTTCGGGGAACTCGAGCTGCGTCGAAACGCTGTGAGAACGCTTATACCCACATCGCCATAGGACCAAGTGTCTCGTATGTGTGAAACCGAAGCGCACACGGTTACGAGAGAACCTGTGCCCCTACTGTAGATGCCAGGTCTAGCTCGTAGAACCTGACGAAGGTAGAAGGAGACGACCATCCGGCCGCGTTACATATATCATGGAGGGAAGCCCCCGACAAAAGTGCTTTAGAAGCAGCCATACCCCTGGTAGAATGTGCCCGGACAGCCAAAGGAGATGGCTGCCCGGTAGCTTCATAAGCAAGTGAAATGGCCTCGGCCACCCACTTGCTCATCCTCTGCTTGGATACAGGAGCCCCCTTCTTAGGGGGTCCGAAGCAAACAAACAATTGTTCAGTTTTTCTCCACAGGGCAGCTCTGTGGACATAAGTATCCAGTGCCCTCACCGGACACAGCAGATTTAATCTTTCCTGGTCTGACGTCAAGAATGGAGGAGGACAGAAGGCTTGTAGAGTGATGGGGCCCCGTGGGCTCGTAGGAACCTTGGGGACATAACCCGGCCTGGGATGCAGAAATGCTTTCACCATCCCAGGCGCGAACTCTAGACATGAGGGCCCTACTGACAGGGACTGAATATCTCCTATCCTTTTAAGAGATGAAATGGCCAAAAGCAAGATAGTTTTCAGGGTGAGGAACTTATCCGAAACCTCCTCCAGAGGTTCGAACGGAGGTCCGGACAAGCCCCTCAAAACAATGGCCAAGTCCCATGCCGGGACCCTCGAGTGCATAACTGGCCTCAACCTTAATGTGCCACGAAGGAAGCGTGTAATTAGAGGGTGTCTTCCCAAAGACACTCCACTGCAAGGGACGTGGACAGCACCCAAGGCCGCCACGTACACCTTAAGTGTGGAGGGGGTCAACCCTGCAGAGAACCTTTCCTGCAGGAACTCCAGCACTGTACCAACCGGGCAGTTAACTGGATCCCACTGGCGTTCTCTGCACCAAGCTGAGAAAAGTCTCCATTTCAAAGCGTACAGCTTCCTCGTGGACGGAGCTCTGGAGTGAAGGATGGTCTCTACGACCTCGGCCGAGAGACCCTCCTCTATGAGCCTAGCCCCCTCAGAGGCCAGGCCCACAGTTTCCACATCTCCGGGCGTGGGTGCAGGAATCTCCCGCCCGCCTGAGAGAGTAGATCCCTCCTGGTCGGAATCTCCATCGGAGAGCCTTCCAGGAGAGATATCAGGTCCGAAAACCATACTCGGGTCGGCCAGTTCGGGGCCACTAGGAGTACCTGGGCCCCGTCCCGGCGTACCCTCTCCAGAACTCCTGGAAGCAGAACAATCGGGGGGAAGGCGTACAGAGGCAGCCTCGGCCACTCCTGTACCATGGCATCCAGCCCCAGCGGGGCCGGATGGGTCAGAGAAAACCACCGCGGGCAGTGAGAGTTCTCCGCCGAAGCGAACAGGTCTATCTCTGCTTTCCCATAAACCTTCCATAGGAGCTCCACCACCTCTGGGTGGAGTCTCCATTCCCCGGGCCTCGGCCCCTGTCTCGACAGGTTGTCTGCTTCCTGGTTTAGGGCCCCCGGGATATATACTGCCTTGATTGACAGCAATTTCCCTTGGGCCCACAGGAGGATCCGATGTGCCAATTTGTCCAACGGACGAGACCTCAGACCCCCCTGGTGATTTATATAGGCCACCACGGACGTGTTGTCTGTTCTGACTAGTACGTGGTGGCCCCTGAGGTCGGGCAGGAACTGTTTCAATGCAAGAAACACTGCGAGCATCTCTAGCCGATTTATGTGCCAGTGCCGCTGATGTTCCTGCCATAGACCCTGGGATGAGCGACCACTCATGGTCGCCCCCCAGCCCGTGAGGGAGGCGTCTGTCGTTAGCGTTACGCGACGAACATGAGCCCCCAACACGGGACCCTGAGATAAAAACCCCGGGTTTTTCCACATGACCAGAGCACGTAGGCATCGCCGCGTGACTTTGATCGTGCGGAGCGGATTTCCCCTCGGGGAGAACCCTTGTGTTTTGAGCCACCACTGCAGTGGCCTCATGTACAGTAGGCCAAGAGGTATCACGTTGGACGCTGCTGCCATGAGACCTAACAGTTTCTGGAACTGTTTCACAGTGACGGCTCGGCCTAGCTTCTGTTCTTTGGCGGCTGCCAGGATCGACGCTATGCGTGTTGGCGATAATTGCGCCCGCATAATTATCGAGTCCCAGTTCACACCTAGAAAAGTGGTTCTCTGAGCCGGAGAAAGCACACTCTTCTTGGCGTTCAGCCTCAACCCCAGCTTCGACATATGGGCGAGAACAGCATCTCGATGCTGAACCGCCATCTGCTCTGTATTCGCTAGAATCAGCCAGTCGTCGATGTAGTTCAGTATGCGGATGCCCTGAAGACGCAGCGGCGCCAGAGCTGCATCCACACACTTGGTGAACGTGCGGGGTGACAGTGCTAGACCGAAGGGAAGTACACGATATTGGTATGCCTCTCCCCCAAAGGCAAACCTCAGGAACTTCCTGTGATGTGGAAGGATGGAGACATGAAAATACGCATCTTTGAGGTCTATGGTGACAAACCAATCCTCCGATCTGACCTGCGCTACAATCTGTCTGAGTGTAAGCATCTTGAATTTGAGCTTGGCCACCGAGCGATTCAATAGCCGCAGATCTAATATCGGGCGTAAGCCCCCATCCTTCTTCGGCACGATGAAGTAACGGCTGTAAAAGCCAGACTCCCTGCTGGGAGGGGAAACCCTCTCTATAGCCCCTTTTTGCAGGAGTGTCTCTACTTCCTGTGCCATTACCAGAGCCTGCTCCGGGCCCACCTCTGTAGGTAGGACACCGCAGAAAGGAGGTGGCCGACTTCTGAATTGAATGGCATACCCCTTTTCTACTATCTGCAGGACCCAATGAGATATATTTGATAGACGTTTCCATTCGTCTAGAAAATCTACTAAGGGAACCAGCCTCTCGAGGCTGGCCTCTGGTGTTCTTCGAGCAACAAATGCAGTGCCCTGAAGCGGCGGACCGGCAGGGAACGACTGACTTGACTGCTCGGGGACCCCCCGAAGGGGGTGCGGACCACCCTCGGGTGGCCCGCGGAGACCGACTGCGCCCCGGCATTGCGGCGGGGTTGGCAGCGCGGCCCCCCGAGGGTGCCGCAGGGAAACGGGTACCGTAGGCAGGGGTAGACACCGTTTCCCTACGGGGGGAACCACCCTCAGCGTCCTGACGCTTCTGGCGTCAGGAACGCTTCGACGAGGCCTTCTTGGCGATCAGGACTGTCCGCAGATCAGCCCTGCCCCTCGAAGGCCTCGTCTGAGAGCGCCGCCCCTCGTCCCCGCGCTGAGGGGGAGCCCGAGCGGCGACGCTCTGCTTTTGTTGTGCCCTGTGAGCTGAGCTCGTACTCGGCTTGGGCTGCCTGATGTCAGCGGCAGCCCCAGGGACCTGGACTCGGAGAGGGAGAAACTGCTTTAGCGCCGCAGCTTGTTTCTTTGACTCCTGGAACCTCTCGGTGACAGTGTGTACTGCGTCACCGAAGAGGCCACCAGGAGACAGCGGCGCGTCGAGCAGAAAGCTCTTCTCCCTCTCTTTGATTTCGGTGGGGTTGAGCCATAAATGTCTCTCCGTAGCCACCAATGCTGCCATCGAGCGGCCAACACATCTGGCCGTCTCTTTGGTGGCCCGGAGAGTTAGATCGGCTGCTGTTCTAAGCTCATTTATGACGTCACCCCCCACTTCATCGCGTCCATCTAGATCCCTGAGCAGGTCAGCCTGATAAGCCTGCATAATTGCCATGGTGTGAAGGCATGCAGCAGCCTGACCTGCCGCCGAGTACGCTTTGCCCACCAGTGCCGACGTTGTTTTCAATGGTCTGGTGGGCAAAGTCGGGGCCTTTAGGGACGATGCCGAGGAAGGCGAGAGATGGCTCGCAAGCGTCTCTTCTACCTTTGGCATCGCCCCATAACCGTAGTGCTTCAGCCCCATGATGTTGCTATAGACCGTAGTCTGAGGGCTGAACACACGGTATGATGCCGGTCTCCTCCATGATGTTGCCACCTCGGTGTGCAAATCATGGAAGAATGGCAGGCCCCGCCGCTGAGGTTCTGAAGCGCGAGCGGGCAGGAATCTTTCATCTAATTTACTAGATCGTCTCTTTCCTGCCTCAGATCTCTCTACGGGCCAGTCAATATTTAATCTGGCCACGGCTCGCGTTAGAACCTCAACGAGCTCATCACTCGCAGGGGACTGAAGTGGCGAATCTTCAGTCGCGATGCTCTCAACGTCCACCTCCTCGGAGCTGGATAGTTGGAGCACCGGCGGCTCTCTCGGGGGGGAAGAAACCGCAATGCGTGCTTCCAAGCCCCGAGAAGAACCGCTGGATGGAGCGGGTGAGGGCAGAGATAAGGCAGCGCCCGTCTCAAACCCCTCCGCAACATCCAATTGTGAACCCCACGACTGCAGCCTCCGCTCTGCCTCGGCAGCAGCGGGACCAGAGCCGCGGGGAACACGAGCCGAGGCACCCTCCTCGAAGAGTGCTCGGCGGGAGCGCAGCGTTCTCAGTGGCATACGCTCACAGTGCTCGCAAGCAGCCCCCTCGAGGGCTGCCTGGGCATGCTGCGCTCCCAAGCAGGCAACACAAAGAGAGTGTGTATCCCCACTCGTGATGTAGCGTGGGCAGGGATGAACACACCTCTTAAAGTTACTGCTTTCGCTCGCCATTTCTCTATCTATTTTATTTTCTCTTTTTTGTAAAATATATGGAATATTTAACAAAGGGTGGAAAAACTCTTTCAATAGACAGACAAA
The DNA here is from genome assembly GCF_024679245.1 of Pseudorasbora parva. NCBI lineage: Eukaryota > Metazoa > Chordata > Actinopteri > Cypriniformes > Gobionidae > Pseudorasbora > Pseudorasbora parva. Next base: position 39,179,573 of record NC_090183.1, on the reverse strand, counting down.
AACACCAAATAGACAGACAGGTTCACACAGATCGCTTACTGAAGGCACAGAAGCTAGTTCCTGTTTGTTTTCACGGACGTTTTATAGCTTCCGGTCGATGACGTCATCACGCCGACGATCGATCTTTTTTCCGATGGAATGGTTCTACAGGCGCTTCACGACGCATTAACGCAGAGGCGTTCTCACAGCGTTTCGACGCAGCTCGAGTTCCCCGAAAGGGAACCATAGTTAGGTTAGAGACCATATTGAATTTAACACGGATGAAAACTGAGATGACCTGTGAGGGATAGACTTTAGTCTTTAGAAGCCAGTGGTATGCAGAGCCTTCACGAGGGCTGTGCCAAGTGTGTGACCGCAGCGGGCCTCGTGCCTCCCCAGGGCCTCACACCAAAGTAAAGTGACAGCTGAATAGATGGTTTAAAGCTGATAGTTGAAGTTCATGTTTTTGTCCTTCGAAATACTAAAAGACATAGCTTAAAGTGAGACTATGTGTATCGTGATGCTGAACACTGTGCATTTACTGAATGAGAAGTGTGCCACTGTATGTCCGACTGATTGCACCTTATCTCATCTGTTTATTCTTTTTAGAATCGTTTTAGTTTAACTTTGTTCTTATCTTTGGTTATTGTTATTTCATGTTCATTTGAGTTAAATATGATGACTGAAAACTGGATTAGATGTAAATAGCAAGTTTGATAAAAAGGTTTGACTATGTTGAAATCTGTGGAAAGGTATGATGAGTGAAAATGGGTTTAACAAGAAGGTTATGTAAAAATCAGAAACAGGGATTGAAATGGATGCTATGAACGGGTTTGAGAAAAAAAAATGAAGAAGAGATGTTCTAATTAAGATGGTACATTAGCCTGGATGTCAGCCCACAACATTTGAGCTCAGGCAGTTCGGTCTGGACTCAATCCATAGAGGAGTGATTATGACGGAACAGAAACTGTTCGGACCAGTGAAATCCTCAGGGCGGGCTTTAGATGACGATGGACAGATGATAAACAGTAACATAATCATCCACGGAGTGCTAAACGTAGAGCTTGTTTGTATATGCATTCACCTTTAGAATTTCTCTCAGAAATGATGATCATGTCGGCAAGTAACTGTGTATCCTTAAATTCTTTTTTTTTTTTTTTTACAACACCGGCAAAGATTGTTTATTCCAGCGCACGCGCAGACAAGGTTGCCAAGTTTTTCCTGTAGCTCAACTAGTAGAGCATCGCGCTAGCACCGCCAAGGTCATGGGTTCGATTCCCAGGGAAAGCAAGAACTGACAATAATGTAAAATGTGTACCTTGAATGCAATGTAAGTCGCTTTGGATAAAAGCGTCTGCCAAATGCATAAATGTAAATGTAAATGTAAATGTTTTACAACAAAACCTGCCAAATACTAGCCCAAAACAAGCCCAATAGCTCTTGGGGGGTTCTCCAGAAAAAAATGGCTTTTGGGGGGCAAAATGTGTGTTGTTTTGGCAAGGTTGCCTGCTAAAATTTACATTCCTGGGTCTATATATCACATAATTGAGGTTGCTTCAACCCGCAGACATGGAAAACAACCCGCGAAAAAAAGCAGACTTGGCAACACAGTGCAGAAGAGTTCTGTTGGCATTTGACAATTACGTTATGCGTTGCTTTGTTGCTCTGATTGGTTGTTGGTCTATCCAATTGAGGTCTTTCCTGGTTGGGTTGAAACACGCCCCATAATCACAGCCCAATGGAGCAGTATCAGACTCATTCTGACTAGGAATGAGTATGACCACGTCAGGCTAATGGTACATGTATGTAGACTCTAAACTAAAGAATGTTTTAGTATTTTTTTCAGACCACTATTGTGCAACTGTCCATTTTATTTAATGCTTTAATTATCTTTACAACTGTTTTAATTATCCTTGTTCATACACATGGTATTCTTTTTTTCTCATGCATGTTACCACTATTTTAATTTTTTAATTAATATGTAACACACTTTGAATTGCCAATGGGTATGAAATGTGCTATACAAATAAACTTGCCTTGCCTTGCCAAAAATGTATTGAAAAACATCGCTGGTTGTTCTCTCGATACTATAGCAACAGTAGACCCTCCGGGAGCCTCGCACATCAAGTTCACACAGGGCCTTAGACCCCCTTTGCGACGGGCCTGGTGGCACACACCTTACATTGGGGGTAAAATTCTGGCGGTGGCTGCAACCCTTAAAAAAACAAATACTAGCAGGGAAAGAGTTAAAAGTGCACGTGACTCATCCGCTCTGCACTGTATGAAAAATACCTGTGTGAAGATTCTTTAAAAATCATTTTTCATGTTTCACAGGAATCAAAACAATAGCATATGGGATTGGAACAAAATATGGGTGAGAAAATTAAAATGTCTTTCTTCTTTTCATTTCTGGATAAATGCACCGACACGTTCTGCAAGGATAAATCCCTGGGGTATCCCACCATTTGTCATTAAGACTGAAATCCACAGAAACCAAAGTATGTTTCGCTATAATTTAAATGCCTCAATTGTGAGCGTAAATATTAATATTTAATTGGAAGAATCCAGATACAAGCATAAATAATGTTCTTCTTTAACCTGAATATATGAACCTTTGTTTGAACTTCAGGAATTTCAAGAACACGAAAAACCATGTTGTGACCTTAGTGCATCTGAACGCCGCAGTAAGATATGTCTAAAACTACAACCATAAAAGAAGAGTTTAGTAAAAAACTAATAATAATTCCGTGACTAAAGAAAACAATTTGCAGAATGATGTTCAGTTGATGGGCGCAAAGAAACACATTGGGGTCCAAAGCTGTTTTGACAAAACAAAAAAACAAAAAATGATGAGAGAATTTTCATTTTATGGTAAAGTATCTCCTTTAGATCTATAAAGGATGCTGCTAAGAGCTGCTCAGTACACAGTAAGTATCAAACAAAGCTAGTTACATAACCCAATCCTGGAAGTCAATCAGAGATGCCGAAAGCTTCATTATACTGACATCATTTAGAAATTCTTCTGACAAGTCTGGTATGCCTGGCCAAGTCAAAGAAAAGGGATCCAACATTCTTCCAACGCAGCATGAGCAGACATGAATATTAAAGACTCGCCTCCTATCCAACCACATACAGATTTCTATAACAGTCATTATCATGCAAAGAGATGAGACGGTGCTAGAGGGTGACATAAGTACAGACACAAAATAATAGTGCTGGCATATTGTCAAATGAATGCATTTATTACCACTGTAAGCCAGCCAAAATGTGTTTACGGCCCTCGTTTGATATGTTCTTTTTTAAAGAAAAGTCTCTTATTGCGGTGATATTTTCCCGACGCGTTATTTCATAATGACTTCTGAAAGATGCTTTTGGCCATCTCATGACACTCATCTTTAATATTGCTTTCACTTGTAGCTTTCTCCTTATTCGATGAAATGAAACACACCAATTTCTTGCCGCTGAAAGCATCCAAATATCATCAAGGATAATTAAGTTCAAAGGAATAATAACAACTTTGTCTCAGTTTGAGGCGAGTTGCGTAACCACGTCCGGACTGAAATAACATGAATGCCGAAGCAGAATGACTGACCCATTTCACCTTGCTTTTACATCCACCTTTGATGTCCTGAGTGCTCGGCTCTTCAACGGCCAGCATGGGTGTTAGCAAAAGAATCGCAGTGCGGAATATATTTAAGAGAACATGCTGAGAATGTCTTTTATATGTATGCCTCCAATTCAGCCAACCTAATGAAAGCAATTCGGTATGATTAGTCAAAGTTATCCCCCTTAATAGGGAGGACTTATCACCTTGACGGTGCACACAAGACACAGAGGCAATAGTAATCTAACCAACCTCACTGGCATAAAGAACAACCAGTGAACCTTTGATATTTGGGTCTTTCGTTTTACTCAAACCCCATCTAAGAAATAAATATACAGCATGGTACATGGTATAACATTTTGATGTTAAAATTATAGATATAGTTTTAGTTATTTTTTATTTAAGTGCAAAAGTGGTGGGTGACAGCTCAATTCATACTTGTTTTTTTGTTTTCCTGCGGGAAAAACAAACAAAAACAAAACAAAGAATCTCCATGCAGCTCTTTTCCATTCGACAACCAATTTAAAGCATGTCTGGCAACCTCCAAAAAGGATCTTAACCAAAAATGTATGGACCTATTGGTATTTGTTAGCCTAATAAGCCAGACCCACATCAAGATGTTTGGTCTGGAAACTCACCATTGACAGGGCTCAATCCAATGGGGCGACATAAACGGCTGTCTTTCAAACTCCCTCTGCACGGCGTGCACACAATTGGATAGCGCTACAACCAACCGTGAACCAGAGCTAGTTAAAAGATTAAACTTTCTCCATATCCGGTTGTTAAAACTCTGAACACATCTTCCTTTCTTAAGAATGACTTCAGTGCCGTTCTTTGTTCTTTTCTCAGAGAAAAGCTTAACTCCAAGGGCCCTATCTTGCACCCAGGGCAATTGACTTTGTACACCGACGCATGTGTCATTCCTATTTTGCACCCGCGCAAAGTGCGCTTTTCCCTCCACAGAAGCACACCGCTTAACTAGTGAATGAACTTGCGCTCCCTGGGCGGTTCAGCGCAAAAAAAGGAGGCGTGTTCCGGCGCAAACAATCCCTGGTGCTATTTTGCTGTTCCATTAAACAATTGCGCCACTGACCAGAAAAAACCTAGTCTAAAGTCAGTGGCGCGTTGCGCGTTGTTCATTATGCTATTTTAAGGGCGCATGATGTGAAAAAAAGATGTGAAAAATTAGGCATAAATCTAGCTTACAAATTATTCAGGCTAATTGTAGAAATTAAGTATCAGACCTGTTTGCCCAATAGTGGCAAGACATATATGTATATAAGGACATCTGACAAAATTGGTTTGTCCGTGAAGAACCAGGAAAAAAAAAATCGACTGAAAAATTAAAAAAACTGTTTAACCAACGCCTGTTTAACCGACGCTATTTTGGGTGGGTTTCTCCCATCCCCATACAACACAACTTCTCTGTCTTTCACTGCTCTTACAAGAACATCAGTCTCATTGGCTGTGAACCGCTCCTGGTGTGCGCCTTGTAACCACACCTATGAATAATGAAGCCAAACCACACCTATGAATAATGAAGTTACTTCAGACCAACCCATTTTAGATTTGCGCCGGGCGCAAGAGCCATTTATCCCGCCGGGAAAATAGCAATAGCGCCGAGACCCGCCCACAAAGTTACTTGCACTTCGCGCTTTGACACTTGCGTTTCAGATCGTTAAAATAGGGCCCAAAGTCTTCCAGTCGCGGTCAAAGCTGATTCGAAAGACCGCCGCCGTTCCCCAGCTTCTGTGTTTACTAGAAGAGAAACACGCAAGTGCAACTCTGCCGTCACTATGTTAAGCCCCGCCCACCGACTCTATACACAATGTGATTGGCCCGACCAGAGTTTGGCGTTTACAGCTCAGAAGAGTATTGAGAGTTGCTAGATGACACTCACGGGCAGATTAGATTTGCTGTCGCTAGGGTGCGTCTAGATTTCTAGGCTAGGTATTTGTATAATTCACTCTAAAAAATGCTTGGTTAAAAATAACCCAAGTTGGCTTGAAAATGGACAAACCCAGAAATTGGGTTGTTTGAACCCAGTAAATAGGACCCATTAAAACAACCCAATTTCTGGGTTTGTCCATTATCAACCCAACTTGGGTTGTTTTTAACCCAGCAATTTTAAGAGTGTAAGTATTATTTCTTATTACTGGTAATTGTAACCTATTGTAAATTAAGTATTGTGATTATTGTGTTATTTCCATCAAGAGGTGTGTACATTGTTGATCAAGATGTTGTATTGACAACGCAAGAGTCCAGCACTCTGTCAAGTCTCCTCAAGCACATCCCAAAGACTTTCAATGAAAGGTCTGGACTTCATGCTCCCTCCCAACCATTCTTTCACAATTTGAGCCTGATGAATCTTGACATTGTCGTCCTGGAATATGGTCGTGATGGGTCTTCCTACATGGTTGTTTGAGAAATTAAAAGCTATACACTCCAATTAGGGTTAGAAGAACTGTTGCCAAACATATAACATCCTAGAAACATAATACAGTTTCAGTTATTTTCATTAGCATAATTCTTTGATCCGTGATATTTCATTTCTGATATCAACATTCTTGCTTCATTACTTTTGGAGTGCGGCCACTTGCACTACACCGCTGTCTATCCTGACGCATTTGTAAAAAAACAGGAAAAAAAAAAACACAACTTGCTCATACAAGGAGAGAGAACTTTGCCAATATGAGATCCTCCATATTAATGGGGTTTCAAAACTTTTAATGCATAAAAAGTAGTCTCAAATGTGGTTTCATCTGCCTATAGGAAGATAAGCCTGAATGAGGATAGCAGAGGTTTAGCTGGTCTGGGGATGTCATGCTCATTTAAATATATCAAATGTAAAGCCAGGTCTTATAATATATTCCAGAACACACAGCAAGACTGGGCGAGATAAAGGCTGAAGGACAGTTGCTTCTGCCATGGCTGAAGGTTTTATGAAAACAGGCTTCTGGCTCCTGTTAAGGCTACTGTCACTCAAATCTTATCTCTAGGTGAATGAGACACTGTCCTTACGGGGACCCGCTAAGACCTGTCCAACAGAAGATGGTGATTATTTGAGAAGATGCCAGTTCTAGATCTATGCTCTGTCAACTCTAGTTTGAAGAGCGTGGTATCCATCTACTCAAGGTCATGTCAGTGGGAGAACCAGCCCGACATCTCTGTTATGGCACTGAGAGCACAGAAGGATCCCTGGAGAAAGCTGTAGCAAATGGCAAACATGTGACAAAAGCCATAGCAAGAAAAAGATGCAAAATAACAATGTCAATTCTAGACTTGATAGCGAAGCTAACTAAGCAGGTCTATTATTACCAGCTTTTTTATTATTATATTGAATGCATACGCAATGCATAATAAATGTAATAGGCATACAGTATTTTTATTTTTGTCATCCAGTTTTACACACTACTTTTCTACTCTGTATGTACACCCCATTTAGACTCAACCACAATAATGAGTCTCTACAAAACAATAAATTCAATCTGGTATTCCAGCACAACATGCACTCAAACTACCTCTGGAAATCGGATTACCGTTGTGTCGTGGAGAGCATTTCCATTTGGTTTTCTCATGTTTGGATAGCCAGCAGCTCAGTAAAAATCACATCAAGTGATTACATTTGCCTAAATACTACCCTGATTCTTTTATTTTTTTAAAACAACAACAAATAATTGTAAGTAAAGAAAATTATAATAATTAAATGTAACAAAGTTAACCTCAAATAAAACAGTATTGGAAAGATTATGCCATTTTCAAACATTTTAGAGCTTTGACACAACAGGCAAATGCTCACAATAATAAAATCTAATAAAAGCTGGTCTGTGACATGTCTAATTACCTAAACTCATCATGATTAAAACAAAACAAAAAAAAACATGAACTAACACCCTATGGGGTATGGGTGACATCAACCAAAATGGTAAGTAAATTCAGAGGCAGATCAAGTTATAATGAAAGACAAACATATCTCTTTGCAAAGATATTTTGCACTGGTGAATTGTGTATAACGACCAGTGTCCTCATTCTTAAAGCTTTTAAGAATCTTCTCAGAAAGCTCCTAATTTACTTTCAAAACTTATATGCAGGAGTCTTAGCTTAAGAGTGATTCAGGATTAGCCTGTGGTCATACTCAATTCTAGTCAGAATATGAGTCTGAAACTGCTCCATTGGGCTATGATTATGGGGCGTGTTTCAACCCAACCAGGAAAGACCTCAATTGGATAGAGCTACAACCAATCAGAGCAATGGAGTGACGCATAACGTTAGTTGTCAAATGTCAACAAATCTCTACTGCACAGTGTTGCCAACTCTGCGGTTTTCTCGCGGGTTGAAGCGACCTTAATTATGTTATATATAGACCCAGGAATGTGAATTTTAGCAGGAAACCTTGCCAAAATAACACACATTTTACCCCCCAAACGCCATTTTTTTTTCCCCGGAGAAAAATGAAATTTTACCTGTTTTACTGTACTATCTCTCACTCTCTCACTCCCACACACACACACACACACATACACACGTTTGTTTGTGTGACATATGGGGCCTCTCCATAGGCGTAATGGTTTTTATACTGTACAAACCGTATTTTCTATCCCCTTACACTGCCCCTAAACCTACCCATCACAGGAAACATTCAGCATTTTTACTTTCTAAAAAAAAAACTCATCCTGTATGATTTATAAGGATTTTGAAAAGTCGGGACATGGCCAGTGTCCTCATATTTCACCCTCTCCTTGTAATACATATGTCATACCCATGTCATTATACACATTTGTGTCCTCATATGTCACAAACACACACACACACACACACACACACACACACGTCGAGGCATGGACTCCACTAGACCCCTGAAGGTGTGCAGTGGTTACTGGCATCAAGCAGCAGTTCTTTTAAGTCCTGTAACTTGTGAGGTTTGGCCACCATGGATTGGACTTGTTTGTTCAGCACATCCCACAGATGCTCGATTGGATTGAGATCTGAGGAATTTGGAGGCCAAGTCAACACCTCAAACTTGTTGTTGTGCTGCTCAAACCATTCCTGAACCAGTTTTGCTTTGTAGCAGGGCGCATTATCCTGCTGAAAGAGGCCACAGCCAGCAGGGAATACCATTTCCATGAAAGGGTGTACATGGTCTGCAACAATGCTTAGGTAGGTGGTACGTGTCAAAGTAACATCCACATGAATGGCAGGACACAAGGTTTCCCAGCAGAACATTGCCCAAAGCATCACTCTGCCTCTGCCTCTCTGCAGGCTTGCCTTCTTCTCATAGTGCATCCTGGTGCCATGTGTTCCCTAGGTAAGCAACGCACACACACACAAGCACCTGGCCGTCCACATGATGTAAAAGAAAACATGATTCATCAGACCACCCTCTTCCATTGCTCCGTGGTCCGGTTCTGATGGGCACATGCCCGCTGTTGGCGCTTTCGGTGATACACTGTGTATTCTGACACATTTCTATCAGAACCAGCATTAACTTCTTGAGTAATTTGAGCTACAGTAGCTTGTCTGTTTGATCGGACCATGCGGACCAGCCTTCGCTCCCCACATGCATCAATGAGCCTTAGCTGTCCATGTTTTCTTTTTTTTGGGACCACTTTTGATAGATACTGACCCCTGCAGAATGGGAACACCCCACAAGAACTGCAGTTTTAGAGATACTCTGACCCAGTCGTCTAGCCATCACAATTTGGCTCTTGTCAAACTCGCTCAAATCCTTACACTTGCCCATGTTTCCTGCTTCTACACATCAACGTTGAGGACAAAATGTTCACTTGCTGCCTAATATATCCCACCAACAGGTGCCGTAATTTAGAGATAATCAGTGTTTTTCCCTTCACCTGTCATAATGTTATGCCTGAGCGGTATATATATATGTATATGTATTCTTTACTTTTTATTTACGATGCTGTTAATGTTGTACTTAATGTATTTGATAGGAAATAAACAGAGACACAATAAGGTTCTGAAATGACTGTAATTGAGTGATCACTTTGCTTATAGAAGTTTGTGAAAGACCCAAATCATCACTGCTGAATAGTTGTAGTTTTCCATTTGCCAAACATGGTAATGTACAGATTACTTCCATTTCTGGCGCTATGGCATTTCTGTCTGAGATATGTTAGCGTGTCTCTAATAAGATCTGTCACAAACATGATCCCGTCATGATCTAACATGTAGTGTCTTATTAACTCACTCATGCATTGTGTGCAACACTTTTCTTCTCCCTCCTTGCGTTTCATACATTTTATCCGCTGCTAAAAGTCCTCATCCGTACTCCTATCAATTTTGGACCTTAAGACCTATTTTAAGGGTTCAGATGCTTTCTGAATTACTTTCTTCTTTACTAAGATTTATTTTATTTCATTTAAAAGGAAACAGCCACCTTTCTAAGAATCGTCTTAGAATTTTGTAACTAAGAGCTATTCTTTGCATTAAGATTCTTCATGAATAAATGCCCAGGAACATGTACTGCAAGTTAATTTAATGTCAACATTAGGAGAATCACCACATCAACCAGATTAACACCTACAGGCATATTCAAATGTAAAAAGAGATCAAAAACACTGCAAAACATTCTTCCCACAACAGGTCCAAAACAGGCCCAAAACAATTTTTACTTCTTGATGTGTGACATTGTGGGACCTTGGGATGAGCTGTGCTTCATAGTTTTTTGATTAATGACAAATGACAAAAAACTGCTTTTTGTCAGATGGTTTGACAATCCCATGCGCCGCCACTGAAGTATATTTAAATCAGACTGTGGAATAGTTCAGTTGTCACGGTAGTACTGAAACTAGTCATGAAAATAAAGGTCATGAAACTCTAAACACTTCCTGCTAATTTAAATAGCATTTAAGCAGGTGTACACAAAACGATAAAGGTTTGCAGAAAGGAGTTTGCATCTAGTGTCTTTTCTTTAAACACACTTCAAAAGACTCTATAATAAACTCTGGTGCCATTCCTCACGTAAAAGACCTTTTAAAAATAAAACATGGCCAATGTCAGCAGTGTATTAATGTTAGTTATATTGTTTCTTCTCATATTGACTTGTTTAGGTGTGTTTTATGCTGCCATAAATGGGACTAGCCTGATTAATGTGTGTGTGTGTGTGTTGATCAGACTAGTCCCTTTTACCTACATGGAAACACAGCTATATATATTATATTATCTCCCTCCACCTCCTCCAGATTCACCTGTTTAGATCTGCTATGGGGATTTATGTATATGTATATCTACATCAGCAGCAGCATATTTTATGTGTATCTAATGGCAATAGCAAGTCCATACAGACTTACTCCGCCAAGACCAAATACATTAACACAGCCATATTCATTAACATGCCAAAACTGAGAGTTGTCATGATTGAAATTAACTTATTTTGAATTGCACTTAATTTAAAAAATATGATGACTTGTGTACTTACATTATCCCAAATGTTTCCAAGAATGTTTACATCCAGAGAAATAAGCCTTTTTTTTTTTTACCAAGATACGAACCATGTCCATGTGTCACCTATCAATGACATCATACCCACATTACCTTCTATTTCCGTTTATATTTTGTAGAAACCATGGAAACACCAGAGACACTTTAATAGGCCGGTGAGCAACTGTTTGGATACAGTTACAGACAAAAAAAGCTGAATCATAGCTCAACACATTTAATATTATTGTTTGATTCTCATTTTCTTGATTTACCGCACACACCATGCTTTACCATGACTAATATCGATCTAGCTTACAGCAGTGTGCAGCAAGTGTGATATAGTAGCCGGTGAGTAAACGCACTGAGTAATGATAGTACATTATTTTTAAAGGTGTCATGAACTGGCTTTTAAAAAAAATGTATACTGTTGTCTGAGGTCAACTAATGATGTTTGTGTGGTTTTTACATTCAAAAGCATCATAACTAATAAGTAATAGGCTATTTTCTACACTGGTTTTGAGGCTCTCTCCTGAACGCTGGGCTTTGATGGGCGTGACGCACTGGAGACTTGAAAGTAAACGCCCACAGCTAGGATTGGATAAGATTTGCATATTTAATGAGCTTCAGCTCCCCTGTCAGTTCACATGAGGGAGGGATTGTTTTGAAAGCAGCAACCGGAATGATTCTCTCGATCACAGGGCTCATAAACATCTTTATAAAACAGACACAATGATTTATTTCTCATTGACCAGTGATTGATAGGAATATATATATATATTTTTTTTTTTACATGGCCTGCCCAATCGGTGGATATAAGCATGAACCGCGCGCATGCACGTGTCTGGTCATGATCTTCAAATGTCAAGTCAAGAGAGAGTGAACAGTGCAGATCAAGAAAGGAACATTATTTCACTATTCGAGATTCACTGGCCTGCCGATAGGCTTACGTTTTGGTAGCCCGTCTGAAAAACACAGCCCTGGGACGCTGGGCTTTACGAGCCCTGGCCCATACATGTCTGAGTCCGGCGTGTTCAAGGTATGTTTTGTTAGACACGTACACGAATCAAAACGATCTATAACAATGTGATACTATCACATATAAAAAGACGTTTTACTCACATAAGTGTGTTGCACCATTCCTGTCGGATCCAATATAAAAGGCAAAGCGTTGTGTTTTAGGGTGCGTTCACACCTCTAGTTCGTTAATTTGATTCGTTTGGTCCGGACCAAAAAACAAAAACAAAACAAATGTTTTAACAAATTTGTTAAAAATGCCCGCTTAGCGTTCACACGGGCATTTTTAACAGCAAACCTAAAGTTACCGAACCAAAGGCACAGGGAGACGGTCACAACCTGATTGGTCGGCTTATATGACGTAGGAGCTCGTTTACCGAACATTCAAAACAATGCTGTGTGCGGATTACACGCGCGGGCATTTTATGCGTGTAACACATATGGCATTATTTTTTACCAGAGAACTCATGAAGAGCTCATGAAATGCGCAAAACATTCAAAACAACGCTGTGTGCTGGATTAAACGCGATCATTTTATGCGTGTACATGTGGCATTATTTTTACCCGCTGAGAACTCATGAAGAGCTCATGAAATCTTCAAAACATTCAAAACAGCAGCAGGATTTCCTCCGTTGTGCAGAAAAGAGACGGGTGACTCTTATGCAAAAGAGACGGCCGTTCTGTCGTCTGTGCCTGCTAATAATGGGCAACACAGGAACTTTGATGACAAGAGCCAGGTATGCTTTTTGTGTGTTTTTTCTAGCATTTTCGAAACATGCTCGTCTGACCAAATATTGATTAGGCACTTCCTCGTTGCTCCACGTTTGCCCTGTAACGTTAAAGTTACTCATTTTGGATACACCGATCTTTCCGCGTCGTCAAATCAGCATTATGCGTCGCATCTTGTGACATTATACGTCCGGTTTTTGGTCCGTTTACATGTCTTTGGTCCGTGTTGCGTTCATATATCAATCGAACCACACCAGAGTTCGTTTGGAAGCGGACCGAGACCCATCTTTTAAGCGGTCTCGGTCCGCTTGTTTGGTGCGCACCAGGGTTCGGATGGCAGCGTTCACATATGTTCAAAATAATGAACCGCACTAAACGAGCAATCGCACCAGGGTTTGTTTTAATCGAACCAAACATGACAAGTGTGAACGCACCCTTAATCTCAATATGTCTGCAAATCCAGCATTATTATTATTATTATTATAATAATCTTTTGACTCTTATTAGCAATTGGTCCAGCGGCCTTGCTCAGCTCCCAAAGCACTCGTTCCTCCTTTGCTTCATACTAAAGTAACGTTAATAATCTCATCCATGAGCATGATTTCTGCCCCAGTCCCATCCTGATTATTTTCCACCGGCTGTGAGGTGAAGATGACATCTCCCATGAATCCACGCTCAATCTAAGCATCATCAAGCTACGTCTATGTTTTTAAAGGTGACCTCTAGCGACAAAAAACCCCTAAATATTATGCCTTTAATTCTTCAAATACAATTTCAAAATATTATTCTGCATCTTGTTTGCTGCCTCGATTCAAATTCATTAATTGGCATTCTCAATTCCTGCTCAATTCAGCTTTGATTGGTGCACAACCCTAATGTTTGAAAATCTTCACCACCTGTCAAAGTCAGGCAGATCCGGCAATGTTTAACTTCAACTCTGATGTGGATTTCCACAGGAATTACCATCTGCATTAGAGCCCTGCGCGTGCCTTGATCCGTGCAGTCCCGCTGTGTTGACTGCACCATGTGGCAGAGGTCTCAGTGTGCTCTGACCCTCTCTGTGTTTACTGCACTTAACCATCTGGCTGCATCTGAGCAGCAAGGTCAGCTCTTAGACTCATTCAGACTTACATTCCTCCTGCAACTTCACTGTGTGGAAAAAAATTATAATCCACACAAGTTTGCACAAGAATTACATGGTGAAAACAGAGAAATTGCTTCTGACACTATTATTTTTTGTAACAATGTACTTTCACTGTTCATCAATTTAATACATCATTGCTACAACAACAACAAAACTTTCAAACAGTAGTGTTTATAGCATACACAAGTGGTACATCCCCGATGTCTCTGGACACACGGCGGGACTTTGTTGTTGCAAATTCTCAATCAACCACAACAAACCAATGGACTCACATAACCATCAGAACGCAGAGCGAAAACCGCACACACTTCACTTCCAAAGGTTTAAAATTAGTCCTTGAAATCAACTGGTTCTGGACAATAATAAACCGAAATCTAATCAACCCTGCTATTCTCAAACAACGAGATCGAGTTTCCACCATCGGATTTTTTGCGCCGCTAGCTGGAGGGAGCTCAGGTAACCCTCCTCATTACATTAACAGACACAACCAGTCTGCCCTGTAACTTATACATTATGCAAAGTGACAAGCATATTTGTTTGGGGCACATGGGATTGATATGTGTGTAGACGAAATTGCACTCGCTCAAGCCGAGACGGTATTTATAATTCATATCCTCTTGCTGTTTTACACCAACAAAAGCTGAATGAGATTTTAGTGCTTAGAATTAGATGAGGTCTAAAATCAACATTACATGAGACTCTCTCCACTCTAGCAGAGAGGAGGGATTATTGGTGGAAGACAATTATATAATTGAAACAGCGTTTTTGTTTCTGCTCCATTAATAGCGGTGGGGTTTAGTCCATGCTAAAAACCTCAATTATCTTGTTGTCAGTAACAGCCCACAAGGAAGTAATACAGGCTTTATAGATGAAGGGTCGATGTAAGCTCTTAAGCATTTTAGGCACATTGTGAATCACATTATGCATATTTAAGCATCCAAAATGTGCAGACACGAGGTGCAAAATATACATTCATACTAATAAATCCAAGTAACTGCTCTTATAAAAGCAGCAGGGTATGTATTACTATTGAATCCAGAGCAGGCTAAGCCCAGAACTAAAGTCCCTCAAGCTATCATTAGCTTTTCATTGTTACAATAAAACTGGTAAAAAAGTATGAAATGGTGAAAATGAAGAATACATGATTCTTAAATATTGTAATATTTAATCTAACAGTAACTAACAGTCCTGCATTGATTCACTCAAAGCTTGGTTTTCAAGCTGAGAACATAATCCTAAAAAAGCAAAAGTGCAGTAATGTGCAGAAGCTTCCAGCAGCTTTGGACTGTTTGTACACCCAAAGACTTTTCTTTCCTATATTGACATATTTCCTATTGAAACAGGAATTTGGATCTGGACATATTGATTTGACCTTTTACCTATGTATACTTTAGTTTAAGTCATAGCTATACAAAACAATGGCTCATTTAGCCATTTGGGAGCATTTTTCTCCCTTGATAATCACTCATTTCAGTGTATTGTGACAAAATATTTAATATTTTATAATATTATATAATAATAAAGGTTTAACCAGTTTACCTCTTAAAAGCATTAAAATGTACTTTTTCTTACAAACCCCTGCCACATTTTTTTTAATTAAGCATGAGGATTTGGAATATTTAAAGCTTGAGGATTTAAGTGAGACATTTAAGACATGAATAGAATTAGTGAGAAATAAAATTGGTATTATAATATAAGACTCTTCCCCACCACTGACAGCATTTTTTTGTCTTTCCATGTTTTCAATTTTATATTGTCACAGGGTGTTTTGGTTTTGTTTCATGTTTTTAGGTTTTTATGTTCACTGTCATGTTGTCATGCACTTCCTGGTTTTGTCATGTGTTCCCTGGTCATGTGACTATACCCTCATGTGTTCCTGCCTCATGTTCCTGTGTCATGTTGTCATTGGTCGTTTCTCAATACCAAGTATGCAAACTTGTGACTTGTGTCCTTGGTACTTCAAACTTGCCAAATTCAACTCGCAAGAACGAACTCTAGAGGAAGGGAGGAATCGTCATTAATCTCTATTGTGAATCGTCATCAGTCGCTGGTCAAGTACTGTTCCAATTCAAAGTTCACATCTAGCCAAGTACAGTTATAATCGCCGGATGCGTCCTTGATCCTCCCCTTTTATCAAGGATGCATCGAGAGGTGACTTGTGGACTTCAGACAGACCGGTATCCTAGAATGCATCTCAGACCGAACAGCAAGGGCAACAGCGGACGAAAAAACCCGCACAATGAAAAAATACTACATTTAATTTGTCACAAAATGTAGTTTTAAGACTTTTTCAGGCAAGAATGCAGTTGTTTAAAGCTCAAATGGTTTATTTATAAAGAGAGCGCCTATTTGGCAATTTGATCTAGCGTTTTCGGAGTTGTGAGATCCAGTCGCTCCAGCGGGTGATCAGCACTCGTTAACCCGCTGAGAGCAGCCTTTTCTCGGCTAGACCTTCTGACGTTTGCCGCTGGCTCTGATGTCTTTGGTGGTTAAACATGAAATATAATTTGTCTTGTTTAGATCTAACGAGCGATCTTTGGTCTCATTAATCTATAATTTATTCCCTGACAGACCGTTTTGGCTGATGGCAGAGTGTTTTTTATTTTATTTTAGGCTATTAACATAACCGTTGTAGATATCACTGACTGGACTGTTCACTTATTTCTTCTATAGCTTCTTATACCATATACCTTTTATTTATACTCTTATATCATTGATCACACATAAACTGACATTTGACAAAAAGAGACTGTTTTATGTCATATTTCATTTTATTAGAGTGAAAATCATATGCACACTTGTCTGAACCACATATTATTATTATTATTATTATTATTATTATTTAATGTAAACGATAAGAGGCAGGGTTTGTTTTATTTCGTTTTGTTAGATACATGCAGTGAAGATAATGCATTACCTGCACTACATTTGTGTGGCTATAATATCATATTTTTTTATAGTGAAAAAAAATGAAAAGAGGCAGAGTGGTGTTTTATCATATATTTCGTTTTATTGTAGCCTAAAGTATACATATAGCATATAGGCCTACACTTTCAGTGACACTATGAAGAACGCTGCTGTTATCAGATCAGCCTGACTTGACTTGTGTCCTGCCGTCCTCGGGAGTTTGTTCTCCAGTCAAACTTGACAAGCCTGAATTACACAGACGCAATCCGTTCGCGTACTTGGTATTGAGAAACGTATATTCTATGCTACAATAAAACAAAATATGTCATAAAACACAAGCTGTGTTTTTTTTCTTTTTTTCTTAAAAAAAAAAAATTCATAAAAAAAAAAAAAAAAAAACGTAATCATTTTAGGCTACAATAAAACATGTCATAAACCACCACTTTCTTCATATCTCCGAAAGAATTGCATCCTTCATATCTCCGAAAAGTCTTTAGTTTTATTATATTTATAAAAGAAATATAGGCTTTACCGATTCTTTCCGGAAAAAAAACGAGCGGCTGGAGGCGTATCGTGTGGGCGGAGCTAAAGAATGACGAGCACGCACAAAGCGGTGACGTCCTCAAGCGTGGAGAAGAAAACGCTACCCTAAATAAACCATGGCTATCAATCAGATTAAACTAATACATATGTGATCCAGAATCAAATCCGGAGGCTGAAATAAATTGAACAGGAGAAGCAACAACATGGATGTCCGTCTCTGTGGTATGTACTGTATTTAGTGGCCTGCCAACATTTGTGTGTGTTTACTCGCAGTTTATGAGGACATGACTCGGTTTATGGACTATTGTATGCGACTAAACCTTAGCAGTAGCAAGCAAAACGGTTTTGCGCGTCAGGCTAGTGTAACGTTATACATAGAACAACAATCGAGTAACCGCGCATTTGAATGACGAAGCATGCTTTGTGAGAACAAAATAAACAAACTGACACCTATGGTTTTACAATAAACAAACTGACACCTATATTGGTCAGCTAAACAAATGTATTTTAAACACACACCATAGATCGCATGCTCCATTGATAAATTAACTAACGTTATACACGATCGTGTTGTTTACTGATGTTTACTAACGCGACGATAGCCAACAACATAGACATTTGAAGCAGTTTTACTCACTGCCTGTCTCCAAAGCAGGACCGAACCTTTATCGCTGGGACCGCCGCGTCAAAAACACACTTCTTTGGTATGATTTGGTGAAGTCCTGTGACAGCAGTGACCGCGGAGATCCAATTTTGCGACACGACTGAAGCGATGTTGTGAAGCTTCCCGTCATTTCTGCATTCAAATCGGTTCAAATGCAGCGCTGCCTTCCCGGAATGCTGTGCTGAAGCGTTGAAGTCGCTTGATGTCACCCATAGGAATAAAGTGGAGCGCGGCGCGACAGAAGTGTTGCACGGATGAGTGGATCTGCACCTTGAGAGCAGTGTTTATGGGCGTGCATTTGCTCTCTCGCTTTAGTCACGCGCGCGCACCCTTCCGGGAGAAGAGCCCGTACGGCCCATACAAGGACCTTCAGCTCTGTCGACGTCAAGCTGAGCCATACTCAAAAAAAACTCTCCAAAACTTGTGAGAAACCGGAAGGAGTATTTTTAACACAGAAATACTCCATCAAACGTCCAACATTAGTTTGGGGCGGATCAAGGACACATACAGGAATTTTAACCGTAGCCTGCTTGGCTAGATGTGAACTTTGAATTGGAACAGTACTTGGGCAGCGACTGATGACGTTTCACATGTCCATGAGAACACAAGTACAGACAAGTACACATATTGAGAAACGGCCATTGGTTTATGGGCTGATCCTCGTTCACAGGTGTTCCTTGTCTTGTCATTAGCCCATTCGTGTATTTAAGCCCTCATGTTGCCATAGTCTTTGTCTGATATTAATTGTTGTAACCCGCTAGTTGGTGAGTCCATGTCTTTATGTCAGGTCAAGTTATGTTTTAGTAAAGTCTTTAGTTTATTTTTACCAAGCCAAGTTTGTTTTATGTGTTGGATTTAAGTTGTACAAATAAAAACTGCACTTGGGTTCTCAACCTCGCCTCTCCAGTGGACTAACGTTACATATATGACAGGGGGCACTATGACATCTGAAAGAGTAATCACCTGATTAAAACACATGCGAAGAAGAAGCAGAAATGAGCGATATCATATCAATATGTAAAATACAGCGATCATTAACATTAAACAGCATATAAATCCAAACTACCTAATGTTACTGAATGAAATGTCGACCCAGGACAAGCTATGGGACTGTGCTAACATTAGGGGTGTTGATGGACTTGTTCTTGTTCTGAATAAGATCCAGATGTAGTATTTGACAAAAACATGATTGTATCAGCTTTTTGCTCAACATGTTGTTTATTTAAAGAAACTTACCCACATTCAAGTGTTGATTAAAAATAGGATGCATGCTAGAGTAAAATATTTTGTAATAACATTTTTTTTTATTTGTTTGTTTCTTTATTTAAATGCAGAGTGTCTGTTATGCATTTTGACATATTGCATGTTTAAATATTCATACAACAAAATTGTCTTCTCTTCCGGTTTGGTTTTCAATTCTCAAATAAAGATTCAAACGGTTGTGAATCATCGTATAGATGAATGAATCAGATGCTGAATAAAGTCGTTATTTTTGTGATGTTTGGACCAAAATGTATTTTCGATGCTTCAAAATGTCTGATGTCCCTTTCTGGACATGGACAGTATAGTGTGCATACACTTCCATATGCTCTCGGACTAAATATCTTAAACTGTGTTCCGAAGATGAACAGAGGTCTTAAGGGTGTGGAACGACATTAGGGTCATTAATGACAGCAATTTCATTTTTGGGTGAAAAAACCCTTTAAGCAAATTCTTAAAGATGTTTAGATAATTTAACAACAACAACAACAACAAAATATTAAGAAAATAAATATTTACTGTGTTCATATTTCATAGAAGTGCTAAACAGTAGAAATGCACAATATTATCAGCACCATATCAATTATCGTTAATATTATTTCTTTTTTATGTAATCAGAATGTCAATTTATAATTTTTTGGCTGTTTTAGGATTTAGACCAAACCTTAACCCTTAACCCTAAACCTTAAAGAGTGATAATGACAAATGTCTTCATCACCATTTAAATATCAAATCCAAAAGCAGCCATACCACTTGACTAAAGTGGCCAGTTAAACATATTCAAGTGACACTCTGCCAGATAAACAATTTACCACAGTGACTGATTCAAGCCTGTCGAGTAATTGTATGTCTGCAAATGGAAATGTGATGAGTAGAAATTAGGACGCTGACATTGACTACGTTTCTGCTATGGCTGAAATTATGGTTCTTTCAAATTTGCCAACACCATTTTAAGTCCTAATAACCTGTTTATGGCCATCTGAGAACTGGCATGATTGCACGGCAATCTGAAATGTAGCATAGAATAAACATAACGGCAGAGTGGTAAAAGTAAGTGGCTCATCAGTGAAGAGAATCTCACTTTCAACTTTCATTATTATTAGAGATATATTCAATCAAGCTATCAGTGCACTAGTGGCTCAGCCCTCAGTTTCTACACTGGCTTTTTGCCACTTTAATGTCTCCTTTAATAATTTTCTCACCCTCACGCAGGTAGATTATGGTCTAATTGGCGCAAATTGGGAAGCATTCCATATAATAGTAGATTGTAGCTTGCTCTCAAAAACTCCCACTCACCCATGAAAATTGTCCCATAGGAATCTCATACGAGACTCCTCCTTTAGTACATCTACATTAAACCTGAGAACAAGTCTCCATCTGTGAGATTCTTTCAAGCCCAAGTAAGCTTCTACTCTGTGAAGCCATGCTGAAAATGAGCCATCATCTCTACACCCCAGTTGAACACGAGCTCCTATTGTCTCCAAGACCTTGTGCTCACAGACAATCCATTCTGGATCCAGCAGCTTGGATACCAGATTTTATCATTGGAGTAGATCGTGGACCTCACCAGGGATCTAGAAGGTCTCAACCCAGAAGCAAGTTATTAAGTTTCTTGACAGCCAAATCTAATTGAGCTCCAGAGGTTTGACGGACGTAACTGTTGTTGTTTTATCCGGCATTACAATGTAAAGTTACAAGCCATTAAGTGCAATGCTAAGACGAATAGCACATGAATTTTAATACAGTCGAACCTTTTCAGGCAATGCCACAAGCAGTTGCAACTTCTCTCAGGGACAATACCAATGACAAAGTTGGTGCACAATAACCAATGTGTCCAATAAAGGGAGGAGGCACTTCCAACTAGGCGCTCCAAATGATTTATGGACTGCAATCGTAGGTCCATGTTGGGAAATCAGGATTCCCTAGCCAAGAACATTGTGTTCTGGTTCAATACCAGCTGGGGACTGCATTACGGCCGCTATCTCTTAAGCAAAAAAAGATCAGATTGTGATTTATATACGTGAAGGTGCAGATGGCAGGACGGTAGATCCTCAGAATTACTCGTGTTTACAGGACGCTTTCTACTAACCCAAAGCATTGCTTAGATATGCCTGTTCCTGTCGGAGAACAATTTTAGCGAGCTTTCAAAGCCTTTGTGTTGATCCTTTTTTCATTACACCTCAATGAAACCACAATGCATAAATCAGAGCAATGAAGGCTACTACAAAGGTCTTGAACCAGAAGTGCTGGCAGCAACAGAAAGAGAAAGAAAAGCCTTTTCTTTTCGTAAAGCTAAGACTGTCATGCTTTTGGGCCACATTATGAATCCATTCCAGCGCAGAGAAAGAGAAAAAGGCTTTCCCAAACCGCTATAAACATAAACAAGCGACTGTGGAGAAAACGAAGCCACGTTGTGGCCCTGAAGATAAAGTTAAATCAATCACGCCAATGAAAGAGTAATAGAAAAAGACAGTTTAAAGGTTTGGAATAATCACAGATGTCATGAGTTATTTTGCACTTCAGTAGAACATTGTGTTGCCTTGGAAAATAAAGAGTGGCTACGATTTGACGACAGAACAAGAGGTTGCTGATGAATGGAGCACAGACTACAGCTGGAGATAGGCCTGAAAAAAATGTCAAAGACCATATGGAATACGAGATGTAGCCTTACTTCAATAGAAAGTTGCGTTCGAAAGTTGCTTGTGTTCAGAATGTACCAGTCTAACCAGGAGATTATGCAGTGACTATTTAAAGGTGCAATAGGTGATTCTCTATAGAAACATTGTTTCTTATGCTAGTTGAAAGTCTTCTCATATCTCGATAGCAATCCCTATGTCAAGCGGTCTAAATGTCTGTGGAAGGCATAGGACATAAAATGTTTGGTCCGAATGAAATTATATCGTGTTCCCTGTCATTCAACGCGTGTTTGTATACCACTATGTTCACGCAGACATCATACGTCAGCAGTGTGTTCACAGAGAGAGAATGGCAGGCAAACAGTCGTTTACTTTTGCCATTGTAGTACTGTTACTCACTGTACTAAATGTTTTCTCACCGGTGAATGACACATAAACGATGTCTCTGGTCGTTTATCTTCTTCTAGTCTTTGCACGTTCATGCGTTTCGGAGGAGGCGTGGCTTTGGCCAGCGATTTGCAGGGAGGGTGGGATTGTATGCTTTCAGTGCTAGCAGGCTAAAGTTAGCATTTCCTATCACCTATTTCACCTTTAAAGGGATAGTTCACCCCCCAAATTAATATCATGTTATCATTTACACAGCGTCGTGTCATTCCAAAATAACCTGTATGACTCCTTTCTTCTAAGGAACACATATTAAGATTTTTTCAAATAATGTTTTTAGGCATATAATAAATTCAAAATGGGTCCCAAAACAAAGCCTCAATGCTCCGATGGCTTCATTGTATGGAGAAGGGGAAACAAATCAGACAATTTTTGTGTTCCACAGAGGAAAGTCATACAGGTTGAGTAAACAATGACCGAATTTCCATTTTCAGTTGAACTATCCTTTTAAATTGTATAACTTTTATCATGTATCTTATGTTATTAAAGCCTTATTCTCACACATCAGAGCTATTTGCTTAGTTTAATTAGCCTTGCACAATTTAGTGATTGTGGCAGAACATTTATCAAAATCATGACTGTCACTTGTCTTTTGAGATGGTTCTCTGTAATACTTGATTCTGACTGGTCAGTCGTGGCATACAGTGATCAAATATTTCTGAAAAATATTTAATTGGTGCATAGCCATGTAAAAAGAGTGATCATGTACAGTCAGTCAGTCAATATCGCAATACGTCCCCCTTCAAAACCGTTTGCCAAATCTCAGCATAAACAAATTGGAATTCAGCATTACATTTTTTAAGTGTTTGCGACATGGTTTGCACAGTTCTTTTAGCTGGAGCTAAGACAACACAGATATCATGTGCAAATAACACCTTTGAGCAATTCACTAGTGAATTTGTCCTCTGTTTCTTTTCAGCTGTCAAGTTAAAATAGCACCATAAGACCATTGCTGTGACACTAATAGTCATGGATAATCAACAATCCTCATTACACAAACACACACACACGCACACACACCACCATCCTCTCTTACTGCGTTTCAGTGTGCAGATTCTGATTGAATGATTAGCATTAAGAGGGACAGGCATCCGTTTATTGCAGATGTAAGCAGTCCATCAGAGAAACAGCTCATTAGAAATCTATTTAGTGTGTGCAGCTTTAATCATGATAGTGACTTTTTAAATATCTCTCTAACATGTGTATTAGGGCTATTTCCTAAGCTATTGATTGAGCTGTCGTATGCTAATCAAATTTGAGATGATCAGATCATCTAATATTTTTTTCACTACTAAACAGGCAGGGCTGATCAGATTTTTGCATCAAAATCTACATGATGTAATATATCATGCAAAAGTCATTTTGATAGCTTCCTGTTTATATCTCATCATCAGATGCCACAAGCAAAATTCTGATTTAAGTACACAGGGATGCGTGCAGTTCCTTTCTTGTGGGCTCTTTAATGGCTGTGGATATTGATCTATGAGCGTGGTCCATCGCTATAAGTGCTAATTTGCATCGTCTTTCAAAAAGCGCACAACAGAAGATGGATTCAAATTCACCAATTCACTTAATAAATTAACCAATTCCGGTGTATTTTCTCTGTTTGTCATATGGTAACTGTAGATTGTTAACCACTAAGGGATTTGTGACATGATTTATTGTAAGCCCTGATTAGCCGGCTAAATAAAAAAGATAAGTAGAAGACAGAACGATTCATTCAATTATCTGTGGCCAGCAGGGGGCCCTCAAACGTCTGGTGTCCCAAGCTTTTGAGTGGTTTGCGTGGTTGCAAAAAAAAAATAAAATAAAAAAAAACCTTTTTGCAAACCATGTAAATGGAAATTCTGACCTCCACATATTAACTAGTAGATATTAATATTATAACCTTAACTATTTCTTATTTATTGTACATTTTTTATTCATTGTACATACACGTAATAGACATAAAATATTTAAGACCACATTACTCTATTATTAGCTTATGATGTGCATCTTACAAAAGCAACAAAGCTAACTATATGTGGATTCCAAAAAAATCTGAAACACAATATGATTTAAAAAGATTAAATATACAAGGGAAACAAAAAAGATGTCAATTTAGTCACTTTAGATCCTTGGGTCCAATTCTCAACATTAACTATTTATTATTAACTATGACTTTTACCTCAATAAACCTCTAAAGAATTACTGCTTCTCAAGTTAGTCAGATGGGGTAGGATTAAGGGACGTAGAATAAGGTCATGCAGAATAAGGGATTAATATGCGTTTTGTACTAATGAACAGCCAATATCTTAGTAAGCAACTAGTTAATCGTGAGAACAGGGCCCTAAATTAAAGTGTTAGAGGCAATTGTTAGCACTACTCCAATCTTTCAGATTCACATTTTAGAAAATGCTTAGCCTACTTTACGGGTCTCTCTAATGCATTCTGTTTGTTCGAGCCCAGTGTGCTATGTTTCATTCATTTGCAACTTGGGATTTAAGGGGGAGAAAAAGCATTGTCACAGTCATATAATTAGAATGAATACACTCACTGTTGAGCATCATCAGATGGAGTCTATACCATTCCATCCAATCAAATTATTTATACCTAACCTAAATGACTCAAGTATCAATGCACATTTATTGGGTTTGCAGATGCATTTTGCTGAACGCAGTAACTGTAATAAGCTAAACAAAGTTAAGCTTATTCAAAGGTGATGGAATAAAATGTTTTTTTTTTCTTCATTGCAACTACAATACCATGTGTATGTGTGATTGCAGTGATTATGTTTCTAACATGATTATATATTTGGCAACAGTTCTTCTAACCCCAAGTGATGGAGTGTGTAGCTCTTCATTTCATTTCTCAGATTATGAATGAATGGTTGGGAGGTAGCATGGACAATCATTTTCACACATGAACTGGCACCTCTGAGCCCAGACCTTAAATTCATTGAAAGTCTTTGGAATGTGCTGGAGGAGACTTGACAGAGTGCTGGACTCTTGCATCATCTTGACCAAAAATGTATGCACCTCTTGATGAAAATAACATCATAACAATTATTTATGAGATTATTCATGCTCCCTCCCAACCATTCTTTCACAATTTAAATCTGAAGAATATGGACATTGTCGTCCTGGAATATGGCCATGACGTGTCTTCCTAAATGATTGTTTAAGAAATGAAAAGCTACACACTCCATCAATTAGGGTTAGAAGAACTGTTGCCCATCCTAGAAACATACAAATTATTGCAATAATGATCCAATCATAGGCACTTAAGCATTTGCCTATTTAAATCCAAAAAGCAATTTTTTTGTTTGGCCAGGTAGTGTGTATATATCAAGTTATTGATAATTACATTAAGATGGTATTTAAAACATTAAAAAACTCTTTTTGAGAATTTTATATTAACAACCCCCAATAAGCACATATGGCCAGCATCAATTTATCCCCAAACCAGCAAAATTTACCCTCACGCTATGTCTACATTAATCCAAATACAGTTGAAACTATTTTTTTCGTTTTAAATGCTCTCCATCCACATTAGTGTTGTTAAGCATTTAAAAAAAAGTTCCACATCCACACTGAAACGTCAGAAAACGCTAAATTCACCTTACTATACTGCGCATGCATAAAACCTCATAAAAGCTTGCTGTGATGATGACAGACTGAATAGAAATCCCACTCTATACTTCTGGCAGGATCATTTTATTTAGAAAAATGTCTCACATTCACTGATCTGCCAGGTCGCACTCAATCACCATTATCACCTATATGTGGTCTAAAACGCCCGCAGGACCGCAATTGCAAGTAAATATTTGATATGAAGAGTTTACAAATAGCAGAGTGTATGTGACTGTATCAAATTTTCATATTGCGATGAATTGCTGAGTTGAATTGCTGTATTATCACGATATTGAAATAAGTTGCAAAAAAGTATTGTCATACTATACCAGGTTTAATAACATTTTCTTATGGCAAAAAAACAAACAAAAACCGAACAGTTAAATACAATAAAGCAATAGGCCTACACTACAATGTATAACGTAAACAAATGTTTAAAACCGATTAAAGTGCAAAAGAATTAAGAGCAATAGGTCTAACTAGTAGTTAATGTTAGATAATACATTAACTAACATTAACAATGAGCAAATAGCTACATTTGTTACAAAGTTATTATTCTTTGAAAATGTCAACTGTTAAAAATACAACTTTTAATGTTATCTCAGGTCCATCTATTAATACAGTAATATCTTACTAATACAGTAATATGATTTTAATAATGTTGAAATGTAACTCAGATTAATAAATGCTTTAGAAGCATTTTTCATTGTCATCTTCAACACACTTAAATCAACACACTTATCTAATATGATGAACAGAGCTGCCTTACCTCATTCTCATGACCAGAAAAGCGGAAATGACGCCGGCGACTGTGTCCCTTCATAATTAAAGTCCCGCTGCTCGGGAGCCGTGTGTTTGCGTAACAATCGCTTCAGCGGCCTTGCTCAGCTCATCAACACTCAGTCCTGCTCTGCTTCATACTATAGTAATGTTAATAATCTCATATATGAACATGATTTCTGCCCGAGTCCTATCCCTATTTTCCACCGGCTGTAAGGTGAAAACCACATGTCCCAAGATTCTGTGCTCAAACTTGCCGTCATCACCGTACCACATACAAAAAACTGAATGGCTGTTTGAAACATTTAAATGCTGTTTAGTAGCGCGAGTCTGCTTTGTTTACGAGGTTTACGGTGAAACGGTTGCATTTCTGCTGTAGCACACAGCGGTGTTGTTCATTTTAAACAGTAGATGGGTAAAGTATTCAAGAAACTTATCTTTAACAATAGTGTGAAAATTAAAAGCATATAACAGTATACAATACCGGGATAAATATAGATTTATATGCATGACATGACAACTTGTCATCATTTTCAAATACCTGTTTTCACAATCCACTCTACAATGCAAAAACTGCATTTTCAAATTTACCACTTGGGAGAGCATTTACAAAAAAGTCAACAGGTCAAAACACTGTCTTAGAGTGTTCAGCAGTTTAATACTAAGATATTTTTTGTTTTTACACAACAATGTATTAGTGTGGACAAGGCCTCGGGTCAACCAGTCGTACAATCAACCCACTGCCTAATCGATTTTAAAAACATGTAGGTTTACTCATCCCTTATGGCTACTTCATCAATAAAGAAAATAAAAAGTAGCAGTAAAGCAAATCATGACCTAACTATCATCAGTCTACTTTGCAGAATGGATTCTGTAATTCAGCCCATGATGCTGGAATTCACCTCCACGGATATGGATTCTATCTCGATAAAATATGTCAAATATGGGCTCAATGTCTTCATCACACACCATACTGATTGATATGGACATTTGGAGCGAGTAGTAACATTGGGAATCTCTGCAATGAATGAAGCCTCCCTTTTGCAAAGGTACATTAAGCTATTTGCGGCAAGAGATGAAAAAAGTTAATACGAGACTAGCAGTTTTCCAGCCGTTTCCTCTGGGATTTTTCTCAATTACATCCCTGTAGCTCCGCAGTGGAGTGAAGCTCAGAAATTTCATTCGGAGTTAATGTGATGTTAATACTTGTGCTGAAGATGACTGCATTACAAAAAGGTTGGGCGAATTAACCTACACATAAAAATAGCACGCAGGTCTACACAGATCCATTCCGATCCCCCGAAACGTGGCTGAGCTCGATGAGTCCTTTTGACTGACACATACTTGGTTTTGTACATTGGAGTGGGACATGGGGATTGTGCTTTGTGAATGCTTTAGATAAAACTTGTCAGAACTCTTAACACAAACAGAACAATACAAATCATAAAGTGTCGTGCAGTTTGTGATAAGCACACTGATAGGACTGCATTGTGAATGGCCATTGTTTGTTATACATCTAAAACATGCATACAGTTTAAAAAGGGTCAGACACCCTCTGAGAAACCCAAGCCACAAAGGACATTTCAGTAACAGTTTTCATGTTCCAGTAACTTCAAATGGTGGACTGAAATATTTATGAGTCTATGTTGTTGAACTTGCATGCTTAATAAAGATGCAGAATGATTCATACTTCTGTTACACAAATAAATCATGGATGGGAGTGAACAGTTATTTCCCACAAAAACAAAATACTATTGTATCAGCCTCCGGAAGGAACATTTCAGATTTACTGCTAACAAAAAGCCCATTAAAAGCAATAAAACAAATGCAGCATATTCATTTCTTATTTAAAGTATATTTGTATGCAGCATGACTTATTTCCATTTGCCAAGTTTAATAACAAAAAGAAACTTTTTACATTTGCAACTTTGTTTCTACTCATAATGCACCGATAATGCAATGTAAATTAAACAGGAAACTTTATAATCCTCTTAACATACATTATTTGCACCACAAATAATTAAAAAAGTCTTTCTTAAAAGATTCCAAAGGCACACTTCTGGCTGTCACTGCTGGCTACGCATCCTAAAGATGAGCCGGTAAACTCTTTAAAGGTTGAAATGAGCCTCACAAGCCTCTGAATTGTTGTTAGAGCGAAATCATTAGGCCAGAGGGAGAAATTTGCATGCAAATCTTAGAAGCACTCGATGGGTATATCCTTCAGCTTGAACTTTACTCATGGACCCCTGAAGCAAAAGAGGCCATTGTGTGTGAGGAGTTACAAG
The DNA here is from genome assembly GCF_024679245.1 of Pseudorasbora parva. Classification (NCBI taxonomy): domain Eukaryota; kingdom Metazoa; phylum Chordata; class Actinopteri; order Cypriniformes; family Gobionidae; genus Pseudorasbora; species Pseudorasbora parva. The sequence continues at coordinate 39,150,536 of NC_090183.1, read as the reverse complement.
TTTTCCCGACTTTAATGGCCATACAAACCGAAATTATGGCGAATATGGTTATAAATTAAAAAAACAAATCTGTTGCAAGACCTCAAAAGCATTTTTAAACAGTAAATCCACTCAAGCCCCGCAGCTGTGAACTTGATTATGGTGCCACGGTTCGTTCCCCATACTTCACTGGTGTCATGCTATAGTTTACTACACCCTTTCTATGCACAATAATTCCAATTAAATTTTCTTCTTCTGCATTACACTCCTGGATATCCGGGAAGATTTTGCAGCCATTTAAAGGAGTACTTCAGCACTGGAAAGATGAATCTGTATTTAAACTGGGTCATTATTCTAGTATAAATGTGAAATTATTTTTTTATTTGGTGCTTTCTAGACTGAGAAAAGACAGAAAATGTATCTTTGTCTCATGGGGATGAAAGACAACAATTCCCAGAATGCTTCGCTGCCCTACGAGGCCACTCCCAAAGCCACCGCTACTAGATTACAGAATCACTTTCCCCCCACGTTCATTTTCATAAAATCAGTCAGTTAGAAAACAGACACTACAATTAAAAACTGAACATGTCTGTTTAATATAATGTGATTCAGCCGCTGAGGGAGTGTCACAGCCATGGGCGTCGGAACCATTGTGTGTGGGTGGGACAAGACCCACCCACTTTTTAAGACCAATGATATTGGACCCACTCACTTTTATCGTCTCTAATTCAGCACATTTCTGCTTACATTGACTACCCCTTAACCGAGAAACTTATTAAGAAACACGGTAAACGCTTTATTTCCCCTTTTCTAATATTTTCTTTTTTTTTTTTTTGAAAATAAATACCTTTCCGATCTGATATGTGATGGGGAAAGGGAGTAGAGCGAGTGTGGCAAAAGGCAGATTCAAACCTATGCTCGCGATATGCGTCCAAACTTAGTGCCATGCGTCTTACCCCTACTCTATAGCCCCGGTAAATAATTTAGTGATTTCTGTAGTTTTGTCTGGCCCAATCAATCGTTTAGTAAACGGCACTTTTTCTGTCTGTACACGGAGCATTAAAAACATGCAACTTGTTCATTATCATTATCTGTGAAACTGTTGATTTCTATGGCAGTTAAATGAATATAGCCTTTTTATTACACGGCTCTGTGAAATACTTGATTCTGATTGGTCAATCGCGCATTCCAGCGGTACGTTATTTCCAGATAACACCCGCTCATACGGGTACTACGAGTTACTTGACCGGTACTACTTCTATGCTTAACGCTGGCGTCATCTTGTGGCTTAAACAGCCGTGGGTTACAATGGAAGACTTCAAGGCAGGTTTCCTATATAATGTTTTCAGCTGCATTTTTATGGACTTCAAACACAACTACAACTAGGCTACTGCTTGGATTAACGTTAGCCTGGACTTTTTAAATATAACTCCGATTGTATTTGTTTGAAAGAAGAATGTCATATACACCTATGATAACTTGAGGGTGAGTAAATCATTGGCTTGGTTTCATTTTTGGGTGAACTAACCCTTTCAGCATTCATTTTCAACATTTAGCAAGGGCAAATGGCAAATCTTCAGCAATAGATAAAGGCTTAAAGCAGGTTGGAACTGTTTTTCTTCGCGGAAGCTTTGCGTAAGAACTAATAAAATATTTAATCTCAAGACAATATTTTGTGTCTAATAATTATTTATTTGAGAATAGTAGCCATGTAATAAGCGGGACAATGTGCCTCCGCTTCGCGTCGGGGTCCTGATCACTCTGTCGGGGTTTATTCTGCGATAACAACCGGCTGGGTGTACATTATTCCTTACTTATTAGACTATTGGTATTGACTGGTTTGAGGTCATTTTTGGTTTGAGATTTTGGTTTCTGGTTTGAGATCATTTTTTTTCTGGGGGACAACCCCCAGACCGCCCGCAAAACAATTTCCCCACCTATCATATTTTGCCTTATCCGCTACTGACCCACCCACTTTTTATTTGCTTCCGACGCCCATGATCACAGCACAAACGCTGCAGAGTCAGATTACATTGACAGTCATGGACGAGCTCGTGATGAGAGCTGAGGTAAACGTGACCACAACATAGATTCACAGCGCATGTTCAGTCTTGCGCATTTTCAGTTCATGCCTATGGAAGCTTAACTTTCATAGTAATTAGTTTGAGAAGTTGAAACATTCACTTTGCTCCGCCGGCTGCACCGTTTCCATGAATGCCTGCAGCTGCGAGCTGAGCTGTGAGTGTGATCCCACCCCCCATGTGCGGTTTGAAAACATGCAGAAATGCACCCTCTGCTGGCTGTAGTCTTTAGCCTCTGGCCAAAAATTCCTCCGATGACGCAAACTTCGTTAAAATTTGCGTCATTGGAGGAATTTTTCCAGAAATAAAATGCATAAATCTCTTGTCTCAGGGGGATATGAGAGGAGGGAGCACGATCATTCGAATATACTCCAGGGTTTCTACTGATACAAAGCCATATGCTAATCACTGAAGTAACCCTTTAAAAATACAATGTAAAACATGTCCTATTGTGGTACTATTGTCTAGGAAGAACAATGGCAAGCCTTTCCCCAGTTCCTTTTCTTCCTCAAGACCATAAATCAAACCTTCCTTTTCAGAAAGGATGATACCACAGTAATCTCAAAGGATGTACAGTTGAAAATAGACCACTGGCAGAGGACAATTCCAAAGCCTTCTCAGAGGGAAGAAATCAAGTGACATCTCAAAAAGTTGCTGTTCGCTTCACCGTAAGGCCTGGATTATTAATGGGTAACGAATACTATTATTTGGATGAAAAATAATATGACTCGGGTTAATATTTATAAAGCTGCCAATAAGCTATGTTTCTCTAACGTACTGTGGCATTAACCGCTCGCAATATTTTTAGCACGGGGAAGAGGAGAATGATGAAAGCACTTTTCGGATGAAAACTGTACGGAACATGATAATTCCATTCCCTCTTGCTCTGAGCATTGACAGTGAGGGCTTTGATTTATTCATGAACCTTGCGCATACTGCCAAGGAGCATTAAATCGGAGCAAGTGACTGAAAGGGTGGGATGGGGTGGGGTGGCAAAAAAAAAAAGTTGCTGAGAAAAGCAAATTACAAGTTCAGAACAAATCAAACCAAGGTGTGGACACCGCATGTCTGGCACCCTCTCCATAACTCGACTGGAAAAACTATTTGTCTCAACATGAACCAATTAAAGCATCTCCCTCTTCAAAACCCACCTTGGGAAACACTTTGGAGAGTGCCAATCTTTGCTCCAGCAGAAATAGAAACACCTTTCTTTGAAGAGAGTGCTTCTTATTAAGGTCTTTCATCATCTTGTTGAACTTGTTCAACAAGCAGTAATAAATTTCTGTGTTTTCGGAGGTGAATATTTCGGCTTTTTGTGGCACCAGAAGCACATCCCCTGAAAACTAGCCAAATGCCCCCTCAACTACCTTCAAACGTCCTCTTTAAGCATATCATATCAGCGCCCATGGGAAATGCTTGCTAAATGTCACATAACATGCATATCTGGGTCCACATCTACACAAATGCTGGATCCCATACATAATTTGCTATCTTAAAGGGATAGTTCACCCAAAAATGATACCATCATTTACTCATCCTCAACAATCCTAGGTGTATACGAGTTTCTTCTTTCAGACATATACAGTTGGAGTTATATAAAAAAAATATCCTGGCTAATCCAAGCTTTATAATGGCAGTAAATGGCAGCCCAAAATGGAGGGTTAAATGTGCACTATGTAGTATTTTTGCTGTAAAATATCCAAAAAACACAAGGCCAGTGTTATATATTTTGTTCAGGTGAGGTCTTACAATATCCTAAATGTTTCCAACTATTTGTAAATTGTGAGAAAATTGCTATTTTAACCAAGGACCCGGGACGTCTGAGGGAGTCGCCTGTCAATTGGGTCATATCTACGTTACCCTCGGTTAATGATTATAGATTTTGTTGGTATGATTATAGTCTGATAAATAATCACGATTTCACGATTTTCATGATTATTATGCATTAATTAATTTCACAACAATGTATAAGATCACATGAACACTCTTCAGATTTTAGCGTTATATTTTTGCTACCTTTTGAACTAGAAATAACACAATAACCAAATAATACAGCACAAAATAATAATAGCGACAAAAGTCCATTTCTACCTTTGGAATTCTGAAAGGATTTAAAGAAAGGCGGCCTCTGCTCTGTGAACATCCATAGCAGTGTGAGGGGAATAAACTGAACTGTTACGGTCACTAACTTTCATCCATACATATTCATTTTAATCATAATTTTTTTAATAATTCGTCTAAATTTACATGTGGCCTGAAAAAAAGTCATGTCTCTTATTTGGGTTTGTTTCCGTCACTGATAAATTCAAACGTGCTTCCTGCGATTTGGCTGGTACTGAGCTAGAGACGTCGTGCTCACTGCTTTTCATATATCACTATTCATACGTCACTATTCCACCACATAATGTTTATTTGAAGTTTCAGAGATCGAAATAGACATTTAAATTAATTACTAGCCAATATAAAAAAGACTTGTAATTATATTCCATACACTGGAAGCTGCAAAAATAATGCTTTCAATTATAATTTAAATACATATTTTACTCACACATCAGATACAGAAACTGATGAATTTACGTTTTTAAGCACGGTTAATCGAAAAATCGCTGCATCCCTACCTTCGGTTTACGGTTTTATTTGGCAGAAACGCTTTACTCTCACTGCAGTGTGCAACAAATGTCACAGCAGACGCCAAACGAACGCACAGAGTAACGTCATAACATAATTTTAAACACACTTAAATGTATCTAATATGATAAACAGAGCTACGTTACCTCATTCTCATGACCGGAATAGCGGAAATGACGCCGGCGACTGTGTCCCTTCATAATTAAAGTCCCGCTGCTCGGGAGCCGTGTGTTTGCGTAACAATCGCTTCAGCGGCCTTGCTCAGCTCATCAACACTCAGTCCTGCTCTGCTTCATACTACAGTTACGTTAATAATCTCATATATGAACAAGATTTCTGCCCGAGTCCTATCCCTATTTTCCACCGGCTGTGAGGTGAAAACCACATTCCAAGATTCTGTGCTAAAGGCTAATAAAGGCTTTAGACAAAATTTTAAATAAATAAAAATAAGGCAAGTAGATATTTATTTATTTTTGAGTATCATATTTGATGGCCATAATATGACGAGAATATGGAGCTCTTACTCCAGGAGGAAAAAAATGCCTCAAATTTATTCAGAGTACAAAAGCGAGTAAAAATGCAATTTGGTGCAATTGCTGATATTTATATGGCCAAAAAGTAACGTGAAATTCTTAAAGCTTGACATATGAATCAACGAGATTCAGAATATAAGACAGAATAGTATAGCATCAGTATAGCAGATTACTTATATAGCCAATTTCCTATACATTGCAATTGTCACTGTACCTCTTCCAACAATGTCTTTCATTTAAACAAAAAACAAAAAAACAATCATCTTTTCAAGGTTATTCAAGATCAAGAATTCAAATATCATCTAAGTTCTGTAGTTTTTATCGTGAGGGGCAAAATATATTGCAATGCAATGATTGAGGGATGAACAAATAAACATTCCTCAAAAGCCTGATGTTTCATATTTAATACATTTTAACATTACTTTATTAAAAAAAATATGCATGCATAATCAAATAAAACCTAAGTTGCTTAAGGTGTTGAAATATTCATCTTGAAATAAAAAAAAAATTATTCTTATGCATACTTTATAAAAATCATTGAAGATTTTACAGCAAAAAGTATGTACCACAAAATGAAGGGGGACATTTTTAGAATTCCAAAAGTATAAACTATCAACCGGATGACAGAAAGCATGTACTGTAGTAGATTTTGTATAACAAGTTTTTGATCATATTTTGATCATGCTAATAATTTAGAAGCCTTAAAAATGTGTAAATCAAATACAGTACAGTAGGCTTTACTGGGTTAATATATTCAAGACATCTGCTACATCTGGCTGATTGTAAACTGTGTATATTAAACGCAATCACTGACTCCTTTATTTTAACATTTAAAGATCCTACATAACATTTTATGAACTAAGTATCTATTGTTTTTAAAGAGAATAGTGGTCTATACAAAGATCCAGTTGCTTATTATATGTGACAGTGGTTTGTTGAAGGTGCTCAACCACAACGAGGCCAACTATCACTAAGGTCACGTTTACACCGCAGGTCTTTATGACCAATTCAGATTTGTTGACTATATCAATTTTTTTGACAACAAGCTTACATCTTTTAAAAGTGACCTATGTCTGATATCTGCATTTAGACTATAGAGCTTATGTAGCTCTGCCTCTTTTCAGAACACTGTGCTCGTTGTGTTCTGTCTTCTGGTTTGTATTTCCACAGCATGAAGGTAAGATCTTACGGATTTATGAATTAACTGCTCGTTTTAAAATCTTTCCGGTCTACTGACATATGTTATGACATCCGCTTCAAACATTGCAATGCTTATGATAACTTTCGTTAACTCTACAATAAGTAAATCCAGCTAAATACTCTTCAACAGCGATGCCGCTGAAATATACAGAGCTACGGCAAAAACAGAAGTTCACAGACATAATCTAAAGATGGCTTTGCGCTTGTTTATCTAGCTCATAAGGTCTATACACTTAGTGAAACAACCCAATAACTGACACGGATAAGCTTAGGTCAAAAAAAGTGAAATTGGCGCAATTTGCAATGGATGCAGACAAAATGATAATACAAGGTTGTGCTTTCCGCAACACCTTCAACAGGTCAGTAAAAAGTTGGGTTGAGCCTTTGTTCTCTATTGCGCCATTGAAAAGTCATGTGATCCTGGTCCACGGGTTGACGTAATTCGCCACCATCGCTTTTTCAATGAATCCGATTCATATCATACTTATTTCCACATATGAATGAGGACTGAATACGATCTGAGAATATTAGAATCCATGTGCTGTTTTCCTGCTTATGTAACAACTAGTAGTCCCTGTGCAAGTAAACCTCACTCCTCTCTCCTCAAGAGATGCTCTAGTGACTGACACTAGAGGTTCCGGCCTTTAGCCTCCCTGTTAGAGCATCCGACTCTCTTTCGGCGGACCCGGGTTCAAGTCTCACTTGGAGCAAAATTGGCATCCACACCAATGGACGATGTTATTTAAGAGCCACTTTAAAAGCTTTAGCTCTTTAATGTTAGGTGATGCTGATTGACTGTTTTTGTATCCTTCATCCGCTGTGGAAAAAAAGAGATTCCAAAGATATTGTTCTTCTGTGTTGTTTGTGTTAGTTGTGTTATGGGCTTTGCTATTCCCATAGAATTAGGAAGATTATTAAAACTATTATTAGTCATCCTTGTCCTTGGTGTGAACAGGCCTTCAGGACTCTTAAATTCAATGTCCTTGTTTTCTTATTAAATAAGCATATTTTTGTTTTCTGTAAAACAACTTTCCTTTTCCACTCGCGTCACTTAGGCTGAACAGGCTATTGTGCAAAAATAACCAATAGTCAAAAAGACACTCAAGCAATTCCTAATAAAATATTTTACAGCTAATCATAACTAGAAAAAAATGAGGTGACACTATTTTACAGTGTTCTTGTTACGTTTTACTCAGTAGTTAAGAATATAATTACATTGTAACAATGACAGCTTTAAGTATAACCAATATATATTCACCACAGAAATCTCTGTGAATCAACATTTTTTTAAATTCTCGTATTGTTTTCCGTGCCATAACCTACAACCTCGATATAGGGGTTACATGTTCAGTGCATCATGATTTCACTGTACAATGTTTTCAAGCATGTCTTCTGCATAGAATCATGTTGGCATTAGGGATGAGTTCAGTAATAATATATCAGTAATAATGGCCAACAGAAGGAAGCATGCCCAGTTCAAAATTATAGCACTGGAAAGTGTGAGTTGGCAGGGGGAGGCTGATACGTTAAGAGTTATCTCTCTGGAAAGTTGCTTTATTAGCAGATGTTACCAGAAGGTTATACATTCAACGCCATCTGGAGAAATGACAAGGGAAGCTGCTGTACTTCAATAATCAACCATACAGAATGACATCAGACAGAGAAAAAGCAAGTGCGCACACTCCCCTGTCCTATTCATTATTTATTCAGCTTCTGGTATTTATACTCCTGGGAATCTCAAGCATTCTCCCAAAAGCATGCAGAGGTTTTTTTAGGGAGACTGGGAGTAAGTTTTATAAGCATATCATCTGGCTTAATTTATGTTTTGATCACGTTAATAAGTAATACAACTATTAGCAGCAGGTTCTCTTATTTAATTTGATACAAAACATACAGACAAGCATTTAACTAAACATGTAATGGCTGACATGACATCTACCTATAAAGGCTACAACAAAGCTACAGATGTGTTGCTCCGACTTTCAATAAGTAATCATACAATAGGTGTAACAACCCACCCGACCTCAAAGCAGAAAAAAAAGAACTTTGTGTTCAAACAGGATGCATTCCTTCTGCTCTACCTTTTAATCATGTAATGTTAGCACATGCGTCAGACAGGCTCTTGCAGGTGCGTCGCTTCTTTTTCTTCAAGAGAATAGTTCACCATTCTTTTCCCCATGACAATGAAAGTAGAATGAGTATGATCATATTGGTTTGAAAAGACGTGATATTGAAGAAACGATAATATAAATTTAATTAGCTGTGGGCTGTCCCTTTAAGAGGGCAGAACTGTTAAACAGTTCAACTTTTAAAACGCGTCGTGAGAACGTTGGGATAATTATTGCTGCAAATAACGTGTGCGTTTGGCGCATCCCCGAATACACGCACGCAAAAGCACTGTCACGTTATTTTAGAATGCCACATCGACATCTAACCAGATACGAGTTCAAACTTATGAAAAACTCGGCAATGGCTAATTCATAAGATCCTTAAAACGAACGATATTTAATACTATAGACTAACGTGAGAAACACGCGTCCTTCAGGTAAGTGATTCGCAGGAGAACTCTAAAAGACGCTTGGTGTGCTTTGGCGCGTCCTCGTATTCCCGCACCATACAACATAACCAATCAGTAAGACGCTTTTTCAAATATTTAGATGTACTAATCATATCATTAATCTGTGGATAAACACGATGCACAGACGAAAGCGGGTCGTCTTACCTTTAAATCAAGCTCGGTTCCAGTAAACGCAGTGAACGGAGACAGTGGGGAGAGATGTGGTCTGCTGGAGACACAGTGAGGTCTGCTGTCCGAACTGTTGCCTGTCTCTTCTCAAAGCGCATGTAGGCTATTCTTAACTGAACGAAACCCCTCCCCTGCTTCACACATTGTATTTTCAGCCACATTGCAATCGGAAAGCGATTCATTTGTCCAAATTCATTAAATGGAAACCTGTGCAGTGCTGTTGGGGATGTTTTGGCCACTCGTTATAATGTTCCATAATATGATTTTTTTTAAAGTTACAACTGCCAGGGATGCGTTGTCAAAATATAGCACGAGGTCATTGTTTTGCGCGAATTTTCTGTCAGAAAGGATTTTTAATCCAGTCATATCCATGGCAGGTCAAACTGAACTCTATGGAAATAATCTGTGTACACCAGTGGCTCCATGGCACACTTTGACCAAGTAGGCTAGCCTAATAAAAAAAGAAAGACTCTCTTATTTAGCACACGCCACCGACATTATTTTACTGGTGCTTAAGGTCTGATTATTCCTTAGACGAGTGAACATTTTATTAGACATGTTACAAGTTAAAATGTATCTTGTGATTGATCAGATTACTACCGTTCAAACTTTTGGGGTCAGTAAGAATTATATATTTAAAAAAACACCAAGAAGGATTACATTTGTAAAGTGACAGTACATATATTTACAATGTTATAATACAATTACTTGGTATTACTCTTTTTACAGTATTTTTGATCAGAAAAAATGCAGCATTAAAAAACATCTTTTAAAATCATTTAAAGAAATATAACCAACTCCAAACTTTTGAATGTATAAAAATTTAGATTATAATTATTAGTATAACTCATGTACAAATATTAATGGGTGACATGTATCATGTCAAACCATATGACAATTATTTTAAAGAAATGCAGCACAAACACACACTCAAGTATATCATTGAAATGACTTTATACATCCACTAAATGACCTTAGCACCGTTGGTTTAAAGTAATGGCAAAAGTTAGTTAAGTGAAAAAGTTTATCTCCAGCACCAATGACATTCAGACATTCTGACTTAAGTATCCAGTACTGTCCAAAATACATTTGTGGGTTACTGTATATTCATTTTTTTTTTTCCCCAAATGTAATTTATAATTTAATTTAAATGTATTTACACTGGTCTGTTCATCATTTACATACGAGTCATTTTCGTGTATGCTGTAAATATACTGCTGTAATATTTGAAAGAAATCTTTTAACTTTGTTGCTCACATCCCACAAGGCCAACTTCTGAAGCTAACTTTCCATGGCTTATTCCTTGAAAAGGGTTGACTAGGCTGTCTGGTTTCATCATTAGCTACAAACTCTAACAGTCAGAGACAGATTTCTCTTTAGCACTTTTCCATCCTTACAGAAAGAAAAGACCTGGCATGAGGGAATTTGTCTCTTTGTACTTTCTTCCACCATAATTGTGACCTTTTCTGATGGGTTCTGTACCCTTTCCTGCAGACAGATGAGGACCCTTGCAATCTCCCAAACGTGCGGAAGCAAGCAGATGGCTGGCTTATCCCTTTTTTGTGTGTGTTTGCGACAAAGGCACACAAGGTATAAAAGCACATTAAAGTAATATTAACATAACAGATTATAACCTGAAGGGACATGTATGCAAAGTCCTGTCCTCCGGAGGGTATCACTTGAGCCATGACTGCTCGCATATCAATACTCCAAGTTCCCCAGCGAAAAACCACTAACGGAAATAGAAAGGATATGGCAAGGATACCGCAAAGCTCGATTTCATTATCTACAGGGAAATACGGAGAGAAAGAGAGAGAGTGTCAAGGGTTCCAGGAATATAAACTACACCCAGGACAAATATACAGCTATCAGACACGTTCATACAATTAAGATATTCGTTTCATGTAATTACCGCAAATTCCGGTGGGACACTGAGCGTTACACAATGAACTTCCTGATACTGCTGATGAATGACTGGCTCAGGAGTGTTATATGATTCTGAAGGTTGAGGGTGAAAGTGACTTTTACACAGACTAAGATGGCAGGGTGTTGATTTGGCACATTTTCACTTTCCGACTGTGTTTATGGCCTATTGGCCTATTTAGCCTTTAGAAATGACTCTTAATGCAGCTTGGCGGTGTGGGGAGATGAACAGACTTTGGTTATGGGACGCTTTTGTAGCGCTTTTTATCGAAGTTTTACATTTTAATAAGCAACCGGGACTCATTTTACTGTTCGCCACTGGGTTTACAGAGATGTACAAAGTGCTTTATGGGAGGCAATGGATGCCTTTTATTTTGAATGGTCAACTCATAAATGTCTAAATAGTGCCAGATTTATCAACAAGATAAAGAGAAACAAATTAATTAATCCTTTTATTTAGCAAGGATGGATTAAATTGATCAAATGTGACAGTAAGGACATTTATAATCTTGCCAAAGATGTTTTTTGTCTTCATCCAGAAAAAAGTGACACTGTTTCCACAAGAAATATTAACTGTACTAATAATACATTTATTTATTGTTATTTCTAAAGCATTTTTAAGGATCATGAAATATACAACAAGATTAACGTGTATCACTCAAATTTTTTTTTCAATGAATAGTAAAATTCCATCAGATTGAATTGAATGTTCCTTACCTATTATGAATTAAGTAGATAAGTTAAAAAAAGTAAAATAAAAAATAAAAACAAAAATGTATATAAATCTTAAACTAAAACATATATTCAGTTTTTTTATTTCAAGTATATTTTCAGGTCCATTCCCTTGTTCCATTACAATTTATCCCTTAATGTTTTATTAAGCTCTAGATTTTTTGTTAACTCATTTAAAATTTGTATTTTTTTTATTTTACTATTAATTGAAATGTGTAAATCTTGAAAAGGGCTAAAAAAACTGTTACTTTAACTTGTAATAATATTTCACAGTAGTTTTTATTCTGTAAAAAAAAAAAAAAAAAAAAAAAAAAAAAAAAAAGAGCATAAGAGACTTCTGAAGCCATACGTTTTGTTTTACAAACAGTACAGTGGATTGATGAAAAAGTAGTTATTCACTGACAGTTGCTGCTGCCAGATCGGTTCAGTTTCGTGAATGAATCATTCAGACTGCATCAATTCATTCGGCGAAAAGAACTGACTCAACAACAAAAACAAGAATCTTTCATGAACATCACTATACTTCTCTCATGAATACACCAATTAAATTCTAAGCCAAAAAATAAAATAGACCTAGACCCTAGACTAAAATAGACCCTATTTTTTCAAAAAAAAAATAGACCTAGATTCTGGCCTGTATATCTACACAGAGCAATTGTATGTCTTCTGAAGATTTGGCAGTCACTAATGTAAATGCATGTGCACATTGAAAATCACCCATATTTTTTTCATCCACTGGCCCAGTGTAATCCAGGTAGGTTATTTTAAGCCTTAAAACGATCATTAGTGCATTGTCCCTCCATACTCCAATTAGAGCATTCACTTTTTGAAAGTGTCACATAATGTTCTCCTGTAGCTCATTTACACTCAGCACAGCACATGCACATATAGAGTCATGTGTCCTGTCATCAAACTCCCCAACGTATCGCTTGGCAAACATACTCTGACACACCTCTCTACTGAGAACAAGGGACTCTGATTTTTTTTTTTTTTAAAAGACTGACCTTTTCTTTGCCTAATGTGACAAGAAACATCCTTGTATAAATGTCACAGTAAATCATCCACCTCCAGATATGACTTTGAATCAACTTTATACCGATGCATATACTTTTAAAGCAAGCAATGGCTTAAAATAGTGTTTCTCAAACTTTCCGATCACTGATGACAGCACCTATTCAAAATAAGGTTCCCACTATTTTTGTTCAGCACTGTTCAACCAAACATCGAAAGCATGCTTAAGGACTGTAGGGACATAATGCTATATTCTGAATAAAAAACAATATTCCTGTTCTTATAATTAATGTGTAAGACACTCAACCATCCTTTGTGTCGGCAAATAGAAAGGACGGCAATATCTGCCTTTATGTTAATATGCCATTTTGGCAGAATTTCATTCCAAGCCATAATCACTCCAGATATTTTGGAATTTGAGGCCATGTTGTCCATTAAAATTCTCCCTTCTGGAGGCAATTTCCAAGCTGGGTAATTTAGGCTCAAAGCTTAATTCAATTTTTGAGTCAATAAGTCCACTATAAAAACTAAAAAATAAATTGAGCATATAGAGACTTATTTTGGGAGTAAGTGGAATATTGTCTTAACTTTTTTCTTGATCACATCACATTTTTGCTGGTTTTATAGGCATGCGGAACGGTAAGAAAACAACACTAATATTGTGATATTACATTTTAAAAGAACGGTTTTCTATTTGAATTTACACTATATTTCCAAAAGTATTGGGACACCCCTCCGAATAATTGACTTCAGGTGTTCCAATCACTTTCATGGCCACAGATGTATAAAATCAAGCACTTAGGCCTGACCCTTCTACAAACATTGAAAGAATGGGTCGCTCTCAGGAGCTCAGTGAATTCAAGCGTGGTACCGTGATAGGTTTCTACCTCTGTAATAAGTCCATTTGTCCAAATTTCCTCACTTAATATTCTACGGTCAACTGTTATGCTGGCTTCACACCGCACGTGCATTCAAGCAGTGCGTATGAAGAGCAGGAGACGCACCTGGCCATTTTGGACATTCACACGGGCAGCGTTTGTCTAGCACAGCTGCCCCGCGGCTCTTCCATTGCAAAAACAGGCGAATATTGTCCTTTCTGTCACATTTTTCAGTGTTCTCCTCCGATACTGTCATTATTGTGCTTTAATTTATGATGGGCAGCATATATCTGCTGCAAATATGGTGTTCCCCTCTGTCCCAAACGCACATGCATATAACATGCTGTATATAGGTAGTTTACATGATAAAAGCATCATTAAAGGTAAGATATGCCTCTAGTTTTAAACAGCTGTGAAGTTTGGGCAAAACTTTTGGCAGCGTTTTTTTCATGTTTTTATTTTATTCACAGCACTGGATGTCATGTGGTGATAGTGAAACACACGGGACACTTCACCAAATGATTTTATGTGAAATTTGTTGTTTTCATGTTAATCAGGTCTTTCACTGCTGCTTCTGCTCTGCTCCTGCGATGCGCTACCGCGCCACCTCTGCGTGTGGTGTGAATGCTCTAAACTGTTAACATGGGTGCCGAAAAAAATATGCACTGCTTACGCATATTATATATATATATATATATATATATATATATATATATATATATATATATATATATATATATATATATATATATATATATATATATATATATATATATATATATATATATATATGCTGACCTTAGTGGTATTGCAACAAAGTGGAAGCAATTTGGAAAAACAGCAACTCAGCCACGAAGTAGTAGGCCACATAAAATCATAGAGTGGGGTCAGCGCATGCTCAGAAGTCACCAACTTTCTGCAGAGTCAATAGCTACAGCCTTGCAAACTTTGTGTGTTCTTCAGATTAGCTCAAGAACAGTGCCTAGAGATTCTTTATGGAATGGGTTCCCATGGCCAAGCAGTTGCATCCAAGCCTTACATCAACAAATGCAATGCAAAGCTTTAGATGCAGTGGTGTAAAGCATGCCACCACTGAACCCTAGAACAGTGGAGCCGTGTTCTCTGGAGTGATGAATTATACCCTTCTGTCTGGCAATCTGATGGACAAGTCTGGGTTTGACAGTTGGGAGGAGCACGGTACTTGCCTGACTGCATTGTGCCAAGTGTAAAGTTTGGTGGAGGGAAGATTATGGTGTGTTTTTTTTTCTTTTTCTTGGTTGGGCTTGGCCCTTAGTTCCAGTGAAAGGAACTCTTAATGTTTCAGCATACCAATAAATTTGGGGAAATTTCATGCTCCCAACATTGTGGGAACAGTTTGGGTATGGTCCCTTCCCGTTTCAACATCACAAATGGGCTTATAGAAGAATGGTAAAAAAATTCCCATAAATACACTGCTAAACCTTGTGGAAATCCATCCAATAAGAGCTGTTATAGCTGCAAATGGTAGGTCAACTCCATATTAAATAATTGCTATCTAGTCTAACCATTAAAATCTAATACACATTCTATAACTATATATATATCTCAAATTGTATATTGATCAGAAATTTGAAATAAAACATATGTACTTTAAATATGTATTGTATATGTACATACATACAGTATTTGTAAATTGTATTATATATGTGTCATGTCCAGTTTGAGAATTGCTGCGTTTAGTCTCCTGCCATCACATATAAAGTCTGATCATGGTTGAGATTTATTGCTAGAGACACTGCTTTCATCTTACCTGCTGCCAGGGAGATATTGTAGGAGATGCACTGGACTGTGTGGATACCACACAGCAATTCACAATCTGAGTTCCTGTCTGTCTTTGTGTTTGAGTGCATGAGAATGAGTATGTGTCTTCCCAGATAAAAAAGCCCAAAAGCTTACTGTCTCTGGCCATTTCTTTTATGTTATTGAAGAAGGGGATGCATAGTAAAAAAGGAAGCTTCACTTGTCCTAGTCAAAAGTAAACTGAACAGGTTACAGTGACAGCAGTACAATAGCCATTTAGGTGACCATTTATGTGGTCAAATTTTGCACTGTGGAAGTAAGCTTTTCTCTGTGAATGTACAAGTCTTCCAATTCATTAGCCACTGTAGGACATTACTGAGAAGAAGAGCAATAGCTATGTTTCCTTCCAAAGTTAACTTGTGCGCAAAATTGGAATAAAGCATAAAACATTTGCAAAAGAAGCATCAAGAAATCGTTTGGTCATGGGAAATTGGTGCAAGATATCTTTAATAAAAAAGTAAAGTTGCTGCAATCGGAGAAGCCACTTTTGGCTACATCATAAATGGTTTATACCTCAGACTTTTCAGACGAAATGGAACGCAATAATTTAAGACAGCTCTGGGAGGTAATTAAACCCAACTATTTTGATGATAGACTTTGGTTCGGGCATTTCAGAATGACCAAGCTCACATTTGAGATGCTGTGCAATGAAATGGGTCCACTGGTTAGTCCAGTGATCAATTCACATCTTTTGTTGAGAAAAAGTTTAGTGTTGTTGTGGTGCATTAAGGGATTTAGCAGGTAAACCATGTTTCCATAGTTTATGCATGTCTTCTTATCAAATATTTATTTATTTTGTGTTAAATTTTATGATTTTTTTTTTACATTTACACAATATTGGCAAAAGTATTGGGACACCCCTCCAAATCATTGAAATCAGTTGTTCCAATCACTTTCATGGCCACAGGTGTATAAAATAGACACGCAGGCTGCTTTTACAAACATTTGGGAATGGGTCACTCATGAGCTCAGTGAATTCAAGCGTGGTATCATAATAGGTTTCCACCTGTGCAATAAGTCTATTTGTAAAATGTACTCACTACTAAATATTCTATGACGAATCATGTTTTCGATTCTGGTGTGGGGTTGTTTTTCAGGGGTTGGGCTCGGCCCCTTAGTTCTAAAATTAACACAATGATTCAGCATACCAAGACATTTTGGACAATTGGGAAAAGTTTGGGGATGGCCCCTTCCTGTTCCAATTTGCTCTGTGCACTTGAGCACAAAGCAAATGTCCATAAAGACATAGATAAATGAGTTAGGTGTGGAGGAACTTGACTGGCCTGCACAGGGTCCTGACCTCAACCTATAGAACACCTTTGGGATGAATTAGAACAGAGACTGCGAGCCAGGTCTTCTCGTCCAACATCAGTGCCTGACCTCACAAATGTGCTTCAAGAAGAATGGTCAACAATCCCTATAAACACACTCCTAAACATTGGGGAAAAGCTTCCCAGAAGAGTTGAAGCTGTTATAGCTGCAAAGGGTAGGCCACCTCCATATTAAACCCTATGGATTAAGAATGGGATGTCATCAAAGTTCATGTGCATGTAAAGGCAGGTGTACCAAAACCTTTGGCAATAAGTATGTGCCTCTTTGTTTCCATCCAACATTTTGTGATAACCAAAAATTCACATACAAATATGGTAGGTGGATGTACAGTAGGTAAATGAAAACATATGTGCAGTAAAGTAAAACTATTAAAGCTACAGACCAGTGTGCTTATAATTACGGAAATACATTAAAATAATATAGTAAGAAATACCAGAGTGCAATATCAAGCAGAAAGATGTTTTGTACAGTTAAAAATAAAAAATAATAAACTGGAAGTGTATGACCCCGGAAGCCACAGATATTTAGTTTACAAAAGTCTGTGCCCGCCATGTTAAAAAAAGGAGAATATTGTTATACTGCAGTAACATGCTATAAGGATGCAGCATTCAATTGAATTTAAAACATTTTTTTGACTAAAGCAACCTGTTAGGAACAACTTTAAATATTCACTTGAAAAAGTAAAACAGAAAAGGCTTTAAAAGTCCAAGGTTTAAAGGTCTGAGAATTTAGAATTTAAAATTCTAATTCACAGTCTTTTCATGATACTTTACAGAAAGATAGATACTGTCAGTGAATGTTTTTACATTAGGACAATACAGAGTAATTGCACAGTGAAGGAGTGAATACCATCTGAATAGCACAGTTAGACATGCTGAAAAAAGACAGATGGGAATCTTTGCATTCAGAGTGGTGTCTCTGAATGGTTAAAAAACAAGACAAACCAACCTTTAGCGTTTCACATCTGGATTTTTCAATCAGACACTGACCCGTCGCTAATAAGTGACATCCCTGGCACGCTCTGTAATTTATGAGCTACCACTGCAAATTGCTTCACAGGGGAACGCAGCAGTGTCGTTTGGAGAAAGTAAATGCCTTTGAGACGGACCCCTGACATGTCAAACCAGCTCTATATATTCCACCTCACACAAGAGAGAAAGAAAGCTCCTTTTCTTCTCTTAAGGAGCTTAAGAAAGCTCTATTTTACCAATAATTTCCGAAAAGGCCTTTTAAAGTTATATGGCATAAGGGCACATTTTTTATGGTTATTTGGGCTTTGTGGATGTCTGTTTTTTCTTCTTCCACAAATAGCCTACTTTGTCTATCCTCATTCTCCATAATCTCAAAAGTATATTATAATAACATGCTAGATTGAAAATATACACTGAAAAAAAAGGTGTGTTGGATTTACATGATTTAATCATGTACATCAGTTCCACGTGATTTAATTAAGTTAAACAAACATAATTTGTTCACATAACTTCAACATCATGGAATGAAATAATTTTTAAGTAACCCAATTGAGAAGTCTCAAAATGATTTTAATATGGCTTCTTGAGACCTTGCCTCTTTAATCAATTCACAAACTTATTTAGCTTTTTGTATATTGTTATGGTCACTTGACTGATTTATAAGACTGTACTAACTAGCTTTTATTCTGTTAGTGAGCAATAGCACATATATAATGAACATGTCAAGTTCTATGAAATGCTCTTTAATGACATGTGCTGTCTCAGTCCACAACCTAAGCAATCGCTCCGCTCTTCTCCACTATGGTAACCCAGTATAATTTAAATGGTTTGAATTATTCTAACATAATTAAACATTAAACACTATTAAACAGTATAAAGTCTAGCCCTTATCTAATTTTGCCTAAAAAACACATCAAATAACACTTAAGTTCATAAATTTTTCGTCAAGTCCCATGCAAAGCATGCTGGGAACTACAGTTTTAGCAAAAATCATGTTCGAGTACTTGATTGGTTCACATTCACCCCAAATAATGTAATCTAGTAGATTTCACATTTAAGAGAATTACATTAATCGAAAGCAAAGAAATCACGTTTAGAAGAGAAACACAATTTTGTTGCGTAGATCGCAAATAATACGATTAAGTAAACTGGACAATGTGTGTTTTCTTTTTTTTTTTCAGTGTATAAAGCAGATAGGTTCCAACCACATGCATTGCTTTATTTCATGCTTAACTGCGATAAAATGTTGTAATAGCTGTATATAATGGCCAAAGGGCAGGGTGCAGAAACTTCTACTGAAGTAGCAGTTCAGTCTTTCTACACTGCTTTTCTCCTAATTGCATCTTCTGGGAGAAGATTCTCAAGTGAGAGGAAATAAACCATGACCCAGTTTTAGACCTGACCAAGAGAGAACCTTCTGTGACCTGGCCTAACCTTTTTAGCCATAATTCCCAGCCTTGGGAAAAACTAGCTGTCTGCAATCCGGCCAGTTCATCACTGTGATTTGTAGGCCCAATTGCAATGGTTTCCTAACAACTGTATATCAGACAGAGATCTGGGATTTCTATAGTCCTTCACAGGTCACCTGTTTTATAGGGGAGGAAAAAATTGATACAGAAAAATATCGGGATATTTTGCGTGGGGATATTGATCAATATATGGACAATATAAGGATAAGTCTCTCTGAATCTCTCTCTCTCTCTCTCTCTCTCTCTCTCTCTCTCTCTCTCTCTCTCTCTCTCTCTCTCTCTCTCTCTCTCTCTCTCTCTCTCTCTTCACCCTCATGTCATTCCAAACCTGTAAGACTTTTGTTTATCTTCGGAAAACACAAATGAAGATCTTTTTGATTAAATCAGAGAGCGCTTTCGGTTCCTCCATTGACAGCTATGCATTAAACATTGACGCTTCATAAAGAAACTGTCAAATAAATCCATATGAGTCAGGCGTTTTAGTATTGAATGAACAGACTGAAATCAGGCTTTTATTCACATTTCAACATTGATCAGCTAACATAAACGGAGGCTCAACTGAAACGTGAACTCAACTGTACGCCAAACGTACTGCGAAACACGAGAAGGGAACTCATTGTTTCTTGAGGAAGCTCAAATTCGCTACCTAACACGAGAATGATCCTCATTGGTTCTTGAGGAAGCTCAAATTTGCTACGTAACACGAGAATGATCCTCATTGGTTCTTGAGGAAGCTCAAATTTGCTACGTAACACAGGAATGAACCGCATTGGTTTTCGCACATCAAGCGAATATGCTTGAGCTTTATATAAGGATTATTGATTAATAAAAGCCTAAATTTCATATAAAATACATCATATAAAGAGATGACTTCAGAAAACTAAGGACTAAACCGTTCAGTTCATGTGGAGTTTTGAAAGCATCAAAGTGTAGCTGTCAACGGAGGGACAGAAAGCTCTCAGATTTTTTTCCAAAGATGAACGGAAATCTTATAGGTTTGAAACTACATGAGGGTGAGTAATCAAATAATTTTTTGCTGATCTATCACTTTTTTGACACACAAATGCCGTCCGACTGCATCTGCATTACAATACAACTGCGTGCTCTGATGAAACAAAACTTTCGCTTGCAGTTAGAATTAAAGAAGCCGTTTGCATAATGCCATTTCTATTAGAAGAGCTAATGGCATGTGACTAAACATGACCTTCTATACTGAGCTCTGACAAGGCAGCAAATGAAACGGTCATGTTCACAGAGAAGGAAAAACAGACCGTGTCAAAACATCTAAAATACCATTAAATAATTGCAGTGTACGTACTGTTTGCAATGTTTGGAAAATCAAATAAAGAATGCATAAATATAATGGCTTTCTTCAGCAATTAATGGTTATGGCACATACCAGCAGGTAAATCACAAAACGAAACATTATATTAGATATACGTATCAATAATATATATAAAATAACAATTAATATATAAAATATATTATATATATTATATTTTATATATTATACTATAAAAAAATAAAAATAAACTTATTTAAATTAATTTTGATTCTATACATACGTTTTAGTTCAATATGAATAGCAAATTTGTCTCTCAAACTTGAGTGACAGCGTAAATTGATATTTTTCTCGATGTTGCTCTGTGTCTGTTCAGTCAAATTAATTTGAGAGAGGTGAGAATTCTTCTGGTTTACTCAGGAGCGAGAACATCAAGGTGTAAATCTTCTCCTACAACAATGTGTCGTCCCCCCCTCCAGATACAACAGCAGTCAGCACTGATAATAGCAATGCAAAAATAACATTTAATTAACGTTACAAAAATACACATGGTTTTGATCCATCATGATATAGAGCTTTGCAATTTTCTTATGTTCTTATCCATTAGTTTAGTTGATGCAAGTTTGTTAACAAACAAACCTAAATCAATAATTTCAAGGTGCACTAGTTTCACACGCATGGTTCACCACAAGAATATAACATTAGCATTCCCATATATCACAATAGCAGTTGAACATATCTTTTTTCCAAACAGATATAGACTGTACCTGTAAAAGGTAAGGATCAGTGCCTTTAAAAAGAATAATATATGTGGAAAAGTGACAGAAAATACATCAAAGAGATTTGAAGTCAAAGAGCATGCAGAGATTCCTCCTAACAACAACAACAACAAAAAAAAGCATGAGACTGAAGAGGCTAGTGGCAGCTCAAATGAGTCTCATTATGTTCGTTCCAGTCTGCATACATGAAATAGAAAGAAATTGCCCTGAGTGTCAGAGGGACAACCACAGGATCTCTCCTAATGTAGAGAACATGTCAAGGTTGCCCTACATTCTTAAAAGCGAATGAATGATGCGCCACATTCTTGCAAAAACTTTTGTTTGCTTACGCAATTCGCTTGTGCAACCAACGCTAGCAAAGATGGATGTGTGTGTGCGCTGTGGAGGTTTTGCCCTATGAGTGTCAAATCTATCTGTGCATCTCACTTACTCAAGGTTGCAGAGAGATGATAAACTCTACTTCCAGGCCCATTATGATTTTCATTCCCCTGCTGGTAATGGGGCTTGAAAAGAGAATCTGGCTGTAAGTAATTAAGAGGGCTGTGCAGTGCCCCTAATCTGAATATGAAAAGAATGTTCGTGAATTTCAAACATGAACATGATTTGCTCCACTTTCGTTCATCGTTTAATGATTTTATAAGCCGTTTTGTGCTTTGCGGTTGTTTCTTTGTCACTCGGGGCTGAATTAAATGTTATTAAGCGTACCTTCTGTTTTTATTGACATGCACCGTCAGCAATTACAACTCTCTGAACTAGGGGTGCTTTTTCAGAGGAGTGAGAAGACTCAGAAAATTGTATGAGATAAATGGTGGTAAATAAATGAAGCACAGCACATGTTACAAAATATGACATAAGATGTGTGTTTCCACTATCATTATGGAAAGCGAGTAAACTGGGCCACTCAGCACCCCGGGAACACCCCACTCTTCATCCGACTACCCACTGCGCAAAACATCTTCCAAAATATCACATCTTTTTCTCAAGAGAAAATACTATTCATCATATATGTCCATTTAGGTTAAAACGGGATTTTTAATGCGAAGGACCTCCAAATATAACAATCCTCTTGCGACAAATCCCTTTCTTTCATGGTAGGTGATGTGTTCCAGAAACATTTTTTGTTATGCTGGTTGAAAGACTCTTCACATCCTGATAGCAATCATTGATCTACATGTATTTATATGTACTAGGGACATCAATTTACACAAATTTCCACGATTGATCGCTGTTTCAATGAATACAGCTATACGTTTTCTCGGATCTGTGGTTTGAGGAGCACAAAAACTTGGCCTCCAAATTCCCCAGATCTCTCAATCTAAGCATCTATGGGATGTGCTGAACAAACAAGTCTGATCCATGGAGACCCCACCTCACAACTTAAAGGATCTTCTGCTAACATCTTGGTGCCAGATGCCACGTACAGCACACCTTCAGCGGTCTAGTGGAGTCCATGCCCCGACAAATCAGGGCTTTTGGCAGCAAAAGCATGACCATCACAATATTAGAATTATGCCTGATCCGTGTATGACATCGATATAAGTGATCATCCGGGTTTAGACCCTATATTAAATTTATATAGAGCTTCACAGGCAAATTTGCTTTATGTATTTCCCCAGCGTTGAAATCAGGCTCATATAAATGTCAGGAAACATGGTTCCTGGCTGCATGTCAATATCCATGAATCACTGGATATTGGGTAAGTTGTAAGGAAGGCTTATCGTTTTCACAGTTTTCCCTAATAAATCCATTCACGCAGCAGCTCTTTTGCCACTCAGAGGGGTTGTGTTCTGGTGGGAAAGTGGCGTCAACGCATACCCTCTATATTTTTTTTATTAGAAATGAAGCAGACTTATAAATAGAGATATGTTATATAAGTATATAAGTAAAGATACATCAGAAATCTCTAAACTAACGGTACATTTACACAAAAACAGAAAAGCAATGGAAAAGCAATATTTGCATACAGACGACAACACTTGTAAAACATTCGGATCCCTGAAAACTACAAAAAAACAACAACACTGTATTATGCATGCCAGGCCAGTAGTTGGCGAGGTCATAATAATAATTGGTTGCTGATGTTAGAATCTCTGCTCTAGTAGTGGTGCAGTAAATAAACACTTTGCTGGAGAAGCATTAATAAACTGATTTAAGCATTAATATTCTGAGCAGCACAAACAGTCCTGTAGTTTTTTAGTTTACACAGAAATCATAATGGTATTGATTTAAAAAACGTACACATTGGAGTCGTTTTTAAAAATTTACCTTTTCATTTTCGCAAAACCCCGCTGTTGTGTAAATGAATTGCCAAAACCAAAAAAAGTTTGGGTAACACTTTATTTTAGTGTCCTTGTTACATATGTTACATGTAGTTAGTACAGTAATAATTATAAACTGCGCATAATTACATGCAACTGAGCTTATCCACATCCTAATCCTAACCCTAAAGTAAGTACATGTAATTAATTGTTATTACTGTACTTAAATTCATAATTACACAATACGGACACATTAAAATAAAATGTAACCAATGTTTTCCGGTTTTAGTTCAAAAATAGCCCCAACAGTAAAGCTCTGCTAGATATCTTGTCTACACTTTATATTGTTATAAGTTACCATTAACATTGATAAGTACACCTTAAGTACTATTATATACCTTAAGTATATAAAAAAAATAAGTATAATGTACTTACTGTGTTTAAATTGTATTGCAAAGCACTTTTGCTGATATTGAGGTGGGGTACGGGTAGAGTTAGGGACAGGTGTGGTGGTGTGGGTCAGTTTAAGGGTAGAGTTAGGGACAGGTGTGGTGGGATGGGTCAGTTTAAGGGTAGAGTTAGGGACAGGTGTGGTGGTGTGGGTCAGTTTAAGGGTAGAGTTAGGGACAGGTGTGGTGGTGTGGGTCAGTTTAAGGGTAGAGTTAGGGACAGGTGTGGTGGGATGGGTCAGTTTAAGGGTAGAGTTAGGGACAGGTGTGGTGGTGTGGGTCAGTTTAAGGGTAGAGTTAGGGACAGGTGTGGTGGGATGGGTCAGTTTAAGGGTAGAGTTAGGGACAGGTGTGGTGGTGTGGGTCAGTTTAAGGGTAGAGTTAGGGACAGGTGTGGTGGTGTGGGTCAGTTTAAGGGTAGAGTTAGGGACAGGTGTGGTGGGATGGGTCAGTTTAAGGGTAGAGTTAGGGACAGGTGTGGTGGTGTGGGTCAGTTTAAGGGTAGAGTTAGGGACAGGTGTGGTGGGATGGGTCAGTTTAAGGGTAGAGTTAGGGACAGGTGTGGTGGTGTGGGTCAGTTTAAGGGTAAAGTTAGGGACAGGTGTGGTGGGATGGGTCAGTTTAAGGGTAGAGTTAGGGACAGGTGTGGTGGGATGGGTCAGTTTAAGGGTAGAGTTAGGGACAGGTGTGGTGGTGTTGGTCAGTTTAAGGGTAGAGTTAGGGACAGGTGTGGTGGTGTGGGTCAGTTTAAGGGTAGAGTTAGGGACAGGTGTGGTGGTGTGGGTCAGTTTAAGGGTAGGGTTAGGGACAGGTGTGGTGGTGTGGGTCAGTTTAAGGGTAGAGTTAGGGTCAGGTGTGGTGGTGTGGGTCAGTTTAAGGGTAGAGTTAGGGACAAGTGTGGGTCAGTTTAAGGGTAGAGTTAGGGTCAGGTGTGGTGGTGTGGGTCAGTTTAAGGGTAGGGTTAGGGACAGGTGTGGTGGGGTGGGTCAGTTTAAGGGTAGGGTTAGGGACAGGTGTGGTGGTGTGGGTCGGTTTAAGGGTAGAGTTAGGGACAGGTGTGATGGGGTGGGTCAGTTTAAGGGTAGAGTTAGGGACAGGTGTGGTGGTGTGGGTCAGTTTAAGGGTAGAGTTAGGGACAGGTGTGGTGGTGTGGGTCGGTTTAAGGGTAGAGTTAGGGACAGGTGTGGTGGGGTGGGTCAGTTTAAGGGTAGAGTTAGGGACAGGTGTGGTGGTGTGGGTCAGTTTAAAGGTAGGGTTAGGGACAGGTGTGGGTCAGTTTAAGGGTAAAGTTAGGGACAGGTGTGGTGGGATGGGTCAGTTTAAGGGTAGAGTTAGGGACAGGTGTGGTGCGATGGGTCAGTTTTAGAGTTAGGTACAGGTGTGGTGGGATGGGTCAGTTTAAGGGTAGAGTAAGGGACAGGTGTGGTGTTGTGGGTCAGTTTAAGGGTAGAGTTAGGGACAGGTGTGGTGGTGTGGGTCAGTTTAAGGGTAGAGTTAGGGACAGGTGTGGTGGTGTGGGTCAGTTTAAGGGTAGGGTTAGGGACAGGTGTGGTGGTGTGGGTCAGTTTAAGGGTAGAGTTAGGGACAGGTGTGATGGGGTGGGTCAGTTTAAGGGTAGAGTTAGGGACAGGTGTGGTGGTGTGGGTCAGTTTAAGGGTAGAGTTAGGGACAGGTGTGGTGGTGTGGGTCGGTTTAAGGGTAGAGTTAGGGACAGGTGTGGTGGGGTGGGTCAGTTTAAGGGTAGAGTTAGGGACAGGTGTGGTGGTGTGGGTCAGTTTAAGGGTAAAGTTAGGGACAGGTGTGGTGGTGTGGGTCAGTTTAAAGGTAGGGTTAGGGACAGGTGTGGGTCAGTTTAAGGGTAAAGTTAGGGACAGGTGTGGTGGGATGGGTCAGTTTAAGGGTAGAGTTAGGGACAGGTGTGGTGCGATGGGTCAGTTTTAGAGTTAGGGACAGGTGTGGTGGGATGGGTCAGTTTAAGGGTAGAGTAAGGGACAGGTGTGGTGTTGTGGGTCAGTTTAAGGGTAGAGTTAGGGACAGGTGTGGTGGTGTGGGTCAGTTTAAGGGTAGGGTTAGGGACAGGTGTGCTGGTGTGGGTCAGTTTAAGGGTAGGGTTAGGGACAGGTGTGGTGGGGTGGGTCAGTTTAAGGTTAGGGTTAGGTGTAAGGGAAGTGCCAACTGTGTAATTACAAATGTAACTAGAGAAATTAATTACTGACGTAATTACTTGCTGGTATTTTTTAAATGTAAGTACAATGCAAACATGTATGTACACAATAAGTGCATTGTATCAAATTATTAATTAAAATGTTAGTACATAGAAGTTAAGGCCACCTAATATAAAGTGGGTCCAATATCTTTTTACATCATCCTTTGTCCTTGTCAGATGTTTCAAGTGATTTGACAAGAGTGATAACTTGATAATGGAAGTTGAAAGTGGTTCTAGCACAATCAGGGAAATCTTCATTCTATTAGTAATGTGGCATTATATTCCTGAGGTGAGAATCATACATTATCCTGTCAGAGAAGCTGAAATATTTGACTCAAATGTTTGTACTCTGTCTTACAGGTTTGATCTGACTTGCAACACTGCTGAGGGAATCAAAAGAACAGAGATCCACACATTTAATGAGTCATGCCAAATACACTGAGACATACAGGTGCTGCTAAACCAAAATATTATGAAATTGAAAGGTGGTTGTACAATCTTTTCTTCACCTTCATATAAAATGCAAGTCTCAGTCTGGTGTGGTTCAAAATTACTTGTTGCAGCCATGTGGCAACTGCAAGTTCAAAGTAATTATCTCCAAGCCCGTTTTCCATTCTTTACTGCCTTTTATTTCTTTTTAAAAGTACAGACCTCGCTCAAAGCATTTCACTATGTTATGGCACGGTCCAATATGGCAGTCGCCGTGATGATGGGGCCCATCGACCTGAAAGAAATTGCTCTGGGTAACAGGCATGTCAGGTGGCCATATAATCAATCTTTCAACACCATGGGCAGCGGTGATGTGTAAAAAATTTAGCGGCGACATTGTGGAAAACCATTGACTACGTGCTGCCAGGAACAAGCTGCTCACAGATGAATGGTTGAACATGCAGCGAAACACACCTGAAGATCTCACATGCGACCAATAGATACAAAAGAGACCCTTCCCCAATCCCCGCGGCAAGTCAGCGGGCGAGTTTCCACAGTGTTTGATCTTCTTATCGGCAAAATACAAGCACTTCAGGTTCATTCAGGCTGCCAGAATTTGGACCTGTCAGAGAAAAGCTTCAGCCAAGATTCTTCAACATCACATGCACAAGACTTCCACCCTCATGTGAACCACTTTCCAAGCATGCCAAAAGGTTGTTGCCTTTATCGCCATGTCGCTAAATGCAGTTAAGGAACCCTTTTTTTAATTAAAGTTGCTAATCAAAATAACTTTCACTTCTAAGTTTTGAACAATTGCTTATATTAGCCACAGACTAAAAAAGGATCTGTCACACGTCTGCACTTCGAAATGCCATTGCTAAATCTAGCCGTGTTTATAACTAATTATCAAGCATGTCATCAGAGACAAGTAGACAGATGGTGATACATCAAGCAAAGTTGACGGAACACTGCTGATCATTGTCATGTAGGTGTTGAAACAGAAATAGGACGTCAATGCCTTATGTTCATCTGAAAGCATAACGTGAACTGAACTGAAATGAACTGAACTGTGTACGTTTATATTCCCATGGTATTGAAATATTAGTTTGGGGTAACCATAACTAGCATAATTTGATAGTTGTTAATACTTTCATAATTAATTAAATTGATTAAAGACATTATATTGTTATATAAGATTTAGATTTTAAATGAATGCAGTTCTTTTTAACTTTCTATTTATCAAAGAATCCTAAAAAATTTTTTATCATGATTCCAACTAAATTAATCTATCTGCACAACTGTTTTAAAATTAATAATTTCAAAAATATATTAAATAGGAAATTATTATTGTGCACCAAATCAGCATTTTGGAATGATTTCTGATGGATCATTAAGTAGTGATGCTGAAAATTCAGCTTTGCCACCACAGGAGTAAATAAAATGAATTATAATGGAAAACAGTTAACATTAACAGTTAATCTTACATTTTAAAAATATTTGACAAGGGCCAAATTGTGTTGGCTAGATGACTGGTTCAGAGCATCTCCAAAACTGCAGGTCTGCAGTGCTCAGTATCTATCAAAAGGGGTCAAAGGAATAAACATTGGTGAACCATGTACACCCTTTCATGGTAACGGTGGCTGTGGCCTCTTTCAGCAGGATAATGCGCCCTGCCACAAAGCAAAAATCATTCAGGAAGGGTTTGAGGAGCACAACAACAAGTTTGAGGTGTTGACTTGGCCTCCAAATTCCCCAGATCTCAATCTAATCGAGAATCCGTGGGATGTACTGAACAAACAAACCCAATCCATGGAGTGGATTCCCACCTCAGAAGTTACAGGACTTAAATGATCTGCTGCTAACATCATGGTGCCAGATACCACTGCACACCCTTAGGGGTCTAGTGGAGTCCATGCATCGACAGGTCAGAGCTGCTTTGGCAGCAAAACGGGGACCAACACAATTTAAGGAAGGTGGACAAAATGTTATTCCGGATCGGTGTATAGCAATATAGCTATTTTGAACCTTATTGCATAAGGTTTTATGTCATCAAAATTTTTGATACCATTGAAATTTCATTATTCTTGTCACCAATAAAATTTTTTAAATAAAAAATAAAAATCACACTAATACTAGCCTACTTTAAACAAAAAAACTCAAGCTTACTAAAGACAAATAAACAGTATGTTATAAAAGAATAAAAAATAAACTAATTGCAAGAAAAACTTCAAGAAATAAGAAATACTAGCAGTACATAAATTGTATGAAGTATAAATTGTATAAAAGTAATTAAGTCAAGAGCATTGAGAGATTTTCTCTTTATTTTTTGTTTGATTAACATTAAAGGGGGGGGGGGGGTGAAATGCTGTTTCATGCATACTGAGCTTTTTACACTGTTAAAGACTTGGATTCCCATCCTAAACATAGACAAAGTTTCAAAAACTAATGTTGGACGTTTGATGGAGTATTTCTGTGTTAAACATACTCCTTCCAGTTTCTCACAAGTTTCGGAGAGTTTTTTTCGAGTATGGGTCTGCTTGACGTCGATAGAGCGGAAGGTCCTTGTATGGGCCGTATGGGCTCTTCTCCCGGTAGGGTGCACGCGTGACTAGAGCGAGAGAGGAAATGCACGCCGTAAACACTCTCTCAGCTGCAGATCCAGTCGTCCGTGAACACTAATGTTGGTTATAGTCCGCGCCGCGCTCCACTTCATTCCTCCACTTTGACATTAAGCGACTTCAACCCTTCAGCACAGCATTCCGGGAAGGCAGCGCTGCATTTGAACCGATTTGAAGGCAGAAATGCTTCAGTCGCATCGCAAAGTGGATCTCCACACTCCAAGAAGTGTGTTTTTGACAGAGCCGTTCCAGCGATAAAGGTTCGGTCCTGCTTTGGAAGCAGCCGGTGAGTAAAACTCCTTCAAATGTCTGTGCTGTTGCTTATCGTCACGTATGTAAACATCAGTAAACGACACGATCGCGTGCTTCGTCATTCAAATGCGCTAACGGACTCCATTGTTGTTCTATGTATAACGTTACACTAGTCTGACGTGCAAAACCGTTTTGCTTGCTACTTCTAAGGTCTAGTCTCATTCAATAGTCCATAAACCGAATCATGTCCTCATAAACTGAGAGTAAAGACAAATGTTGACAGTACATATCACAGAGACGGACGTCCTGCTGTTGCTGTTTCTATTTCAGCCTCCGAATGATTCTGGATCATATCTATTAGCTGAGATCGATAGCAAGGGTTTCTCCACGCTTGAGGACATCACCGCTTTGCGCATTCGTCATTCTTTAGCTCCGCCCACACGATACGCCTCCAGGGGCTCGGTTCTTTCCGGAAAGACTCGGTACAGCCCATATTTCTTTTATAAATATAATAAAACTAAAGACATTTCGGAGATATGAAGGATGCAATAATACACTATAGGTACTCAAGATTGACATGAGATTGACTGAAACTGAGTGTTTCCCCTTTAAAAGGGTTAATTCACCCAAAAAGGAAAACTCTGCCATTAATGACTTACCTTCATGCCGTTCGACACCCGTAAGTCCTGAAGATATTGGTGTTGAAATCCGATGGCTCAGACAGGCCTTCATTGACACCAATGTCATTTCCTCTCTCAAGACCCATAAAAGACACTAAAGACGTCGTTACAAAGCCCATCTCATTACAGTGGTTATAAAATAATTTTATGAAGTGACAAGAATAGTTTTTTGTGTGCAAAAAAAAACCTAAATAACAACTTAAAGTGCTGGGTCGATTTCAAAACAAAGATTCAGATCGCGTCTTTGTTTTGAACTGCCAAACTACTGCTACTCGACTTTGGCGATCCGAACCGCTGATTCAATAAACTGATTCATAACGATTCAAAGCTTTTTTTTTAAATCGGCCCATCAATGTACAAGTTATTTCGGGGTTTTCTTGTTAGTTTTTTCGCACAAAAACTAATCTCGCCGCTTCATAAAATGATTGTAGAACCACTAAAGTGAAATGGACTTTTAACGACGTCTTTAGTGCCTTTTATTGGTTTTGAGAGAGGAAATGACATTGAGTGTCAATGAAGGCCTGTCTGAGACATCGGATTTCAACAAAAATATCTTCATTTGTGTTCTGAAGATGAACTGAGATCTTACGGGTGGCGAACGACATGAGGGTATGTAATAAATGACAATTTTGGGGTGAACTAACCCTTTAATGACAGATGACAGCAGGTATATTACCTGCTGAAAGGTAAAACCGAATGCATAAATCCAATATACATGCGTTTTCCCCCCTTTCAACGTTTTTTGTTCACTTAATATGTAATTGATTGTGTTTAAAAGGATACTTGCAAAGACAGGCATTTTCACACATAAGTATGTGTATTTCACAGTTAAAGCCCAATTAGGCAGCAAAAGAAGTCAGTTCAGCGGCTTGACGTGTGCTTCTCTTAGACAGCGCTCAGAAACCATCTCTCAGACAGTGCCCACATATAGAGAAATGAGTTCTCTTTCATTGCTTATAATGTTTCAATGGTTTATAATCACTTGTTTTTACACCAGATTCTTTAAAAACAAGCAAACATACATATGTATATCACCCACCCCTAAATTGACTAGTTTGTTAGCAAGTTCTTTGAACATAACTTATTTTAATCCAACTGACTTTGGCAAATGTCGCATTGTTCTTAGTTCTTCCTAAAAAGTGCACATTGCATCAACCCAGTAACTTTTTAAAGTTGTTTCTATAGGCAAACTGATGAGGAAAAACCCTGTGGATGCTGTGTGAAGCCATCCAATGAGATTGGAACTGGCAATTTCAGTCAGAGCATGCCTATTTTTTAGAACGGTATGCATCAGACGGTCATTGGAATATTGACTTTAGTTATTATTAAAAAAAGTACCTTTAAATGAGGGCTAACTATTTGCATTGCTGCCAGTGTCTGACTGCCTCGTTTGATTCTGTATCCTGGAGGCACAATTGGGTTAGCGTGTCAATTGCACAGCGAAAATGTATCCGAGAGACTGAGGCTGTTCACTTCAGGGGCCTCGACTCCTACTTTCTCTCTGTGATCCTGTGATGAAACATGGAGAGACACACATATTGCGCACACACGCTGCCAGCAATCTCAGTGTGAGCGCAGGGGGAAGACGTGAGCTCATTAGGAGTGTTATCCTGGAATGAGCTCAGCAGTGAGGCATGGGATTATTGCAGCTAGCTCTGCTACCCCAAGCTCAATTCTACATAATGAGGTATCCTCAGTAGGCCACCAGCGGTTGTGCTGTCTCATATCTGAACCTTGTGAGCAGGCAACGTGTGAGTGTATCTGATTATCAGGTTGCATATGCAAGATTGCTGATTTAACCTATTGAAATAAAGATGATGCATGTAAATAGTACAGAGCCAATTCAGAATTACAGTATCACATGAGTTTGGGCTCATATGCTGCACTGCTTCACACATCCCAATGAATAACAGCTCTCCTTTTTCTGAGGATGCAAGCTTGACTCTCTGTAGCTTTCTGACCCAGAGATATCACATGTGCACTCTCTGCCATACCAGGTACTTCATATTGTAAAATGCTTGAATTTCTTAATAACAACATTAGCAAATATTATTGCATTGTGCTAAACTAATGTTGGCCTAGTTTCTCATTGACTGTACTGTCTTTGTTCATGTTCTGATTACATCCACTTGCAATTAACAAGAGCAATGGGTAACACTTTACAATACGGGTGCACTAATATGCTAGCCTTGAAATCTAGACGCACCCTAGCGGCAGCAAATTTAATCTGCCCGCAAGTGTCGTCTAGCAACTCTCAATACCCTTCTGAGCTGTATTCCCCTAACTCTTACCGGGCCAATCACATCGTGTATAGAGTCGGTGGGCGGGGCCATAATGACGACAGCTGAGTTGCGTTTGCGTGCTTCTAGTAAACACAGAAACTGGTGAACGGCGGCGGTCTTTCGAATCAGCTCTGACCGCGACTCTGGAAGAATTGGAGTTAAGCTTTTCTCTGAGAAAAGAACAAAGAACGGTACTGAAGTCATTCTTAAAAAGGGAAGATGTGTTCTGAGTTTTGCCGACCGGATACGGTGAATGTTTAATCTATTAACGAGCTCCGTTTCACCTTCGTTGCTCTGGTTGGTGTAGCGCTATCCTATCGCGTGCAGAGGGAGTTTGAAAGACAACCGTTTATCCCGCCCCTCGGATTGAGCCCTGTCTATGGTGAGTTTCCAGACCGAACATCTTGATGTGGGTCTGGCTTGTCAGGCTACTAATATGCATTAACTCATGCTTAACTAATGCACAGATAATCATGAGTTAATGTATTACTAATGGTGAACTAACCCATTTATTAATGATTACTGCATCAGCAATTAATGAAGATTCTACATGATTAATAGATTAAGTAATCATTAAATTGTTATTAGTTAAATATGTCATTATGTATTAATTCCTTAATAACATATTATATTAACTAATATGTAAATGAATGTGTTAGTTAATCGTTAGTTAAATGCATGGCTTTGACCCCTTGTGGTAATTAACACATTAATTTACATTATTAGTTAATATAATATTTTATTAAGGAATTATACATTATGACACATTTAGTTAGTTCACCATTAACACATTAACTCATGATTATCTGTGCATTAATTAAGCATGAATTAATGCATATTACTGCATCCATATTGTACACTTTTACCGAGCAATGCGTTAATAGCTGATTTGAGCTATATATAAGCATTATATAATATATTAATATACACACATATTGAATGTTGAATATACTTTAAAATGTATTATAAAATATTTTAAAATAAATAATAATGAAACATATGTAAATTAGAATAACTGACATGTAAATTAGAATAACTGACATATGTAAAGGAATTGCAAAGAAAAATATATATAAAACAAAAAAAATGTTTTTGTAGCATGTACATAAAATACATAAAAATATATATAATACACACACAACACATATGCAGCGAAAAAGTTATATCATATTTAAAAATGTCACATTTTCTACAACTATACAGTATTTATTATCATAAAAATGCTCAGCTGTTGTCTTTAGAAAATTTCAACTTGTAATGCCTCTACTTGTGCCGTTTGATTAAAAAAACATCTAGGAAATATTTCCCACTTCTTTATCTTCACTGAGTAACAGGTGGAAAAAAATAACAATCACAAAAAAGGTTCAACCCTTTCCTGAGATGACAATCCTCTCATAGATAAAACGGGCAGGAATGAAATATTGATGCACTGCAGAAAATAGACCATGTAGGCCACGGAGAGAGAAGTGGAACTGACTGAGACAAGTACGAACACAAGTTAGGCCAACCTAATATACCCCAATCAATTACTTCCATGCTATCAGCGCTGGGCCATGCAATTAAGTAGACGAGACGCTGTGCTTGTTTAGGGATATATCCGTCGTAAAACTATGCTGGAGTGACACTGTGATTGATGGCCCAGGTTTTTCGCTCTCTGTTTAATCCTCCCAGTCCCAAAAGAGATTGCTCTATGCCAGCATGGTCTCAGATTGGGGGGAAATGAAGCAGAGAACATTGATTACAGATCAGTGGACGAGAATGCTTGTCTTCTGAGATTACCTGGCAGGATAAACCCAACCAATTCTGTGGCAACTGTACATGAGATAAACAGAAACAGTCAAACATGGGATCACGTGATCCGCTTTAATGTGAGGATTGAGATGACGAAGCTGAATGTATTCAGCGAGTCTACAAACTAGATGCAAAAAACACGATCTGAGAATGTCCCCGTCTGATTTGTGATCATCACTGAGTAACACAACAATCTTCCAGACAATACTAAATAAGATGACACCAACGCAGCCTAGCATGGCATAGGCTAATGGTGCAGATGATCTGATTGCTAGAATGAGTGAAAGAGTTATCAACAATATAACGTCTTCCCTGGACCAGAGAGTAGATACAATTGATATGCCTGTCAACGCTATATGCAAAAAGATCTCCTCAGCCGAGAAAAAGCTTGATGAAACCGGGAAACTTATCTTGGATAACGTTAACTTCCCAACTGGGGGACAGATTTGTCTGAACACCAAACAGCCTGAAGTGATATTCAGTAAATGATGGAGACTGAGCACCAAAGTTTCTAGATACAAATTTTTCATGAAGTTTATCCATTCTTACAACACAAGAGTTTCTCTTTAACTTTGGGAACTTTTGTCCCAGGGTTTCTTTTTTTACCAGAACTGACATACACTATATTGCCAAAAGTATTCGGACATCCCTCCAAATCATTGAATTCATCACTTCAATGGCCACAGACGTATAAAATCAAGCACCTAGCCATGCCGACACTTCTACAAACATTTCTGAGAGAATGGGTCGCTCTTATAGGAGCTCAGTGAATTCAAGCATAGCACCGTGATAGGTTGCCACCTGTGCAATAAGTCCATTCATGAAATTTCCTCATTACTAAATATTCTACAGCTGATAGTGGCAAAGTGGAAGCAATTGGGAACAACAGCAACTCACCCATGAAGTGGTAGGCCACGTAAAATCACAGAGCGGGGTCAGCACATGCTGAGGCGCACAAAGCGGAAGTCTGCAGCTTTCTGCAGAGTCAATAGCTATAACGTCATATAGCCTATAACACACTCTCAAATGTTTATTTTCTAATATTTTTGTAGGAGTAAAATGTACATATGTGGTTTCAACAACCAGATGCATTTTCAACTGGAATGTGTCTCAAACTACCTCATGAAGTGTTTTGAGTGATCAGATTGAAATCTATCTCGAAAGACTCATTTACACCTGCTCTTTTCAAAATCAGCTTAATTCCTCGCCCTCAAGTCATTCCAAAACTGTAACACATTAATTCATCTTCGGAACACAAATAAAGATATTTTTATGGAAATCTGAGAGCTTTCGGTCCCTCTATGCAACTGACACTTTAAAACTTAAAAAAGTTCATAAATAGACTGTAAAGCTAATCCATATGAATAGAGCGGTTTAGTCCACAATTTCTGAAGAGATTTGATCACTTTATATGATGAATAGATTTAATTTAGGCTTTTATTTAAAAATCCCAACTTTTTGATTTGTTTTACTTACTCTAGAAAGTTGACATTTATTTATATTTTATACATTGGTCAACTCAATTAGATTAATTTTAGTTTAAATAAAATAAAATAAAATAAAATAATTTACTGGTTTCTAACAGATAATTATTATAGGAATAGTTCAGCCAAAATTTTCCTGACCCTTAAGTTGTTCCAAACCAGTATGGATTTCTTTGTTCTGCTGAACACAGAACATATTTTGAAGAATTTTGGTAACCAAACATAGCCTGACAAGCCCGTCCCACATCAAGATGCTGGGTTTGGAAACTCACCATTGACAGGGCTCAATCTGAGGGGCTAAATTAGGGGGAAATTAAACGCGATATGTGGTGACGTCACAATCGTGTTGCATTGTGGTATATGAAGCTGCCTGAAGTGTACATATGAAGTAGACTCGCTCACTCTGTCAAAATTGAGGGAGCAAGGGTCTGTCCATATAAACTTCCCTTGTTCACTTCATGAAGTGGAACGCACTTCAAAATGGCGGCAGGGATTCCCCCAAGGGGAAGTGCTTAGGGAAGTTTGCAAGTGCGTGTCTTAAAGTGGAGTGGAATGCAGCACAGGTCTTCCAGAGTTGCGGCCAAAGACGACTCGAAAGACCACAGTTCGCCAGCTTCTTTGTTTACAAGTAGCACGTGGAACCTCCGCAACTCTGCCGTCATTATATTAAGCACCGTCGGTCTCTATATACAATGTGATTGGCCTGACCAGAGTTTGGTTTTTACAGCTCAAAAGTGTACTGATAGTTGCTAGACTACACTCGTGGCAGATTAGATTTGCTGCTGCTAGGCTGCATCTAGATTTCTAGGCTAAACCAAACATGGACCCATTGACTTCGATAGTATTGTTTTCCCTGCTACAGAAGTCAATGGAGTCAGTCAAATGTTTAGTTCCCCATATTCTTCAAAATATCTTCTTTTACTTCTTTTATGTTCAGCAGAAGAAAAATATCTTAAGTTTGGAACAAAGGGTGAGAAAAGGAAGACAGAATTTAAAAAAAACATTTTTTTTGGTGAACTATCCCTTTAACCTTCTTGGAGGCACAGAGAATCCAAAATTTTTGATACCTAATCGCCCAGAATGTGAGAGTGAAGAAATAAATAATATTAAAAATTATATATATATATATATATATATATATATATATATATATATATATATATATATATATATATATATATATATATATATATATATATATATATATATATGATACAGTGAAATTCTTATAGATTAATTATACTGGATAATGCAACTGCTGTACTTAGGCATATGAAACAGACTATATACATATATGTAGTCTGTTTCATATGCCTAAATAAGTACAGCAGTTGCATTATCCAGCATCATGTAAAGCACAAAACCAATGCTATAAACTTGAGGAACAAGCTTGTATGCGAATATTGTATTTGATAAGCGGGCACCCTGCCCAGCTCGGTGATCGGAAGCAATCCACCGTACAGATACAACCAATCAAAGCAGTAACAGCAGGTGTTTGCATTCTAAACATCCTCCGGTGTCGTCCCACTGCTTATTTACACTGTAAGCACAGCTCATTCATTTTTGAACACACCCTACAGGTCTGGGTGACAGACACAGCTGACACATATAGCGGAAGAAAGCACAGCTGTTATTTCTCCCCACCTTTGCAATATCAAACGGGATAATGGCTCGCGGTGAAGTGCAGCATGATAAATAATTGACAAGACGGATAGTAACACATATAATGGAACATTCAAAGGTCAGCACACATTGTCTTGCCTGATGCTGTCCACAGTTCAGGAATTAAAGAACATTCGAAAGGGTAATTTATACAATGGAAGAAGACAAACTTTTTTTGTCTCGATAAACCTTCCCTTTCTAGCTAAAGAAGCTACACCTATTGCATCACACCAGTACTGCACCTTTTCAGTTAAATTCTGAATGGCACACAACCCGGGTTTTAACAATATCAGTTTAATTAATTGATTAAATAATTTTCTATTTTAACAAAATCAGCTGCATTTCCTCTGATGAAAAGTGATCAATATTAGGTGCTGCTTCTCTTAGAACTGAAACAGAAAAACGGGACATTTACTTCAAGACACAAAGAATGCAAAAATATTCATCTGCAAACAATTATTACAAGTATAATAATTACAATCTTTTTTACATGACAATTGAGCTGACAGATTCTCATTCACCTTTTAATTAACAGTATGAAACCGTAACTGACATGAATGATCCGATCTCCTTTTGTAAGTCGTCATGCATATGAAACAAAATACAGGCAAGTGATAAGACTATATACCTATAATATACAATAAGGACTCCTAAGCTCGATCAAGCTTTATTCTATAAGTCACATTACTGTAATTATTATTTATACATTAATCATTATTATGAATATTATAAACATATTATTAGTAGCATTGCCTTTTCTAATAAAGAGATTTTTCTGCTAATTAACGTTAGTTATCTTCAGCTGGAGAACTCTCCTCTCACCGGCTCCTCTTGTGCCCCAACATGCACGTCGTTCGCCCGTTAAAAGCAAGTTGCCCCTTGCGTGTATTGCACAGAACAACATTCTTGGTTCGAAGTTTTGTGAAACTTCCAAGGGGGTAATCTAGCACTCGGAAAGCGTTCCACCCACAGGGGCGGCCATTGCTAACCAAGCCATCACCTGCTGTTAGCATCCCATTGACTCCCATTCATTTTTGCGTCACTTTCACAGTGAATAACTTTACATCTGAGGGGTTTAAAGACTCCATTTGTCCATTGTTTTTTTCTAAAGAAACACGACAATGCATAAAAGGCTCCATTACCTTGTATCTTATGCTGCGTTCACACGGCACGCGAATGACGCAAATAAATCGCGCTATTCGCGCGAAGTTGGACGCGTGAACATTTTGAATCCATTCGCTTCATTCGCGCGTCAAATTCGCTTCAATCGCGTGTGACATTCCCTACACAACAGACACGAGTTCGCGTCATGGGAGGGGTTTCTGCTAGTCATTTTGACTGGGTCACTTGACTTCTTTTCTGTAAAAAATACTACTGTTAATGTGTGACAAAACGTAGTTTGAAGACTTTTTCAGGCGATAATTTTGTTGTTTAATGCTCAAATCTGTGTTTTTTTATATACAAAAAGGGCTCATTTGCGTGTGACATTCACTACACAACAGACGCGAATTCGCGTCATGGGAGGGGGTTCTGCCAGGCAGCGGCAGTCGGCAGAAAGACCATCCGAGTTAAGGCTGCTCTCACTGGGGTTGATGAGCGCTGAGCTCCGGTGATCACCTGGGTCTCACACCTCCGAAAACACCAGATCAAATTTTCAAATAGGAGCTCTTTTAATAAATAAACCACATATTTGAGCTTTAAACAACTACATTCTCGCCTGAAAAACTATTAAAAGTACATTTTGTGAAACAATACAGTAGTATTTTTAAATTACTCTGGCCTCGGGGTTCCCCTATGGGCTTCCCATCCGTCACTTCACCACGTGACAGCAGTAAGCAGGCTCCTCATTGGTTAACGCGGTGCGAATATCCGCCAAAATTCAGATTTTTCAATTTGAGCGATTCAAAACGCTCAATTCGCGTGATCCTTGCCGCCTCATTCGCGTGAATCGCGCTATTCGCGCCGCAGAATGCCTATTCGCGTCTCTGCATTGACTTAACATGTAAATCACTCACGCAAATCGCGTCATTCGCGTGCGGTGTGAACGCAGCATTACACTATCGCCCCGCAGAAGCTGTTTTTGTAAAAATAGGCTAACGATTGCGTCATAACCAACGAGACTCTGTCGCACAGTTGAGAAATTACCATATAGACAGGAGGAGACGCTCAGAAACAATCTTTTACTGTCTATGAGGCAGTCGGGGTACGTGGAAACAAAGTCCGATAAAGTCAAGGGAGAAGAATGGGGAGAAAATATTTAAACAACGTGATTCAGATTTCACTTTCCTCAACTACTAGAAGACCTACAACTGTCAGACAGGTTGCTTACGTCAAATCTACATCGTCAAGCTCAGTCTGAGCCTGCTCAGTTCGCTCAGCCATCAGGAAGTGAGTGCCTCTGATTGGCCTAATTTTTCTGCCGTTGAAGTCAATGGGATAGCTCTGTCCATTTATTTTACTGTCTATGGAAACTTCCCACACTTTGCTAGATCGGATTTGTTTGCAGACTTTGCACTCTGTCATAATCTGCGCGGTTTTCTTCTACCACAATAACATTTGTAAGGGCTGCATTACACTCTAGCGCTACAGCGCCGTAGTGTCAAATCGCTATATTGCAGGCCCTTATATTAGGTCACGTGAGATCAAACGACTACTCAACAACAAAGATATTTGACCACAATTTTTTACTCTACTTATTCGAAGAAAATTTTTTGAATTTTTTTGTGACTAATCGTTTCAGCCCTAATATATATATATATATGTGTGTGTGTGTGTGTGTGTGTGTGTGTGTGTGTGTGTGTGTGTGTGTGTGTGTGTGTGTGTGTGTGTATAATATATATAAAGGTCTAATGTTGTTTTGAAAAGACTGACACAGAAGATAAAAGTCATTCAGGTTTGGCCTGGGTAAATGATGACAGAATTTTCTGTTTTTCAGTGACATATCTCTTGGGTTTATGGAGTTATGTATGCTGCATTAAACATTCTTTTTATTCTCAAACAGGTTTTGTGCCATATCCAAGTCAATTTACAACTAATTTGATCTTTCTGCAGTTCTTCCTGGGGAAACA
The DNA here is from genome assembly GCF_024679245.1 of Pseudorasbora parva. NCBI lineage: Eukaryota > Metazoa > Chordata > Actinopteri > Cypriniformes > Gobionidae > Pseudorasbora > Pseudorasbora parva. Next base: position 39,109,974 of record NC_090183.1, on the reverse strand, counting down.
AGCCACACGGCAGGCTGTGCTAGATATTAACCGCTAGAATGGATGCAGAATATGGTCAGAATGATCCTACAGGACTCCAGGCCACTCTAGTTCTCATGCTGACCGTATGGCACGGGCCCTCAGAGAACCCCAGACAGCTGCGACCAATAGTCTGCCCTGTCACGGTCCCAACATACTGCCAGCAGAGAGAGAGAAAGCGAGTCTAGCAGATCATCAACAGAGCACAGACACCCGCTGCGAACATACCTCTATGGACTCGTGCATGTGTGCATGGCCTGCTTTGTTTCTATCTCTGGTTTAAAGCTGCACAAGCTTGTCTAAACCGGCGTACCTGGTAATCGTGCTCTCCGGCTACCGAGTTACAGCTCTGTAATCTCATTACCCATGCATGTCTCATTAATTTTCTTTCATGGTCAGGCAAGTCGTCACTTCTGCTGTGGTTTTCTGGTTCCAGCATCCCCCTTTTTTTGACTTTCACTGAGCAGATGAAGAGAAGCTAATGATAGCCCATTAAAAGACTGATCTCTCTGCAGAATCCTCAATGAGGCCTGACTGTGGGGGAGAGCAGAAGAGGACGGCACTCCAAGCGCAAGTCACCGGAAGTGATTGATTTCACTGATTACCTCATCTGGTCAATATCTGCTCAGCAGTAGCACAATAATTAACCTCTTGATATTGTGATTTTGCACATTTTAAACTGTATTATTTTGGGCTGGGTATTTCACAATTTTATTCAATTTCGATTCACGAGCTTGCAATATCATTAAATTCTGATCTGCTTTATGTGGATAAATCTACACCCTTACAAATTATGCCCTACAATGAAACAGGCAATTAGCAACTCACGCTAGAATCTCAGAAGTCGTCACTATTCTTTTAGGTTCGGTGTTAAAACGCCTATCTGAACGCTTAGCGGACCTGGGGGTATTCCATAAAGCAGGTTATTTGACATAACCGGGCATGTTTAAGAGGAAGTAAGCGGGTTACCTCAACTTTCAGTTCCAAAAACAGAGGTAACTTTCAGGGTATGTAAGTAGCAAAAGCAACTCACTCTCTGAACTCAACATGCTCAACCCTATTGAGAATGCCTTGTGTGTTAACCAAGAACTTACTCTGAGTTTTCTCAACTTACTCTGGGATTCATTTTTGGAACCAGCTTACCTTAAGTAACCAAGGTTTGGGTTAATCAACCAGGAGTTAGGTATATGTGACGGTAAGTTAACATTTATTTCTGGAATACCCACAGGGAATTAAAGGAACTGTATGCATGAAATGTATTTCAATTAATCATAAAATGACCCTGATATAGACATTAAGAAATCATGTTAATTTCAAATACTTATATCACTGACAACAGTGGGTCCGGCCAGGATATTGTCATTTAAAAGTTGTTGTTGCAGCCCATGTTGTGTTTTGGCCTGAAGCTCCGTCCTCCCCCTATCTACCAATCACGAATCTGTAGTGTTCGGCTACTTTTTACTTAATTTGAACAGTCCAGTGGAGTCAGGAGGGAGCAATCAAACTCTGGTTCAGACCAGACAATCAAATCAAGTGTAAAAGCACCCTTAAAAGCAGGATCGATTAAGATTGGCTGTCAATGTTTTTATCATTAATCAGCTAGAGAAAACATCATGAAAGTTATTCCAACAATATTGCTTTGCTGGGTCTTTATAGTCATAGTTGTGGACTCAGATATTCTTTTAAATTTAGAACAATATCTTTATCGTTATAGTTAATGTCCTTGGAGTGAGCAGTCCTTTAAAAGATAAACTCTTGGAATTTTATAAGCAATATTAGTTCCTAAAAATGAGAATCAATTAAAATCAAGAAATCTATTTCCTAGTATCATTGTGATGTAATTGGGAAGAGAAACTTTCACTCTCCACAACTGGTTTAATAAGAACCACTCTATTCTTCCTGCATCAGGTCTCTTTTAACATTGTTCTTTTTGGGTCTTGCATCATCAATGAGGAGAGGAAAAGATGCCAGTTTTACTGTGTTATTGAAGTATTTGTCCCTCTGGATTTAGCGCCAAAACTTTAAACAAACTTTTGTTTGATGGGTACACTGCAAGAGATGCAATGAATTTGAGCTTCTCTCCGAGGACATTTGATTCAGGGACAACCAGTGAGAAACGCATTACACTAATGTATAATAATTGCAACTGCAAAGAACCAAGGATGGATTGCTTTCTTTATAATCAGTGGTTCCCAGACCTAGATTTTCAAGAAGACAGGTATATCAAGCATAAAAATATGCTCATGCAATTTTAAAAATGGTTGCACTACTTAATATTTTGTTGCAAACCATGATTTTTTGATGAATATAAAGTTAGAAAGTGTTTTGTAATGCCATATGAAGACAATAAGTAACTTATACTTATTTTTTGATATTAGTAATGTATATAGTAGTCTAATTTAGACTAACAATTATATCATTTACTTGGTCCTCATATAGGCACTAGAGTGAATTATAGCCTTGCATATACAAGTTTCTCTTTATTTCCACCAGCACAAGGTGTTGATAAGTTCCTTGATGGCTTTTGCTGTGTGGAATATAAAAGCTGCCCTTGCCTTATAGGCTTTCGCATAAAAACTGCATACTTTGTACTTTATTGTTTGGATGTGTTTTTTTTTTTAAACACTTAATGACTTAAAAATAAATACTGGTTTGTCATATATAGTAATAACTTGGCAATTTTGTTATGCAATGCATATACATGTAAGCTTGTCTATACCACATCAATGATCTTTAAAATCTAATTCTGCAATCTCAGGATGTCCCTGTTAAATAAACTTTTGTAGGACAACACTTATTCCACATCTGTACATTATCAGAAAATGATTTGCTTTAAATTACAATTTAAACCTAATCCACCATCTTCCATGAGATAAGTAAAAGTGAAGAGATGTCAAGGTAAATCCCTAACAATTCTCACTCCCAACTCCAACTTGTCAAATATTGACGCTTGGTTAGGACCCCTCGGCATCAATTTTTAATGCACATTGGGTACCCTGTGATGTGTGTGGCACATCAGATCAGACACATTTGATTATTTGCACTTGTAAAAGTAGACATGATTTTATGAATATGTGTAGGCTACTTTTGTATTTTGGAGCAACTAACCCCACTCCTACCCTAAACCCACTTCTAAAACTTTATCTGCAACTATAATAAAACACTCAAATAACACTGTGTGCAAACTTCACATTAGGCAGTGTTCACATTAACTTCTAAATCTAATTATAAAATTATGTTTTTACTCCAATTAGTTGTTGAAATATAATCATTTATATACAGTAGGCGTCATTTTCATGACATATTCATTTAAACATACATTATATAATCAAGATATCACAAACAGGTTAAGTAGATTATAATGATTATAATACGCTGATCTGTAGTCTGTCACGTCAAATTAAAGAGCAAAAAAAATGCATTTATTGTTTGAATTTCGTGATAAAATGAACAGAATACTTAATATGTTTTTGTGGGAACTCGGATTGAAGTATATGTTCTGTGTTTTAGACAAGCCAACTGTTAACTGTTAAACACACGTGCACCATACCGGAAGTCCTACTGAAATTGTTTGGTATTTTATATATGTACCGTTACACCCCTATACTTTCTATAACCCAAGTACAGTCCCTGACAAAAGTCTTGTCGCTTATCTATTTTCTAGAAATACCTGATATTAACCTGACTTTTAATTAATTAATTGGTGTTAGAAATAGCTCATATGAAAAGCTAAAACCCTCCCAAATGATGTTTAATGCACTGAAATAAATAATTTTCACAGAAAAAATATTTATCATTTAATCAAGACAGAAAGGTCAAATTTTGGCAAGACAAAAGTTTCTTCGCATATACAGAAATTGAACAAATTTACTGCAAATACAAAAATATGTCAGCTTGTGTCAAGTTGTGGTGCTGTGAGATCCAAATTTAATATCTTGTATGACTTCCATGAGCTTGAAGGACTGCATCCATGCGGTTTGGCAAGGATTCATACAATTTTTTGATGAAGTCATCAGGAATAGCTAAGAAAGCAGTCTTGCATGCCTCCCAGTTCATCAATATTCTCTGGTTTCGTCTTCCCTGTGTCCTCTTTCATCCTACCCCACATATGCTCAATGATGTTCATGTCTGGTGACTGGGCTGGCCAATCCTGGAGCATCTTGATCTTCTTCGCCTTGAGGAACTTTGATGTGGAGATGGAAGTATGCGATGGAGCACCGTCCTGCTGCAGAATTTGGCCTCTTTTATGGTTGGGAATATAAGAGGTAGCTAAGATTTCTTGGTATTTTAGACTATTGATGTTGCCTTCCACCCTGCAGATCTCTCGCACACCCCCATACTGGATGTAACCCCAGACCATGATTTTTCCGCCACCAAACTTCACTGTTTTCTGGGTGAATCTCGGATCCATTCGGGCACCAGTAGGTCTCCTGCAATATTTACGGCGACTCTGGTGTAATTCAACAGAAGATTCATCTGAAAAATCCACCTTCTGCCACTTTTCCTGCGTCCATCCTTTTAGCAGGCTGTGGGCCTTGGCAAATGCCACACGGTTTTTCAATTGTCTTTTGTTTAGTGCTGGCTTCTGGGCACTGATTCGACCATGGAGGCCATTTCGAGACAGAATCCGACAAACTGTTCTGGTTAACACAGGGACTTCAGGTGACCAGGTCTCGTGGGACTCTGCTGCAGTGGAAAATGGGCTGGCCTTGGATTTTTGAGCCAACAAACGGTCCTCTCGAGCAGTTGTCTTGCGGGGTCTGCCTGACCTGGACTTGTCAAAAACGTCTCCAGTCTCTTCAAAACTTTTTTTTATCCTCTGTACTTGACGCTGAGACACATTGAAGGTGTCTGCCACATCAGCAGTGGATCTGGTCTTCAGCCTCTTGATAATCAAAACTTTAGTCTCAAGGTGAATCTTAGGCATGTTTGCAGAGGTCTAGTTGCAGTTGATGTGAAGGCCTAGCGTACTGGGGTTCTTTTTATACACACTTGAGACCTAATTGATCCATTATTAGTCACAGGTGAAGCTCATATGACAAGGTGACAACACTTATGTCTTTGCACAAATTGACTCAATGGGCTTTACCAAGCTGTGAATATTAGAATACTTTTTGAAAGTTTAGTTTTTCACTGAAACATTATCACAAAAGCTGGTGGGATTAAAATGAGCCATTTCTTGTAAAAAAATCTTGATTAGAAATATATTTCAGCGGCACTTAAGGTCAATTTGTACACAAGCGACAAGACTTTTGTCAGGGACTGTATGCCCAACACGTCCGTGTGTGACAGCAAATAATTCTTATTGAAAACAACTGCACATGGAAAAATCATTGACCTCTACAGGTTAAAGGGGTAACATGCTGAAGGGTCCTGACCAAGTGTCAATATGTGATAGTGCTGTGAGAGCGAGTTGTAAGTACTAGCTGAAACGAACAAAGCAAAAATTATTTGACCTGTTGTTCAGCTTTTCTAATCTGAGGAAGTAATACAATCATATCCTTATACATCATTGCCTTTTTAAGGTTGTATTTGAGTCAAATCAGAGGTTTGAGTCAAATCAGTGGTTGTCAAATGCAGATCACAAGTCCTCAAGGGACACTAAAACCTTCCATGTTGTTTCTGACCTCAAACTTAACCTGAAAAAAAAAAAAAACGTCCACAGTTGACCTCCATAACTCCAATGTGAGCTTAGAGATCAAAAGTATGGTAAGTTCAACACAAGCTACGTTCAAATCATACAGCAATACACCACGAAAAAAGCGAATAATCCACCATACCAAAATGTAAATTTAAAACCATACATCGCATCAAGCAAATACAAATGTAGATGCCAGACCTTCGGTCAATCTGACACGGATATCAGATTTTAGCTACATTATTGAAACTAAAATAATAAATGGATTTAGTATTTAGCTGCAAATGTATTTATATGCAAAGCTCTTTTATTACCATTTATATTTTTACCTTCATAACTTTATGCATCGTTTCTAGCTGATGGTTAATCAATATGATTGTTAACGGTCCTTAATTATCAGAAACTCAAGGGTATGTTACTAAGAAAAATGCTTTTGTTTATTTTGTCCCTTATTTTGTACACTTAAAAAGCAATTCAGTTAATTTCTCGCCTGAGTGATTGATGATTAAGCGGTGCAACTGACATCTGAGTACTCAAGCACAGAAGTTTTTAGTATTATAAGATGAGTAAATGGTATAATTTCGGGACGGATGCCTCAGAAGCTCTCATGCTGCCCGGGGACACATACAAATGTCCTTTTATGAATGAGAGCTCTCACATTATGAAATATATTAAAATGAAATAACCTGGTTGGTGTCAGATGTCATTCACTTGGCAGATGCGCCATCAAGAAGTTAATAAATCTAAATACACACCATCATTAAGTAGGTTTTCTGTATGCTTTTTCATGTTTACCATATGAATTGTATTTTTGTGAAATATTACTACTGTTTAAAATCTATTTTAAATATCTTTTATTTAAAATTCAGCATCATTACTCCATTCTTCAGCAATTCATTTATATTTTTTTATATAGCGCTTTTCTGGGTACTTAAATCGCTTTACATATCGAAGGGAGGAATCTCCTCAACCACCATACGCAGCATCCACCTGGATGATGTGACGGCAGCCATATTGCGTCAGAATTGGTGGAGAGGAGCCTGAATGATGAAGCCAATCAGTATATGGTGATGATTAGGAGGCCATGATGGACAGAAGTCAATGAGGAAATTTGGCCACGTGCTGGGGTTACACCCCTACTCTTTTTCCGAAGGATTTTTTATGACCACAGAGAGGCAGGACCTCGATTTAACGTCTAATATGAAGGACGGTGCTCTTTGGCAGTATTGTGTCCCTGTGTTCACAATCTGGGGCGTTAGAACCCACACAGACCACAGGGTGAGCCTCACTAACACCTCTTATAGCATGCTACCTGGTTTTCCCAGGTCTCCCATCCAGATACTAGTCTCAGCCCTGTTTAGCTTCAGTGGGAAACCATTCTTGGCTTACAGGGTGATTTGACTGCTGTCACCTGCTGTTCAAATGTCACATGATTCTTCAGAAATCATTCTAATATGATGATTTGCTGCTCAAGAAACTAAAATTATTATTATCAAAATTGTTGTTTTATTTGTTTTGTTTTTGACATTAGAGTCATTAGAGAGGGGGTTTTGGAGATATATTTTTATCACAGGTAATACTGTCAACTACTCTCAACAGCCAGAAAAAAAAGAAAAGAAAATTCACAATTTTTGTGCTGAATAAAATAATGTATACAATCAGGAAAATTATTATTTTAAACATATCTGTTAAAACGTTCAGAATATATAGGAATGAAACTTTCAATGAATAGATTAAATAGATGTACAGTATTTGTAATCTACAGATGCAAATAGATAAAGTGCTATAAAAGATACGCTTAAAAGTGTTTTCTTTCTAGTCTGTAAAAACACTATACAAAGCACACAAAAACAAACAACAACAACAACAAAAACGGACAGATTCATGAAAAAAAGGTTATATAAATGAATGTAACACATAAACACACACATACATATTGAATATATTTTGTTATATTCTGTTACATAAATGTTTATGCCTGTAGTATCTCACCTTAATATTTTTGTGCAAACGGTGACACATTTTATCAGGATTCTTTTATAAAAAGTTCAAATGAACAGCATTTATTTGAAATATTTATATGTTGTATTATAACCGAGTTAACTACATTTGATCAAATCATTTTGCTGAATAAAATTTATTTTTATGAATAAAATGATTTCCTTAAAAAAAAAAAAAAAAAAAAAAAAACTAGCAAACGGTATACTACCTAAATATAATAATAATAATAATAAAAATAATAATAATAATATATTTTATTTGTAAAGCCCTTTTCATAGTTAAAAACAATCCCAAAGTGCTAAATATGTAGATATAGATCCTGTATGTATATTGAACCAATACAATTTTTGCATATGATAAGTTCAACAGTGTTACAAATATCTTCATTATGAGCAAGGTGGTTTAAGCTGATCACATTCTAGTTTGTCTATTTATAGACAAAGACAGTTAAAACAGTAGTTTGCTGCACATGGCCAGAGTATGTAACTCTATTTTCTACAAATATTTATCTCGGACAACTCTCTCTAAAGCCCTGACAATCTCTGATAAATATTTCAGATGTGGTTATTCCTAGAACAATACAGAATATTTGATGAGCTTCTGGTTTAAAGGCTTAATTTGCATTATAATATTTAATTCATTCCCTGATGCGCGTGGGATCATTTGTGTGCGTATGTAATAAAGGATCTCTCTACATACTTCTTCAGTCACTCACCATGCATTGCCTTAAACCACAAATGAACTCCAAGTGAACTTTAAAATGCCATTTGAAAGACTTGTTGATAAATTCAAAACTCATTTCAAAGCTTGCTTCCTTTCAACTAGAAACCGTCTGCTTAAAATGTCTGTTTACAGTTTCTAATATAATCCTCATATTTTGATAGTCAATTCATGCAAGACACTGGCTCTGTTCGAAATGGACAATTGGTGTACTGCTCATGGTTCACTCCACCACAGTACAGCAAAGTAATAGTGTAAAAGTTTTTCTAGTGTAGTAATAGTAAAAGTATGTGTGTGTGTGTGTGTGTGTGTGTGTGTGTGTGTGTGTGTGTGTGTGTGTGTGTGTGTGTGGATATGAATTAATTAATAAATGAATGAATAAATGAATGAGGCATTTATAGCGCTTTCATATGTACTACTGTACACCCAAAGCGCTTTACACTCATGACAGGGGTCTCTCCTCAACCACCAGTGTGCAGTATCCATTTGGATGGTGCGATGGCAGCCACAGTACAACGGCGTCACAGCGATAAGTGGAGAGGAGAGAGGGTGATAGAGCCACAAATATATATATATATATATATATATATATATATATATATATATATATATATATATATATATATATATATATATATATATATATATATATATATATATATATATATATATATATATATATATATATATATATATATATATATATATATATATATGTGATAGTACGACATTCCAAACATAGCCCATGCTTATGATGGTACTTCCTCTGTAGACTCATGTCGTCTTTAATTTATCATATTTTGTAGGTTTAGATGAAAAAGTTTTTTTTGTTTGTTTTTGCCATCAAAGTTAGAAAGATAGAGAAAGAAGAGGGGGAAATGATAATCATGTAAGAAGAGCATAATTAAAAGGCAATTATAAACAACAAACAAGCTAACATAATAACTATGGTGGCTGTCACAGATTTGATTGGAAGACAATGTTCTCAGTAATGAAACACTACAAATGTAAGCAATTATGTTTACAACAATTAAGGTGCAGAAGAGTATATGTATCAATAAGAAATTATGGGCCATAATTTTCTTCAAAAGAGAAAGAAAAATATGTCTTGCTGTAATGAAACAATATGTGGATCATATGTTTTTTTGTAAAATTATACACTTAAATATGTCTGAATTTTAAATATGTATGAGTATATATTAATTATATATTATATTATATTATATTATATTATATTATATTATATTATATTATATTATATTATATATAAAAGGGTGTAAATGGTCTGCAACAATGCTATGTGGTAAGTGTCAAAGTAACACGGATGGATGGCAGGACACAAGCTTTCCCAGTAGAACACTGGCCAAAGCATCACAGCTTGCCTTCTTCCCATAGTGCATCCTGGTGCCATGTGTTCCCCAGATAAGCGACACACACGCACCTGGCCATCCAGATGATGTAAAAAAAAAATTCAGATTCATCAGACCAGGCCATCTTCTTCCATTGCTTCGTGGTCTAGTTCTGCTGCTCATATGCCAGCTGTTTGTACTTTCAGAGGTGGACAGGGGTCATCATGGGTCCCCTGACTGATCTGCGGCTATGAAGCCCCATACACAACAAACTGCAATGCACTGTGTATTCTGACACCTTTCTATCAGAACCAGCATTAACTTCTTGAGCAATTTGAGCTACAGTAGCTCATCTGTTTGATCGGACCATGTGGACCAGCCTTCGCTCCCCACGTGCATCATTGAGCCATGGCCGCCCATGACCCTGTCACCAGTTCACCACTGTTCCTTCCTTGGACCACTTTTGATAAATACTAACCACTTTGAAACAGGAACACCCCACAAGTTGTCTAGCCATCACAATTTGGCCCTTGTCAAACGCATTCAAATCCATACGCTTGCCCATTTTTCCTGCTTCTAACACATCAAGGACAAAAAAGCTTGCTGCCTAATATATCCTATAGCTACCTCACGACATATTTTATGAGGTGGCTAATTCTTACGAATTTGTACAACCTCACTCGTCATTTGGTCAAAACCCCAGTGACAGGTGTGTTTAGGAGCGGCGTTATGGTGAGGTAATTTGTATGAATTCATACGAATTTGGCAACTCGTCACATACATAAGATTCAGCAAAAATCATTCAAATTCGTATGAGTGAGGTCACACATAAAATATATACCAACTGCGATGAGATCGTTTTGAATATGTACTGCCTTTTCAACAGTTGCCAAATCCAATCATTTTCCTATGGAATTGGGCTAATTTTAAGTTGTTGCTGTGGGAAATTGTTTTTCTGAGGATTGATTTCGGTGCTCTAACACAGTGGAGAATTCAGCCACCCGATGGAGAAAACCGCAATGGGCTACTTTTGTTGCACAGATCTGGCAACCCTGCCTTCCAGCGCACTCAGTGTCCGAATTTGAACACTTATACTTATCCACCTCTTCAAGTGGACTATACTAGTGAAGTAATGTAGGAATAGTAAATGAGGCCATGCATAAGGGGTGGTTTCCAACACAGCTAATCATTTTGTTTAAATTAAAGATGTTTTATAGATCAAAATCGATGTATTGCTCATGAGGAATTCTCTTTCCCATGCAATGCATGTTCTATAACAAGATAAATGGGATCTCTCAGTGAGCTCGAATAAGAGAGGAAATGCCTGTTAAAGTCGACCTAAAGTGCAGCAATTTTCTACCCTCTTGACATCCCCTAGGAAAGCAATTCACAGACATCACAGAGGACACTTAACGTCACAATGCACCGATATTCAGCAAGAGTTTGGGAGAGTGTTACTCTTCCTACCTGAAACCCCTCTCTCAAACGAGTCTGATAGGAAAGACCTAGCTGTAGACGAAATTCAAAAGTGGTGTGACTCAATACCAGCTCCAAGGCTCTCACCTCAGGAGACTTCTCCGATCCATGGCGAACAACAGAGGCACACCGCTCACCGCTGTGACAGCCTTCAAGGTGTACAGATAAGAAAAATGAGAAATGCCACCTCTGGGAACAAGGCCGCTATTGTTCTGAAAATGAAGTTGCAGAGTGGCTTTTTCAAATGCATTGTTTGCTCCGTTTGCCCAATTTAAAAACCTGCAAAGGATCCTTTCACATAGCCTTTGACGAGCTGCCAAGTGTAACTTTGTGCCCTAACAAACACTTTTCTTCTTCAAGTGATGAACGGAATTCATAATTAATGTTCTAGAGTGCAAGGTTAATAGCTTATTCTCAGAAGAACAAAGCAGTATTTTAATTTTGCCACTTGGCAGTTGTTTATCTCTTTTCTCCTGAAATGTACTGAAGAAGAAGAAGAAGAGTGCTACAACCCTGGACTCAGAAAAGACAGTCTAAAGGCTATTTTGGCTGCTGTTCTTTAGCATAGCAATTAGCACGCTATATTAACAAGACAGATTCTGCTAAATGGGAAAGGCCTTGGAGATCCTCTTGTAAGTTTTTTTGAAGTTTTTTCTGTGTATACACAATCTCAACAGGTGGGCTGGTCTGGTTGCAGCTTACTGCATATGTATGATCTGAACGAACTACAGGATGCATACTTAAAACTAGCATCAAAAGAACATCACCTGTGGCCAGGGTTTATGGCTCTTCAATAATAGATTAAGAGCTGAGATCGTTTTAGGCATCTAAGGCATCCCATGTAAATTATGAATTTAATGTGTGTCTAATCCTGTTAAACTAACCCACGATAGACTAGTATATTTTTACAAAGGTGTAGGCAAATTCATAAACCTTTTGATCTCAGATTACTCTCTTTTAGATACAAACCCAAATAAAATCAACTCTGTGTTGCTAACACTTTGACAATATAATACAACACAGGCCTTCATATTACCTATATTGATATTAACAACAACAACAACAAAGTTGATGTTCATAAATACAAGAAAATGTATGGAATATTTTACACTGCCAATGCATGATAAAGTGCCATTGTAATCACACTATAACTCTTCAAGGGTTCTTCTGCAAATTTCACATAACTGTGTGAAAAAGTTTTGGATTCCCACAAATGTGCCTGGTCTTACCAGACACTCGTACATTCAATTTGTACAGAGTTGATAAGCGTTAACTTCCTTCAGACGGGTACTCTGTTGAAGTCTGGTTATCTATCTAACTCTCCATAGACGTAATGGTTTTTATACCGTATAAACTGTACATTCTACCCCCCTACACTGCCCCTGCCCCTGCCCCTAAACCTACCCATCACAGGAAACATTCTGCATTTTTACATTTTCAAAAAAACATAATTTAGTATGTTTATTAAACCATTTACTTGGGGACCGTATCTCAGGTTTTACTATCCTTATGGGGACATTTGGTCCCCACAATGTAATTTAAAATGGACACAATTTAAAAGGACAGAGACACACATTTTTAGAATAACAAAACTATATACATTTGGCTATACCCCGTTAAGCTTATAATCAAACCCCAATATGGAAGTATTTGAAGGATTTGTATCCATGAATCCATATTTTTGTAGGAGTGCATGTGTCCCCTAACAGGCTTGAAAAAAGGAGTAGAGTGTGAGATAATTGACTGAAATAACCATAATGCAAACATTTGCTCAAATAATTATGGCTTAAACTGTTTAAATGGCAGGGACACAGTCGGCCTGGTTGCCTCTCCTTGATAACTCTATGAATTCAAGATTCTCAGAGAATTCAGGGTTTTTGCAGGTTGTATGAAGGTAAATGTAAGATGATCTTTTTAAGAAAATTGAAGGAATAAATCAGAGGGAACACAAAACGTCAATATATTCTCTAAATGTAAATGTCTAGGCATAAACACATTTTGTTGTATTAGCAACACTTCAGAGTTTGAAAATACAACTTCCAACAGAATCCCAAGAATATATATTTAATTAAAGAGTTAGTTTTACTCATTAAGCTGTTAGATTTACTATAACCCTTTACAGCAGCACTAGGTAACTTTTCAACCTTCATAATATATTTTCAAGACTCTTGTGATGATACATCGACTTACAATAGGCTGAATGACACGTCTGCTATAGCTTGATGGGGTCTGTATCGTTTTTAATCGTACTTTTAAACTTCGGGTTTCGGGCAGTAACACGAGAACAAAAAGAACCACAAAATTCGACTGCTTTACGGCATATACGTCACTTCCACCAACACCCACACTTCCTTACATTCGGACGTGCGATTCCAACTTTGTTCGTCGGATAATATAGTCATGTCCGAAGCAGCACAGACAAATAAGAAAGAAAAGGTTTTGTTGGAGGAAAGCAATAAGAGGAAACGAAAAAGGAATGGGATTAAAGGCAGGGCGAGGATCAACATTGGACCAGCGTTTGCTCGTTGGCGTGCCCGACCGATGCCGTCCTGCTTGTTATGGTGATTACCTACCACTAAAACATTGAATTGAAGTATCATATAGATTCTGTAATACGGTAACCATTTTTTCCCAACTGTAGGGGGACCCCGAGAGCAAAAGTTGCCAAGTGCTGCTTTAAAACAAGAAACAGTGAAACACATGAGGTAAGTTAGGTAAGTTTATTAATATATAAATGTTACTTTTTAAACTTCCCCAAACACTGTTTAAAAGCAGAGTAAGGACATGTTCTTTCACCAAGATGAACTAAAAGGTCTCAAAGTTCTGAATTTCACTTGAAAGCAGCTCATTATGGTAGTTTATAGTGGACTGTAAGGGGCTACACAAGGTCTCAGGAAAAAAAGGGGGTGCTTCATAAATCTTCAGTAAGAGATGTGATGAATGCTTAGAAAGCTGTGATTGCAGCAGTGCTGATAAGTGGCATGAGGCAAATCAGCTGTGAACAGCATGAGGGTGATAACTCTCTGCCAGATCCAAGATGGCTCCCACGCTAATGCGGAAAGAACGGCCAAATCTAAGATGGGCTCCCTGGGAACTGCATGTTCACACTCAAGTGTGGATCCTTTTTGGCAACAAGCACACATGGTTTCATTTTGCTTTTGTTTTGGAGATAAACAGCTTGAGTCTTTCAATTAAAAAAGTACATTAATACTTTATATTAATACTTAATACTAGACATGTGTTAATGCAGTAGGGAATACAGTGTATTTGTAATTTTTTTTTTTTTTTTTTTTTTTTGCTGTATTAATTACTATAGGCTACACAACAGTTCAAATATTTGAAGCCTATACTATTTTTTAATGTTCTTTTTTAAAGTATCTTATTCTCACAATAATATAACAGTCTTATAATTATCCTTGGTTATTGTTATTTTATGTTGATTTGAGTTAAATATGATGAGTGAAAACTTTTGATGGAAAGTTTGACAAAAAGGTAAAAATTCTCTTCACAACTGTTTTAACTATCCTTGCTTTTAATTTGTAACTCGTACACATGGTATTCTTATTTCTCATGCATGTTATCACTGTTTTAATTAATTTGTAAAGCACTTTGAATTGCCATTGGGTATGAAATGTGCTATACAAATAGACTTGCCTTGCCTCATTTTTTTTATTTATTTTTTTATGTAATTTATTCATGTGATGACAAACTATTTTCAGCATGATCCTTCAAAACTAATTTTAATATGATGATTTATTGCTAAAGAAACATTTGTTCTTATTATCAGTGCTTTTTTGTACATTATAACTGCATTTATTGTTACGTATTGTCATTGTGTGATTGGGTTGTAGGCGGATATAGGGGTAGGTTCAGGGTTAGTACCTAAATATTACCCATATGCTGCCATGTACATTTGAGTTTCCCACTAAAGTTATGCACAAAATCTTAAATCTAACATTAGTACAAAACTATTGTGTATGGGTAAAAAAAAATGGTATGGTTCTCACACTGTACACACACACACACACACGCACACGCACACGCACACACACACACACACACACACACACACACACACACACACACACACAAGTTTAATTTGTATCATTACATTATGGAAAATAATTAACTTTATCACAATATGCTAATTTTTTGAGAAGGACCTGTGTATATTATATATGTTTTTGGGATTTTAAATTAAAAGAAATTTGGCTAGTTATTATTTTAGACTACTCTCCTTCAGTTGTCTTACAGCGCTCGTTAATGTCAAAATGATCGAGATGGCAAATCAACTCAAAAAAGGCGGGTCTTACTGTACTGTCACTGTCACACACTCAACAAGAGTCTGTTGAAAGATGTGTAGATGCAAGTCTTACTTAGACAACTGTTTTATGATTAAAATGTTCAGCTACTGACAGTAAGACTTTCTAGTGATCCAAACTACTCAACTATTTATGACATTTCACAATTATGAATTATGTAATTTGTTGACGTTGAGGCAAAAAACATTTGCATTTTTTTTTACATATTAGACACACAAGTATTAAAGTATTGAGCATTAAATTTGTACACTTTTTTAAATAAAATATTATTTGCAAATGGTTTCAAATGATTACTTCATTAGCCTAAACCTAGAACTTTTTCAATCGTATTTATTCCATTAAATTACTTTTAATCCTTTAATTATTCATTTACTTTCTTCTTCTTCTTCTTCTTCTTCTTCTTCTTCTTCTTCTTCTTCTTCTTCTTCTTCTTCTTCTTCTTCTTCTTCTTCTTCTTATTATTATTATTATTATTATTAATAATAATAATAATAACAAAAGTGAAACTTTGCCTTTGAGTATGACAAGTCCCCATGAACCTCTGTGCATTTAGGTTGAAGTCCCCCCTAGCCTATCAGGATAGAAAAACATGTACACACACACACACGTGCGTGCGTGTGCGCGCACACAATTACAGATGTTGAAACACAATGTGTTACAACACTTCCTGGTCTCCCTAGCCACTGACGGCAAAATATCAATTTAGGCATCTGTGTTTTTCGACAGCTCTACATGGTTTTCACACCACAGCGCAAAAACATGGCGCTTGAGCAGTTAGAGCCCTTTCTGCTGCCGTTGTGCCCTAGAGCAAAACACTTCTGCTCCTGGTGCGCAATAAAATGGCTTACCCGTTGCTCGATCTCCTTCCCTAATCTTTGTATCAGACAAGAGCATGGCATCAGAGAAAAAAAGAAAAGACTTCTATAGTCCATCTGTGTAAACTAAGAGTCCAAAAATATCTATCAAACCTCAGTAAATTTGAGCTACAGCTCTTCTATCCATGCTCAACGTCTCTGCTCCATTTCCTTACCAGCTAGAGCACACATCAAACATTGCATGACAAGCTTACAGCATACACTTCTCGGCCAGGTGGAAAATGTAGCTTTTCCCCATCTTTTCAAAGGAGAAAAGTGACAAGACAAGCTTGTTTCAATATCAACAACTCTCAAAGAGAAGTGAGATATATTAACATCACCGTTGACAGCTCATAGGAAACGTAGATATCTGCTGGAGAATAGTTTTTCAAAATCTTTCTTTCAAATTAAGCCATTCATACCACATTTTTTTTTTTTTTTGAAGAAACCTTAAATGATTTTTCTCAACTGACCATATTCTGTATATCTAATTACTACAAATACAATAACAGTGAATCTGTTTCAGTGGAATGAACATAATATGGAAATGTTCAGTGTGTTCCATGCTATTCAGAACTGACTTTGAACTGAGGTTAACTGAGGTTAAATTTAAATTTATTATTAAAAACAAAAACAAAATCAGTTTTGGATGAATGATTCAAATACTTCACTTTTTTCATTACTGGATGAATCAGCATTTTTGAACAAACCTTTTGAATGAATGATTCAATGACAAATACATTTTTTAACAGTCACATGTCACCACCTACTGGTGTAACAATGTCATTTATACAGTATTTTTTACAAGTAGCCTATCTTTCAAAAGGTGATTTACTCATAAATATCAGTGTTTATATCCAAACTAGAATTGTTTACCCCTAGTACTGTGATCATTTGAATTATTGTAACACCTAAATAAGGATACTGTAAAGTTGAAATGACTGTTTGTGAAGCTTTTTCAAAATGTTAGCGCTACAGGACAACTAATCCCACATCATTTTACTGATGACCGGTTCTCAAATCTCAACACTGGATTCGTAAAACGCTTGCTCTTGAAAGATTATCCAGTAGCCAGTTTATTTGGACAAACTTGCTTCTCAGAATCACAACCTCTAAGAATGAATAATAATTGATGTATATCTCTTCTACT
Organism: Pseudorasbora parva; assembly: GCF_024679245.1. Classification (NCBI taxonomy): domain Eukaryota; kingdom Metazoa; phylum Chordata; class Actinopteri; order Cypriniformes; family Gobionidae; genus Pseudorasbora; species Pseudorasbora parva. The sequence continues at coordinate 39,092,446 of NC_090183.1, read as the reverse complement.
GGGTGTTCAAAGTAAGTAGTTTTGTGCTTTAAATGAGCTTGGTTTAGCCCACTGTTCATTTTCTAAGAACATGTAATACAAGGTTTCACACAAACATAAGGCACAATATTATCGCTGTATCAAGGGAGATGCCAGATGGGATTAATGTATAGGTTGATAGATAATTGTCGCTAATATGTTTTGTGTGCTTTTATAAATCAGGTGTTGATAGAAAAAACACCTTTATTGCGAGACTGAATGTGGCGCATCACTATGAGCAACATATAGTGAAGAATGCATCGTCTGGGCCTTGATTTCTGAATACAGCAGTCTAGCTACTCAAAGGCCACCATAAAAAGACTACTTCTTCACAAGAGGTAACTAAGGAAACTCAAACTACCTGCTAGAGAGCACAATGGTCTTTAATGAACAGAATATAATGAGCATCTCTCAGGAAGAAAATGTCTGTATATTTCATAAGAGTCATAATACGGAGGCAAGAATATTAAACTTTGAAAACAGCTCACTGTAACCTTGTGCTTTGTCACTGATAAAAGAAAAATCATCATGACTCAATTTACAATCGTTGCATCCTCTCATGGAGCGAAAATGGTGATTTACTCTGAATTTAAACCACAGTCCTGTCTGTGCTTACGCCTCGGAGGGAAACCGAGGAATATGTTTAGATTTTCTGATGGTTTAATTAGGAGAATAAAGATGCCTTTAGGGGGAATATGAAGTCAATGTATCCCAATCACTTCACTTGTTCAAAGTATGGGAGCAACACCAATTATTAAAAATAACTAAAATGCGCAGAGTAAAAATAATTCCTAATTAGTCTTGTACTTATCTCTAGGCAACTATGCCATTGTCTGATAATTGTGTAACATGCAAGGGATACAGCAAGCAGCTCATTATCTGCTTCATTTTGCAGTAATGAGTGGCTGAATGTACATTATCCTGATTATTACTGTATATTGTATCTACTAAATAAATAAACATATGGAAGTTAATTATTGTCTTGTAATTATTATATTTTAAACAGTCCAGAAAAATGTACACAGCTATTGGCCTACTTGTTTTAATAGAGGGCTAAACTTCTAATTAATAATTCATTTAATTATCTCTGGGCAATATGGCAAAAATATGATCAGTATTTACCTGTATAACAATAATGCTGCCGGCTGGAAGAGTATCCTCCTGACAATAACTTAAGATTGGAAAAAACTAATAGACTTGAAATTAAATAATTAATGTATTAGAGAAATAAAACATTCAACCTCCTGAAACGGAGTCCCAGATAGCAATTGAAATCGTTGTGTATGGCATTAATTACTCTTACTCACCCTCATGTTGTTCCAAATAGACTTTCATTCATCATCGGAGTTCATGCAAAAACATGCGTCAACACAACATACACGTGTCGCGGTGCTTTCATCATTGCACGTTGGAGATTATGTGCCCTATTTTAACAATCTGAGCGCATGGTCTGAAGTGCATGGCATGGCGCAGGAGCACTTAGGTTAGCCTACATAGACTGAGTAAACCCAGCCTGATCTACCGGCGATTTGATTTCGCCATGCAAATCAGTCTGGAAACCTGTACATTCATTTCTACTGCTTCTGTTACACTTTTGCGGGAACCAATCACATACTGGCGCTATTTGCGTTTAAAGGTGTCATGAACTGGCTTTTATATATATATATATATATACTGTTGTCTGAGGTCAACTAATGACATTTGTTTGGTTTTTACATTCAAAAACATCATAACTAATAAGTAATAGTCTATTCTCTACACTGGTTTTGAGGCTCTCTCCAAAACGCTGGGTTTTGATGGGCGTGACGCACTGAAGACTTGAAGGTAAACACCCACAGCTAGGATTGGACAAGATTTGCATATTTAATGAGCTTCAGCTCCCATGTCAGTTCAGTTCACATGAGGGAGGGGTTGTTTTGAAAAGCGGCAATAACCGGAATAAACATCTTTATCAAAAAAACACAACGATTTATTTCTCATTTACCCGCAATTGATTGGACTATTATTTTTGTATTACATGGCCCGCATGGTCGATATGAGCGTGAACCGCGCGCACACACATACATGTGCGCAAGCGTGCCCTTCAAATGTCACGTCAAGAGAGAACAGCAAAACAAAAGGAATATTACGAGATATATCAGCCTGCCGACGAGCTTCCATTTTGGAAAAAACGCGCCCATACATGTCAGAATCTAGCGTGCTAAAGGTAACGTATGCTCTGTTAGACATAAGCAAAACGATCTATAACAATGCAATACTATTACATTTTTTTTTAAAACACGTTTTACTCACATAAGTGTGTTGCAACATTCCTCCTGTCGGATTCAATATAGAAGAATAGCATTGTGATTGTGAGATTTGTTTACAAAAGTTCCTGTGGTGAAATAAGTGAACACTGTCATCCCACGTGAGCTGGAACTTCATTAAAAATAAAGTTCAACCACTCATTCCTAATATTAGGATCCGAAGGAAGCTCATGCAGCGACAGGTCTTCCATAACCAGGAATAGCGCAGTATCTTGCTATAATCTTCAGCTTGTTGTTTATTGCTGCTTGCGTGATGAGTCGGTGGGCGGGGCTACTGAACTTCATGCGCTTATTATTCAGTAGAGGCGGTGTTTCTACGCACTGACGTCAGTAGAAGCAAACACTCGTTTTCTGAGCCTTGTGTCTATAAAAGCTTTTCTTTGACTAACAAGGACGGTGATAGCCAGATGACCACTTAGAGCGTGTCTGAATCCACTTATGCTAGTTTAATTAAAAAAAAGAAAAAAAAGGGCGTATTGTCCAAAAGGGTTATATTTGGTCTCTTAAAGGAGTAGACGACTCGCTCAAACGCTATGCTGACACATCCCGGTCCTTGGTTAAAATAGCAATTTTCTCACAATTTACAAATAGTTGGAAACATTTGGGATATTGTAAGTACTCAACTGAACAAAATATATAACACTGGCCTAGTGGTTTTGGATATTTTACTGCAAAAATACTACATAGTGCACCTTTAAGAACTTAAGAAAAAAGCAACACCTGAGACCAATTTCAGAACCGATCCTATTGATCCATTTATGAGCTGCTACCTCTCTAATCTGATTTTATACAGCCTAATGAGCCTGAAAATGACAAAAAAGGTCATATTTCAATTTTATTGATTTGTCTGTGAAGTTTGGTTATTCCCAAGCCTTTACAAGAAATTGCAGCTCTATCAAAGGTGACGAGCCAATAGCATGTATTTTCTAACTGTGAAATAACAGTAAATTTCCACTTATCAGTTCTCATTGCTTTAGTTTCACAAGAAAATGGCTTTTTGTTTTCCATTTCAGGTTTAGAGGCTTGAATGTTGATTGTGGTCCTCTGCTAGAAGACAGTTAGAGAACAAATAGGCTGTCCATCTGGCAGCCTCTGCCTATATGAGCTACACCACAATATATCCTTTATTTTTTATAACAGTTTCATCATTGCATGAATAAGATGAATGGGCGTTGACCGAGGGATGGGCCATCTGGATAAAGCTATGGCAGCAGTAGCACTATCGACTTTGCTTTCCAATCACCAGCCTGAGGCTCATTCGTCACAGTTTCTGATGTGGCGACGAGCAGAACCCGGGCGACTGTATCATACATCATAACACTAAGCTTGTTTTTCAGAACTGGTCTAGTAAATGGGAACATTGAGTTGTCTAAGAAGTTCCTTCAGTTATTGAAATTCTGTATTTAAAGAAACATATTCCACATCTTATAATGCAGGCAGGTAACATTTGCGTTTAAAGCTATTCACACTGCAATTGTGCATATAGCTCTGCATTTTCCTAACACAACAAACATGGCACACAAATAAAAATCAAATACACGACTAGACACTAAATCCAAGACAGGTAAGATTACGTACAGTTTGGACATAATCAATAAAATAGAATGTAAATGTATTGCCAATCTCTATCATTACACACCTAGTGTGTTGGAAATTGTTTTAGAAGTTGGCTGAATTTTTTTAAAGGAAGGCAATAAATACACTATATTGGCAAAAGTTTTGGGACACCTGCCTTTACATGCACATAAACTTTAAAGACTGCCCAATTCTTAATCTGTAGGGTTTAATATGGAGTTGGCCTACCCTATAACAGCTTCAACTCTTCTGAGAAGGCTTTCCAGAAGGTTTAGGAGTGTGTTTATTGGAATTGTTGACCATTCTTCAAGAAGCACATTTGTGAGGTCAGGCACTGATATTGGAGGAGAAGGCCTGGGTCACAGTCTCCGCTCTAATTCATCCCAAAGGTGTTCTATCGGGTTGAGGTCAGGACTAAAATGTAATTATAGTTGTTTACAATGAGTATCACAGATTAAATGATACAGTTCTTTGGCATAGATAGGCCCCATCTAAAGTCCAAATCCGGAGGGTAGCAGATGGTTGCAGTTCCTGCCTGAAGATCAAGGCAGGAGCGGATGTCTTGCTATGCTAACGCATTAAGGCCCTGTCCACACAAAGCCAGCGCTTTCCCAATCCTATCTTTTTTTTTCCTCGTTTCAAGAAATATCTGCGTCCACAACAGATTACAAAACGGACTAAAAACGATGTAGTTTGCATGCCGGGCCAGTGTGTGGCACTGTAATTCTGCCACAGAAATACACTAAAAACGGAGAAGAAGAGTTGTGGCTAGGCAGGGGTATAGCAGTGGTCGGAGGTGAGGCAAAATCTCACAATAAAATAACAATAAATACATTTCCTACTTAACAGATGTGTTTTATTAATGCCTACACCTACCCCAACCCAAAACATACCCTTACAGGTATGAAGATATGTTAATTAAATGACGCGATATTGATGTGCGCATGCCCAGTGCCTGTAGTTGTATCCCTTACCTCTTTCACCGTGCTGGACGTAGTGTGATGACATCACCGTTTCAGAAAATATATGGATTCGCTGTCCACACGAAAACGGAAGATGATCGTTTTCAGATTTATCCGCTTTGGGACCCGGTTTCGAAAAATATCGGATACATGCTTCTAAAACGTCAGATCCGTGTGGACGAAACGGTACAAAATTTATACGTATACAGCTAAACGCGTCTCCGTGTGGACGGGGCCTAAGAGTTCCTTTCACTGGAACTAAGGGGTTCCATGCCCAACCACTGACAAATAACTCCACACCAGAATCCCCCCTCTACCGAACTTTACACTTGGTGCAATGCAGCCAGGCAAGTAACGTGCTCCTGGCAACTGCCAAACCCAGACTCGTCCATCGGTTTCCCAGACAGAGAAGTGTGATTCGTCACTCCAGAGAACACGTCTCCACTGCTCTTGAGTGCAGTGGTGGCGTGCTTTACACCACTGTATCTGACATTTTGCATTGCACTTGGTGATGTAAGGCTTGGATCCAACTACTCGGCCATGGAAACCCATTCCATGAAGTCATGTGATATGCACTTGGAAGACAAAAGTTAGTGTATATTCAGTAAATAATATTACTATGATAATATTTAATAAAAATACAGCTGTTATTAGTTGTTAAAAGTGTACTAATTAGTATTTAATCCAATGTCAAGGAAGAAAATTGTGAGTGTGTGTGTGTGTGTGTGTGTGTGTGTGTGTGTGTGTGTGTGTGTGTGTGTGTGTGTGTGTGTGTGTGTGCGTGTGTGTCATAAGTGTTTGGTTTGAATATCGTAACATCACCCCTGTTTAGTAGTGACAAATCTTCACAAATATACTTTTTGCAAAAGTGGCAACCTATTACGCTACCATGCTTGAATTCCATGCTTGAGCTCCTGAGAGTGACCCATTCCACACAAATGTTTGTAAAAAGCAGTTGATTTCATACAACGGAAGTGATTTGAACAATTAAAATCATTGTTTTGTAGGGGTGTCCCAATACTTCTGGCAATATAGTGTATGTATGGGTCTTTAGGGATGCACACTACGGTAAAGGGGGTTGTAAAGGGGAATTTTTTTTCACTGCGTTGAAAGTTTTTACTGCAATGGCGCATTTAAGTGACTATCATGAAACCTGCAAGTTATAATATGATGTTTACATTGTAAATATAACTGATTAATGACATAAAGATGCATTTGGGTGAAAAAAAGTCAATCTCAGAAAATTAATAAAGCAGCGAATTCAAAAGGTCCAAAGATCAACATCATAAACTGTTACTGTTATGATATTCATCCCATCCCTGGAGTGAGCCTATAGCAATAAAAGAACAAACATTTCTCTGTTTGAACTTTTATAGCTGTTTTTTTTTTTTTTTTTTTTTTTGTATTTTTTTAGGTTGGACTTTTTCAGCTGTTGGAGCAGCTTGAAGTTTTTTATGACAAATACTGCCATTTAGGTTACATGGCACATTTGTAAAACCAAAGTATACACCGTGGATTGACAGCCATCTGCTGTTTGTTTCTTTTTATCGTTATTTTCTCAGCGATTTTCAATGTTTCTCACTTTTTTCCCCAAGGTCAACGACATGCTCAGATGCAGTTAACATTGCACTATTCGCTTATTCTTTGCTTATACCCAAAACGTCCCATGTCACTGCTGGGTTGTAAAACAAATTAAATCCCTGTTCACACTTCTAATTTGCTTATCGCCGTAGCAAGAGGCCAATATGGAATTCTTCATACAAGTTATGTCTCCACAAATTTGACATTTGACACAGCTGGTGATTCAATAGGCTTTACACCAGAGAGCAGACCGAAAGATGTAGATGCAGAAGAAAGTCAAGACTAATGGCTAGTGAAATCTATGAACACTATATATATTAACAAGTTATGGCAAGCTATATTTGTTTCTTAAATAACTTGCTATTTAGAAGAAGAAAAAATCGCAGAAATATGTAATAGATCTTAACTTTTGGGGTTTACAGTGTGGACAAATTATAACAATAAAAAAGACCACATCATTGAAATAGTTATTAATATAATTAATGCAGTAGAACATCTATACCAAAACAACATTTAATGAAAAACAGAGTTTTTACCTACTACATGAAATATAAAGAAGGTCAAAGAAATTCCTCTGCAGTGGAGTCTGTTTTCTAAGATTATTGTAATGCATGAAAAAAATAAACATTCCCATCATCCATCATAACTGGCCATAACGCTAATTATCTCTAAGGTGTGCTTTAGTTGATGAGTGATCAAGAATGTTTTCATCCAAGGAATTACTATTGTTCCCTTAAATGATGGTGTCATTTATCATGGCTTTCACATCCAATCATTCATCCTGGAGCCATTTATATATTTTCATTCATTTCATTATTGTCCCAGGACTAGAAAAAAATCATTCACACACAAACTCACACACAACTCCTGCACAAACATTTGTGGAAAGGATTGCATCAGAAAAGAGGCAGTGGGATGTTCTTGACGACAATCAGCTCAGTAAATTATTTTCTGAAGAGATTCCTTCGGGTTTATTATCTCCGATATGTATGCGGAATCACACAGTGTATGAAAACTGACAGCACTGAAGAGAAAAAAAAGAGATCTTGTTCACTCTCTAAATGTTTGCATCAGCGGGTAAATGCCTGTAGGCCAAAGTCTGTGACAGGTATTAGTATAAGAAAGGTGACCTATATAATGCAGATTCATTAAAGCAATAGCTCCTGCAGAAATGACAATTCTGTCATTATTCACTCACCCTCATGACGCTCTTAACATGTATGAATTTTGTTCTTTTGAACTTTTGAAGACTATCCTGCACACTCTTTCAATATAAATGAAAATGAATGAGAGTGGCTGGCAACTACGAAATGACAAAAGAAGTAGCAAACAAGTAGTATAAAAGTTGCTCACATTATTTTATTTTTTGAGAAACAGACTGAAATGTAGGGCATTATTAATGATTGTTTATCTCACAATGTTTTAATTTTTAGAGTAGGTCTAACTATTCCTTTGATGATTTGATCTATCTGCAGTTTTAATTTTTTTTTGAAATGCTCCTCTATGACTTCTATGATCTTTTAACTAGCCAGATTAAAGTCAAGGCCAAACTTGTAAAGCTCAAGGGCTAGCTCTCTTGTCAGGATCCGGTGAGCTCCTCTTTACCACAGAGAAAGCAATTTTACACAGGATAAAGAGCTAATCCCAGACAATGCAAGGATTAGTGCAGCAAATGACCTTTATCTCGCCATGGAGCAATGAAAGGCCAGCAAAGAAATGGTTTAGGTCTTGATCTGAAACCTACCACCTAAACTTATCTTTGAATTGGGATGTATCGTGCTGTTTAACTTAAATCAATTTAAAAGAATACTTCACCTATTGTCAGGAAGGAAACAATGTCCCAAACTCTGCACCCTTCAATCCTCAAAAAAGGCCCATTCTCAAATAGTTGAATCATGTAGAGACTTTCTTTTCCACCATGGTCTCAAGGAGTCTCAAGCATAAAAAAATAAATGAAAAATAAAAAAGTTTAAAAAAACCTCGCAATTATTGCTAAATAGGTGTAAAGAGAATCTAAAGAGAACTCACCTGTTGCTATCTTTCAACTTCTTTATTAATAATTGTGCAATTGAAACACTATTTGAAACGCTAAACTTTCCCATGCCTTTTATTCCACAAGGCCCTTAAAAAAAGGGAAAAAAAAGAGAGGGAGAGAGCCAGGTAAACAGGACAGGATGAATCTGTGACATTTCAGAGATGTTTGAAAAGTTTCTGAGCACAAGCTTTGAAGGACTACCGGTCTCTAGGGATTCCTTAATGAATGCCTTTTGATGCCACAACTGTCCTCAAAAGAAATTGACTATCCTTGAGTTAAGGAAAACTAATATCAACTGTATAGCCAGGTATTTTCAACCTTATTAAGATGTACTTGTTTTGGGAAAAAAAATAATTCTGTGCAATTTCAGAAATTACAATTTTTTCCTGAGACCTTGCAGAAATACTGTCACACAGGCATGAGTTATAAATGACCTTACGATAGCAGATGTACTCATGCCAGAAATATGTTTTATGTTTGCTTCATATTCATAACTTCCACATCATACTCTGAATGATTAAATAATGTCTTTAAAGTGAAAAGGGAAATAAAATGGTTCCTATTTACTTTGATAATACACGGATTAAATGCTATACTCGACTGTCCTGGAACCTTTTCATGAAAATGCACTGAACAATGTTGACCAATAGCCAAACAGCTACTCCACAATTCTGGATAAATTGAGAATCACGAATCAGACTTCATTTGTTTCATCACTGGATGACTCAGCTGCTTGAGACCCTACCTACATTAATCCACTAGAATAGTCCACTTGGACCACCAGTTTGTGCTTGCTGTTTAATTCATAATTATTTGAAACGTAGCAAACTGGCAGAGTAATGAAAATATTTATCTTGAACTCTGCCATGGAAACTAGCATGTATAAACCATAATTAAAGAATTTACTAATCAACTAAATAATGAATTTATACCTGTATGATATTACACTGGACCAGCACGGTTTTTTAAAAAGGATGGATGATTGATTCAGCTGCAGATGCCATCTCCTGGCAAGACTCAGAGTGCATTATGGGTATTCTCTAACCGTTAAGCGTACATCAGTTGTACACTTGTACTGTGGTGCACTGTGGGATTGAATGAGTGCACTCAATAATATTCACTATGGTTTCGGACACCACAACAAATGGCTGTCCCCTCATATAGTTTTCAGACACATCCAGCTTTTTTGTAAGAATCTCTTGAATGAATGATTCAATGACAAGTACAAATTACATTTTACAAATGATTTGATACAAATAACTGATAAAATCATTATTTGAAACTCAGGTTACTTTCAAAATGTGATTTACAATCAACTATTTCAATCATTTGAACTGTAAACTTTTATCCAACTACTTCTGTGATCATTGGAATTATTGTAACACATAAATAATGATAGCCTACTATATGGTTGAAAAGGTCAGTTGTGAAGCTGTATTAAACATTTACATGACAACTGCTCTCTCTGCCTCAGCGGAAGCACAAATTCAGATTTAAATGTTCTGCTGTGACGCGTACTTCCAGGTTTAATGGTTTTAAAATGTTTCATAGACACAGTGAATCGTTGTCAATTAGGCATGGATCATGTGGCTATTTGAAAGATCTTTTATCGAACGATCGTGCAGCTCTACTATTTAGGCATTATTTTGACATACTTGCATTTATGTCTAGCATCATTCTGGTAATGCCCCATGTAATGCCCCATTTTCCAATGTAATTAATTCACATATAATAATATTATGTCCTGGTCTACATCTAATATATTTTTCTTTTTTTTTTCTTTTTCAGGGAAATAGATGGCTTGAACTGTAAACAAAATTGATGTTGACTCTAAGACGAATTTAGCTGTGCACCCTCCCATCCGGGTCACGGCACCAATGTAGCCCCTCCTGTTCGAACCGGCCGCTACAAGCGGGCCTCAAACCCGGGTCCATGAGATTCGGACACTAAAGGCCTCAACCTCTAGCGTTAGCCACTAGAATGCGAGGTCAGAGGAGTAAGGTTTACTTGCACAGTGACTACAAGCTGGCCTTTGTTAGTTCACCCAAAAATGAAAATTCTGTCGTTAATTACTTACCCTAATATCGTTTGACACCTGTAAAACGTTCATCTTCGGAACACAAATGAAGATATTTTTGTTGAAATCCGATGGCTCAGACAGGCCTTCATTGACACCAATGTCATTTCCTCTCTCAAGACCCATAAAAGACACTAAAGACGTCGTTACAAAGCCCATCTCACTACAGTGACTCTACAATCATTTTATGAAGTCTTTAGTGCCTTTTATGGATCTTAAGAGAGGAAATGACATTGGTGTCAATAAAGGCCTGCCTGAGCTATCGTCGAACAATATTAGGTTAAGTAATTAATGACATAATTTTCATTTTTGGGTGAACTAACCCTTTAAACCTCACTCCAATCCGGGTCACGGCACCAATGTAACCCCTCCTGTTCGAACCACCCACTCTGCTGGCATAAGAGTCGGACACTCTAACAAGGAGGTTAAAGGCCGCAACCTCTAGCGTCAGCCGCTAGAACATCTCTTGAGGTCAGAGGACTGAGGTTTAGCACAGTGACTACTAGCTGTTACAGATGTACATTTTGTTTCATATCTGAATTTCATCCAGATGGATATGGCATTTTGGGAGCCTGAAAATGCTTTGTGAAATCTGAAAACTACACTGTTGTGTCTTCATATGTATGCATATGACTCATTTTGACTGCATGCGCATGCTCTGGCGTTGTGTAGATGGGACCCGCGACCCAATCCCAAATCTCATATATTTTACGAGGTGGCTAATTTGTATGAATTTGTACAACCTCATTCATATAAATTTGTATTTTCTGCTATTACAGAAATGTTGGTTGCATAATGTTGTACACTGAGATAAAATATCACAGATGTATTGTGAAAAGTTCAACTTTATTGGAAGCTTCAACCTTGATCTTTTCACTCTCAGCTTGTGAAGGCAAAGGCAGGATCCAATTTTTGTACAGAATGTCATATTTCAGTCGTGGAGCTGCTGAGCAGGCCCTATCTATACATTCCTTTATTCTCTGTCATTCCCAAAGAAAAAGACAGTTACTGTCTGTACCAATTAGGGCTATCTGGGCAAGGCCATCTCATCTTTGAGATGCAAATATGAAAAGAATACCAGAGAGAAGTGATGTCTGTTGCCGCAGCTCTTTCAGAAGTATAATTAGGGTGAGCATAGGTCTCACTTCTAACAGAAAAAAAAGAAAAAAGAAAAATGCTATTTAATTTTCAGCCCAGACCCAGTTATAAAAAATGACTGAGCTTCCTTTTACACAGTGTCTGTTCCAACCCCCCCCACCCCCCCCCCCCATCCCCCCCCATCCCCATGTGGCCATGCATTTAATAGTTTGCTGCATTGGAATCGATAACCAAGTCATAGTTGTTGTAGTGAATCACTAATGTTGAACGTTGAACAGTGTACATTCAAATAATTTTAAAGGTGTCAGGAACTGGCTTTTTTGTTTTTTTTAGATGAGGATAAATGACATCTGTGTGTTTTTTACATTCAGAAACATCATAACTAACAAGTAATAGGCTATTTTCTACACTGTTTATGAGGCTCTCTCCAAAACGCTGGGCTTTGATGGGCGTGCCGCACTGGAGACTTGAAAGTAAACACCCATGGCTAGGATTGGATAAGATTTGCATATTTAATGAGCTTCAGCTCCCCTGTCAGTTCACGTGAGGGAGGGATTGATTTGAAAGCAGCAACCGGAATGATTCTCTCGATCACAGGGCTCGTAAACGTCTTTATCAAACAAACACAATGATTTATTTCTCATCCACCTGTGATTGATTGGAATATTATTTTTTTATTACTTGGCCCACCCGATCGGTGGATATAAGCATGAACCGTGCATGCATGCACGCACGCACGCACGCACGCACGCACGCACGCACGCACGCACGCACGCACGCACGCACGCACGCACGCACACACACACACACACACACACACGTGTGCACGCCCTTCAAATATCAAATCAAGAGAGTGAAAACGTAGCTCAAGAAAGGAATATTATTTCCCTATTTAAGATTCACCAGCCTGCAGACGGGCTTACGTTTTGGTAGCCCATCTGAAAAGCACATAGCCCTGGGACGTTGGGCTTTGCGAGTCCTGGCCATGTCCGAGTCAAATCCCAAATCGCAATGAACCAAAAAATAAAGTATTCTCCAGCCTGTGACAGCATGCTAAGGTCGGTTCTGTTAGACACAGTCTGTAACAATGCAATACTATCACATATAAACACGTTTTACTCGCATAAGTGTGTTGCACCATTCATGTCGGATCCAATATAGAAGGCACAGTATTGTGTTTTAATCTCAATATGTCAGAGACTAGTTTATAAACGATTCCGCACGTCTTCCCAATTCTTCACCCCTTTAACTTCAGTTTGTAAAAAAGTTTTAAAGTTGTCATCTTGGAACATCCATATTTTTTACATTAATAATTTATAATATCAAATTACATTCAAACATGCATTAAGTGTTTATAACTGTTTTATTCAGTGTGCAGTTATAGTCGGTATAGTTGTAAAATACATATATACATACAGTATATGCTGCAATAATGTTATATTTCATAAGCACACCTAACTGCTTCTGCTGATACACCTTAAACATCAAACTAGTGATTTATTTTCTTACATGACACACTGCTGTCTACAGATCTTTACTTGAAGTTTTTTAAACAGAACAGAAAAATCCTTTAAAAAAAGCAACCGCTAAATCCAGCGTAAACATGTTGGTTCCAATGCAGCTGGGAAAACGGATGGCAAAACAAACAAGCAAAACCATTTCCATTAAAACCAATGTCAATATGCTAAAGTTACTCACTCTCCATTTACTACTTGATCTGTGCTTTCTATGCAGACGTTTGCGACCTGTAATCTTAATCAGAAGTCAAGCCATTTACCCGGTAAACAGGTGTGAGAGGTAGAAATGTGGCGGGGTGCCATGGAGTCACATCTCGCGCAATCAAATCTCATTAGAGACGTGTATGGAATCCCACTGAGAGTCATGCAAATAAGGATGATTAATATTTAGCTCTTTGTTGAGGAAATAATAAGGATGGTAAACACAATCATTCTAGAGTCAAGCATCAAACCACACACAAAATGAGCTTTGGCTGAGTGTCTTATGTGCGTAGAGAGCACGCTTGTGATTGAAATCAGGATCTGTCTGGCATGGTTTTCATCAGCTTGTGTATGGAAGACTTAGATTTAAAGGCTTTAATGGTTGAATTTTAAGACAACATAATTACTGACTTCATGCAATATAGCGATTCTATGAATTAAATAATAATTTATGTAATTTCTCTGTTTATATGGTAACAGCTAAGCTCATCTCCCTATTAGCAGTTTAGACAATGATGACTGATTTTTCTGCCTTGCAAGGCTCACACTGTACAGTCTTTGATTCTGAATAATTTGGGGAGAACAAAGGGGAAAAAACACAGATCGCCTAAAGCATTAATTTACTATAATCAAAGTCCCTTTCAATGAAAGTCTGTTCACTCGGCGGCCATATTTGCAAAGCCTCGGGCAGCTATCTCGGGCATCCAAATCCAAGGGCAAGATTGCACCAGTGCAAGCCCTCTTTTGATGTTAAAAAACTACAGTCAGGTTTAAAAAAAAAAAAAAAAGATGCAATGAAAAGGCATGGACACAATACATTTTGCAGCTGACTATGCATTGATAGCAGTTTCCCTTTCAAATGCAAAATTTATGGGAGAAGATTTTTTAAAGTTTCGGAAGTTTGGTCTGGACTTGATCCGTTGTGGAGCAACTATGCTTGAAATCAAACTGTCAGGGAGGGCTTTATACGGTGATGGAGAGATAACATAACGTAATTATCCATGTTGCCAAAGAGCGCTTGGGCTGAATTCATTCTAATCCAAAATGGAGAACTTGTTCGTATGCATTCATCTTTACAATTTCTCACAAAAATGAGGAGCGTGTTGGTAAGTACTTGTTGTATCCTGAAATTCTTTTTACAACACCGGCAAAGATCGTTTACATTCATACACTGCAAAAAATTCGCTGTAAATTTACAATAAATAATTGGATACACTTTGAATGAATTTCATAGTAAGGATTACAGTAATATACTGTGAAATATACTCACAGCAATTTACTGTAACTTTATATCTGTGATATTACAATTTGCATTGTTGTAAAAGCACAACTGTATACTGTAACTTCACAGCTTCAATGACAAAGCAATACTGTAATATTACAGTACATTACTGGGGAATTACAATCTTTTGCTGTGCATCATTACAACATGGCCCTGTACTTTTACAGTGTGTACTGTGAAAGTAATATACAAGTGGACAATCATTTACTGTGAATGTATACTGTGTAAGTCATGATAAAATTATCCAATAACATAAAAGTAATGGAGATGAAGCTTCCATTTACTGTGAATTTACATAAATATATATTTATAGATACGACTAGTAAATCATTAATGAGTTAGACCTTTATTAAATAGCCAACATATTCTACTCATGTTTTTTTTCTTCAGCATTGCTTGCTATAAAAAATGTATTGTAAGCACACCATTACAGCAGAGAGAGAAAAAACAATGTTATTGTGTCAAGGTTCAAGAGCCCAACTAAAGCAAACACTGATCACCATAATGGTAACGTCAGAAGAAACAATAAAACATCATATAGGATATCCGCTGGAAAAAAATGTTTCATGGACCGTTTAAATCACTAAGTTATTAAAGTTAAACAGCTAACGGTTAGCCCTGCTAATCTAACCTTGACTAATTACAGAAATGTGCACGCATAAATAGTAATGTTTGTCCCATCTTTTGTTTTATAAACTTTACAAACATCAAATTTGTCTAATCGGTGATAGTGACATGAAAAATTAGAAAGTTAGCGAAACTCTCGTTATTTCTAACATTACTATTAGCAGATGCTGTGAGATAACTTTCATCAATTCTGGGCACTTGCTAACAAAATGTGAACTGTGTCATGTGATAAACGTTTATTTGAAAGTAAATATTATAATTATATTATAATAACATGGGTGTAAGTGCTACAAACATGCATGCTGCTCACCTTCTCCATTCAGCCTGGAATAGAAGAGGGATACGACGACAGCGCCTTCAGTTCAAAACTGGTCGGTTATGTCATGTGACTTCCCAGGGCATATTTCAATACAATATTTCACTGTAATAATACTGTTTATTGCTGTGAAATCCTTATTTTTTTTCACTGTGTTGCTGTGATATTACAACAGCAGGTTTTAGATTACAATATTTTACTGTAAAATAAGAGTTAAATGCCATATAATCCAAGGATACTGTAGTTTTTACAGGTATTCATTGGGATATTACAAGGAAACTTAATTACAACTAGTTATTGTAAAATAATACTGTTAATTATTGTGAAATGCTGGTAATTTTTAACTTCTACTTCTATATAGATGAAATTATAAAGTTATTTGGCATAGGCCCCATCTATAGTCCAAATCCAGAGGGTGGCGGATGCTTGCAGTTCCTGCCTGAAGAAACCGACCTGGTGGCGGTGGGGAAGATGGGGCTCAACGCCGGCTTTAGTATCTGTGAACGTAGTAATGGCTGGGAACTGAACTTATATACTACAGATGACGAATAAGGATTGGCTAGATAGATCATTAATGAATAACATAGCATTTGAGTCTTCCAGAAAGAACTACACTAGAGCTCCCATTTCTGTTGACAACAATGTGTCAAGTCAACATACGTCACTCTTGCTCTGATTGGTTGTAGGTGTAACCAATTGAGTGCAGAGGCATTTTCTTTCCTGGTTCGGTTGAAACGCCCTATAATCACAGCCCAATGGAGCATCAGACTCATATTCTGACTAGAATCGGAGTATGACAAAGTCAGGCTAGAAAAACTCCATGAAAACCTAAAAATAAAAAAATTGGAAAATATGTTCTAATATACAGAGCAGTTCAAGAGTATAGAAATCAACATTTCTGAGAACTTGGGACGTTTGCAAACTTAATTTAAAACTTTTGCTTGACATCCTTTTTTTTGTCATTCATTGGTCCTAAAATACTTATTTCTTCGGCACTGCAAAGAAGGGGAAACTATTAAAATGAAGAATCAGATCAAAGTCATCCATAATCCACTGGCTGTAATAATAACAATAATAATGATAATAAAAAATAATACATGAAATCAATAAGAAAGGCAATGCCGCTAGAATTTATCATTCAACTCTGCATTGGGCTTCTCAGACCCTGGATTAGATCCATCATTGCAAATATAAACAAATTCAATACTCCATCAGCTGTTACTCTGTTTAGGGTCACAATTCATCACTGCTCTTGACGTTATTGCCGAGCCTCCCAGCCATATCTATCTGCTGCCTATCCTCTGCATTGTCCCTTACGGAGCATCTCTGCAATGGCAATTAAATCCGTCTTGCTGCTGTGGCAGAATCTGCGTTCGAGCAACGACGCCTGATGTACATTTGATAGTGAAGGCTCAGCAGTAAAGAGAGGATAAAGGGACTCCAGATCAAGCGTAAAATTACAGATGGTGGCCCTGAATACTTCAAGAGATGGTAAATGACTGTCTTTCTGCTCTCGACCTGCGTCATACTTCATTACCTTATCAATGAAATGTGCCTCAAACATTGAAAGAAGACTATACTTCTCATTTGATCCTCACAACAAGCAAGCGTGTTCATTATTTTGCTGGACGATTTCTTTAAGCTTTCTGCTTACAAATTGACTTGAATCTTGATCAGGTCTATAGTGGAATTCAAATGCACAAATGCTACACACTAAAATGTTTCTATGAAAAACATTTGGCAGTAATGATACATTTCCATTTACATCTTTGTGGAGAATATATATATATAGGTTAAAAACACACACAGTTTTTTCCAAGTTTCATGTTGAGTAGTTGATAAAACAGCCGAGCTCATGCAGGTGTGCAGTGGGTGGAGCTAAAGGAACACACACTCACACGTTTCTTTTTGTGAAATGTGGGGATTTTTTTTAATTTTTATTATTGAAATGTGGGGGACGTGATGGTTTTTATACTGTACAAACCGTATTTTCTACACTGCCCCTAAACCTACCCATCACAGGAAACATTCTGCATTTTTACTTTCTAAAAAAAATCTCATCCTATATGATTTATAAGCATTTTGAAAAGTGGGGACATGGCCAATGTCCTCATATTTCACCCTCTCCTTGTAATACCTGTGTCATACCCATGTCATTATACACATTTGAGCCCTCATATTTCACAAAAACATGCACACACAGACACAGACACACACATGTGAGTAGCATCACTGAGAAACGTCCTGCTCAAGTTTGGGTTTCCTCCATTGTTTCATCATCATTATGTCAAATTAATGTCATCATTACTGTCTTTACAGTATACTATCCTTGAGCTTTTGGAACGGGAGGCCTCTGGAGTTCAGTTTTGGTAGGAATTTCTGAAATACATGCTGTATGCAGTAGAGTAAGGCCCTGTCCACACGGAGACGCGTTTAGCTGTATACATATAAATTTTGTACCGTATCAGCATTTCGTCCACATGGATCCGGCGTTTTAGAAGCATGGGTCCCTGGTCCCAAAGCGGATAAATCTGAAAACGATCATCTTCCGTTTTCGTGTGTACAGCGAATCCATATATTTTCTGAAACGGTGATGTCATCACACCAGTGTTGCCACAGTTACTTTGAAAAAGTAATCTGATTACTGATTACTCCTTTAAAAAGTAACTTAGTTACTCTACAGATTACTTGATTTTAAAAGTAACTAAGTTAGATTACAAGTTACTTTATTAGTTACATTCAGCAGTTGCCGACAACACCCCTGCCGCCTCAAAATAGAAATGACAACCGTTTTTGGCACCACACTTTATGCGTTTATGCCTGAGCCTGACAGCCCCGACTTTTTTACGCCCCCTTTTTTAGGCTTCTCCTTCGTTTTATATTTATTTTAAATTAAAATGAACAATTAGATGTGCTGGTGGAAACAACATGAGACCATGATAGCTTGCACCACTGTCAAGATATGGCTCGCGCAGGGTACAAGAGTCCGTTTCTTCAGTGCAGCTGCTATGGCCTTTTTACAACTGGTTCCTTCATTCATTTTCTCTGACCAGGTATCTATCTGATTGCCAAATGACCAGGAGTAGGCCTAAATGCCTTCCGAGAGTCTTTCGAGACGTATTTAATTCCGATCACTCAAACAAACCAATTCAGAAGGTGCATGAAAGCATTTCAAACTAAACCGGACAAATGTAAATATATCTGGTTGTTTAAACCACATGTGTAAATTTTACTCCTGGCAAATAATTAAAAAATAAATGTGTGAGAGCGTGTTATGTTGTAGTCAGATAGATATTTTTGATGGTGCAACTGCAACACCGCTTCAAATGAGTAAAGTAAGCCAACTGGCCGTAAATGAAACTTTAAAATAAGTCACACAAAACACAATCATCTTCAATATAAATTAATGAGACTAAATTACCTTACCAGTGCTTAGGTCGCTCTCTCTCATATTGCGATCTTTGAATTTGAAATGAACTGCTGAATAAAACGCTAGAATCTTTTGCTTTGATGTGAACTCCGTTAAATGAGCATATACTGCGGGAATTGAAGATCGGATTTATATTAATTTTGCTGAAGTGTAAGGTAGGCTATAAGAAAACCTGCATGTACTTTTTTTCTTATTTAGATTGTGTAGCCTGTTTTGTTTTTTGAGCGCCGTTGCGAGCAGTAGGCTAATCTATCAGCCTGCCTCAGCTCGTGAAAAATGCCTTTGTGGTGGTATAATAACTAGCCTACTTTGTTTTTAATGTCAAAGTAGTAATATTTCGTTTCGTTTCTTTATTAAGTTCATTTAGAAAAATGTTTAGAGCAATTTTTTGTTTGTTAAATTAAAGTTTTAATTTTTTTATGTGACGACCCAGTGAGTTAACCGCATGTTGAATAGCCTAGTCTCTCAAACCAACTTTTGAATTGTCTTGCCTATATAAACTTTAATTTAACAAACAAAAAATTGCTCTGAACATTTTTCTAAATTAGGTTAATTAAGAAACGAAACAAAAAATAACTACTTTGACATTAAATACAAAACTGAACTATTTTAATGGCTGCAACAATGTAAAAAAATAAAATAAATAAATAAAAAACAGGGGCTCCAGCCGGACTCGGGCTGAGAATTTTGATAAGCTGTCGGTATTTACTAAGGAAAATGACTAAAATAGTAACTCACAGTGACTTGGGCTGCATTTCCCTATAACGTTGTCTCTTAGAGCGCTACGAAGACTCTAAAGGTTTAACTTAACTGAAGGTATACCATTTCTAGGTGTGTTCCCCGAACTATACCTTAGGAGGTCGCTTAAGGTATACCTTCTTAAGTGCGACGTTAGCGGGTGCTGTCCTTGGCGGCGGTGCTGAATTGGCTTATATCGATGGCTCAATAATCGATTATTTACTCTATTCAGGGGCTGTTTCACTGCGTTATGCGAAAAAATTATGTTCTTTATAAAATAAGCACTTCAGAAATAGTTGAACTTTCATTTATCATAAAAAATTGCACCTAAATTTTACATAATTCTGAAATGAGTGCACGAACAAGCAATCTCATGCTCAACCCCATCATGAGCATTACGCGTCATTTAAATTATTACAATATATTTTCCACAGTGTCTTGATTTACTCCACAGCCAGGGATGATTGCCCATGTAGCAGCTGCATCACATTATTGTGTAAATAACTAAATTATATTATTAGATGGCCTAGTCAATAAAAACGCAACACGCAAAACATATAATCAGCTGATATGGCGGAGAAAAAAGAAAGAAAGAGAAGAGCCGCCAGCAGCTGATTTTATGGCTGAGGGAGTAGCTGTCCCTCAGCCCTAAAATCCAACAACAAGTAGCTCCAACAAGATCTACAAGCTGCTGAATTTGCTTTCGTGGTAGGTGAAATTTCTTTTAATAGCAGCTTCTGACATGGTAGCCAGGGGACAAAAGTTTTCATGTATGAAATAGTGCACATACACTAAATGGCTCCGCGGACGGCGCCGTTTTTGATTTAGCACAATTCTATTCGCTGCCTCCCTGCCAAAGTTTGACTAAACCCTCTTCCACAATCATTCCCTTTAAATAGGCTCCTAAGCCTTTCCTGTCTAATGGTTAGCCAGGTGATGTACCTTTGGATAATAATATCATTAAAAAGCTAACAACCATCAGTGTTTGTAATGACATTTTTTATTACAATTTTAATCCTTGCATAAAAAAAACAACAACAATTCAATTAGCCTTATTGAACACTGGGTGTATATTGCAACTTCGGAATTATATTCGTATAGACTGACATATAAAGCAGTCTATGCACAGTGGTGGCCACTAGTGGAATGAACTGTTAATAGTGATAAGGTATAGCTAAGAGTGGTCCAGACCAACCTTACGAAAGTATGACTTAAAGAAGGTATTCTTAACTAAGTTCGTTTCGGGAAACACATATTAACGTTAAGGGATACCTTAAGGTATAACTTAAGAATGACGTAGAGTTAAGAACGTTTCGGGAAATGCAGCCTTGGATAAGTAACTTTAATCTGATTACTGGTTTGGAAATAGTAACACGTTAGATTACTCGTTACTGGAAAAAAGTAGTCAGATTAGAGTAACGCGTTACTATGTAACGCGTTACTGGCATCACTGCATCACACTACGTCCAGCACGGTGAAAGACGTAAGGGATACAACTACAGGCACTGGGCATGCGCACATCAATATCGCGTCATTTAATTAACGTATCTGCATACCTGTAAGGGTATGTTTTGGGTTGGGGTAGGTGTAGGCATTAATAAAACACATCTGTTAAGTAGCAAATGTATTTATTGTTATTTTATTGTGAGATTTTGCCTCACCTCCGACCACTGCTATACCCCTTCTAGCCACAACTCTTCTTCTCCGTTTTTAGTGTATTTCTGTGGCAGAATCACAGCGCCACACACTGGCCTGGCATGCAAACTACATCGTTTTTAGTCCGTTTTTGGATGCAGATATTTAATCTTGTGTGGATGCAGATATTTCTTTAAACGAGAAAAAAAAAAAGATCGGATTGGGAAAGCGCTGGCTTCGTGTGGACAGGGCCTAACAGGGACCAATCACAACAGACTGGGCCATCTGGCCAATCAGAGCAGAGTAGGCTCGCGGAAAGGGGAGATTTAGAGAGACTTTCATTCATCGAGTTTGAGAATCATTGAACATTGTGGTGATGTGCAATGTATATTATTAGAAAATTATTATGAGGTTTTTTTTTTTTACCTTTGATGTAAACCTGTTGTTGGAGACCTCCAAAACAAAATTAGCAAACTTTAAAATAGAATAATAAGGGCAATTTAACGCTGGTAAATTTGAGAAGCATGTTCTCTTTCACTCAAAACCAGAAACACATCTTTAGTGACATTGTTGAGTTTGTGGTCTCTAAACAAAATGACAGCACTGTCGACTTCTCCCGTAACCCGAGCCAAGCTTGGTGATGTGTCCGCTCTCACTCTGGTTGATGTGCACACGTCATACTCAATTTTTTTTCTCCTTATTCTAATCCTGAAGGAGTGTATTTGGCACAGAAATACTCTGTGTTTTTGTTGTTGTTGAAATGTTGGCAGTGTAAATAACAGTGTAAATAAGTCAGAATGCATGAGATAGCATTATACCCCCCCTTTAAAGTGTTAGTTCATCCAAAAATGAAAATTCTCTCATTAATTGCTTACCCTAATGTCGTTCGACACCCGTAAGACCTTCGGTCATCTTCGGAACACAAATGAAGATATTTTTGTTGAAATCCGATGGCTCAGAAAGGCCTTCATTGACACTCAATGTCATTTCCTCTCTCAAGAACCATAAAAGACACTAAAGACGTCATTACAAAGCCCATCTCACTACAGTGACTCTACAATATAAATTAATACACTGATTCATAACGTTCAAAATTTTGTTTTGAAATCGACCCATCTCTATACAAGTCATTATTTAGTTTTTTTGGGCACAAAAAAAGAATTCTTCTTGCTTCATAAAATTATCGTAGAGCCACTGTAGTGGGATGGGCTTTTTTTTTTTTTTTTTGGTTGTTTTTGGTTGAACTACCCTTAAAGAATATAGTGCACTGAAAGGTAGTTTTTGGGAACCCATAATAGTTCTTCTATGGCATTGCTGTGAAAATCCCATTTTGGAACCTTTATATAAGTTCTATAGATCTCACCAGAGAAACAAGCATACAGCCGTCTTTAGAATTTTGTGTTTGAACTTCCATTTTTGCGGCATCTCTGTATATTTAATGGCATCACTTCACAGTTGAAGAGTAATTAGGTGGTAAAGTGAATTAACTTATTGTAGAGTTAAAAAAAAGTTATCATGAGCATTATAATATCTAAGCAGACGTCAAATGTCAGTCGACTGGGTTCTTGTTGTTTTATTCATAAACGTAAGATCTTACCTTTGTAAGGTCCATCCGTTAGCCCAAGGACGGACTCTAACGGCCTGGTCAAAGGACATCTGCTTGTAAGACTTTTCAGCATTTCTGTTAAAAGCACTTAATATATTCTTATCTATTTTTAAATCTGATTCCAAAAAATTGGTGCTATTTGGCACTAAAAGTGGTTCTTGGCTTGTAATCATAGGGAAACCAGTTTTGGTGCCAAATAGCACCATATTTTTAAAGGTGCTCTATAGCCCCTTTGTCAAATGGTGCTATGTAGAACCCATAAGAGGTGCCATATCACATTTTATTTCTTCCTCAATAATGGTGCTAAACAGCACCAAAAGTAGTTCTTTGGTGTGTAAAGGGGCTTGAAAGGTTCTTTGTACGGCACTGGTGCTATATAGCACCTTTATCACCCCAAAAAACCACTGAAGAACTGCTAAAGGAACCACTGAAGAACTGCTGAAGAACCATACAGGGGCTTAACAGGTTCTGTATATGGTAACGGTGCTATAGCACTGCAGTCATCCCAAAGAACTGGTGAAGAACCACTGAAGAACCGCTGAAGAACCACTGAATCACCAAGATTTGGTGCTATACAGCACTTAAAGTGGTTCCCCTATGATTACAAGCCAAAGAACCACTTTTAGTACTATATGGCAGCATTTTTTTTAGAGTGTACATTTGTAACTTAACGATCATAATACTTGTAATTTAATTTAGATCGCTGATTTCTCTTAGTAACTCTTATCTTCAAAATTCGTTCCTCCATGGGACCAGGAATCGCTGAGAGGATAATGCTCGCAAAATTAATAATTAATTACATTACCTCACAGACACAAATTAGCCAGTTCTGTTTCAATAGAGGATTGCAGAGTGAAGTATTTTACCTTTAAGTGAGTCGCACATGCTTACTCATAACAAAAAGTGTAATTGGAAAAATAATCGCGGTAACTGCAACGTATTAATAACAGTGACAGTCAGAAATCAGATTGCCCCTCATGCTTAGCGCTAGGCTCCAGTTCATTTGCCACATTGCCTTTAGGTCTTTAGACTATAATGTGCTCAAGCGGTGTATGAAAAATGAAAGAATGTCACAAAGCTAATGCACCCGGACATGAAGTTAAAGCCAAGCCTGTTAACTTTTACACCTTGCCTTTCAAATCTGTTGGTGGGGGAATAGCAGCTTACAAGATCTGCCCATCATAAAGAGGGATCAAAGAGAGCCCAAATGTGGTACACGGTAAAGGAATGTCGATAACTCTTGTGCTGAGAATCCTGGGAGAATAGAACGGGTGGATCAGCAGTGCAGTTTGTAAGTGTACGATGGTTATGCAGTGTTTTCTTCTCAGACAGGTAATACTTTTGTCATTGTCATTTTGACATTGACAGTCTTGCCTCAAGCTGACAGCTGACGTGGTGTTTTTTTTTCCTTTTTTTTTTTTTTGCCAGTGATTGTCCCATGATAACTTTTTGGCTAATGCGGCAATGCAGAGCTATATAAACATGCTTTGGGCTTCGTCAGGATCTTGACAGCAGTATAGTGCTATAGTGACATTACCCTCAGGAATCCCCCAGGAGTTTGGTATGTGGAAGTACACAGACTATTTGTTTGTACTTCGTTTTAATAACTTACACAAAAGTTGTTCACGGTTACTTCTTTTGAATAATAATTTATGTAAGAATGAAATATAAAGAATAACCACAGGCTACTTTTAAATATTAACAAATAAAGTTTAATAAACAACAACAAAAAATGTAATATACTTCTAGTTTCAAAGATCTTTCAAAGAGCTATTGACCATGCAAAGCTCACGTGAACAATAATACACATACACTTTCAATCGCCGTCAAAGGAGAAACATGCCAAAGCTAACTAGTGGAACCTTTTCCCCCTGTCCCCTGATGCTCACAGCACATTCTTAAATGTTCCTTGTCAGAGAGGTGCCGTGGGTAGACGGTTAGGTAATCTGAGGTGATTACATTCCATTTTCCCAGCAATTTTCTCTCTGATGGCTTTGTTGCACCTAATAGTATAATTTCACCATGAAGGTCAGATGCGGGATTTCTAACCTGTGAAACATTGTGCCAGGCATAATGAAGCTGACATGTAGGTTTGAGTGTCACTGCCTTCATGTAGTAAATATTATATAGCAAATATAATTTCAGGGCTTCAGATGTCCTTATTTATGTAGTGACATACTTAGACAGTAACCTAAACAAAGTTGCATGTAACGCCATATAAAACACAACAAAAATGGTATTTCTTAATACATCGATTTAACATTCTGGTGATGACAGCAGACGGTGGCACATTGTAATGCATGTTACACGCACGACTTCAAGGTGCTGTATGCCATTTTTTTTACTCTACCTAAGCATTGAAATACCATAATTAGTTTGCAGCTTTTTAGAAAACAAGTTCACATACTTGTTTCTCTGAAAAACATGCTGCAGTATGTCCATGTCTGTTTTTGTTTTGTTCCGGCTGCCAATTTAACCAATATTATTCTGTTACCCCAGTTTGCCATTTGCCGTAAAACAGTGTATTGCCGCTGTGGAAGCCAGCACACAAACTGGGTCAGAGATTGCAGATTCTAAAAAGCCTCACATCCAACCGAGAGCATATTAATGCAGATAAACCAACTTACCAAATTACAGTGTGTAAGTCTCCTTGGTTTTCATTGGACTATATTTGGTTACTTTTCACACCATACTGATTGCTTTGGTACAAACCAGTTGAAACGAACCAAAACACAGGCTCGTGACAACATCCACATCACTCATTGGCCATGGCGTATTTCCTAAACTGCTTTTCGATTGGTCAGAATTTACATGTGGTGAAATTCCAACAGAAGAGGAAAAGCCAGCAAACTATAACACTATGGAGAGACGACTGCGTGGGCTGGTTTTGTCCCTGGCCATAATCTACTACATTGTGTGTATTTGCCACAGTATGCAAACAATACATTTCTATAATGAAGTGCGGATGCGACTTGAAAACAATGTTCTAATGCACTGCAAACGGTGAGCCACATCACTCGTCACTTCATGCGGAGGCGTACATTAATTATTCTTAACTCTGACATGCTCATCTTCCCGAAAATATTGCCAAAGATCTATCAGGTAATAATATCATGCACACAATTTCAGCACAGCTAACTACGGCATTTGTTAAAATCCAAAAATGATCATTACTTTTGCAACTGGTTCTGTTCTGTTAGATCACGTTCTCACCACAAACGAACCGCTCCAGAGTTCTTTTGAAAGCCTCTTCATGGAGGTCTCGGTATGCTTATTTGGTCCGCTTTTGGTGCGTTTAGTGCGATTGCTTCTTTCAGACCTGACCAAACGAACCGCACCAAAGAGGGAAAGGAACTCTAGTACGATTCAACCGAACTAAATGAGGCAGGTGTGAATTAAAGCACCCTAAATTTGCCTTAATATCCAGATGCAACGTTGACAGGAAAGTTTGTTAAATGCAGAAAGCTTATACACACACACACACACACACACACACACACACACACACACACACACACACACACACACACACACACACACACACACACACACACACACAAATGTCCATATAAGTGTAAATGTTTGCAACTCACCTGGGAAGACAGGACATTGCTGTAGGGTCAACATGCACATATTCATGCTTTTCAAAATATCGAAAATCATTGGTATCTTAAAAAACAAGTATTGGACTGATCTATTTACAGTTGCTAAAAATAAAAATACATTAAATTATGTATTTGTAAAACTAACTACACATAATGCTCACTCACTACTGTATTTATACAGATAAGATTAGTTTGCATTTTCGTTCAATTTCTAGAAAATGATATTCCAGCAGTTAATGGCCTCTGGTCACCATGAAATCAACATTGACAATGCCTTTTTTTATGGAATATTCCAGTGTATTACAACTCAGGTTGCGCAGGAAGGAAACAGGGAAGTGGGCTTCAAATAAAGATGTTTTTTTAATAAACTTAGGAACACTACAGCAAGAAACAAGAACGGACAGTGCTGGCCAGTGAGAACAATATAAAGGGTGTCCTGACGAGGGCCAGGCGTAGGGAATCCAGGCAGAGCGGGAAAGCTGACGAGCAGGTGTGAGGCAGGGAGGATTCTGGGGAATGGAGTCCGGATTAGGCGTGACATGTAACATAGTGTTTATTATATAAATGAATCTGTGCACATCCCTTGTAATCAATTATATTATTAGAAAACTGTTCTCTGATGATGACGTTCATGTTTATTGTCCTTTAGGCCGGGACAACCTGTCAATCACACAAGACTAACACAACCATCCAAACAAAATCAAATCCTGCTCTAATTTTTTTCTTGTTCGAGAAGCCTTTTCATGTGGATATACGTCACAGAAAACAGAAAAACAAAAGTCACAACTTCCGTTTCATGCCGACTTTATGCTATTCTGAACAAGCAGGTCCTGGAGAGAGCATTTTAGCTGTTTGGATCAATGGCAGTCCTTGAAGCAAGTGACCTGATATCTTTGCTGCTCAATTCTGGAGACAATTTGTCTAGAGCAAATCACCTGAGCTGTTAATTCCATGTGACTGATTACTCTATATAACAACTGCTTGCAGCAGACAGGGGGAAACACAAGTCTATTTCACGCTGTAAGAGCCCCCCAAAAACTGCCTGCATGGTGAAACATCTTCTGTAATATAATTATTTCATTATTTATATGATTCCTCCAAATATATATATATATATTTGTAAGAAGCATATAAACACTTCTTGTAAACAGAAACACTGCCAGAAGCTAGTGTCTGGTTATACATCTCGTTTGAAGCAGGTCATAACAGCAAAAGGATGTTCACTGAGTACTAAAGATGCTTGCCATGAAAGGGTTGAATAATTTTGAGACTGCAGAAGTAATTAAAAGTTGCATTTTCAGTTGAATTTGGGTTACATGAATTAATTTAGATCAGAGCTTGTAGCCAGTGGAGTTTAGACCAGAGTATACCCTGTGAGCTATCCCAGTGCAGTGCGTGGGAGCATTTTACTCCATCGATGTGTTCTTAGCAACGGGGGTGTCCCGGGGCTCGAGAATCGTAGGAGGGGGTAGTGGCGCTGGATTGTCCGGTGAGGTCCAGTTGTGGAGTTACGGACAGCTCAGCTCAGCTGCGATCTCATGTGTCTTATTAACTGCTTATCTCCTGAAATTGCATTTTCTTTAACACGCTATAGCTGGCTAATCCCGTCCTGAAGTCAATTGAACTGGTTAATGTGAGGGTGTAGGGTAGGGTAAGGTAGGTTAAAGCTTGGGTTAGCATTTGTTGTAGCATAGCATTGTGTAGAAAATCAGCAGTGGGATCGACATAACCAATGAAATCTTTAGAATCTGCAGTGGTGTGGATTTTTCACGGAACTGGTTAGAAAGATTTGTTCCATGTAAATTATGTTTTTTCAATAACTAAGTAAAAGTATGGTATTTGGAGTAAAAGGCGCCCCTGCTGTTGGGGATAACGCACAATAATTACCCTGATAATAAACAGCTGGCTGACTTCTCCATTTGACATGGTTAGATTTGAATATCAAATTGGGAGTCCATCTTAGAGATAATCACCATATTTATAATGAAACCATCATATTTAAAAATATAATATTAATCATATAAAACAATATCATACCAAGTAAAATAGTTATTGACACAATAGACCCTAACAAATTGTTAAATATGTCATTGTGGTTATGGGTTTTGAATTAATTTTGAATTAGTTAATAGTCATGTATTGAATTAAATGAAAATAACATGTCTTTGATCACAATATTTCACTGCGTTCTAGGACTATTTTCTCCCTTCTCTGAATGGCATATGTGATGCTGCTTTAGAATCAGCATATTAAGTATTAATAAGTATTAAAAACAGCATACGTTTTTGATGCCCTAAAATGTTGCTTCCATAAGCAGCTCAATAAGTTTTGGAGCAGAGAAATTGAACTGCTGGTGTTGAGGACTTCATAACGTACTTGAAAAGTCTCTTTGAAATTTTGATAGCTTGTTTCTTCAAAGCACAACAATACATTACAAAACCCAGTTAAAAATAGCACTTTGCATTGAAAATACACTCACTCGGGTGTTTCTCTTCATGGCTATGACTCATATTCTGGTTGTCTCAGCATAGCACATTCATAAGCCCCTAATACTTTGACTGGGCACACACATTAATTGCAGGAATAAAGTAGTCTTGTCTTGTCGCAGGCAGTAGTGGTCTCTGAATTCCTCGTTCGCTTCCTGGAGGAGGAGGGGAGGGGGGGTGCATCTGATTTATTGTTCAATAAAGCCAAGACCCGTTTTGCTCAATTAGCTCTATTTATCTGAGTAATGGTATTTTACTGGGCTTGCCCTTCTCCCTCCGTCGAGGCAGGGAGGTATGCATATGGCATCAGAGATTTCATTCAGTTTCCCTTGAGAATCAACGAAGAGAAATATTCTAAAGATGTGTGGATATATAAAGCGATATTATTTTTGAGGGCAATGTAATGAAATAATTTGCTAGTCTTGTTGTCAAGTCATTTGTCAAATAAACGGGGGTGTTTATTTGCATGCCATGCACCATAGCAGAAACAGGTTCATCATTATGAGATATAGGCGCTGGTCGGATTAATGAAAGCATTCATACACAACCAAAATGAGAGCACTACTACACTCCATTCTTCTTCCATAATCTGAGGACTTTTTAATCAGCTGTCTATCATCATTTTAATTATTAATAAGCATATTCAGGTAGCATGGTTACATTGTGCTGTCTGTAATTTGTATGTCTAAACAATCACAGTAATCATAATCACACTAATTGGCCTTATAAGCGACTGTAATGAGTCGGCTTATAAAGAAAGGAGGAAGAACATCAGGTGTCCTAGTGCAAATAAACGCTATGAAGACAATAGAGATGATCATAGACTTCAGAAGGTCTCCAGAGCCTCACACTCTGATGTCACGTGATTTCAGCAGTTTGGCAGTTTGACATGCGATCCGAATCATGAATCATTAGCTGATTCGTAACGTGTTTTGAAATCGGCCCATCACTATATAAGTCGTTCTTTTTTTGCGCACAAAAACTATTCTCTTCTAGTCGCTTCATAAAATTGTTGTAGAACCACTGTACTGAGATGGGCTTTGTAACGCAACCTGGTCTCACAGAATTCCGTGAAATTAACACGGACCCTTAACACACGGATTCCCAACACACATTTAAGTTTTTGCATTTGTAAAAGCAGACATGATCTTATGAATATTTATAGCCTACTTTTATATTTCGGAGCAACTAATTCCACTCCTACCCACTCAACAATATAAAACACATAACAGGCAAATAAATGTACAGTCACAGTTATTTATTGCAAAAACGGAGCAGAAACAGTATAGACGTATTAACTGTTGCATTCCAAGTCTTCTGAAGTCATACGATATCTTCATGTAGTTGATCTTAATGTTTTAATCGTTGAAATGATGATCGCGCTCCACACACGCACTCGTTCATATTTCTCATGATTCAAATGATACAAACGTCAGCATGACGCGATCGGTCACGAGACACACCAGAGCTAATAGCATTTTACAATCAAAGCTGACGTAATGACGCAATTGGTCACGAGACATACAACAGCCAATGCTGTCATACCTGACCTGACGTTTCTTCCGACGGCAATATTTGACATTTATTAATATTCGCCGGATGGACTTGATGTTACTGATCGTTTTTGGGGATTTTCTTCACACAAATCAATCGGAACTCGGAACACTTGGAATATTTGTATTTTCTGAATAAATTGTGCCTGCAGTATCTGTGTGTCTGCCTGTTATATCCTGTTTTTTATAATACACAAATGGGTAGGTTTAGGGAAGGGGTTGAGCTACGTGTTCTAAACGTTCAAAACGTGTTTCGTTGTTTGAATAAAATGAAAATAAATAAAAAAATAAAGAAATGATGCTGACTGAATCAAACTGACGAATATAAGGTGTTGGAACAGGGAATCCGTGTGTGGACCACGGATGCTGACTGTCATTGACTTACATAGGCATCACTTCCGCGAACCCATCACGGAATTTCGGCGATTCCGTGGAACTACCACGGATTTTTGAGTTAAGTGTTCATTTCACGGAAATCTCTCACGTGAGATCAGGTTGTTGTAACGACGTCTTTAGTGTCTTTTATGGGTCTTGAGAGAGGAAATTACATTGGTGTCAATGAAGGCCTTTCTGCGCCATCAGATTTCTACAAAAATATCTTCATTTGTGTTCTGAAGATGAACGGAGGTCTTGCGTGTGTCGAACAACATTAGGGTAAGGAATTAATGAAAGAATTTCATTCTTGGGTGAACTAACCCTTTAAGAGCACAGAAAGAATAAAGACATATAGTTACCTTTTTGCCCATTATTCTCTGAGTTTTCAGTCTACATCATTGTCTTCTGTGTATCAGAAAAATCCATTGTGTCATTGTGTTCATATTGTCACAAATATAGAGAGATTGCATCAACCCAATTAAAAGTTTCACAAGGTGTGTATGACATAATTGTTCATTAAAGTTTAAAGGATCATTAGTTAATGATTAAAGGCAACCTATTCTATTATTTCCCTTCATTTGAAACCAAATAACTTTGATATCTTGTTGCATCGCTGCATCAATAGGAAAATAATTACAATAATATAAATTAAGTCCCAAGAGCCCAACCAAACACAACACAGATCACGATAATGGTGAGTACATTTTAGGAACATTTTAGGAAAATCAACATCAGTTCATGAATTTAGCTTATACGGTTCTCTCAGTTTTTTCAGTTCTGTCAGGACCACTATCGTCAAAGGTGATTGATTGACTGTATAGTTTGGGTTTCCGGTATGTTTGTGTTCTGGGTAAGAACTCCCTGAGTGTGCATCCATGCAGCCTAGCATGGATAAGACCTGCCAGAACTGACGCTGTACGCTTGATTTGTATTGGCAACTCAAGATGACTTTGGGAAATGAGTGAATGCAACTAGAGAAAGATAACTACAGAAGTGGAGGAAATGAGTGAAAAGTCTATTAAGAATTGCCCCATCTCTTTTTTCTCCGCTTGACAAAATGGCACTCAATCCAATCAATTCATCTTAACTTGGGTTCCCTTTCGAGAGAACTCGCACTGCGTCTAACGACACTTTGGGGACGCTTCCTAAGCGTGGCACGTCTGAAGTATGAATGAGAACTCTAATCTTGATTGGTGTTGTGTCATGACATAACGTGATGGCATACATGGCATACATTGTCTCACAATCACTACATATATTACCATGGTGAGTGAGCAGTACAGGAGATGTGTATCCATATCCACGCTGCATTCAGTAGTGTGTTTAAAGCTTAGGAGTGCAGCACGCTCAGGCAGCTCTCGGAAGGGCTCTTTCCCCACCAAACACAGAATTTTCCGGTATTTGTGAGAAAACGCTTCCCTACCAAAGACAGAATTTTTCGTTTTTTCCGTTTTCACTATTATACACTGTTGGGCGCTATTACGCATCTCCTGAATGAGTACAGAATCTCCCGATCAAAACAAAGGTGGAGGAGACGCAATAAGACAAGCGATTGTATGTAAGCAGATACATGTGTAAAATAACATGATCATCAACATTAAACAGCATATAAATCAAAACTATCTAATGTTACTGAATGAAATGTCAACCCAGGACGAGCTATAGGGCTGTGCAAGCAGAAGGGACTTAGTCTACTCCTTCTGTGTTTGATCATCGCTCAGAATCTGATCTGGATGTAGTCTTTGACAAAAACATGATTTTCTCAGAATTTAATTAAAAAGTTGCTTTTTTATGACACTTACCCACATTTAAGTGTTGACAAAAAAAAAAAAGGAATGCATACAAGTTTTTGCGTGTGTTTTTTTCTTTAAAAGCAGAGGGTCCACTGCTTCTTTTGATATATTGCATGTTCAGATATTAAAAAATATTCTATGGGTCATTAAACATTTGTAAAAATGATCAAAACTCCTGGTTGTGGCTGTCAACTTCAAAAAAAAGTTCAAAAAAAAAAAAAAAAACACGTTGGCAGGGAAAGAGTAAATGTGCGAAATTATGCAAAATTTCCATCCATTGTCCAAGCACTGCACACACAGAACTCACTTTTAAATCAAACAGCTTTTTGTTGGTCAACTTGACCCAAATCTGTGTGGGGAATTTTTCTGCCCTCCTGATCGTGCAGATTCCATTTGCGATTACTGAATTTCGCCCACAGTAAATGGGAATGCACTCTCTCTTGTTTTATATAGACGAAACTGTCGCCATCTTGCACCTCAGTGTAGTGAAAATGACCTTGATGACTTCAGTATTATATATTAATGTGAGACTGTCCTGGCTGCAGCCTGTAGCGCAATGACATATTGGATACAATTCAGTATATAGTGGACGTGATATATATGTGATATATTTTTAAGCTCAAATTTTTCATGCCTGTATTTAGTGTAAATTCTGTGTAAATGTAAATTAAGCAACAATAAAAGTGTTAACTACTAGTACAGCTAGCTACATGGGTTTCAATGTTACAATAAATAACACTGAACTTTAAGCTATATTTATCATTAATTTAAAGCTTTTGCAAAAGAAAATATGCATTGCTAAGCTTCAGCAAGTAATGAAGTGACTGCAAAAAATCCAATCAATACACAGTCTGTGTGAGCATTCCTGTGGCCCTGTCTTCACTGGAGGTCTGTCTCTAGCTACATGCAAAGAAAAAAAAAATGAATTTAATACACAAATATTTCAGCATCTCTAGGTCAGGCTACTATCTAGACCCCTAATTGTAGCTAAAAATGAGATGGCTGTTGATTGGATGCCGCGGAAGCTTCATTTAAAGTTTTTCTATACGCAATGCAAACCTCATTATAGAGGAAATGTAGGCACTGCAATCTAGGTATGCATTATGGTTTCCAACAGCTAAATAAATGCTAACTGGGGAGAGAGCAATTATAATTCTGTTTACATCGTTTGAAAGATAGCAGTAATGAAATTCAGTTCACATAGAAAATGTGAGAATTTAAGGAGTGCGGAATGTGAAGTTCAGAATTATAGAGATACTGTACAAAGAGATAGTCAGGATGCAGATCTCCTGCTGTGCACTGTGAAGCCAAAGCATAAAGCCCAAGCTAAGGGTTGGATAAATAAAATAAAATGCTGATCTATACTTCAGAGTTTTTACAAACAGTTGACTCAGTGTTTGACACAAGTCCTCTGTAAAGATATGAGAAAACTTGCTACTTAAAAAAATGTCCAGGTATTTATGCATTTCAGCAAAGAACAGAAATTCTGCAGTGCTAATGTTGTGATGGTGCTGCAAGAATGATCTCAAACATGGAAATATATTATATATATATTATATATATATATATTATATATTATATATATATTATATATATATATTGTTCAAAATAATAGCATACAATGTGACTAACCAGAATAATCAAGGTTTTTCGTATATTTTTTTATTGCTACGTGGCAAACAAGTTACCAGTAGGTTCAGTAGATTCTCAGAAAACAAATGAGACCCAGCATTCATGATATGCACGCTCTTACGGCTGTGCAATTGGGCAATTAGTTGAATTAGTTGAAAGGGGTGTGTTCAAAAAAATAGCAGTGTGGCATTTAATCACTGAGGTCATCAATTTTGTGAAGAAACAGGTGTGAATCAGGTGGCCCCTATTTAAGGATGAAGCCAACACTTGTTGAACATGCATTTGAAAGCTGAGGAAAATGGGTCGTTCAAGACATTGTTCAGAAGAACAGCGTACTTTGATTAAAAAGTTGATTAGAGAGGGGAAAACCTATAAAGAGGTGCAAAAAAGGATAGGCTGTTCAGCTAAAATGATCTCCAATGCCTTAAAATGGAGAGCAAAACCAGAGAGACGTGGAAGAAAACGGAAGAAAACCATCAAAATGGATAGAAGAATAACCAGAATGGCAAAGGCTCAGCCAATGATCACCTCCAGGATGATCAAAGACAGTCTGGAGTTACCTGTAAGTACTGTGACAGTTAGAAGACGTCTGTGTGAAGCTAATCTATTTTCAAGAATCCTCCGCAAAGTCCCTCTGTTAAAAAAAAGGCATGTGCAGAAGAGGTTACAATTTGCCAAAGAACACATCAACTGGCCTAAAGAGAAATGGAGGAACATTTTGTGGACTGATGAGAGTAAAATTGTTCTTTTTGGGTCCAAGGGCCACAGGCAGTTTGTGAGACGACCCCCAAACTCTGAATTCAAGCCACAGTACACAGTGAAGACAGTGAAGCATGGAGGTGCAAGCATCATGATATGGGCATGTTTCTCCTACTATGGTGTTGGGCCTATTTATCGCATACCAGGGATCATGGATCAGTTTGCATATGTTAAAATACTTGAAGAGGTCATGTTGCCCTATGCTGAAGAGGACATGCCCTTGAAACGGTTGTTTCAACAAGACAATGACCCAAAACACACTAGTAAACGGGCAAAGTCTTGGTTCCAAACCAACAAAATGAATGTTATGGAGTGGCCAGCCCAATCTCCAGACCTTAATCCAATTGAGAACTTGTGGGGTGATATCAAAAATGCTGTTTCTGAAGCAAAACCAAGAAATGTGAATGAATTGTGGAATGTTGTTAAAGAATCATGGAGTGGAATAACAGCTGAGAGGTGCCACAAGTTGGTTGACTCCATGCCACACAGATGTCAAGCTGTTTAAAAAACTGTGGTCATACAACTAAATATTAGTTTAGTTATTCACAGGATTGCTAAATCCCAGAAAAAAAAAATGTTTGTACAAAATAGTTTGAGTTTGTACAGTCAAAGGTAGACACTGCTATTTTTTTGAACACACCCCTTTCAACTAATTGCCCAATTGCAAAGCCTTAAGAGCGTGCATATCATGAATGCTGGGTCTTGTTTGTTTTCTGACAATCTACTGAACCTACTGGTAACTTGTTTGCCACGTAGCAATAAAAAATATACTAAAAACCTTGATTATTCTGGTTAGTCACATTGTACTGCTATTATTTTGAACAAGACTGTATATATATATATATATATATATATATATATATATATATATATATATATATATATATATATATATATATATATATATATATATATATTAAACAGCTCTGTGAAATACTTGATTCTGATTGGTCAAATGCGCATTCCAGCAGTATGTTTGTTTATGTTATAACAAACGTTATTTCGGTTTGTTATAACAACCGCTCATCCAGGTACTACAAGTTATCTTGACCGGTACTACTTCTATGCTTAACGCTGGCGCCATCTTGTGACTGTTAAATACTTAAACAGCCATGGCTACAATGGAAGACTTCAAGGCAGGTTTCCTTTATAAAGTTTTAAATATGGATATTTTTCTTACACAAACACATCGATTCAAATCAAAAGGCTCTATTAACCCATCGGAGCCGTGTCGAGCACGTTATTTGACGGACAGCTGAATTTTTTATGGACTTCAAAAACAGCTACTGCTTGGATTAACGTTAGCCTGGACTTTTTAAATATAACTCCGATTGTATTTGTCTGAAATAAGAATGTCATATACACCTATGATAACTTGAGGGTGAGTAAATCATAGGTTTGGTTTTATTTTTGGGTGAACTAACCCTTTCAGCATTCATTTTCAACATTTATCAGCAATAGATAAAGGCTTAAAGCAGTCTGGAACTGTTTTTCTTCGCGGAAGCTTTGCGTAAAATATTTAATCTCAATATTTAGTGTCTAATTGATTTGAGACTAGTAGCCGTGTAATAAGCGGGATAATGTACACCCAGCCGGTTGTCGCAGAATAAACCCCTTCAGAGTGATGCAAGACCCCTCCGCTTCGTGTCAGGGTCCTGATCAATCTGTCGGGGTTTATTCTACAATAACAACCGGCTGGGTGTACATTATCCCTTACATATACATATATACTGTATACACTCACCTAAAGGATTATTAGGAACACGATAGTAATACTGTGTTTGACCCCCTTTTACCTTCAGAACTGCCTTAATTCTGCATGGCACTAATTCAACAAGGTGCTGAATAAACATATACACTATATATATATATATATATATATATATATATATATATATATATATATATATATATATATATATATATATATATATATATATATATATATATATATATATATATATAATCTACAGTCAGCTCAGGTAGCCATCCTGAGATTATTCTACACACTAAATACTGCTCACTCTATCTCTATAAGAAAACAACAACAAAAAACTATAAAAAAACAAACAAACAAACTCTCCTGTATTCTTTACTTTGCAGAAGTTGCATCACAAAATGTTGATGAATGAAGCTTTTATCTAAAGTGAATCTCTGACAGCCCCTTAGACTTGGAGACCAATTAATCTGCTGAAAACTTGCAGTATGTTGAGACTATTCTTTCAGATATCTATCTGTCTATCTTCAGTCTGTCTGTCTGTGATCTGTTTCAGTCTGCCTGCCTCTCCGTCTGTCCATCCGTCCATCCATCCATCCATCAGACTGTGTGGCTTTATTCTTCCACAGATCTTTGAACATCTTTGATCTTTTTAATACATTACCAGCTTTTTATTTCGTGGAATTCATCAATTGTATCCTCAGGCTGCCCACTCAGTAAAAATGTTACTTTATTGATATGTCCGTGTTGCTGCGAGTTGCCGTATCTGTATATGCTGAACACATCATAACACTCTTTCTTTTAGAGTGGCTGACCCTTTCGTTCTTATTCTCATTGTCTCATTTCCAACTACTCCACCACTTTCACTGAAGTTATTTCCCTGACAGAGCGCATCCGTGTTCTTACAGCCAAATACATAGATTTCCTCTGGGATGAAAGCTTATTGAGCACAATGTCTGATATGCTTGGTATAACCATATTCCAGGAATATAGTGGAATCTATGGTGCGTAGCTCTCAGACAGATGTACTATTTTATAGATCTTTACTCACGATATATCTTTTTACAGACTCTGCCTGCAGTATCCAATACTTTTTGCTGTGTTAACTCCAGTGTTTTTGGAATTGTCATCCTCAGTCAGCTTTTACCTGCATGCAGAAACACGCCTCGAAAATGAAACTTTCCCGCACATTCATAAAAACACTACGATAGAATGCGTGCATTTAGGCATTAATCAACATAGAAGGTTCAAGAAGGAAAAAGGCCATGATGCTGCATTCAGCAAATCCAGAATGAAGAAAAAAATGATACAATTTAATGTCAAATCTGCACACAAACCTCATTCAACATCCTTAAACATGCAAACAGAACGTACAGATACATTGTAGAGAATCTGGGTTTGACTTAATGTGGAGCCATTCCAAAAACATACACAAACATGAACACAATTGTGTTTTCTGGAGATATTATGGTGTTTTTGAAGTGTCCATTTATGAATAAAACTATTTCATAGGATTTAATGCCAATGTGGAATTTTGGAAATCCAACCCTGCGTAACGGAATCCATGAGAATGTAATTTGTTATGTCATACTTACCGAAACATCAAGGTCATTCTAAGGCAAGAGAGGTGTTTGTGTGTGTGTGTGTGTAGTATTTGTTTTTTTGTTTTTTGTTTTTTTACATATGAACATGAGTATTTGATAAGATACTGAAAAAATATGGCTAGCAGGTTAACAGCAGCAGACTCACTGTAAGGTTTATGTGGTACTGAATGTGGCTATGCAGCTTGTTAGTATAGCCCGAACTGTTAATTATAATCAGTTCAATGAGAACATTTTCAACAAAGCATATGAGACTAATTGTGAGTCGACCTTTATGTTGCCTTACCCTTTTTGGATTTCAACAGAAATTACGATTATTTAAGCAACAACTCCTTCGTACACATAATAACCCACATTTAATGAACGCACAGTATACAGTATCTGAAATATAAAATGTCAATAATATTTGCCTTGAAAGAATAATAATAATAATAATAATAAGTTCATACCCTGACACAAAACTTGCTTGGCTACATGATGACACAAAGAAAGGTGTTTTATCTTCTTATAGAGTTTGCATTTACAAAAAAGCAAACTTTCCGGCAGCTTCAAAATCACCAATGATTTGCAAAGATTTAATACAAAAACATCAACACAAAAGTATACACAACTGGCATGATTGATCAGTTACAGCACGCAAAACAAACTAAGCCTTTTAAAATGATGTGAGTAAGACTGAGAGTTTGACAATAACACATTAATTGCAAAAATGTCCTTCGGGTGCTGTTACGTCGTGCTTTTTTCCTTCCTCTTCCTTTTGACTGACCTTTTATGAGAGCTTGTCCAACAAATAAATTGTCCGTGGTCCGTTACGCTGTGCTCTGATTGTTTCCCTTGATTTCCATGGAGACCCTCTCCTTGCGTCCAGAGTATTCTCCGATAAAAGAGCCGTCCTCGTTGAAGTGAGTGTCCTCGTCTCCGTAGTCCACCATGCTGTCTCCACTTTCTCCCCCTTTCAAGTCACCATTCAGCGAATGCTGGCTGCTTTTCAATGGTTTCTCATCATTATCGCTGTTTAAGACAGGGAAATATAACTGAGTTTGGCTGTTTTTGTCCTTGTTAAATTTGCTTGGTCTAACGCTAAGCCAGTACCTTCTTCTACTAGATTTAGAGGAGCTACACAATTCAGAAGTTCAGATTTCTTCAGTCACGTTCACACAAATCATATTCTGTCATTATGTCCTTACTCACATGTATTTCCAAACCCATTTGCTTTCACTTTTAAACAATAAAATAAATATGGAATGCAAAAATCATTTTTTGAATAATCTTTATTGGACTTTATAATCTTTCAATCTCCAAAATGGTTAAAAAAAATTGTCTATATGAAAAAGAAAGTGCACTAGAGTCCAACTATATACACTACTCCTTTAAAAGTTATGGGAAAGTAAGAATTTTTTTATTATTATTTTTTTTTTTTTTCACAAGGATGCATAAAGATAAAGTTTTATTTGGAAAAAAAAATGTTTTTGACCAATTCAAAAACAAATTATTTCAAATAAATCCTGTTCTTTTGAACTTTATACTAGACATTTATACTAGAACTTTATACTTTATACTATAAAGAAATATTAAGATAAATATGTCAACAGTGATCATAATAAGAAATATTTCTTAAACACCAGCTCAACATATTATAATGATTTCTGAAAGATCATGTGACACAAAACTGGAGTAATAGCTGCTGAAAATTCAGCTTTGAAAACAGTTTTTTTAATATAATTTAATTTTAAATTAAAATATAATTATATATATATTTTTTACAACATTACTTTTTCTGGTAAAAAAAAAAAAAATGCAGCCTTGGTGAACATAAAATACTTATTCACAAAATGTTGAATGGTAGTGCAAAGTTGTGTTCAAACTTTGTGTGAGGAAAAACAGAAATGTAAGTTATTCATTGCCAATTTTCAGTTTTTGTTAATAGGAGAATCTTGCTTTTCCACCGCCGGACCAAACTGTTCTAAGAACGGTAAGGAACGGTTCTAGTTGCATTGGCACGAAAACAAACCTTTTTGCTTTTTACAAACCCACCATATTTTTGTGCAGGTTCCGAATAATATGAGATGAGTAAGTAATAACAGAATTGTCATTATTGTGTGAACACCTCTTTTAAAAATGAGCATCACCTACACAGAAACCTATGAAACAACCAGCCCCAAACCCAATGGAAGGACCAATATGATAGAAATATTCAAACTTGTGTGAGGATGGGTGCATTTGAGCATGCATTAACTTCACTCAGACTGTGAAGCTCATGCATTCACACTGTATGTATAAAACAAGCAATGTGTTTCAAATAGTGGAATGTAAGACATCGGCACAAAATATTTCAGATTTGTGTTTGTCACTACATCTCAAAGAGATTGCAAAAAAATTGCATCATCCAAATGATTAATGAAACAAGAAACGCATTTACTGCTTGCCCGAAGATATACGCGTCTTTCAACTAGAACGGATTGTTTACCATCATCCTACTGGGCAATCTTTTCGATCTCAGTACAAGCTCATTTTCATTTTTACAGCGAAACCATTGTATCTACATGTGTACTAGCTACTCACAAAGCACCACGTGAAACAGGAACACATCAGTGGCACTGATGTGTGAACAACATTGGTTTTGTTGTTATTGTTTAGCACATACGTGTGGTGGTTACTTTAGCTTGCTGCACGTCCAGAGCTCGGGCTGGTTTGGTGCTGGCTTTCAAACCAAAGAAAAAATGCACAAATTACAAGGAAACAGTGTCAGAGGTTGCCGTCATTCTGCCACTATGTGAGCTGTGAGTAGTAAATCTCGGTGGCCGTTTGGAATACCTGTACTCGCAGAAGGTATCATCATTTATACCCTGGGACTCCAAATCGGGGTGCAGGTCTTCTTTCTCTTTCACTGAATAAACACAAGAGAGCATTGTTAATTTAGTGAGAATATTATTCATTCTTTTTCATTGTGTGTCACCCACCAGCTGGAGTGCCCATGATCTCCACCAGAGGTCACTCCTTCTATCTGCTATATCTCACCATAAACTACATTTCCCATAACCCATTGCCTGTAGTAATCATATTCTGATTACTTCCACCTGTGTGTTATTATCTCGTTTACTCTCCCCTATTTAAAGGGTTACTTCAGCGATTAGCATATGGCTTTGTATCAGTAGAAACCCTGGAGAATATTCAAATTATTGTGCTTTCCCCCCTTATATCTCCCTGAGACGAGAGATTTATGCATTTTATTTCTGGAAAAATTCCTCCTATGATGCAAAATGACGATTTTTGCATCATAGGAGGAATGCTTGCCCAAAGGCTAAAGACTACAGCCAGCAGAGGGAGCTATTTCCGCATGTTTTGAATCTGCGCATGGGGGATGGGAGATAACACTCAGCTGGCAGGGAGAGCTCAGCTTGCAGACAGGATCATTTAAACGGAGCTATGGTGAGCAATGTAAGTCTTTTAACTTCTCAAATTCATTTCTATGAAAGTTAAGCTTGCAAAGGCATGAACTGAAACGCGTGCCAGACTGAACTGGCGTTGTGAATGTATGCCGCGAATGTAGTCGCGATTACCTCAGCTCTCATCACTCGTGCAGTTAGTGCTCAGGGCTGTGATACTCGCGCGGTGACGTTCAGTTTTTAATTATAGTGTCTTCTCTAACTCAGTCACTGTAATGAAGTTGGTGGTGTTGGGAATGGCCTCACAGGGCAGCGAAGCATTCTGGGAATTGTAGTCTTTCATCCTCATGGGACAAAAATACATTTTCTGTCTTTTCTCAGTCTAGAAGGCACCAAATTCAAAAATAATTTCACATTTCTACTGCATTGATGACCCAGTTTAAATACAGATTCATCTTCCCAGCGCTGAAGTACCCCTTTAAGCTCTGTGCATTCACTCATTCTTTGCAAAGTCTTGTATGGTCAATATTACTTTGCTATTCTGAGCTCTTGTATCCTGGTTATCTTAGTATTTTATCTTCTGCCTGTTGTCCGGGATTTCCCTGTTTGCTTGTGATTACCTGCATGGAGTTTTGACCAATTGTGGTTTCTGTATTGCCCAATAAGACTGCATTTGGATCTTCACCTAACTCTAGGAGAAGTCCGTTACAGTGTATGTATATATGTATGTTGAGTATTCTCATAAGAGCAGTGTTAAATGAACTTAAAGAGTTGTGAGAAAATAGTATGTGCGTCAGATCCACATCATGTTCGGGTCATGTCTGAAAAAGTCACAGCAGCCTAATATTGTATTTTGATAAGGACTAATCTATATATTTAATTTACAATTTATGCAGTGAAGACTGTAAAGTATTTGATAACTTTATTCAATTTCTGTATATCCCACAGGTAAATATGACATTTATTATAATGGGTTTATGTGAAAATTGCTTTAAGTTCCCTTAAATTAAAAGTTTAAAAAAAAAAAAAAATGTTTAAGCTTAATAAATAATAAAAATGTATAGCTTTTAACTATACTGTAATGTTAAATGTCTATGATTAATGTTTTTAAAAATACATAATTTTTTATCAGTATCAGTATGCAGTGATATTGTCCATCATTCATAAACGATGCCATTAATTAAATATTACAAATATACTGTAGTTGTTTCAATTTGGAGAGTAACTGTGAAATGATCACAATATGAAAATATTAAAAACTATGATTAATCATGATTAATTACAGAAAAGATGTGAGATAAAAAATAATAATAATCAATTGACAGCATTAATAGTAATTAATAAAAGGTACATAGAAAGCTCAAGGTCACTGTATAATCAATATGCATTTAATAAAATAAAATAAAAATGCTGAACAAATTTAAAAAGAAAGTGTTTCATATATAAGTTAATTTAAGGTTAGCCTGTATCTACATTTCACACAGCTGCTTCGTAAAAATAAGATTTACATTATTTTTTTTAAATTATACTTCATCAACAAGCACATTTGCACATTCATATTAACACGTGTAAATGAACAGATTTGACATGCTGTTCTTGTAAAGTAATAGGTTACATTGGTTTAAGCGATCCAGTTAAGAATACGACGATGTTATTGGCTAGAACCTTAGATTGAATGCAATTTGCAGCCCCCAATAAGAATATGCAAAATGTTCTAAAAATAAATGCATTAACATGTTTCATGTGGTGCCGTGCTGATCGGAGTGTGAATATGATATATAATGTTTTTCCTTCTTACATTCAGTGTGTTTTTTGCTTCTTGT
This sequence comes from Pseudorasbora parva, assembly GCF_024679245.1. Taxonomy (NCBI): domain Eukaryota; kingdom Metazoa; phylum Chordata; class Actinopteri; order Cypriniformes; family Gobionidae; genus Pseudorasbora; species Pseudorasbora parva. The sequence continues at coordinate 39,048,712 of NC_090183.1, read as the reverse complement.
AAAACCTTTTTCATTCTTAAAAGAAAATCTCCAGGCAGTTTAGGGTGTTCTTGTTATCTGACTGCTATTTAAAGGATTCAGTTCACATTTACAAAAGAACTCTGCAATTTTCTACAGAAACTGATTAGTTTCATTGTGTGAGAAAATACCTGAGTACTTTCCGCCTTTATTTCGGTTCACAAAGCAGGCTATGAGCACCGTGAGAGTGAGCAGAGCTATGGCGCACATGAGCCCGATGAACCATCCCTGGTTGGAGATGCCACCGTGAATACTGGCCAGACCTGTGAGAGACAAAACATTCACTTACCGACTCATAATTTGACATTTACTGAGGGCACTTCATTGAATACTGACATCCAGCGAGAACATCTGACACTAAATGAGCAAACTCTAGAATGGAAATGTGCTGCTATTAATATTAAACTGCCAGGCTGTATGTCTAATTAATCAATGGGAGAGGCTGATAAAGCATAATGACTTTTATCAAGTCCACAGAACACATGCTCTGGGATGGACATGGCCAACACAACGCATGATAATTTTATCACAGGATGTTGCTTGCACTCTTGATGAGATGAGAAAGGAAGAGACAAAGACGATTTTGGTTTGCATTTCTGTCATATCGGAGACTATTTTCTCCTCACCTTTGGCCCTGGTCCTGATAACGTCTTCAAAAATACTAGAATTATCAACCCAGCTTTTAGTCATAAGACGCACTGTGTATTCAGTCCCAGGTTCGAGCCCTTCAATGACGTGGAAAGTCTTAGAAGAGTTTAGCACATCGGATATCTTCCAGTTACCTTCACCTACAAGATGAGCATAGTGGATAAAAACAGCCCTAAGCCCTAATAATTATATATTATAAATTCTATACATCTATAAATATATGACACTAATATAAAGTTTACACAAATCACTAATAAACTATTTAATTTAATTTACTTTGACCAAACAAAAACGGTTGTATGGAGAATTTAGACAAGAGTGATTAATAAATACTACTGAACTTTGAGTTTCCAAGAATTAGAACAGTAAGAAAGGCTTACGGTTGTTCATAAATGCAACATATAACTCTGACTCCGTCTGCTCTGTGCCTGGAATCCAGCTGATATTTGCAAAGTTGTGACTAACTGAGGTGCTAATATTCAACACAGCTGAGAGAAGAGAGAAATGACACAGTGGGTTAGTAAATGACACAATTTCTTTTTTGATGCACTGTCAAGTCGCAATAAACTGCAAATGGAAAAAGTATCACAGTTACATTGTCCTACCCAGACGTGATGCTTTGAAGACATAAATATAAAACCTATTTGGTCCCCCTTTATATTTAATTACTAACATTTAAATCAATTATTCGATACAATGCACTTATTGTGCACATAAATGTTTTTACATTTTACTTACATAAAAATACCTGCAAGTAATTACAGCTGTAATTTGTCGTCATGTTCCATGAATATTTTTCATAAATGTTCTACCGTAAATATATCAAAAATGTATTATTAGTAGTAATATGCAGGCCTGAGGAGTTCATTTGGACAACTTTAAAGGCAACTTTCTTGATATTTCACTTTTTTTCTGCACATTCAGATTACATCATTTCAAATAGCTGTATCTCAGCAAAATATTGTCCTATCCTAACAAACCATACATCTTTTAGATTATGTAAAAATAAATCAAAAGATTGACCCTTATGACTGGTTTTGTAGTCTAGGGTCACACTTCTGTATTACATTACACTGTTGAGCCTTCCCTTACACCTTAACCCACGCTTAAACTTACCCATACAACCAAACCTGTCCATACCTTACCCGTATCCCGGCTCAATAGCAGTACAAGTGTTTTTCAATACAATATAAACACAATATGTACAATGTACTTATTTTTGGATGTAAATACATAGTAAATACATAGTAGTTTAAAAAATAGTTCGCTTTAGTAATGAAAATTAAATGATTTTCTTCTTTCTGAACACAATCTGAGTTATATTAATAAATATCCTGATGCTTCCGAGTTTTGTAATGTAAGTAAGGGGGTCCATTAAATTTGAAGCTTAAAAAAGCACATCAATCCATCATAAACATACTCCACAGTTCCAGGGGTTTTTAGAAGGCATCCCACTTTCTATATTCAATAATGCCTCCTGCAGACGAAAACGCTTGCGCTCTAGTGATGCGTCGTGCCAGTTGCGCTTTTTTCATAAGCGCAATACCGAAGGCAAGTTTTATATATATTATTTTTCTTACAAACCCTATTGATTTGCTTCAGAATGTCTTTATTAAACCCCCGGAGCCGTATGGAATACGTTTATAATATATAAATAAGATTTGTTGAAAATCAAAAATAAAATCAATTATACACCAACAAATCTTATTTTTTTCAGACAAGCACCTGTTTCCTCTAGGGGTTCTACACACAACTGTATCAGTGCTAAATAGACCTTATTTGATGCTGTCATGTTCTAAATTTGTTATAAAAATGTTATAAATCACTGTGTACAGTGGTCATTTACATATAGCCAACAACACATTTCCCAACAACAATATTTTGGCCAGTGAAAATGCTGAGGGGCTAGTAACTTTGGCAAACCACTAACCACAGTGGCTGGTAAGGAAAAAACTCAATGGACCACGTCATTGCCATAATAAAGCTTGGAAGCATCAGGATATTTATTAATATAAATCTGTGATCGCCAGAAAGAAGAAAGTCAATACATGCACCTAGGATGGCTTGAGGGTGCGTAAACCATGGGGTAATTTTCATTTTCATTCAACTACTCCTTTAAAGCCACTTAATATAAAGTGGGACCGCTATTTTTGTATGTAAAGTGGGTTGCACTTTATTTTACAGTATGTGCACTTACAGTGTACTTACCAAATAAAGTACTGGGTAATATAAGGTAACTACATGGGTTAAGGTTAGGTTTAGGGGTAGGTTCAGGGTTAGTACCAAGTCATTACCCACTTATTACAATTACTATAATAATACATAGTATACATGGGAACAGGACTGTAAAATAAAGTGCTTAAGTGTTTTCCACAACATTTTAAATACATTAATTTTAGTAGTGAATCACATCACCAATGAAGTAAGAAAAGTAAGTGTTTATACAAAATTAAAGTACCGGTTTGATAAACATGCGAACGTTTTTACCATTTTCATAATTACGGTAATTTTGTCATGTAAATGCAGCATTAAACATTAAATGGGTTTTTATTGGCTGGGATTTTGTTACGTCGCAGAGCATTTTTACTTTCATTGTGGTCAGACTAATTGCTTGCCGCTGGAAACCCGAGAGTCACGGCTGGATAGGACACGACATGAGGAAATTAACGTGATGGGATGTCACAAACAAATGGCGGATCTTCAGATGGTGGAATGGGATGTGGTTTAATTCAGAAACATAGCTGCGAGTCTTCTGTAATTAAATGACTAATTAACGACCTGAAATAATGATGTGCTCGTTACACTGGGCGAAATAAGATGAAATAATAAGAGATAAATCTAGACTGTCGCTGAGTGATAATTACGCAGTCACCGAGTTCTGGGAGCCGCAGGAAGACCTGAACTGCTTCTATTCAGGAAGCCAAAAGTATTCGACTTGGACAATTGCTACCTACGCGGCATGCCACCGGAGCTATATCAATCACAGATAACTTGTGTTTTCATCACCTTCAGGTGTAGCAATTAGGCAGACTGTTGTCTGCTGTCAAAACTCATTACCGCACATCTCAATCACCCAACACCTCTCCCTTTGGGCAAAACATTCAAATGGAACACATTTATTCTCAGGCTCTTTTCAGGAATCCATCTGCACTGAAGGACCGTGCCTATCCTGCCCATCGCCGCATGCTCAAATGACATCCTCTAATCGTGGTGTGTTTCCATCCACCCTGTTATTGTAGAAATTGTGTTAATCATCTGTGCGGTGTGACACCTATGCTTGACATAGAAATGGCACCATAAATATTGACGAGCTAGCTGGAGGTTTGTCAGTCCACATCTGCCACCACAGCGGGAGGGAGGAAAACTCGCTCCACACGTGTCCTGCAAGACTGGTTCCGAAAGCCGCTTTTGTTGGTAAAGGTAGACACTGAATTTAAACGGTTTCCTCTCATCCATTTAGAAGCCACTGGTGTGCAACATCAGCCCTGGTCCTCAGTCCCCCGATAAGCCCCAATGATTTAGACCTTGACCCTTCGGCCATATATACAGTTCACTGTTGTTGGGGGTCAGTAAGATTTTTTAACAAAATAAAATTATTCAGCAAGCATGCATTAAATTGACCAAAAGAGACAGTAAAGACTTTTGTAGTGTGATTCTTGTGAACTTTCTATACATCAAAGGACACAAAAAATATTTTTCAACATTGATATTAAAAAGAAAAGCAGCATATTAGAATGATTTCTGAAAGGATCATGTGAAACTCAAGGAGTAACAATGCTCAAAAGTTAGCTTTGTTAAATCTTTCCCTGGCACTGATGAGTTTTTACAGCTTTCTGTGTTTCACTGTTATACTCATCAATAATAAACAGCATATAAATCAAAACAGCCTAATGTTACCAATTGAAATGCTGATCCAGGACAATACGACTGTGTACGATTTGGGGTGTTTATGGACTCGATCTACTCTGTCTGTGTTTTGATCAACATACCGAATCTGATTTAGACATCTTTGATTTTCTCAGCTTTTTGCTCAAAATGTTGCTTTTTAATGAAACTCACCCACATTCAAGTGGTGATAATAAAATAATGGTGTGGCGAGGTGAACGAGCGAGAGACATGGGAGGAGCGAGCGAGACCGGGACGTGATTGTGAAAGAGATTCACCTGCGAGCCACACCGGTCTCCAGCTCCCTCATGAGAGGACTCCAGACCGGTGTGGCTCGCAGGTGATGCTCTTTCACAATCACATCCCCGGGCTCACTCGCTCCTCCCATGTCTCTCGCTCGTTCACCTCGCCATAAATGGGTAACACTTTAATTTAAGGTTCAGTTATTAACTATTAACTAGTTGCTTATGAGCATGCATATTACTAGGATATTAGCTGTTTATTAGAACTTATTACACAGCTCTGTGAAATACTTGATTCTGATTGGTCAATCGCGCATTCCAGCGGTACGTTATTTCCAGATAACACCCGCTCATACGGGTACTACGAGTTATCTTGACCGGTACTACTTCTATGCTTAACGCTGGCGTCATCTTATGGCTTAAACAGCCGTGGGTTACAATGGAAGACTTCAAGGCAGGTTTTCTTTATAACATTCTTAATATAGATATTTTTCTTACACAAACACATTGATTCGAATCAGAAGGCTCTATTAACCCATCGGAGCCGTGTGGAGCACGTTATTTGATGGACAGCTGCATTTTTTATGGCCTTCAAACACAACTACAACTACTGCTTGGATTAACGTTAGCCTGGACTTTTTAAATATAACTCTGATTGTATTTGTCTGAAAGAAGAATGTCATATACACCTATAATGACTTGAGGATGAGTAAATCATGGGCTTGGTTTCATTTTTGGGCGAACTAACCCTTTCAGCATTCATTTTAACATTTAGCAGCAATAGATAAAGGCTTAAAGCAGGTTGGAACTGTTTTTCTTCGCGGAAGCTTTGCGTAAGAGCTAATAAAATATTTAATCTCAAGACAATATTTTGTGTCTAATAATTATTTATTTGAGAATAGTAGCCGTGTAATAAGCGGGATAATGTACACCCAGCCGGTTGTTATCGCAGAATAAACCCCTTCAGAGTGATGCAAGACCTGATCACTCTGTCGGGGTTTATTCTGCGATAACAACCGGCTGGGTGTACATTATCCCTTACTTATTACACGGCTCTGTGAAATACTTGATTCTGATTGGTCAATCGCCCATTCCAGCGGTATGCGCCATCTTGTGGCTTAAACAGCCGTGGGTTTCAATGGAAGACTTCAAGGCAGGTTTCCTTTATAACGTTTTTAATATAGATATTTTTCTTACACAAACGCATCGATTCGAATCAGAAGGCTCTATTAACCCATCGGAGCCGTGTGGAGCACGTTATTTGACGGACAGCTGCATTTTTTATGGACTTCAACTAGGCTGCTTGGATTAAAGTTAGCCTGGACTTTTTAAATATAACTCCGATTGTATTTGTCTGAAAGAAGAATGTCATATACACCTATAATGACTTGAGGGTGAGTAAATCATAGGCTTGGTTTCATTTTTGGGCGAACTAACCCTTTCAGCATTCATTTTCAACATTTAGCAGCAATAGATAAAGGCTTAAAGCAGGTTGGAACTGTTTTTCTTCGCGGAAGCTTTGCGTAAGAGCTAATCAAATATTTAATCTCAAAACAATAATTTGTGTCTAATAATTATTTATTTGAGACTAGTAGCCGTGTAATAAGCGGGATAATGTACACCCAGCCGGTTTTTATCGCAGAATAAACCCCTTCAGAGTGATGCAAGACCTGATCACTCTGTCGGGGTTTATTCTGCGATAACAACTGGCTGGGTGTACATTATCCCTTACTTATAAAGCACATATTAATGCCTTATTCTGCATCCCTTATACCCAATACCTTAACTTAAATGCTACAAAAACTACCTTACTAACTATTAATAAGCAGTAAATGAGGAGTTTTTTGAGGCAAAAGTCATAGTTAATAGTGAATACGTGTTCCCCATACTAAAGCGTTACCAAATAATGCATATAAAGCTAGAATAAAGCAGATATTTTTGGGGGTTTAAAAGCAGAGGTTCTGTTTTTCTTTTGATATATTGCATGTTCATGCAACAAAATATTCTGGGGGTCATGAATCTTGTGAAAATGACCAAAAATGCTTGTGGCAGGGAAAGAGTTAATTACATTTTATGTAATATACAATTATATAAAATTAGGCTATGTTTACACAACACTGATGTACTAAAAACAGAAGAAAAAAAAAACTTTGCTTTTTTGAAAAGTTTTGCTTATAGATGACAAGATGATGACAAACGATCCCTGTTCACATAGATTTGTGAAAATGATATTATAGCATGGCAGGCCAGTGGGTGGCAAGTTCACTTTGTAAAGAAACACATAATATGCATGCAAATTATGTCACCATTTCATAAATGTGTATTTGTAGCTCACACGGAGATGATAATGGATTTTGTTGTACACTGTACAAAAAAAAAGTCTCCAATTGAAAATGGTATAGTGTCTGATCACATCTTAATTTTTCAGTAAGCCGAATTGAAATTCTGTGAATGAATACATTTTTAGTTGGCCAAATTTAGCTGTGATCAGTCCCTATAAAATTTTCCATTGGAGACCTGAATTTTTTTAAAGTGTAAATGAATGGCCAAAACTCAATTTTTCTTTTGTTTGAGTTAAAAACAGTGAAGTACAAACACACCCATAGAAAACTGTTTTAATTTTTTTACATTAATAATATTTCACAGTATTTCTGTGTTTACTGTATTTGTTGATCAAATAAATTCAGCCTTGGTATAAAGCTTCTTTTAAAAACATTACAAAATCATACCGACCCCAAACCTTTGAAAAAAATGTGTTTCCATTATTACAAAACTGAATATTTGTAGAGAATATTGGCATAAAAAGCCTCATTTGTTCCCTATTTGTTCCCTTTCAGACTTGCTGTCGTGTGGTTTAGTACCTATAGAAGAAAGAGTAGCATTAGCCGGAGGGGAAACAGTGGTTTTTCTTGGAGGAAATTGTGAGCCGGATTTTCCTGGAAAAAAGACAGTATTTTAAAAAGGTTTGAACTCATGTGATGTGTCTACGAAAGAGTTAGGCCTGTGATGTACTAAATAGGAAGATGTTTAGCTGTCTGTGTTAGCTGAGCCATAGGATTATGCAAGAAATATTTCAATTGGATTGAACTGGATTAAATGGAATAAATCAATTAGTTTCATCTACCAACATAGAGCTGATGACAGGTTAATAGTGAGATTTATCTAGTTTAGCAACCATCTATGGAAGACTTCACATCTATGGAAGGCTCACACTAAGACAGGGCAAAAAAAAAGCGCATGGAAATGAAATGATTACCTCATATGAACACATGCATTTTCAAGACAAAGTCCTACAGTACAGCTACAAATGTATCCTGTAAGTCTAGTGTGCTAGCTGTTTCTAGTGCTAAAGAAAACAGAATACTTCATACTGATGTTGAAAGAGGCCACATCTGTTGAAGCTGGCAAAACAAAAGCAATAAAGCAGTGAAAAACACATATTGCAAGGACGACAGAAAGACACTGAGATCACAGCAATTTTAGTTCATAAGACGGCTTGTTTATAAGACAGCAGTGCCTGTTACCGAAGCATTGAAGCCAGAATGCAATAGCAAGAAACAAGGAAAGGTATTTAAAAATATGAAGTCATACTTTTAAATGTCACGCTAGAAATATGAAAGCATTACAAAAGGGTTTTGAAAGTCTTTTTACGTATGGCGATATTGCAGTGACTATGTGTTTGGTGCAATGTTTCACCATTTTTGTGGCCAAAAACGTGATATTGCCATGGAAACATGTCCAGAAATACAAGGGCATAATTTTAAAAGAAGTAATGTATGCGGCTGTTTCCCATTGACACATAAAGATATCTCTCCTCACATCAGAGCAGTCATTTGTTTTCTCGACTGCCTTCTATTACTCTGCCGAATATTGGTATTATGCCTTGGGATTTTCATCTCGATCATATTTCTTTCGTAAATACAACTTCCTATGTGAACCCTTAGTGAAGCGGAAATAAACAGCACTTTATCAACAATCTGCTAACTGCCAATGATAAGTATGTCGCTGTGAACCATTAATCATGATGAATGTGCTGGAAATTCACAGTTGTGTGTTTTTTACTTTTAATATATTTTTTGATCTTGATTACCAACTTATTATACGTCTGTAATAATAACAATCCAACATTTCCATCCCCAAAGGCAACATATTATTTCTTCTTCCTTTTTGCAGGCAAGCTGTTACCCTCAAATCAATAAGCGCTTGGTCTTCCAGGACATTGATGAATGCAGCCCAGTCGCACAGTGTTATGATACTGTTTAGCTATAAAGAAATGCTTAGATGGGCATATGAAAAGCTTGGTGAGATGGGAGGTCGAAATAATGTCCCCTGCATTCGCCGGGTCGATGCCCATAACAACAGCGACTTGGTCATCCATGTCAGAGAGCCAGATTCCCTGTCCTTTGGAATGCCACAGGCTGACTCCCCCGAGACGACCCCACCCCTGAGCAGCTGCTACCCGTACTCACTTGCTTCGGGGACAGTGGTGCGCTCCTCGCTGGCAGCTGGTCCGCAGCCCGCCCGTGTGCAACACCGTAGGTAAAACTTGTATTTGCTCAGTGCGTCCAGGTCCTGGAGGTGCAGCTTATTGCTATCAGCAGAAACGTTGAGGGTCATCAGAGGACCTAGTTCCTCTGTGTCATTTACTAAACAGGAAAAGGAAACAGAGCATATGGTCAGTGCAAGGCATGGTGCATTTCCAAACAATTTGAATAATTTCAAATATTAAAACGCGTGGGTTATCACATAAAAACGGTTATAAAAACGAAAAAGAAAGCTATGCAGCAAAGCGACATGTGTTCATCATGTGTTATGGTTGGTCGCTCAGCTGGACTGGTAGCAGGAGGGCCATGTCATTGAAATGTCAGACGTGTTTAGTCAGCCAGAGGTCAAATTCAATTTTTTTTTACTGATACAGACTGACAGTCTGCACACGGATTGTCACAATACCCAAATTTCAGAAGTGGATGACAACAGGTTTGTCACAATACTATTGTCTTTTGGAAAAGTATCACAATGTCACATTTGTTGTTTGGCTGCGTTATTGCATGTTGTGTCCTTTACATTTTTGACTGCACAATATACAAATAAATAGTTGTATTTAATATTTGAATATTACCTTATAAAAAACGGTTTAAGCTTCTGCACTAAGCAGCTGCAACAAATATGCTACAGAACACACTCCTTTTATTATTAAAAGTAAACAATATTAATAAATGTAAAAACAGTCAGCAATAGGGAACAAATAAATAAATTAGGAGATGATTTTATTTATTTATTTATTTTTTGATTTTATATATTAGACACATTTGGAAGCAAACAATTTTTTTAAAATTATTATTACTATTATTTTTACTATTATTTTTGCATTCACTAATGAAGAACATTTTATTGTCTTTGCATTAAAGGGCCAGTAAAACACAATTTAATTTTTCTAACTTTAGCTAGTGTGTAATGTTACTGTTTGAGCATAAACAACATCTGCAAAGTTACAACGCTCAATGTTTAAAGCAAAGGGAGATATTTGCTTTTAAAGAAATCAATTTCTAAGGACTACAGCAAACGTCCGATAAGAACTACAGACATTCCCCCAGGGTTAGTGACATCACCATCGCTAATATTTACATACTCCTCCGAGAATATTAAGTAAGGGGGGCGAGGCCCTTTTTTATTGCTGTGGAATAGTAGGCGTCGGTCATGCAATGCTGAAGAAATGCTGTTATTTTCATTGGAGGTCAGCTTTGTTCAGCCTTCCTAGGGACTTCCTAGTAGTTAGGGATCAATGGTTAAAATTTATTTTATAACTGTCCCTCCTAATTATTACCCAAATGTTGCTCTCTGTGCTGCACATTTTACGGAGGAAAGCTTCCAATATCTTTGCGAGTTCAATGCAGGATTGGCACAATGGCTTGTCCTGAAAGATGGAGCAGTTCCAGCTTTAAAAACAGAAGTTGTTTACGGGCCACAACCTGTAAGTATGCCTTATTTTTTGTCGATGTGTTTTCCTGTAATAATTCGTATTGTTAATTGTACGTTTTTGCAAGGAAGTAAACAAATGACAGCGCTTTTTTGCTCTGCAAACCAGTTTGTGTAGTGTTCATTTATACTTAACGTTATCTGACAAGCACTTAACGTTACAAACTAGTTCTTGCAACAGATATTTGGCTATAATCGTTCTAAAAATACAAAAGGTGCCATTCAGTAGTGATCACTATAGAGCCGCAGTCTTTACAGCCGGTAAAGGTAGGAGGTTTCCGAGAAACGTGCACTAGGCGGTTAGCGAATCAGAACACTGCTGGGTATTTTTTTCTTTGCGTATTTTTGAGGGACTGGCTTCATAGAACCCGGAAACCATCCGACCGTTTTTACAAGGAGGGACAGAGCAGTGTAGAATAGAGGTAAAATATATGAAAAATAATGCACATTTTTAAAAGCGAAGCATGAACACGTTACAGTGCACCCCGCAAACACAATCAAGTCCCCCATAATATTTTGTTGTATTAATATATCAAAATATGTTTTTTGTCATATAATACATCTGGATCATATTCAGAATGATAATCAAAACATAGATCGAGTCCATCAACCCCTACAGTATAACCGTGAAAACACGTAAAGTTCTGTCAAAAGCGTTTTCTTACAAACAACGGAAATTTCCGGCAATGGTGGGAAAGAGTAAATAACCTTGGCAAGAACTGCATTTGACCTCCCACGCTCATGCATGACATCGAGGGACGAGCTTTATTCACAGATCATGCAAACGCATACCAATGAAAGTAGCCGTCAGTCAGACAGGACTGGGCAACGAATTCAGCATTTCAGATTTAATCAATATCCTGTTCATGTGTTATTGAGCTACTATGCTTATGCAACTTAAAACAGGTTTGAGTCTGCCCTGCAACACATTCTGATTCTCCATTTCTACCTAATAATTCTCAAATCACAAATACAAATAAATTATAAAAAAAACCAGTCGTTCTGAATTCTCCATAAGTAATTTGCAATGTGCAAGTTTTGTGTGATTTCAGCGTAGCTGGATCTGGCTGCGGGCCATCTGTGCAGTGGCGCTTTAATCCCAGTTGCTATTTTCCATTCGATGGGTACAGCTGTGTGCTCTCTCGCCAGCATTTTACACACCACTTTCTTCAAGGGGACTTCAATGAGCCCACTTCAAAGGGAACACAATGGTTCTAGCAAGCTCTCCTGATGAAAATGTTGCTTCTTTTAATACGCAACCTGACACTTGGCCTCAATGATCAGCCGCAGCATCAAACACAATTAGCTGACGAGGCCTCCCAGACTGTATGCATCATAATCAGCTTCGTCATCATTGCTGCTGGGATCTGGTTGCGTGTTAAGCGGTGTGCGTGCCCAGCCTGGTGTTATACAGTGATACGATGCATGTAGAGCAGTGTAGGGTCAGTCAGAGAAAGGGTGTCAGAATGGGTCATGCTGATTTTTTGGGGGGAAACCACGGTCTAGACAATCTTAGCATGTAGGTAGTCCAGAGTTCATGGGAATTGCATGCTCTGGTTTGTGAGGGACAATAAGATATTAAAATATCTATCAATAGAACATTAAAACAAATCATTTTAATTATTTTAATATCTATCAATGGAACATTAAAAATAATTTTAAAATTATTATTATTAATATTTTTATGTTTTATCACGTCATATGGCGTGTGAACATTAATTGACATAAGACAACCGTGAACATGTGAATGTGTTGTTAAGGGGATAGTTCACCCAAAAATGAAAATGCTGTCATCATTTACTCAGCCCTATGTTGTTTCAAACAACATTATGTTGTAACCAGAACGTTGACAGTAGCCATTGACTTCCATCGTCTTTTTTTTTTACTACTATGGAAGTCAATGGAAGCCACACTTGAGTAAAAGTACAAATTCTTTAAAGAGAAAACAATTCCATTCATGACAAGTCACAAGTCATCAATTCCCCAAAAAACGAATGTTAAGTACTAGCACTGGATGTGCTGGTTTCGGCTTTCAATCCGCATAAAGTAGCCTTGTTGACCATTGGGTGAGTAAAGGCAAAACACACAAGATTTGGTACCTTAAATATTACCTTAGTTTAACAGAAGAAAGAAACTTGTACATGTTTGGAACAACAAAATGGTAAGTATATGATGACCGATTTCTCCTTTTGGGGTGAACCCTTTAAATTATTGAAATATTAATTTCGTAATCTCAGGGAGTAAATATTACAGGTCAAAAGGGTTCGGTTGACAAAATATGTTTTTCAGATAAGGGGCAGACAAATCAGAAACAATCTGAAAAGTGAGGGATAGCAAAATGTAAACCGTATTTGTTTGCTCATAAATATTAATTAGCTGTGGTCATTTAGCCAGTAGATGATTTTTAAGGTTTTGTAAAGTTTTAAAGTTTTCTGTTGAACTTTTCAATTAATATATATATATATATATATATATATATATATATATATATATATATATATATATATATATATATATATATATATATATATATATATATATATATATATATATATATATATATATATATGTATGTATATATATATATATAAAAAAAAATCTAAATCTTTTTTTTTTTGTATATAGTTAAACAAGTAAACAGATCTGCCAGTGCTTTAAGACAGAATACACTTCAAAATACAATATATGAAAATAACTCTGAAAATAATATTATGCTATGCAAATTATCTTTTCAAGTACATTTCTTGTTTCAAGGATTTTTTAATATTTCAATTGGAAAACAAGTGAGTTTTATATCAGTTTTGTAGTGTAGCAGCTTTTACCTTCTGGGATGATGCTTGCCTCTGTTAGAGAGGTTTCTGATTTAGTTTTGTGTGGTTGGATACAATTAAGTTTAATCTTACAATTAAACTTTGAATATCACAATCTATACCCTCAATACTGGAAAAATACATCTTTCTATTTAGAGATATGCTTCACAATGTTTCCTATTTCCCTATAGTGCATCACTTAACTATTAATACGATGTGCATTGTTAACCTGCTACAATATATAATTAGTGGTCATATTCACTGTAAATCTTAATTAAAAGCATACCCTAACGGCATGTAGTAAATAGCTGTTTAATTCACTAGTGTGCATCCAATTCAGTATAACAGGACCTGTATAATAAAAATAAGCAAATTGAGTGAGGCAACTTAAACAAGTCAAAGTAATTGTTTTCCATAAATCATTTAGCAAATACAACTGTGTCTTATTGAGGTCCTATACAGTCATAATACTGTTGTGTTCAAATCAGTGTCTATTGAAAATAAGTTGTAGCTGTCAATCCTAAGGTAGGTGGCACAACAATATCTCCTAGTGGTGAGATGTGGGCATCACTGGATGTAATGAGATATGAGCCATAAAAGAGCAATTTACTGTTTTTCATATGTCCAAATCCGCATCTGCATCATGGGGAACATATTGGCACAGGGAAATAGCTTTTTTATTTCCTCTGTGCCATAAAAAATTACAATCTGTAGTCTGGCCCTTTAAGTGGCATGAACTAAGTCAGTGCAAATCCAGTGGGTTTACCGTAGAATCACTATAATGACCTGTAATGCTGCGGTGTCATGGCATGGGCCACGTCACAAATACATGTCAGGAAAGCTGTTTACTTAAACCCCATGAACATAACACTATTACTATTACACTAACACAAAACAGAAAGATGTAGAAACAAAATGGAAATACAATGTTTACATACTTAGTTGATATTGGAGGATGTAGCCAATTATGATTCCATTTGCATCAACTGGAGGAGACCAGGTCAAGGTGACCTTGTGTTTCTGGATGTTTGAAACCCTGAAAGCAGCTGGTTGACCAGGTACTAAAGTTAGGGGAAGAAAGAAAGAGTTGACAGATATTTTTAATAATTTTAAGGAACATTTAACATGCAAATGGTCATTGCACAGCACTGCATCTTGAAAAAAATGCCTAATATCACCAAATTAAATGAAGTTCAGTTAAAAAATATCAATACAACCTTTCCATCACATAATTGTCTTTTTCTTAAAAAATATATGTTTATATGTAATACACTTATCAAAATGACAAAAGTCAAAAGTAAGTTGCAAATGAGCTTTTTGTTACACTTATTCAGTTGTGTTTGTTCTAAGGCCTAGTCCACATGCATACCGAGTTTTTCCTCAGTTTATCTGTATTAATATATTCACATTAAATCTCAAAAACACGCCATAAAGAGCTGTCAAGAGCATGCCAAACCAACGGGTGCAATCTAACCCTAACTGTAAACCCATGTTGGCCAATCAGAAGCCTGGAAATGAGGTTATTGCCGGTTCCGGTTTTGACATAACATGCCAAAATTCACTGTCCACGCGACAACTAAAAATCTAAAAATCTTCACACTGGCAGAAGTTTTCAGAAAAGTTTGGTTTCAGTGACCACATACTGTGTGTGTGGACAAACGGCCAAACCACATGGTAAAGCTGCGATTTGGAAAATAACAGGGACTTAGTTTTGCTTTCATTCACTTTTAGTTTTTATTCATTAGTCACGTGTTCCTTTGTTTAAGTTTCCCGTCTTTCATCACTTTCCATGGACACTAATCTTCATCACAGCTGTTCGTCATTTACTTCATCAACATGTATATTTAGGTTCCTCACCTTCACTCAGCCTTTTTCCAGTCTAGTTTGAGTTAGCATTTGTGAATGTGTTGCAACTAACTTCTGTTATTTGCCTGTTGGATGACTATTTAACTCTGCATTTGAATGTTATCCTGATCTTCATCTGCCTCTATGTCACTGTTTTCATGTAGTAAAACACCCACATGTAGCAGAAAACATTGTGTCATTTTTGCATTTTTTTTCTTCTTCTGTCAAACCTTGAAATCAGGATAAGGCTTACAATTGCGTAATACATGTGAAAATCGGCGGAGAATTGAAAAAAAGTTCTGTAACCCGGCTCAGAGAAAGATAGGAATCGTGTATTTGTGGCAGTTTTTCTGGTGATTAAGGAATGATGCAAGACTTCTTCACCTTACAAATAGTTGTCGAAAGCAAAAATGCTACTTAAAGCACAACATATTTTGTGAGCAAGTGACATTCTAGAGCAAAACAGGCATTGTTTTTGGAAACAGCACCCTAAAATTAGAAACAAGTACTGTTTGTCATTCAGCAAATATGAAGGTTATTCATTTGTTTGCTCTAAAATCTCTTCAACATTATTTTATACTTTCCCTATATCAAAGGGCTAACATCTCCTTTGAATGTCTGGTCCCATGTTATATTAGTTGTCCTTAACTATTATGTACTTACATTAAACAAATAAGTACAATCTACTTATTGTGTTCCATTTTGTATTGTAAAACTGATATTGAGGTGTGATACTAACTATTTCCATCTCATCGCTCACAGAACCAAGTTTATTATGTTTAGCTCAAATATTCACACACATCTTCTCCTCACTCACCTCCCTCTTGGGTTTTGAAGCTGACCGGATGACTGCCAGGCCCGTTTCCTCTACTGTTAAATGCCATGACAATGAGGCTGTATTCTGAAAAAGGCCTAAGCCCTGTGACTACCGTATGGTTCCTCTCGCCTGAGAATGTTGATGTGTGTTTGTCACCGTGTGTTTTCTTTGAGTCCAGCAGACTGCGAAGCCTCCACCAGCTTACCTATAAATACATGAGGATAGATTAGTCCGTAGGTAGTCAAGGTACAACTGATAAGTCAAAAACAGCATGGATTTAATACATGTGGATAGCTCTGACAGCTTGCTGGGAAACAAGAGGAGCTTCAAGGTCACAAAAAGGGGTCATTGGCCTTTAAACCATAGCTAAAAAGCAAAAGACACATTGATGCGGAATTACCCTGTAGCCCCCCAGATGTCCATTGAGTTTGTCCTTGTGAACATGGTCCCATCTGACCTTCGCCATCGTGTTGTTCATCACATCTACGGCTACATACTCGGGAGGTGCTGAGGGGACTACGGACGAATAACATGCAGATGAAATATTACAAATAGCTCTATATAGCGGCTTTAAATTACACTGTTCCTACATCAAGATAATGTCAGTAAATTAGATTCAGCTATATCACAGAAATAAGGAACAAGAAATGTGGTGTAATTTTGTGGGTAATCATGGGAAAAACTGTGGTGGGGGTAATAGTTGTTTACATGGAGTTATGGACTATAATATTGTTTTTATGCTTTGTAACTACATTTGGTTATCAAACACACTGCAAATTGCCTACACGGCAGTTATTTACCATACACAATCTAAGTAATCTATATAAACAACACTCCTCATTCACATTCACAAACTCAAAGACACCATATAAGACACTCGCTAATGGAAACGATTTGATTATAATGGAATAAATCCTAGTAAACACCAGTGTTGGGGAAACAATGTTGAAACGGGACCATGCCAAGCTATGCTAGTGATCAATTAAAATAGTTAAACTATAATTAAGCTATTCTTTTGAGAAGATACTCAACAAAAAGAAGCTAACTACATCGATGGAAGCAATATTTTTAAATCAGAGATCCAAGATTTAGATTTAATTTTGACACTGTACTTTGTGAAGCATTGCACTTGGGTCCATTTGACAATAATTTATGTATTTATTTATTTATTTATTTATTTATGTATTTATGTATTTATGTATTTATTTATTTATTTATTTATTTATTTATTTATTTATTTATTTATTTATTTATTTATTTATTTGTTTGTTTGTTTATTTATAATTGTATGAAAACCATACTTTACTGGTAATTTACATGTAACAAATAAATTAAAATAATTGCGTTTGGGTCCATTTTATAACCATTAAAAAAATGTAAAGTGTTGGCTCATTTTGACCCTGGTATAAAATAAGGCTTAAACTATTATTTATTTATTTATTTATTTATTTATTTATTTATTTATTTATTTATTTATTTATTTATTTATTTATTTATTTATTTATTTATTTATTTATTTATTTATAATCTTGAGTTATATTTCTATCAAAGATTCCTATAAACTCTTCCTCATATCTCTAACATACTTTTGGGACTGCATTTTGTTGATAAACATGAATATTATGCACACATATTGATGAAATATTGCATCATGAAAAATGTATAATCTTTTTCATCTAAATGTGAAAGTTCATGCAATAAAATGTATATATTACATTCAACATTTAAACAATGCAGAGTATATATTTATGTTGTTTTGATTTTTTTTTTTTGAAAAATAATGTGTATGTACCATGTAGGTTTCATAAATGTGACTGTAATTAGGCTTAATATCACACTTCAATAAAACATTCTGAGATGTTCTGCTTCTAAATCTGCATAAACAGCATCCACAGTGTTTTTCCAGTTACAGAACAAATGACTCTTATAAGCCAATTTTGCTGTTGTTTTGTAAATCTGAAACAGTGTAGTCAGCAATCAGTGTTCAGTTTCCTGGATGAATGACACAAATTAACTGGTTCAATCAAAAGCGTAACCAGTGTAGTACAGTTCCAAAAATCCAGTGAAAGCAGGCTCGTATTTATGAATAATTTTGAATTTAATCATGAATATTTTTTTACTTAAAGGTCCCGTTCTTCGCGATTCCATCTTTCAAACTTTAGTTAGTGTGTGTAATGTTGCTGTTAGAGCATAAATAATATCTGTACAATTATAAAGCTCAAAGTTCAATGACAAGCGAGATATTTTATTTAACAGAAGTTTCCTTTCTAAGCCTACAGCGAACGGCCGGTTTGGACTACAGCAGGAAGTGCAGGGATGTAATGACGTCACTAGAACCGTTTGTTGACTAACCCTCCGCCCACAAGAACAAGCAAAATAAGGGGCGTGGTCTTGTTGCTCTCTCGCGTGGAGAAGAGCGCGCATTCAGCGCTTGCATCTCATCGTTATGGTAAGAGGTGGGACCTTTCCGGGCAAAGTGCGCTAAGCTGCTGTCCAATCACAACACGGGAAGTGCTGGCCCAATCAGAACTCGTTACGTGTTTCTGAAGGAGGAACTTCATAGAACAAGGAAATCATCAGGCCGTTTTTAGGACAGTGGAAACCATGCTGTACAGATAAGTAAATTGTGTGAAAAATTAAAACACGCGAAACATGAACTCGTTATATTGCACACTGTAAACATAATCAAAGCTTCGAAAACACGCGAAGAATGGGACCTTTAAAAGTATTAAATGATTTGTTAATCATTAAGAATCTAGAAAGATAAAACTCTGCCATGCAGGGATTAAAACCGGTGACTCATTTTTTTGAATCTGGTCATTTACATGAACCATCCAAATGAACTGATTCACTAAAACGAACCATATACTTGTATTCCTTCAGGTTGCTCAGCTTGAAATCTGCATGCACAAAAACAGCGATTTAGCATTTATTAGCTTATTTTCATTTGAGGAGTAAATCTAGTAAATCAGTTACTCCCCAACACTGGCAAGCATGCGCTAAGACAAGACAGACATGAGAAAGCGGGAGACTGAGAGCGAAAAGGGGACTAAACTATAAGCCTATTGCACAGAGACGTAGTGACCTGAGATAACATCGGGAGGGCAACTCCAAAAGAAAACTGAAGGCAAGAGAATAATTATGGTCGCAAATGTAAATAGCTCATAGCCATGATAACATTTCATTTGTTAGTCTACAAAGACTGAGTGAGGAAATCGTTCCCCCTTGCGCAATTTAATATCCTCAATAAGGCAAAACAAATCGGCATATCAGCGCTGCTGTTTGGATATTGTGTAAAGGCAAGACGGTATTTCATCAGCGTTCTTTGCCCTCTAGGTGTGTTGATATTCTCGTCACACGTTTACTGCACTTTCGCTGGGGGGAGTGGGTGTTTCCGTTTACAGGCATTGCTTATTTGCAATGTAACAAGACCCTTACAGACAAAGAAAAGGTTAGAAAAAATAAGATGTGTCTTTCAAATGCTTCACCTACTTTGTATGCTCTCAAAGGTAAACATGCACAATGCTTTGACAGTGAGTGAAATGTCAATGGTATTGGCTTATTTGAATGCACACTCATCTCCACAGCTCAGACACAATGGAGGTAGCTCCTACTTACAATCCTCTCCTGAGTATGCCGTTATTATTTTGGGATCCGGACCCCAGCCCGCGTGGTTCTTGGCCTGAATTTTGATCTCGTAAAGGACGAACGTCGGGGTGTTTTTAACCACGAACGAATGCCTCTTAACTATGTGCTCCATCCAGTCCTCCTCCGTGCCTTGTCTTCTGTAGCTCACTTTGTACTCCAGACCAGGACCGTTGTGTTCAATAGGTGACAATGGCTGTGACGAGAGTATGAAAGAGCATGGTTAGCTGGCGGGAAACAATAGATCAAAGGAAATAGCATTTAGTTGCTCAAACACTTGCTGTTTTTATCGCGGGGGGCGCGCTCTTTTGCTTGCTGAACATATGATCGAATTGCACACAAGAAAAGGCGAACATTGGCTGAAATCAACCTTCACAATCAGAATGGCTCTTCTCTTCTTCCAGAAATAAGGGTGGAATAACTTTTCTATACAACTTTTTCTTAAATTCCTATATAAGTAATAACTTTTCCTTTTTAATTAGCCTTGTTGATATATCATTATTGATAGTCATCCCTGAATAGAACTGTATATCCATGCTTTGTTTTCTTGGGTAAGGTTTTTGAAATCTAATGAGAAATCTCGTACACTACCATTCAAAAGTTTGGGTTCAGTAAGATTTTTAAAATGTTTTTGAAAGAAAAGTCTCTTATTCTCACAAAGCAGTGATGTTGTGAAACAGTATTACAACTGTTTACTGTTTGAAAAAATGTTAAAATGTAATTTATTCCTGTGACGACAAAGCTGAATTTACAAAATTCCAGTTTTCAGTGACACATGATCCTTAAGAAATATTTATATTATACATATTTTGTGCTCAATGTTTAAAACAGTTAAATAAAACAATCATAAAGTCATATTTGTTTTAGAAAGTTCCTTTACTTGAAATAAAAACGATGCCTTTAGTGTCACTTTCGATCAGTTTAATGTATCTTTATTGAATAAAATTTGTCATTTCTTTCAAAACAACAAAATTGTACACACATACGCCTTTGTATTTTTTCTACTGTTGCCTATACAACCATTTGTGGGGACTGTTTTATAGTTATAATTAGAGTATATAATCCATTAATTATATAATCTCTTTTTTTCCCATGATAAGGGTATTTTCTGGTATACTACTGATGGACCTGGTTCAATTTGAGCAATTTATCTTGATGCCAAATAATGTAACAATTGACTTTTATTAACACAGCCCCGAGATACAACAGTTAACTCTCCTTTTACAATCGTCCTGCAGCAAAAGAGAGAATAAAATGCAAATGCTCATTAAAGTCTACCATTAACAATGAAAATCCTCATAATTCTGCAAAAGTACAGGTGTTAGCATGAAAAGGCAGCAAAGTAATAGCCCAGAAACTGTAAAAGAGATTCACCTTTATGTGGAAATCGGAATTTATGTATCCCGTTCCTATTATTTTTTAATCAAAGACTCACTCTGGGCTCCGTTTGATGGGAACCTGTGTCCAGAGAGATCCATTTCAGCAGAGCTTTGTAACTTTCCCAACAGCACGGCGATGGAGATAGCCGTGTTTTTCTATGCAAAAACTCCTATCTTGGGGAACGCGCTTATCGATAATTGGAAGCTAACAACTGACACTGTTAGTTTGCTCTCCCCCTCTGAGAACTAAATGAAATTCTGTTTTTGAGAGCACTTCTTTATCTGTGCAGCCCTTGCAGTGCTTTGAACCTTAGATATTCTTGAAGACTATTGGAATTGAACATTTAGCATCGTACCTCCCAGTTGATATCCATTTCATGTGGCAAATGACCTTCGATCTTGATATTTTCTGGGTTCTTGTCAGGTGCTTTGGAAGGAGCAGAAATATGGATTTTGTTGGAGGTGAAATTGTTAGTGAAAAAATGGCCTGTGAAATATGCACTTTACAGACTGGAGCTTAAACGACAGGGAAAATCAATTATCTCACAAGTTGGAATGTTTTAAAGTTCAAGAGGCGATAAAGTTAGGCTCACTGTTATCTGTGGAGGCGACGTGGTTAGGAGAAACAGTAAGAGAGAGCTTATAGATACCTGATGCTGGAGTTTTGTATCTTTCAGTGGCCCGGCTTGGCAAACCTCTTCCGACCTCATTGATGGCGGAGACTCTAAAGCGGTAGTCCACATGTCCGTGAAGCTTCAGCAGAGCGGAATCGCGATTTCCCTGTACTTTTGTCATCTGTCTCCAGCTGCCCGGCTCATGTTGGCTTTCCTCAAACTCTATGACATACTCTGCATAAAGTTTAAAAATACAACAGTCAACACATAGACCACAATGCATCTTTTGTTAAACATGAACAATGTAACAACATTGTAACAAAATGAATCGGCTTTTACTCAGGATTTTCCCTAAATTGAATGACTCAACCTGACTACATTCTGTAACAGAATTGTGCTTGCGTGCTACTATAGTAAACACAGAAGCTGGCGAATGGCGGTCTTTCGATTCCGCTTTGACCGCAACTCTGGAAGACTTGGAGTTAAGCTTTTCTCTGAGAAAAGAACAAAGAACGGCATAGAAGTCATTCTTAAGAAGGTAAGATGTGTTCGGAGTATTGCCAACCGGATACAGTGAAAGTTTGATCTATCAACTAGCTCCGCTTCACGTTGCTCTGGTTGGTTGTAGCGCTATCGTATTGTGTGCAGAGGGAGTTTGAAAGAAAACCATTCATCCCTCCTCTCTGATTGAGCCCTGTCAATGATGATTTCCCAGACCAAAGATCTTGATGTGGGTCTGGCTTGTCAGGCTAAAAAATAATAACAATAATAAGAAGAAATGTTTATTGAGTGCCAAATCAGCATATAGAATGAAAACTGGAGTAATGATGCTGAAAATTCATTTGGCATTTAAAAAAAAAAAATAGTAACACTTTATTTTAGGGTTCAATTCTTGCTATTAACTAGTTGCTTATTAGTATGTATATTACTAAGATATTGGCTGATTATTAGTACTTATAAAGCACATATTAATGCCTTATTCTACATGACCTTATATTACGTCCCTTAACCCTACCCAATACCTAAACTTAAACTCTACAAAATTGGCCGATTAGACAGTGAATTAGTTTATTGAGGCAAAAGACGTAGTTAAATGAGTATGCATACTAAAGTGCTACCAAAAAACCTTTTGAACGGTAGTGAAATTTGCATATGTGGAGTCATTTACATAAGGTAAACACTGACCAAACTAACCGAAAAGTATTCTGCATGACAAGTTTATGAGTAGCGGTATTCAGGTTTCCTAGGTAGTGATATACAGGTAATATGGGTGTTAAGAGCATGTTACCAGTAATGGAGCTGTTATGGTCATCCCCTGGAATCCACTGTATTTTCACACTTCTGCCATTATGTTCAGACAGGATCACATCCTCTGGTGGATCAGGAACATCTAAAGAAAACAACGCATTTTATTTAGGGCTGTCAATCGATTAAGCATCTCGATTTCAATCAGATTCATTACATTATACTGCTGTTTTTTTGGATTTGTTGCCATTTTATAGATATCTTAGGGACAGTAGAAGATGAAAGGGAGAAGAGGGAGGGTGGGCCTGGGAAATGACAGGTCGTGTCTCCAGCTAGTTCATTTTTACAAATACTTCTGTTTGTGGTGCTGTCTTATTAAGGGTATAATTCCAGTTGTGACACAGCGGGTAGCCAAATCCCCCCTGTGCCGTGTGCCGAAACCATTTCATCCCTCAAACCTTCTGTCTATCTTTACTTTCCTAAACCGTAAAGACTGAAAACACATAACTCACCCACAACCGAAAGCTGCGCAACCGCCATGTCTTGGTCGACGGGTGTTCTGGCCACACAGGCGTACAAGCCCTGGTCTCCAAAGCTCACATTAATGATCTCAAGCACTCCATCGTCCAGGACATATCTATAGACACCAGCACTGATTAGACAGCTCTGACATTCACTACTGTAAAAGAATGACATCCTATTGTATATCTCACCGTGCGTTCTCGCTGCTGTTGAGGGTCATGCCATCTTTTTCCCAAAGGATCTGAAAGTCATCACCGAAGCTCGGATCGAACTCTGCCTGGCATGAAAACTGGATACTGGTTCCAACTATAACACGCAAATTGTGCGGAGGATCGACTATTCTGGTGGGATCTGACAAAGAAAACAAAAGTAATTTTGGATTATATGGATGATCTAAATGGATCAATTTTCTGAATCTAGTAAACTATTTCTCTTGCCTTTGACTTCAAGTGTTGCAGCAATGGCAACTTTGCCCTCTGTATTTTGAGCAAAGCAAGAATACTCCCCCATGTCCTCTTTCATCACTTTGTGGATCTCCAGTGAACCATTCTTATGAACAGAAAACCTCTCTCCTTCCACTGCATTGGCACTGTCAGCTTTACTCCTGTGTAACCATACACCAACTGGGTCATTCTCAGGAAACAGTACCAATTGTGTGTACAATGGTATTTCCATTACTAAATTTAAAATAGGATACAGAACTTAGCCACATTATTTGATAGATGTAACTGTTTAATGTGTAAGGAACATAACTTTTAAAATAAAAATGTTCATACCCCAATTAATCATCTACTTAGTCACTTTAAAATTAAAATTAGCCCATGATTTACTCACCCTCAAGTCATATGTGTATATGACTCTACTCTTTGTAAACAGTTATATTAAAGGTCCCGTTCTTCGCGATTCCATCTTTCAAACTTTAGTTAGTGTGTAATGTTGCTGTTAGAGCATAAATAATACCTGTAAAATTATAAAGCTCAAAGTTCAATGCCAAGTGAGATATTTTATTTAACAGAAGTTTCCTTTCAAAGCCTGCAGCGAACAGCCGGTTTGGACTACAGCAGGAAGTGCAGGGATGTAATGACGTCACTAGAACCGTTTGTTGACTAACCCTCCGCCCACAAGAACACGCAAAATAGGGGGCGTGGTCTTGTTGCTCTCTCACGTGGAGAAGAGCGCGCATTCAGCGCTTGCATCTCCCCGTTATGGTAAGAGGCGGGACCTTTCCGGGCAAAGTGCGCTAAGCTGCTGTCCAATCACAACACGGGAAGTGCTGGCCCAATCAGAACTCATTACGTATTTCTGAAGGAGGTACTTCATAGGACAAGGAAATCATCAGGCCGTTTTTAGGACAGAGGAAACAGCGCTGTACAGATAAGTCAATTTGTTTGAAAAATACTGTGATTTTTTACACGCGAAACATGAACTCATGTTATATTGCACACTGTAAACATAATCAAAGCTTCGAAAATACGCAGGAACGGGACCTTTAATAATGAGTTTTATCAATAAATATTTGTCCAAGCACTTTTTGACTTTTTTTGTTGCACTTTTTTGAGCTTCAAACTCGTTGGCCCCAATCACTGCCATTATAGAGCTCGGAAGAGTCAGGATATTTGATAATGTATCTCTGACTGTGTTCATCAGAAAGAAGAACGTAATACACACCATAGGATGGCTTGAGGGTGACTAAATCTTGGGGTAATTTTCATTTTAAAGTGAACTACTCCTTTAAATTTCACTTCTGATTGAAATTAAATGATCATGGAAATTTGTATTTTAGTATAAATACGTTTATGCTTTGTCAAGCTTGTCATGTTATGGACAAAATCATAGTGGTTATGTTGTTAAGCTATGTTGTATGTCGATAAGGACATTATTTTGCAATTCTGTAAGACTTCACTCCAATATATTTTGAATGTTACATAGTTTGAAGAGAAATGTTATATTAATGAATTGAAGAAAGAAAAAAAAAACAATTATACAATAATCACTTAGGAATTTATGCTTTCACGTGAATCACACATCTTTCAAAAATATAATAAAAAAATAAATAAAAAAATAATATCTATCTATCTATCTATCTATCTATCTATCTATCTATCTATCTATCTATCTATCTATCTATCTATCTATCTATCTATCTATCTATCTATCTATCTATCTATCTATCTATCTATCTATCTATCTATCTATCTATCTATCTACATACATACATACATGAAATGAAAATATTAAGCAGCACATGTGTTTTCAACATTGATATTAATAGGAGATGTATCTTGAGCACCAAATCAGCATATTAGACTGATTTCTGTATCATGTGACAGGATGAAGTAACGGCTGTTGAAAATTCCATAGCTTTCTCTTATGTATCACCACAGTCAACACTTCTGCTGTTACTTCTATTGCTTTAACTTAACAGTAGCATACTTACAGATCCACTTGAGTAGTTTACCTCATTATCACAGTGCTGAACACAGCCTGAGGGCCCCACCCTTGAGTAAACTGCTCCACCAGTGCAAAACCACACAAAAGACACTCTATTACTGCAGCGGTTAACCTCCAGAGCTGTGCTGCCCTCCGCTGGCCTGTACAATACTTCCACTAGAGCAGGCTCTACTCACCACGTAATACTGGCGGTTGGCGAGCTGAAGACCTTACAGTGCATGACCACACCTTTCCCCTCCACTGCCATATATTGCAGATTATTCTCTGTTAAGATCAGGGGCTGGATGTCTGGGGAGAGAGTTATCAGCATTGCACCATTAAACACGACAAAACACGATTGGATTAGTCTCTTTATCTCTTGTCTTGTGATTCACATTGTTATCAGTTAAGTAAAAAAAGTCCTTGTCCTTGGAAAAGCAGCTTCCTGTTCTTTCAGGGGAGAGGGTTTATAGGGTTATAGTGAGAGAGTTGAGATTTATGTTTTTTTCTTTCTTTCTTTGTTTAATTTCATTTTTCTTTTTCATTTTGTTTTAAACGTAAGGATCCTCAGCATCTTATTTTATCACTCAGATGAAAGCAACACATGCTTTGGTTAGAGCAACTGAATATGAATGGAGGAAGGCTAAATTGTTCGCACATAAAAGCCTTGCTGCCTGAGGGAGAGTGTGTCTGGAGATCAGAACCGACAGAACAGCACCGCCCTAAAGCCTGTGTGCTATCATGAGGACCTTTCGCTCTCTGAACAAGCCTGAGGGCCGTCCACCATCTATATCACACCTCTGCTTATGGCCCTGTCCACACTGACAAAAAAAAACAGATGCTTGTTCACAGCCAGGCAACACCATGGTTGTTTTATGCGATTTTTGGCCAAGACTGAATGAAACCATGAATATCCCATAGAAGGCACTTTCCTAAATGGATGGAGACCGGGCTTAAAATGTGCTGATCTACTCTGAACTGCACTGAACACTGTAATCTAAAGCCTGACATATGCATAAATAATAGTCCGAATTTTTTACATATAATATATATAATATATTATCTCACTGAATCTTCAGAAAAGGGACAAACATGTCCTGCACACAAAGTCCTCTATGTTAAAATCAAAATAAATATACTTAAAAAGTTCCATCTAAAGGAAATCTGGATATTTAGGACATTCGTTGCCTAAATGTAATTATTATTATTTTAAGTACATGCTCTATATATAATATATGTCATTTCACATTACCTCAGAATGAGTTCACAGTGTAAAACTGCCAAACAATGTATTTAAAAATGCAACAAACTAAAAAACATACACTTAAATTGAAGAACAAGAAAATAAATGTTGAATTATATTTTCCATAAAAAATGCCTATCAAAGTTGTGGCGTCATTTTGCATCAACTGTGTCTGTACTTTTTATAATTCAGAAAAAAAAGAAGAAAAACAATCAGGCAATGTCATGGTCATCTTTAATTCCGAGGACCCCTTTCCTATTTCCTGCTCATTGCGGATCTCATAGTAGGACACACAGTCCTGTAAGTGTTATATTTTATATTTTACACAAACAATGCTGAAATCTCTGCAGTCACAGCTTTAAGATGTCAACTTTGTCATCCTGGTGTAATAGTCTCTGTAAATAGTCGAGGGATAACTTTTTTTGATTTTGTTTTTGATATGTTTCTGAAGGAAAAACATATCAAATGTTGAGGGAAAAAAAACTAAATTGCTCAACTGTATGACATGTGGTTAAGGTGAAAAAATATTACCTTTTGTCAACTCTGTCAGACGTCAACTTTGCCAGACCTCGTCAGGTTTTATGTCTAATAATATTTTTTTTTTTAAACATGTCACTCACATGAGATCGCAGCAATAGCAAACCCTTATGTAATGGACTTCACAGAGAGGGAAAATGGCAGATTCCCACTGCCTAATCATGCAGATCAGGCACAAATAATGTTTATGTAATTGACACAGTGTTGTAGTCGAGACCAGCTCATTCGAGTCCGAGTTCAAAAAGGGTCGAGTCCTCAGATTCCTCATTCGACCAATCCACGCAGGCACTAATGAGGAATATATATATATATATATATATATATATATATATATATATATATATATATATATATATATATATATATATATATATATATATATATATGTTTCAGAAGTGTGCCTGAGGAAGAGAGGGCGGGCGACTGTAGACATTTTTGGTGGAGATGCTCATTTTATTAGGTTTGGATTTCTCTGTGACACTTTTGTCCTACATTATAAACAGTAAATATATTAAAAATAACAAATAATGTAGCAGCAATGTGACTTTCTGGCAAATGCGATGACTACAGGATGCCAGGTGGACACAGTAAACTAAAAGTGTGAGCATGAGCGCGGGCGTAAAGTCACTTGCAGACTTCTACAAAGAACGAACTACTAAGCATTAACTGTCAAAATGCTGAGATTGTATGCATATAGGCACAGAAAATATTAGTTCTTAATCTTTGTGCTTTTGCTCCACATGTCGATGAAAATTGGACGTTGTTCCCTTTGCTTCGGTAATTGATGTACAGCAGAATTTACACGTCGCAGAAAGTTTTAGTTTTTTTAGAGTCTTACTACATGAATTCTTTGTGGCTCTTATATGCAAACTATATAACAGATGATGTAGCAGACATTTCCACACATAGTTAAAAGCTAGAGGCTCGCTCCACATGATCCTTCCTGACCTGAGTCCTGCAACCTTTGCGTTAGTCACGTGCAGTTGCGCTTAAGAAAAACACACGTCATTAGAACTGTCAAAAATCAATTATTAACTAAAAATATTAACATAGAGTAATAATCATGAATATTTTAATTGGGACTCGAGTGGACTCGGAAATAAGTCTGAGTCCTAATATGTTCGAGTATGATTCCGAGTCCAAATGCACACGAGTCCATGGCGAGACCAATAAAATATGGAGTCCAAGTCTCGAGTACAAATCACTGAATTGATGCAGTATAAAGACAGGCAACAGATTCTTTGGGAAATTTTCTGTTGCTGCTACAGGGCTTTCGGTCGTATTACAGTGCCTGCCCGAAACATGATGTTACCCCTGCCCCAGCGGAGGTCTGTGCGCGCCACTGATCACAGTATTAGATCACACACACTAGTACATTTTGCCACAGCTGAGTACATTTTACTTACTCATAATCATGATGTTGGCATTGGCTAGGATGGTGCCGTGTCTGTTTGCCGCCTCACACTGGTAGACAGCGCTGTTTTCTGGGTTTGCGTTATGGATGGAAATGGTGCCATCTTTCAAGATTTTCCTGTTGGATGTTGGGACCTCTGTAATAGAAAATGCGGGTCAAATGTTTTGTTAAAACAGTGTATAACAGGATATATGAAAATAATCAAATATTAAAAAATATTACAGTTTTTCTCCACTGGTTTGGCTCATTTCTTGAAACAGAAATTACATTCTCAAAATAACATGGACAAACCTCCAAACCACTTGGCAATTGTTCGCAACAGAATGGAATTTCTCATTCATTTCATCAAATTACAAATGTCTAAGTACATGTTAAGTGTTTCTTTGCAAATAAGTACAGGTAGCCTACATTTAGCACAATTTCCAAGTGATTAGATCTTGTTGATCTAAAACTGATTGTTGATTCTTAGTCTAATGGTTGTTTGCTCCAAAAAGTGTGAGCATCATTTCATTCTATAAGTCATCACATGCACAATAGCACAATAGTCTGTTCAATGGTCAAAATTAGTCAAGAACAAAATACCATGCATACATACCATACAAGAATCCCTTGGAACATTTAATAAATGCATAACAGTAACTGACAGTCAGGTGACAGCAGCGTGTGGATGGACAGGAGGGTAAGGACAGCGACCAGTGAAGAACGGTTGCATATCATTTTCATTGTTTTTTGTTTGTGTCTTTAAATTATAGTATATTATGTGGTAAACATTTTCTTTTTACTCTGTTGTATGGAAGTTACGTTATGTGTGTGACTGATAATGGTTACAATTTCCTTGGCAGTATAAGTGCAATGTGTGATGTCAAACCTTGGAGGATGCGCTTAACCTAAAATCCTTTTTTTTTATTGTTTTTTTTTTTTTTATACACAATTGCATTCTGTTAGCTAGACAAAAAAACAGTACAGTAACTATTGTCAGTGAAGGACTGGGCTAAGACTGAAAGGTGGACGTGAGGGATAGTTCAATGGTTCTCTGCCATAGTGACAAAACATCTAAACATTTTGACTTGCAGTGCTTTCACAATGCCAAAGGGACGAAGAATTTTAGGGGCACTGACTGTTTAAATCAGAAGGAAATTTAGTTTTGACACATGAGTGAACTGTTTTGGGAGAGGTTTGAGCTTTTGCAGGTGAGCTAGTGTTGTGCTGAACTGTAAATGATGCCAAAATGATCTTATAATTTTGAGAATGTCATTTAAAAAAAAAAAAAAAAATTTGATTAAATATGTTCCATGCACCCATTAACACACAGACAAACTGTTGACACTTAATTATAATTTTCATTAACAAACATTGTTGCGTCAAACAATGCTTGGCATGTCATTAACAAAGATATCATCGCCGCTTTGATTCACACTTTTACATGTTATAAACTAAATATAATCCCATCCATCAAAATAAAATGTCTGAAATCAGTAGGCACAATCATTTTGACTCAATATGATCTAAATTGTATTTTGTTAAAGGATGGTTGTTCAGTAATTTGAAACAGGAAATAGGAATATTTACCATTCAACAGCCGGCCGTTGACTCTCCATGTAACTCTAGGCTGAGGATTTCCTTTCACGACACACTTGATCACCACATCCGCTCCAATCGTCTCCAATTGGCTTTGAGGTTCAATCTCAAACTCAGGAGGCTCTGTTCATGCAAGAGAATGGAGGCATGTAAAACAATATATTATCACACATGACATGAGCAGTCATATTTACATTGTTATTTAAACACAAAAAGCTGTTAAAGGTGAAGATGGTGTGTGTGTGTGTGTGTGTGTGTGTGTGTGTGTGTGTGTGTGTGTGTGTGTGTGTGTGTGTGTGTGTGTGTCCTGACCATGCTTGCTGTTTGAAAATATTCTTAATGATGTATGTCCCCCACAGCCTCATTTTATCTGTGTAATTTTTGTTCAATATGGCGTCTTGAAAAAATAGACATTATACATGTTGAATATATATATATATATATATATATATATATATATATATATATATATATATATATATATATATATATATATATATATATATATATATATATATATATTAGAAATACTTAATTATGAACAGTGATCTGCTACGACAGCATATTTGTCCATTGTGTGGTTAAGCAATTAATCAATGCATTAGTAGGACTCTTTTATTAGTACTGTATCAGTCCTGCAAGCACTCTTTTTCTTTGGACAGAAGATGGCGCTCTTTTACCACTAAGAGTGCATTCTAGGATGCATTCATGATAGGAAACCATTTATAAAGCCATACTGGCACATTTCCTGTGATTATATTATGAGATTAAATAATGTGACTCACCCTCTACTGTAACATGAAAATAATGCACAACCTCTCCATGGGGATTTTTGGCTTTGCACATATATTTCCCTTCGTCCTCCTCATTCACCATCTCTATGGTGAGCAACTTCCTATGACTCTCCACCACGGCCCTTTCCGGAAGCTTGTGGAAGCCTATTTTAACCCACTCCACCTTCGGTGTGGGGCTGAAAGACAGATGGCAGTGATGAGCTAGCAATCATTTTTATATGATTGTCTATCCAGCTAACAAAAATATGTTCCATGAATGTTATGCTAATGTTATGCTAAGTTATGAAAACGTTATTTTTGAATTTTCTGAACATTAAAAACGTCCTGTTTTAAAATGAGTTTTCTTTGGAATGTTCCAGTTATGTGAACATACATTTTGAATGTTCTCTGTAACAATATAGATTGATAGATAGATAGATAAATATATAGTATAGAATATAGTATTTAAAATCAGAATTTTTGATGCATCCATCTAAATGCTCTTAATTGCATTTTTCAAATAAAATAATCGACATTTAAGCATTCCCACTCGATTTAAAATGCATTTCAAGCGTTATAATTGAAACGAATGCCATGCTCTTAATTGGAAGTACAAATCAACTGAATTAATAAAGTGAACTAGACAATGACACTTACAACCCCTCTGCAATACACTCCAACTGAAGATCTTCACCTTTCACCAGATATGTATGTGACTCCCTTCCTGTGGGCGTCAGTAGACGGGGCTTCCTCTCCAACAGAGAGTTTGCTTTATAACAGTGAAAAGATTATATAACAGATATAATATAATATAATATAATATAATATAATATAATATAATATAATATAATATAATATAATATAATATAATATAATATAATATAATATAATATAATATATTTAAATCCTTTAATTTCTGCAGCCCAAGTATCAGCAAACAGAACTGCAACTGTTTTACCCTAATGAATAATTCAATAAAGTATTTTAACATACAAAAAACAATCTACTTGTGATCCAGTATAGAGAATAGGTTATGAATGAACCTATGAATTATTTCCATCAGCTGATCAAACAAAACCTTTGAGATTTGCAAATCTAGGCTAAAGAATAAGCAAGTATGATGTGACATGGAATGAGATAATTCATCAAAACTAATTAAAAACAAAGAAGCTGCTCTACGCCCATGTAGCATCTCTAATGAATGTCACTCACCATAACCTCTGCCGCTACCAGAGACTGAGTCCTTCATTATCTTGTCTTGGATGAAGAAATGGAGACAAATAAAAATATGTGTGGCAATGCAAAAACAACTAAAACGATAGATAATATGGATGTGAAATACACAGACAAGTCATCACAGGAAGTATCAATATCTACCAAGCTGATTTGCTGAGGTTCAGCAAGCGCTTGGAGACTGATTACATGCTGGAGATGTATATTAGATGCACATGGCTGGCATGTATAAAACAGTGCTGGTCATGTAAAGGAATGACCATATTATGCAGTCAAACTCTTGAAAATGATTGTTTTTACATACTGCTTTTGACCACGACAGACATGGCATTTTTCTGCACGATGGTTCGTATGCGCGGGAAGGCAGCAAAGCAGCAGTAGTCCCTGCGGCTGTCCGTCTCGATGGCGTTTGAGAAGTAAAGGTTCCCATTCAGACCCACTGATACTCTTTCATCCTGCTCAATGTGCTGTAGCCCTGCAATGTTTCACAGAAAATGGGAAAAAAGCATTTATTGAGGCTCAGAACACTTTTAGCTCAGTAAGAATGATTAATGAACATAAACAGTAGTGATCAAAAGTGATACCCAGAGGGCATATTTGTTTTTAATGACCCTACAATTTCGATTGAACCATCAAAGTATGTGGAACATGTTTTTGATATTTTAAATATTTGAAATATGAGGGAACAACAAATATCTAACAAAGATATTTGGCAAAAAAAGCAAAAAAATACAGGTTTTATTTGTGCAAAAACAAAAAAAATGCTCAGAAGATAAAGAAAACACTGACTAAAACATAATCAGTTTTTAATATTTTGTTGGTTATATCTTATTTTTCATGTGTTCCAAAAATGATGTCCACACAATTTGGCAATGTTATCATATAGCTTATCATAAATCAAACAATTGACTCCATGAACAACTACATAATGTGATTACAAAAATGTTACATTTTAAATAATAATATCATATATGTATATATATGATGTCTGAAAACTCCATTCTGTTTGGCCCCAAAGGTGTGCAATAAAGCCTTTTAATGCACAGGTAGTTCTAAGTCATTATTATTATTTTTTTTTATGTTTAAAGGTAGGCAATTAAAAACTTGCGCACCCGACTGTGAAACAGAAGCCAGCGGATCATTTTAACTATATGCAATATTCATCAGATGATCGCTAAACGCACGATCATCTGATGAATGAGCGGAATATTAATGTGCTTTTACAAAATGGACTATGGCCAAGTCCAATAACAAACTTGTAGCCAATCAGCAGATAAGGGGCGTGTCTACTAATGATGGTGAGAAGAGAGCGCTCAGTGCATGTCATTATTCACAACACACGACACACATGACGAACATTAGTCGAGAACCAATATATGCTGGCTTTTGCTTGAATATACTTGTGTGTCATGTTCGCTTGTTTTTTCATTTGCGATCGTATTGTGGCTCACTTCAGCGATGATAAAGACCCGTTCATTTCCACACCATATGGAGCGTCTAAATCTCCTCACTGTCTGTTTCAAGCGTCAGCTTACAAAATGTGTCTGACAAGTAAGATACTACACTCCTAATATATATTTGTTTCCTCTTTTCATGATCTATATAACCCTAATCCGGTCATAATTGTAATATGTCGTGGTTAGACTCGTGTACTATCGAGTTGTCATGAGAACGGTTTGTTTTTTTGTGATCGATATAACTCTAATCTGGTCATAATTGTAATATGTAATCAGTTAGACTGTCATGTTCTATCGAGATCTTCATGAGAACGGTTTGTGTTTGTGTGTTTTTGTAATGAAAAGGGGTGACTTTTTCATTGAATATTCAACCTGGATTAGTAACGCACAGATTCTGCCATAGTCGTTGCCTGGGTTACGTATGTGTGGGGCGGAGCTATCAAAATAGGGGGTTTTTGGGGGTAGGGGCGTGTTTGTTTTGGTGATTTGAAATATCAACAACCAGAAAGCACTTACCCCACCTAACCCAACCCAAATAAAACTAAATAACCAGAACTTACCTATTGTCATCCAGTAGATTTGCAGTGGGGGGATTCCTTTAGGTGGGTCACACTCCAGAATGACTGACTGACCTTCCATAACCTCAATCGGATCAATGATCTCTTTAGGGAACTTCGGAACATCTGCAGAAAGAAACAAGCAAAAATATAAACCATTACATACCAGTTTACAAATGAAATCACCATTAGGTGGCAGCATAAGACAGACTTTCTCCCCTAGGACATTCCAGGAAAGAGATAATTCATTCCAATTTCCCAAATTTAGTCCAAAAAAACTGCCAAAAACACATCACATCACATCATCTGAATGAGTGATTGAAAATGGTCCTGTTTGATAACTGATGACTCTTTGCCCTGGTTACATCT
Source organism: Pseudorasbora parva (assembly GCF_024679245.1). Taxonomy (NCBI): domain Eukaryota; kingdom Metazoa; phylum Chordata; class Actinopteri; order Cypriniformes; family Gobionidae; genus Pseudorasbora; species Pseudorasbora parva. Next base: position 39,013,475 of record NC_090183.1, on the reverse strand, counting down.
TTGGAGATTTATGTGGTGTATTTCAGAACACAATGAGAAATGTTACATTGAAAAATGATGGAGGGAGAAGAGAAAAGTCATTTTTCATCAGCCCTCTCCTCATGGTCCATAATGCACTGTGATGAAAGGGAAAGAAAAGCTCCAGGGTTTGTAAAATGGATATCCCACTATGGACCAGAGCGGTTGTTTCATTGGACACCGATCTCTAAATCATTCCGAAAGAGTCGTTACAGAGCATACAGCACAAAGTTGTACATTACTCACTGGGGACAATGAATTCAATCTCTTCCGACATGGCCGTTCCTAACTTGTTGGTCGCAAAGCAGCGGTAATTGCCCTGGAATTCTGTGAGATTCCCATTATTGGGAATGATGAATGTTCCGGAATCATCTAATGTTATCAATCTGGAGTCCTGGTACGGATCAAAGTCTTGACCATTCTTTGTCCACCTGAATCTGAAAAACAGAGAAGATCAGTGGTTAAATGAAATTACACCACTCAGTGTGCATGCTTTGAAAGGATGCAAAGAGGATTTCCACAATTATTATTAAAAAAATGACATCAAATACTTAGACGAGGCTTTGAAATGCCACTGGGGTGTTTCTGCATATATTGCGAGCCGTTATCATGGTGCCCATGATCTAGCTACCCTGCTGAATGTCCATGTGGGTTTGGTGCTGATCTGGCACAGCTGCACCGTTCATCCCACAAAAATAGCTGGTGATGTTGATCAACCAGCATGCGAGCATCATGATGATGCTCTTGCGGTCGTTCCTGAAGGTCGTTTCATCCATCTCTGGTCTAGTTTTCAATTCAAAACTAGCACAAACAAGCCGTTTATAGGAAGACAAATGATAAAAATCTTCATCTGGTCTCCCTTAGGTAAGGCACCTGCCACGGTTATCTGGACCCATTCATCTTTAGTTTCACTTTCATAGACATTTTGTTTTCATCAGTCACGTTTCTTTGTCTTTTTTCCTGCCAATCTTCTGTTCCCATTGACACCAATCGTCATCACGGCTGTTCGTCATTAACTTCATCACCATGGGCTTATTGCACAAAACTAGGATATGGGATTAAGCCAGGATATCTTGGTGATCTTGTCATCTGTATGCAAAAGTTTGTACACCGGTGTCGTGTAAACGTACCCTAAAGGCACACTCACACCAAGAACGATAACAATAACGAAAGATAACTGTATATTAGCAGATAAATCGAGCCAGGATTACCAATATATCCCGGCTTAATCCCTTATCCAAGTTTTGTGCAATAGGCCCCATGTGTATTTAATGCTGCCTTTACCTTTCAGTTGTTTTCACATGCATGCACACACATGCACACACACGCACACATATAAAAAATTCTGTATTTTTATCAAATGCATTCTTGCTGAGCATAAGAGACTACAATAATGGTCATCATTAACAGGTTACTATGCAGGAAGTAATGCAGGACACATGAGTAGTACTACATTGACAATTCAGCTACTAGTATTAGCTGACAGGGGAAACCAGATGAACTAATCAGCAAGTAATATCAAATTTAGGACTGAGAAAGTTCATTATTAGGTAATCAATTACTGAATGAGATTGGCCTCATTAACTAATTACTAATCACAACTTCAGCGAGTCTGTGGCGTGAGATTTTTTATAATATGCATAACTAATTACTCTAGTGTTAAATCGGGCCCTATATTAACGATCTGAGCGCATGGTGCAGGTGCACTTAGGGCATTTCCTGCTAGTTTAACGGCGGAAAGGGTTGTACCTGCATGGTCTCTTAATCTCTTAGTAATCAGAGTCTCATCTCCCATTCCCTTTAAAGGGTTAGTTCACCCAAGAATGAAATTTCTTTCATTAATGACACCCTAATGTCGTTCCACACCCGTAAGACCTCTGTTCATCTTCAGAACACAGTTTAAGATATTTTAGATTTAGTCGGAGGCCTTTCTGTCCTTAGAATGTAAGTGTATGGCCACTTGCTGTCCATGTCCAGAAGGTAATGAAAAGATCATCAAAGTAATATGTGACATCAGACATCGGGCGGCAGTGGCTCAGTGGTTCATGTAGATTGTCTACAAACCGAAAGGTTGGTGGTTCGATCCCCGGTTCCACCTGACCAAGTGTCGAGGTGTCCTTGAGCAAGACACCGAACCCCAGCTGCTCCCGACGAGGTGGATGGTGCCTTACATGGCTGACATCGCCGTCCGTGTATGAATGGGTGAATGTGAGGCAAAAATGTAAAGCGCTTTGGATGGCCATAGGGTCTGTAAAAAGCGCTATGTAAATGCAGTCCATTTACCATTTTACCATTTTGAAGCGTCGACAATTTCGAACCATTTTTGAACCATTTACCATTTTACCATTCTTCCGGGTATGGAACGACATTGGGGTGAGTCATTAATGAAAGAAATTTCATTTTTGGGTGAACTAACCCTTTAAAAGCCAGTTGCACTCGCACCATGGTGGATTCACTATGCACATGGCGGAATTTGCATGTGGAAAGACTGGAAGGTTCTCCAGAGAAGAATCCTTTTATTTTTAATATTTGGCATGTTTGTGTGCAGCTGCGCATCCCGGTGTGTGACATAAGCTGAGTGTACGCATGTTGCTATTACTAACACGCCCTTTAAATAACACAAAAATACTGCCCTATTGACTTTAGTTTTCAGTTGCCTCAAAATAGAAACACACCAACAATGCGCCTGAACACACCTTGTTTTCAGACCAGCACACCAATGGCTGAACAGATGGGCACGAGTGTCGAAATAAGACTGACTATGCCTCAGACACACAATAATGTTATGATTAGAAATGAATTGGTAATTCTTTATAATTTGTCATAGTTAAGTTTTTAATGAGGCTAATCTCATTCAGTTATTATTGATAAGGAACTAACTCAGTCATAAATTTTTTAGTACTTACTGATTAGTAAAAGGGATAGTATCTAGTTTTAGAAAAGGGATAATGTCCTGGCTAATCCAAACTTTATAATGGCAGTGAATGGGAGCCCAACGTTTGAAGCCCCAAAAAAGTGCATCCATTCATTATAAAAGTAATCCATATGACTCCAGAGGGAAAATTAAGGCCTTAATCTGAAGTGAATTGTTGTTGTTTTTTTAATGTCCATATTTAAAACTATAAAGTAAAATATCTATCTTCCGCCTGACCACATTTCATATTCAACTTGCAAAGAAAGTGCTTACGCGCGTCAGTTCAACTTTCCGCGAAAGTTGAATATGGAAGGCAGTCTGGTAGAAGCTAGATAATTTACTTTATAAAGTTTTCAATATGGATATTTTTGGGTGACCTACCTATCCATTTAAGATTGTTTTCATATTAGTTAGCTAAAATGTTAATATAGCACTACTCATTTGTCCTGCATAGTTCAATGACGGACAATTATACTAATGTGTTACAGAGACTTCTTTCAAATAAACATTTTAATAATCTCACTGAGTTCAAACTTTTGAACAGTTGTGAATATATAAGGCTTACTCCGGTCCAGGGTTTCCTGTGGCCTCACACTTCATGGGGAAGCTCTCTTCGAAAGGAAAGGCGATCAGAGAGGCTGGCGACTTCTCTGTAATAGTGGGAAGCTGCTCCACTAGATAAAGAAAGGAGAGGAGGTGCTCAGTAAACCGCAGAGGAAAAATGGCGACATGCAACCTGCATGCAGCAAATGGTGATGTGAAATGGCTTTGGTTCAATCTTAATGATTTTCCACTATCAGATCGGCTGTTTTGATCAATGCATACAAGACTAAAGGTAAACACTTTTTTTTTTTGGAGAACATAATTAGATATTGAATCATTGATTGTGTTGGTGGCCAAGAGTGAGTATCAGGCATTGGCAAATTATGTGGTCAAATGATGTCAATGAGAGTTTGTTTGTGGTTTAGAACAGGAGAAACTAATGGCTGATGCAGTTTGAGTGTAAAATTGGATATGCATGATCAAAATAATGATGGAGTGGTGGTGTGGGTTACTCTATGATACATGTAAAGTGGTTTGCTGGCTCTGTTGTTGGAGGTTTTCCACTAAGCACAAAAATACATTAAAAATCCAATAATGCTCTGATTTGAGTAAACATTCTCGTTTAAATGTATGCCATTTAAAGGGTTAGTTCACCCCAAAATGTATTTGTGTTCCAAAGATGAACGAAAGTTTTAACGGGTTTGGAACGACATGAGGGTGAGGAATTAATGACAGAAACCACAACCTCAAAACAGTGTTTGGTGTGTTTCTGTCTATGGAAATTAACTAAATTCACAAAAAAGCACAATGATACTATGCTTTTTTTAATATGTTTTTTTTTTTTTTTTATGAAAAAAAAAGACTAAAAAAATATTGTATTGTATTGACTATACCATGTTAGTAAAATGGTATTCTTTAAATACCATCAAGTACTGGGATTTATGAGGTACCATAGGACTGCCTCAGTGCTTCATTGTAAACGTCCCCAACAAAAGAGCACATCTCTGCCTTTATGTGGGATTTTCAAATAAATCTGATGTTTGATGGATGATAATGGCTCCTGTGGATGAAAGTTAACTAGTTCTATGGATGGCTTGACATTACAAACTTACTGTTTATGCGTGCTAAAACTAACAAATCCACCGCAGCAGGGAGAACACAGAAAAACAAATGTGCAGGGATTTGTTAGAACCATAGATATGACTTCTGTTGAACTGCTATCAAATAATGAAATGTCAACAAACAATTAAATCTAGGTCCATGACTAGCTAAATAAAAGTAGAACAGAAAAAAAATTAAGAACATTGTTGTGTTCCCCTAAGATATCTTTCAGGCCCTAAAGATATATTGTGAATAATTTAGCATCAACAAAATACACTTTTATCTGGTTTCCATGGAAACAGTCCTAGCAATAAATTATACCTGCGCTCAGCTTGAGTGAACCTGCATACAAACACACAGTTTCAAACAGATTTGTTTGTAGGAGAAAAGTGTGCTCACAATGGAAGCATGTTTTCCTCCCAGAGTAAAAAAATAAAACAAGTAACTTAAAATGTCACATACAAATCAAGAAATAAACTCAAAACTATGAGAAATTAAGTTGCAATTATAAGAAATAAAGTTACATTTAACTGATATTAAGTTACAATTCAGATATACATTTGTAATTGTAGGATATGTTACAATGATGAAATGTAAAGTGTAATTGTGGGATATGAAGACCAACTATTATACTGTATGTTATACTGTACATTTGTAATTTTGAGGCATGTTTATGAATATAAAGTTGCAATTGTGTTGATTTACTGTATGAAGTCACATCTGTGAATGTGAAGTCCCATTATTGTGATAAAGTTGTAAATGAGATTTGAAGAGGCAATTCTGAAATAGTCATAATTATTGGATATGAAATTGCAACTGGAATATGAAGTCATAGTTGCTGTATATGAACTTGTAATTAGGACTGAGTTATGATGACTATGATTGTGTGATATGAAGTCACAAATACGATTTTGAAAGTTACAATTGTGTAATATGCAATTTTGAAAATAAAATTTCAATAATGAGAAATTAAGTCACAGTTGTAAGATGTAAAGTTGCATTGTGAGAAAGTGAAAAATGTGATAAATTACCAAAATATCTAAATTCCTTTATATGAAATAGAAATTTTGAAAGTCTCATTTGTGATATGAAGTTTTTCGCATTTGTGAGATGTGAGGGTGAAAATGTGATATAGTCGTGGTATATGTGATAAGTCACAATTGCTATTCATAATTGCTGTATATGAAATAGAAATTGAGTTATAAATTTGCAATTGTGGAGATATGAATTTGGAATTTTAAAATTGAAAGTCTCAATTGTGTGATATGAAGTTCCATTTGTGAGATAAAAAGCTGCAATTATGAAAATAAAGTTAGAATTAAGAAATGAAAAGCAATTTCTTTTTATTTTTTAACCTGTGGTGGAAACATTCTTCCATAATTCATCGTTCTTCCAGAGAGCACAAACAACTGGCTACATTGTGCACATGGCAAACACCTAAACTGAAAAAGTACTAAAAATATAATCAAATATATAAACTAAGATAAGACATATTAACTGAAACATACTAAATAAATACTACATGGAACAGTAAGTCATTTATTCAGCTTACCATCAAGTGGAATATCCAGGGCATTAGTTTGATACCTGCAGCTCATATTAAGGCAAGCGCCCAAAAGGAGGAGGATTTTCCGTAATAACCGCATGACTGCCACAGCCTCGGAGGTGAGCAGAGGACGACAGGGAATGCTGCAGTTTGCCAGGAGTCAGTGCATCTCACTCCAACACAGGCTGGGGTCTTCCTACCTGCACAAAACACAAAACAGTTCTTACTGCCAAGACATTAAACAATAAATCATTGCCACACACATGCACGCTCACGAGCGAATGAACAACACACAAACTTCCGAACAACTTACGGTCGACCCACAACATGACATATAAAAACAACCCTGTCACCTGCTCAGACACAAAGACTTGCATATTTCGCATGTCTCCTGCTGAGTAACTTGCATCAATGTCTATCCCAACTTGAATTTACTTGAAATGCATCTGTGAGAGGAATCTCCATATTAAAGTCCCTGGAGACATGAACTGTATTTCTGTAAATTGTTTGTCGGAGTATGTGTGGCAGGCACATTTCCCCCCCCCCCCCCCCCCCTTCCCCTTCGTAACTCTGAATACGAAAAATAAAACCTTAAAAAAATAAAATAAACGGAGCCCTCCTGCAGTTATGGTAATGCACAGCAGCTGTTCCTGAAATTATTCGGAATTATGAATTCATGGCACTGTAACAGTGACAGATTTTGATTAGCTGGATGCAGTAGAGAGAGCAGAACCACATGGCTGGTAAATCATAAAGCTTGCAGATGTGTCTAATATGCATCTAGAAATACGCCGCTTTGTTATAACTAAGTGGATGAACTTTGAGTTAAATGTCATGTATTCTGCCATTAAAGTCATTCTTGCGCAGTCTCTTGTGATGTCATGTGTGGTAAGGGATCAGTAGTTGCTTTAACCTTTTGGAATCTGGCGCCAGCAAGACATCTGGCCGGAGAGACAAATGGAGTTCATGCCCATTTTCCCTTCAGATTCATAACAGTGCTGCAATAAAATGCTGCAGTTGATCGGAGAAACTCTAATGGAGATCGCCTTCCATGCTGTACGGGGAATCAGCTATGTACTTTAAGATCTGCAATACAATTACAGTGTATTACAGAGACCAGTTGCAGTTATTCATGGTGCCTGTTGGTCTACAGCACCTACAAGAAGGGTCAGACAGAGGGTCGGTCTGAAGTGCATAGCGCAGGTGTGCTTAGGGAATGTCTGAATGCACTTTTGCTTGTTTAACAACAGAAAAAAACGGTTGGCGCTCCAGGTGCTTGGTCCAAAAGGATTGTACCTAGTCTCTTAATGAGTCGCGGGTGTGTTTGGAGTCATCTCCCATTCCCTTTAAAAGCCAGTTGCGCTTGCACCATGGCAGATTCGCTATTTACAGGGCGGAATTTGCGAGTGGATCCTTTTATTTTTGGCATGTTTGTGTGCTGCTGTGCATCCATGTGTGTGTAATAAGCAGAGTATATGCATGTTGTACCTCTGTCTATTACTAACGTGTCCTTTAAATAACCCAAAAAACACTGCACAGTCGTTTTCACTTGCCTCAAAATAGCAATGCACTGACAATGTGCCTGAATATACCTTGTTTTCAGACCGGCATACCCATGGGCGAACAGATGGGTGTAAATGCATTTAATTAAAGTGGCGCTGGACATGAAAATAATAACCGTTTTGGGCTGAAACTAGCAAAAAAAACTTGCGTTGCACCTTGCGTTGCATTGCGCCGGGCATATGATAGGGCCCAGAAAAATCCTGGAAAATAGGTTTAAAAATATGTTAAATGGAGCTGACATTTACCTCCTCTATTGTTAAAGTGCTTCTAGTGTGTCTTATTACCTTTCATGCTGTGTCTAAAACAGCTGATTGTGAATGTAAAATGTCTACAATGGTTTAAAGTTCAAAGTGCATGACAAATAAAGGTATTGACTCCTAAAAGAAGGAATCGATTCCGAACTGTAATTCCAGTCTCACTTCTTTTTACATACTGTACCTAAATAACAATGTAATACACTCGCATAATACCAGCCTATGGTCTGTCATTAACAACATCTACTTTGACCCGCGCTCAAACACCTGTAGCTGAGGCCTGGAAGAGTTTGGTTCGTGTTGTCGACATGTTAAAATGCTTTTTTTCAGTGCTGCGAATCCACTTGGTATGCACTTCAAAAGAATAATGACTTGTGGTGGAATTGACAAAAAACTGACAGGATCATTGCTGTTCGTATCTCTGTGTATTAAGCACTAAGGAAGCCTACAGAGCTGAAATTCAGACGTTAGTGGATGTTTCTGACGTGCGCTGTAAGCAGTAGACAACCACAATAGACAGGGCTGTCTGACCAATCAGAGCAGAGTGGGCTCACGAAAAGGGGGGGGGGGGGGGGGTTTAGAGAAACTGAATATTTGAAAGAATTAACTGTTTCTAGACTCTTTGAGAATGAGGTGATGCTGCAATGTATATTATTGGAACATTAAAGGGTTGATGAATTGAGGAAACAACTTTTCCTTGAGCTTTTGATATATAAAAGGTCATGGTAATATAAGAATATTCTGTAAGTTTCAGAGCTGAAAACTTCCTTGTTAGTCAAAGTAAAGCTTTTTATAGACACCAGGCTCAGCAAACGGTCCTGTGCTTCATACTGACGTCAGTGCGCGGTAAAACACACACCTCTACAGAATGCCTGCAAATCTATTGTAGGAAACCTCCAAAACAGAATTAGGAACCTTTCAAATAGAATAATAGGGGCAATCTAAAAAACATCAATGTATGATGAATGATGAATAATAGGCTTATCAGTAGCATATTATGTACAAAATAAGTAAAGAAAAAAGATGAATTCGGATTTTGTGCAACCACGCAGGGTAACAGATGTGTGAGGAATAGCAAATAATGTGCATACCAGTTGCAGATTACATAAAAAATGTAAAGAAAAAATAAATTAATACAGTAAAATACATTGTGATTTATTATTTTATTCTACTGACAAATAAAACATAAATAGTGTCAGCTTAATTTTTTTTTTAATTCTCATACATTATACATTTTCATTTAATATCGTAAAAATATGTCAGCTGTGCTTATTTTAGTCATTCAAGTATTGTAAGTAATACACTGTCCCCTGATTGTGATACATTATTATTTTTTGGCCCACACATCCATACAAATTTTACAACAGTGTCTCACTGATGCTCAAAAGCCGTTCTCATGTAGGCTTACTTATTAGGTCACTTCCTTTTTGACTTTAGTTAGTTAAACACACAATAAAGTGGATCAGTGCTTAACTCTGAGAACAAAAGAGTATCAGGGAGGACAGCAGAGAAAGAGAGAAAAGGCCCAAAGCTTTCATTTCCACCCCTTCAGGAGTTAGATTTTCACAGAAAGCCAGTGATGACTCGTTGTAACAGTATAATGTCATTTATTCAGGCCTCTAATTAAAGTTAATAGAGGGATTTGATTGGTGCAAGGCTGTATGTTCTCTATATTTCAACTTTCGGGGCCAGCCATGAACTATAACTGCATTTTAACCCCACCAGCTGCTTCAATCTCCACCTTTTTCAGCCAGACCCCTGAAGCCCATCCTCCCCTTAATCTTCTCCTCTGCTTAACAAACCCGATAGGAAACACAGAGGTCAAACACCAGTAAGCGGAGAAGTAATTGAATAATTGACCACTGTGTGAATGAGTCGATTCCCTTCATTCCTCAGTGGGGGCTCTTGTTTTCTGATGGGCTTGAACTCTGCTCCACATGCCTGCATTTCTTCATAATAGTATTAACTCTGCCAGGAAGCTTTTGTGATTCAGTGCTGGTTATAGCGACCCCTGAGATGACCTCTGTGATGTCACTATAGAGGATGGGTTACTACATCCCTTGACTGTCATAATGAAAGGCTTGTGGCTACGGTCTGTCGGACTTGGATGTGTTTCTTGGACCCGAAGACAATGCCTGAGGCTCTACCGCTTGCCCCGGGACTGCTCATACAGATGGTGGCTAGCTTTAGTAGACAGCTTAAAATCAAAAGGTAAAGAATTAAGCTAATTGGATTGTGATTTATTGGACGGTTTGGCATGTTACTGGTGGCATATGTCTACCTTCCTTATCCAAAACAATGTCCTGGGATAATTGCTCATGCACTAGTTCCCTCAGCCCAACCAACAGCTTAAAGGGTTAGTTCACCCAAAAAGGAAAATTATGTCAATAATTACTTACCCTAATATCATTACTTAGCCTAATATCGTTCGTAGTTTTTGTGCGCAAAAAAATTCAAAACTTAATAACGACTTATAGTGATAGGCTGATTTCAAAACAAAGATTCTAATGGTTATGAATCAGCGTATCGATTCAGTATTCGGATCGCCAATGTCGTGTGATTTCAGCATTTTGACACACGATCCGAATACTGAATCAATAAGCAATCTGTATAAAACGTAACAAATATACAACTTTTACACACATTTGTTTTGGTTGATTTATTGAGGTCACTATAACATTCTATAAATGTATATATTTAATATACTATTCAAATAACTTCCATCTGTTTTAGGGCTTCATAATATCTTTGCCCTGGTCCCCACTTGAACGGCAGGGTAGACAAAGTGTTGATATGTCATCAAAATGGTTCCAGGGCCCACCAGATATGCTGTCAAACATAAATGACCTGAGACATAAACCTTTGTAAACAAAAAAAAACCAAAAAAAAAAACATTTTTTTAAATTGCTTGGGTCAGGTTTCTTTTTCTTTTTATACCAGATTTGAGGGTAACAGAATGGTTGACAAACTTAAATACAAATATTTATCCTAAATACAAGTAAAAACCTACTAGTAAACACCATAACTTACATAACTATAATGAAAACAGCTGAATTTTACTTAAAGGGGTGATGAATTGAGAAATCAACTTTTCCTTGAGCTTTTGATATATAAAAGGTCATGGTAATATAAGAATATCCTGTAAGTTTCAGAGCTGAAAACTTTTAAGCTTTTATAGACACCAGGCTCAGCAAACGGTCCTGTGCTTCATACTGACGTCAGTGCACGACGCAACACCGCCTCTCCATCGCCTCTAATCGAGTAGCACCGCCCACTGACTCATGGAGGGCTCGTGCTAGCTGGTCAACAACAATAAACATGCAGAGGAAGATTAAGATATTGCGCTATTCCTGGTTGTGGAAGAACACAGTCGCTACATAAGCTTACTTCTAATCCTAATATTAGGAATGAGTGGTTGAACTTTATTTTTAATGAAGTTCCAGCCCACATGAGGAAGACATGTTCCCTTCAGTTCACTACGGGATCGATTGTAAACAAATCTCCGGTCGATGCTGGATTTGGATCCGACAGGAATGGTGCAACACACTTATGTGAGTAAAACGTGTTTATATATGTTATAGTATTGCATTATTATAGATCATTTTGCTTATGTGTACGTGTCTAACAGAGCATACTTTTCGCACACTAGACACGTATGGGCCATCGCTCGCAAAGCCCGGCAGGCTGATGAATCATTATATTCCGTTCTTGTTCTGCTATTCTATCTCTCTCTCAAGATGACATCTGAAGGGCAACGTGCACGTGTATGTGTGTGCGTGTAGTGTGCGCTTATATCATCCGATCTTGCGGGATATGTGTAATATAAAAATAATAGTCCAATCAATCGCGGGTGGATGAAAAATAAATACATCATTGGGTTTGTTTGATAAAGATGTTTACGAGCCCTGTGATCTGTTTACGTGCTTCTAGTGTGTCTTATTACCTTTCATGCTGTGTCTAAAACAGCTGATTGTGAATGTAAAATGTCTACAATGTTTTAAAGTTCAAAGTGCATGATAGGTATTGACTCCTAAAAGAAGGAATCGATTCCGAACTGTAATTCCAGTCTCACTTCTTTTTACATACTGTCCTGTGATCTGTTTACGTTCTCCCTCGATCTCTCCTTCCTCATGTGAACTGAACTGACAGGGGAGCTGAAGCTCATTAAATATGCAAATCTTATCCAATCCTAGCCGTGGGCGTTTACTTCCAAGTCTCCAGTGCGGCACACCCATCAAAGCCCAGCGTTTTGGAGAGAGCCTCAAAACCAGTGTAGAAAATAGCCTATTACTTATTAGTTATGATGCTTTTGAATGTAAAAACCACACAAACATCATTAGTTGACCTCAGACAACAGTATAAAACAATTTAAAAAACCCAGTTCATGACACCTTTAACTCATTTAATATTCTGCTATAAACCAGATATGAAATGGTGCACGTAGACTTGGATTTTTGTTCATCTGTTCATTTACATGAAACATTTGATTACAATAATGCACTAGAATGAATCGTTTGACTACATCACAACATATGAGAGAAACAGTCCTTTATAATGAACCATTTTACTAGAATTTAGTAATCTTCCCATGGCAACGTGTAAGAAAGAGAGAGTCACTTAGAATGAATCAAATCACTGCAACATATTGTATGTGAGAGAGAGACTTGTTTGGTATGAACAGATTCACAAGAATAAATCCACACTTTCCATAGCAACATTTCTGAGAGAGTCATTTAGTATGAAACATACTGAGTGTAAGACTGATTTAGTGGAAATGGATGGACTTGAATTAATCAAACTTTCCAACGCTACATATGAAAGACACTACACTGCAATTCGTTGGAAAAGGAAAAGCAGCACTTTTGTATTTTTAAAACAATGTAACTCTCACACTAATGAAAAATACAGCTGAGTTAGTTGCTTTGGTACTTCGCTTAAACACTCTCTAGCATTGTATATCACAAAGCATACTGAGGCTCTTGTCATAAGAGTCTTAATCCAGATGGCCTAAGGCCTGTGAAAGAGCATTTCATTTATAAAAAAAAGAATTTGAAATCTGACCAAATCTTTCAAAGAATTTGAAATCTGATCTGTTATAAATAGACTAACAGGGGTCAGATCAACCAACCCCATTTACTCGTAAGTGGATTTGTAAGGAAGTGTCAGAAAGACAACATAGCAACCAATGGCAGCTCCTCTAAACATTTCAGTCTTTAACATTCAAACAAAGCTCATCCCTATACAGCCCACCTAAGAAATACCCTGTAAACACCGAAGTGGGACTTTCTTTACTGCTACAGCCTGTTCTTAATCTCCACAACTCCGTCTAATGATACTGGCAAGGGGTAAAAGCTGCCCAGCGTGGGAAGGTCCGTGTGAACTTTGACCTAACGCTGCCTGGGCAAAGCGGCCTAGAGCAAGAGCCAGAGAAGGAGGAGAAGGAATAAACTGGGCTTAGAGAAATCAAGAGCAAGCTTTTCTTCCCAATTGACTGATGGCGTCCTGCCCCTCTCGCACTCGCCTCGCCCACCGTGAAGGCTCATTTAGCATGGTGGATAAGTGTAAATCAGGACAGTGGAAAAAATAGGAAGCAAACTGGCAGAAGAACGGAGGTATGGGGTGAGTACTTGGCTGTTCAACCCTGCGAGGAAAAACAATCACATCTTCGCACAACATGATCAGTCAACGTCAAAACATCCCTATTTGCTTGAATATTACTGACCGTATTTAATAACTAACCGAAACGGAAAACTTCTAATGCTCACATGTAGGGATACACACTTTATCTGTGCAATATTGGTTGATAACCAATATCAGTGTGGCGTTTTTTTCTTCCTCTTTTTTTTCTTGCTAAAGGCACAATATGTAATTTTCACTGCTAGAGTTCGCTTATTCAAAACAAAGGCATAGCTTGATGGTGCCGTGATTTCACAGAAACATGAGAGTTTTTGTCTTCTTCACCTGGGGCCATTAAATAAGAATTATTATTATTTTTTTACTTTTTTCATTATCAGTATTGGATATTTAGCAGCAAATATTGGATATTTAATAGAATTTCTATTAAAATTCTGATCATTTTAGAAATCTAAACTGATAGCTATGAATAATAGAAATTATTGTATTGATAAAAGCGCTTTCCCTTTGTTGATATTGTTCCAAACTCACATGACTTCTGTGAAACACAAAAGAAGACTTTCAGTGTTAGATCTTTTATGTTCCATGTGGAAGCTTGTTTCCTGACTTTATATTTAATTATATCAAGTTTGTATCGAGCAATGCTGGGGAAAAAAAAAATCTGAAATGCTATATGTAAATGAAATTGTGCAGGGAAAAAAAGGTGCAATTACCTTTTTTATATGTCTTTATTCAGTGGCTGAAACAAGCTTCCATAGTTCCAAAATGAAAACAGATTTGAAACAACATGAAGGTGAGTAAATGAAGGTCTCCCTTTAAGAGTGCATTTTGGCGATGAAGGGTTACTGCAGTGATTTAGCATCAAGCTTTGTATTTAAAATGAGTCATTAATGTAGTAGAAATTTAAAATAATTTTTGAATTTGGTGCCTTCTAGACTGAGAAAAGACAGAAAATGTATTTTTGTCTCATGGGGATGAAAGACAACAACTCCCAGAATGCACTCGCTTCGTTGCCCTATGAGGCCACTCCCAAAGTCACCGCTGGATTATTGGATCAATTGCCCACCGCGTTCATTTTTGTAAAATCAGTTCAGTTAGAAAACAGACACTACAATTAAAAACTGTCTGTTTAATATAATGTGAGTTAGCTAAAAGAGTGTCATGGCACAAACGCAGCATGAGTCAGATTACATTCATCACTAGAGCTGAGGTAAACGCGACTCCGGCATACATTCACAGTGCGTGTTCAGTCTGCTGCGTTTTCAGTTCATGCCTTTGGAAGCTTAACTTTCACAGGAATTAATTTGAAAAGTTGAAACACTCACTTTGCTCCGCACCACTCCGTTTACATGAATCCCCACGGCTGCCTGAGCCGAGTGCTGTGAGTGCGATCCCATCGCCCATGGACCGGTTGAAAACATGCGGAAATAGCTCCCTCTACTGGGTGTAGTCTTTAGCCTCTGGCCAAAAAAAAAAAATACTCAGATGACGCAAAATGGCGCTATTGAAATTGGGGGGCATGATCATTCGAATATACTCCCAGGCTTCTACTGATACAAAGCCATATGCTAAATGGCTGAAGTAACCCTTTAATAACTGGTTAGGAAAGAATGAATGCCAGGAAAGCTGCCTGTTTACATTAAATCCACTTCAGATGGCTTCAATCCCACAGCACTGTCAATAAGTAGACGGATATCTGCTATTCAGCACACGCTCAGCATTTAAGTGCCTTTTAGTATAAAAACTTACTGTTCACACTGTGCAGGCCACTAATGGGATTAGCTCCATCCCTGTCTTGTCAAACTGGATTAATATATCCTGCTGCCTGAAGAGTCTTGATGGAAGTGTATCCTTCTATACCTTTGGATAAAACCCAGAGATTCTGATGTAATCTCTTCTGCACAGTTAAGAAATTGGTGAGATTATAGCAATAAAGAGCAATTAGCAAATTCATTTTGTGTTCTAATTAGAGTGTTTCATCCATTTAGTCACTTTAATCTTTTGTTTAGCTTGATAACAGTGTGAACAAAAAAGAAAATGTTACATTTAGGGTACATATTTTCAGTGGCAACAGCATATTATATGAAATAGGATTTTACAAATACACACATTCCATATACAAACACTATTCCTGTGATTTTTGTGATCCATTAGAAACCATTCTAATATGCTGATCTGGTGCTCAAGAAACATTTATTATTATTATTACTTTTTGCTGCCTAATATTTTTGAACTCACTACCATTAAAAAGTTTGGGGTAAGTAAAATTAAATTGATAAAAATGATATACAGCAAGGATACATTAAGTTGTTCAAAAGCGAGAGTGAAGACATGTATAATAATAATAATCCTGAAAAAAAATCAGTTTTCACAAAAATAATATCAAGTAAAAAAATGCTTTTAACATTTAGATTAATACAAAATAATAAAATAACTATACACATCAAGAGACAATAACAATTACTCAGACGCTGTATCAGTTTTGTCTCAGATGTTTCTCCTAATGTATTGACACAAATTGTTTACATAGTAAGATTATAGAGCATTAAAATAAACATGAATATTCATATGATAAGTCTTGGAAGAATGTGATGATACGATGTGACTTTTCATTTCAGATTTTGATGAGCTGAGGAGAACAGTTTGAGACATTGTTGAGATCTCTCAGATATATGACATTTCAGTATGAGACATATTAAATTACTTTTGTCTTTTTAATAGATTAAAAACCAAGCAGGAAACTAAAGCAAAAATATAATTTTCTCAACATTTAATCTCATTAATCTCTTAGGGAAACAAACATATTAACAATATGTCATTTGTGATGTTTCTTTCTTTATGAGCACCCATCTGTCTTTATCATACCATACAAATATCCATTTATCTTAAACCATCAGCAAACTGAGGACTTGATTGTTCGAGTCCTTTATGGTGGTTACTCCAAGTCACAACACTCTAACATGCCACTAAACTGTTAACATCAGCATAAATAATGCATAAATAACACTCTCAACAGCCATCAGCTACACACATCTATAATTAAAACTTCAGACTGGGGAAAGCAGAGACAACTAAATGAGATTAAGAAGTTGAAGCAATATTAAATAATAACTATGGCTAACTGAGATTTGACTCCGCTTTAGTCCTTTTTACCATGCATGCCAGAGACTGAACGGTTCAATTACCCACCCATCAATAATACAGCAGCTGGGATAGGATGGGACAGGGGAACAAGCGAGGAATGTAGGGATGCTATGAGGGAGAAAGCAAGCATTTTGGGCAAGAATAGAAAAGATGTGGGCTGGTGGAAGACAGCTATGGAATAAGATAGTGGGAAGCAGAAGTCATAAACCGACTCTGTCATTGACAGAGATGGGAGAGGGATGTGGGAGTGAATGAAGGAGACAGAATGTAGATGGATGGGGGCGAGGGATGGCGTGGGCGTGGATCAAGAACTTGCCGCACGGAGAAGTGGAGAGATTGTATTTTGATGGAGTGAGAGAGCGGATGAGCAAAACGTAGAATGGCATGCAGGCATATTGACTGAGACGTACAGATGGATCATGAAGCAGCGAGAGAGGAAGAAGAGTGAAAAAAGATGAAAAAAGAGAACAAAAGAACTGTAATCAATGAAAAAAGCTCCTAACCTTAAGCCCTTATTGGAGAAATGGCATATGACCTTGTGACCCCCCTGAACTGCTCTGACAGAGATTAACGTGTCCCTGGTCAACAGTGCAATTTATTTTAAAAGTGCCAAACCCAGAACAGTTCCTGATCATCAACCTGTTACATGCTTTTCTTTGGATTTTATGGAGTGGGTTCCCTAGTGGAAAAGGTTACACTTCCTCTCATAAATGTGCTTGTCATGAAAAAACACACACCAGGTGAAAAAGCAAGGGACAGATGAGAGACGAAAACAAAATGGCCTATAACTCATGTCTGCTTTTCAGAATGAATGGCCTATATAATGTGTATCTGTATAATTAATTCTGCTTAACTTTTCTAATAAGTTGACATCTATCTGAACAAATTAGTTTTTTTTAAACAAATCTGACAAATCCATAGAAACAAATCTGTTTCTCTGCCTTTAAAGATTATAGTGAGTGTAACAGAGGCCAGTTTGTAGTCACTGTGCATGTAAACCTCACTCCTCGCTCCGCAAGAGATGCTCTAGCGACTGACGCTAGAGTTTGCAGCCTTTAGCCTCCTTGTTAGAGCGTCCGACTCTCATGTCGGCAGACCAGGGTTTGAGTCCCGCTTGAGTGGGTGGTTCGAACAGGTTATATTGGTGCCGTGACCCGGAAGAGAGTGAGGTTTAAGGGGGTGAGTGTAACAGAGGACAGCTAGTAGTCACTGTACAAGTAAATCTCACTCCTCTCCAGGTCATGGCACCAATGTAACCTTTCCTGTTCAAACCATCCGCTCCAAGTGGGACTCGGACTTGGGTCCGCCCGCAGAAGTGTCGGATGCTCAAACAAGGAGCCTGGGAAAACCCTGACAATTTCCGGCAAATATAGATTTTCTCTGCAAGTAGTCTGGTAAAGAGCCCATTCTAATCCGTCGGAATCGTGGCACCAATCAGAAACGCTGGGGCGGGCTTTACACGATGATGGTATTTAGTTCATTACAAAGATGGATGCTGCCTTACAACGGGGGCAAGTGCAATCAGACATGTTTTCTTTTCGAGATGTTCAGTCGGTCTGAGATGCAATTAGGTTTTCCAAATTTTGCAAAAATATTGATGGAGTGACGGTGGACACCAGCTATTATCATATTTCTTTTACAACAACGCCAAAAGTCGTCAGAAGCCATTGCAACATCTTCCTCGAAATCACAAACAGAGAACTGCTGTCTCAGATGTTTCTCCATCGCTCTGCATATGTTATCATCCGTTGATGAGGCCCCTTTGGAAATGATTTGTCTATGAAGCTTATCCAGACCATAACTCAGGTACTACTGAGAATGGTCTGGTTTAAACCTGGCTATTACACATGACCAATAGAGTTCAAATGTGAGTTATGAAGGATAATTTAATTGATTGGCCCAACCAAACGATCACTGAATTTCATTTGTGAATGAACTGAATGAAGGATCAACAGGGCGTTGTTCATTCAAGTCAGTGTGAGTCAATTTTGAAGGGGCATTTTTACACCAAATGCTGATTTGAATGATAATGATAAACACAATTAAATGGCCTAAGCACATTATATTATTGAAAGTTTATTTAAACATTTATAAAATGTATTTGGTTTGTTTTAGTGGATTGATTTAAACAGGACAATTAAATTAAACAATTAATTGACGGATAACACACAACAGACTTGTCACAACCTACTGGTAAAGATCATTTCAAACTGTTCATATTCAAAGGAGTTACTTGGATGAATCAAAGTCCTCACCACTACTCATCTGCTGGATCAGTTTCCCCCTCTCTGCCGCCACAAGTCTCTGTTCTCACTGTAGTATTCTACTTACAAGTCATTTACGTCCTTAAATCAAGTCCCACTGGCAACTCTTTACCGCTGTTAATAAGTAATGACTCGGGAGAAGATACCAGCTTCAATGTTTTATTCATGTTCTTGCCTCTTTGGTTTTACCAACCAAACCAAAACATACAGATTTGCACTCGTGTCTCTCTGCTGCAAAATGGGTAAAAAAGAAGCAAAGACTGTTCCATACTAAAAGCAATTTTAATGGAAACAAGCTGTAATCAGAAATGCATTATACTCAATAGAGATTCACTTCCGCAAATTAGGCCTGATTGCATTTCTGTCAACCAAACAAACTAAATTAAATATCGGATCCACACCAAAAGCTGTAAAATTCAAGTGTCCTAAAATGCAGCAGAAGCCTGCTCAATACTTTACGATTTCAGCTATTTAAAAACATGTTTATGAATAACGCAATGTTCTAGAGACGTGTTGTTGCCCAACTGCAAAAAGCCCAATCGGAGAGCGCGAAAGGAACAAATTGTCCATGCGGCTAAGGTCACAGAAGATGGCTGTGAATAATGAAAGAGATCGTTCAAAAGCTCTGCAATCACAGATGAGCTGTCAAGTAGGGAGGAGGGGGGGGCAGAGAGAGAGAGAGAGAGAGAGAGAGAGAGAGAGAGGAGAGGAGAGAGAGAGAGAGAGAGAGAGAGAGAGAGAGAGAGAGAGAGAGAGAGAGAGAGAGAGAGAGAGAGAGAGAGAGAGAGAGAGAGAGAGAGAGAGAGAGAGAGAGAGAGAGAGAGAGATGAGAGAGAGTAAAAATGTCCCTACATGTGCCATTTCAAGTACAAGCGAGAAAAGCCTGGCTAAGAGAGAAATTCCCTTTTGTGTCTCGGCTTATATAATATTTTTTTTCATTACCGTCTTTCTTTGAAGTCTTTGAGATGAGTGGAATTCTGCGTGCCCTGGACAGCGTTCATATTAGGCTGTTATTCGTGTTGAGTGGCCTGAAGTAGAGGGGAATGGAAACAGGCACACCAGGGGGACAGGAGTGTTATTTGTGGGAACTGACACAGCGAGAGCCCTGGCTACGTTCATTCAGATCTGACGGATGTTGGCAATCTCCCAGGATGAAACTTGGCTGTAGTCAGACATGATAAATGGAACTTGTGCCCAAGATTATCTCCTTCCCCTGACAAATCTAAAGCTAATTTACTTTTTTCCTCTAGTAGGCAGAATATTTTATTCCTAGAGCAAAGAAATATCCTGTGTTTGTCATGGAGTAAATACTGCGCTAATTCCCCTCTGTATATCTTCCAAATAATGGCACACCTGTGTCCATTGACTTTTCTGGTTTGTAGAAAGTGATTCATAGGAGCTGCTAATTTAGAACATGTTACAACTTGTTCCTCAACATCTGGATAATCTTGTTTAAATAAGCTATTTGACAGTTCTGTCGGAAGAATCGAAACGCTCTGGATCTCGTCATTATGTCAGTGCTCAGATAAAACCACTTGCCTTTTTATCAGTCTTACAAAACATACAAAAAGGAAGCGCTAAATAAGATCCATAGAAAAATCACAGTAAGTTAGAGCAAAGAAAAAATTCAGTATAATCTCTCATACTAAATAACTACAATCATGAAAAAAGATAACAAAAGTTGAACCCTTATATGTTCTATTGAGATTGAGTTGGGTTTTCTCAGAGGAGCTTTGTGTACAAATAATACTCATAATTGTTGATTAAAAGTATGAATTTAGAACATAACCACTTATTTCCCCCTCACGTTATTGACATTTGAAAATTCTCTGATTTAAATGAAACCTGATATTGTTGAAGATGAAACTCTTCTGTTGCACCACAAAGTTGATATGGACTCTTCAGAAATGATAATGAAAAGTTTCTATTGGAAGTAAACATTTGCAAAAGTATTACATAAAAAATAGGGTCTTCCTAAGACCACAAACATAAGATGTTTGAAGAAAGTTATCAAATTAAAAGTTTGTTTGTAATCAATTTTCAACTTGTTTCTCAATTCTCAACAAATCAATTGTAACGTATATTTTCCCCCAAATGGTAACAGAAGACATGGGAGCCAAAACATTAATATGAGCGACAATTAAAAATTGGAATCACTCTGACATGCACATTACTCACAAAAAACAACGCAAAAAGGTAGCACTGAATGTTAAAAACACTGGATAAAAAGAAACTGATTTTGCATATCACGCACTGCTTCCCTGTCCCTCCAAAGGCTTTCTCTTACACACGTGCTGGGGTCACAGCGCACACAACTACAGTAGCTGCTGCAGTAGTAATTCCCTCGACCGGGTTGCCTTTATATCCAGCTCAGACAAACCCATCAAACAGAAGCCTAAATACTCACAGGAATCTGCTTCATTCTTGTCCGCTAGTCCTCAGAAAGACAGACGAACCTTTCCTCTTCTGCTCAGTCTAATCCCACAGGCGTGAAAAACAGAGAGTGCTGAGGAAATCCAGAGAAACGTCTACCACAGCAGACGCGGGAGAGACCCCCGCCACTAGCGCATGGAACGGTGCGGAGCGAGAGAGGCGCTGGGGAGACATATGTTGCCAAAGCCTCTTGCCTGGCAAAGAAGCTCATTAAACGAGTGACAATCACTCCCACAAAGCCAGATCTGAGCGCCTTTCACATGGAGTGTACAAAGAAGGAGAGAGAGAGAGTGAGAGAGAATGAATGAAACTGAAGGAATTCTGTGCGGAAGAAGTTGCATTTAAAGCACAGAGGCATGGGGAGACTTGTTTATGTTTTGTGCCATAGATGTCAAGATCCATGTATTGCCTTTTGTAACACTGCCACTATGGTTAAAAAGGGTTAATTTGGAGCTTAGCTGAGTATTATTTCATATTACAAAGAAAAAACTGCACACATCTTTCAGACAAATATGTAAGGACCATTTCTGAGAAGAGCATGAGTTTGGTCCTTTAACCACGCTTGTACGTTTTCTGAAGACAATGTGAGCAGGGTTAGCTGGTGCAAGAGGAGCTGATGTTCTGGGTGATTGCAAGGGTGTTGCTATGCAGTTGCTAAGGTGCTCAAAGTGGTTTTTAGTGTGTTGCAACGTGGTTGCTAGCGTGCTGCTAGGTTGTACAGGGCGTTTAAAAGAGCCCACCCACAAGACTATATGGTGGTCTACATTTTAGTCTATGGGTTTACTGTGGTCATTTTATAATCCACCAGGGTAAATAAAAAGACTTTTCTTTCTTAAATCCCTAAACCTAAACATGAAGAACAGCATCAGTGAAAAACTGCAATTCACATCCTTACAGAGAACTATGCTTTTTCTTCTTCTTTTTTTTTTAAAGAAAAATGTCTCAATGCATACAATGAAGTCAATTTAGTCCAATGTTGTTTTGAGCCCAGTATTATTTAAAATATTTTATTTTGTGATCCAAAGAAGAAAGAAAATAATACAAGTTTGGAACGACATGAAGGCGAGTAAATGACGACAAAATTTACATTTTTGGGTGAACATTCAACATGCTTCACCAGAGGCGCAAATATAGGATAGAAGATGTCTGTATCCTATTTATTGTACATCAAAAATAAAAATAAAATAATTAAAAAAAAACAATTTTAGCTGTAGGTTAAACAAGATATGTATTCTCTTGTTTGTGAAATATAGGCTACCACATTATTCAGATAATGAGCACATTCCACTGTAATAAATACAAATTAAAATGTATTGATTAACTGAAATGAAGCTGAAAAATCAATTTTGAAGCAGTTAAGCACAAAGTATTGATATTCTTAAAGGGATGATTCACCAAAAAAATGCTCAGCCTCAAGTTGTTTCAAGTATGAATTTCTTTCTATGGCTGAACACAAAATAAGGTATTTTGAAGAATAAGGGTAACCAAACAGTTGATGAGCCGCCTTTACTTCCTTAGCATAGAAAACCATATGATTGGAAGAGGTTTTGGGTAAGTAAATAATAAAATAATTTATATTTCTGGGTGAACTATTCCATTAATAATATCAAGTTCAGACTGTGAGATTGTATACAGTAGCTTAAATATACATCGGTAAGTGCAACATTTCTGAAACCAAAAAAATAAGTTACCATGGACCAAAAAATGTCAATAACCTTTGACTTAACCTCTGACTTAAATCCACCTGATTGACAGCAACAGTTCATCTGTACTTCACAAATAGAGCTAAACCCCTGGAGACCATGTGATTTGCCGACAGAGCAAATAGCAGAGGGCAGGACATTGTCACACACTCTAAACACAAAAGCCCCACCCCTCTCCCACAATGCTGAGGGTGGAACAGTCTCGCCGTGATGTATGATGTGGAAATGGGCGAACGGGTGTGGGGAGAGTTTGAAATTAGGAAGGGTTGACATGTTTGCTTGAAAATATGCTGAGGTAGGTGCCGCTGACGTATCTGTCAAATGGAAGACTGCCCATATAGGTAAAGGAATAATTAGTCTTTCAGGTTGCCAGGAAATGATGCTCTTCATCTGTCAAGTGCTTTCCGTGTGAGGTGAGATCATACAATGCGCCATCAATTACAGGAAACATCATTAAACGTACAGGCACCATAAACACTCGTAATTAAAATTCAATTAAAATGGATTCGTTCATGTGTTGGCTGTTTCAATGTACTATTAATTTCATTATCTGTGACTCCTACCCATTACATGGCTCGAGACTGCTTGAAATGCATGGCATATTTCAGATATTATTCTATGTAAAATTCTAGCTTGGTGTCTGACAGATGTTTTGATCTGCTTCTAATCAGAACAATTTAATAAGTGTGCTTTTGTTAAGCCAAAACCATTTCCCATTTCCTGTTTAACATGCTTGGAATGTTAATTGGCTAACTGAGGAAAGATTCATTTCGTAGGGTTCCGGAAGTAAAAAAATCTCATTGATTAAAAAAAAAAAAAAAATCATATGGAAAATGTTTTGAAAATTTTAAAGACTGATCTACTGTGAGCTACAATATTGTTAATCAGTGACACGTGCTTTTGTTGAAGCCATCAGCATGTATTATTTCAACTTATTTTTTATTTAATGTTTTTAAATAATTGGTTTTAACTGTTAAGTCCTAGTGAAATACTACATTATAATGATTTTGCAAAATAATCTTCTTCAAATCAGAACATTAAAGTGATTGATGTAATGGAGTCAGTCTCCCTATGCTTTTGTGGTACATCTGTCAGAGGTGGACAGTAACTTTTGAGTATTATTTTTTCTGGAAATGCATGATTTTACCTACATTATATTTGAAAGACCAATATCATACTTTTTACTTCACTACTTTCCTATCAAGGTACTCAAAGTCGAAAGTCGTTTCTGTAGCAGCTTTGAAAGTCAGAGGATTATTTTTTTTATTTTATTTTTTTTTAAAGGTGTTTGGGTTTTTGCAGAAAGCCTATCAGGAATCACTCTTTTAGGGTCACGTGCAATTCATTGAATTCCCAGAATTTTTTGAACACTTTATAGTTACACTTTTAGTTTATAGCAAAATGGAAGAAGATTGATATCAAAATGTAGCCTGACAAGCCAGACCCACATCAAGATGTTTGGTCTGGAAACTCACCATAGACAGGGCTGGATAAACAACTCCCTCTGCACGCGATAGGATAGCGCTACACCAACCAGAGCAACGAAGGTGAAACAGAGCTTGTTGATAGAATAAACATTCGGCGTATACGGTCAGCAAAACTCCGAACAAATCTTCCCTTTTTAAGAATGACTTCAGTGCCATTTTTTGTTCTTTTCTCAGAGAAAAGATTAACTCCAAGTCTTCCAGAGTCGTGGTCAAAGCTGATTCGAAAGACCGCCGTTCGCCAGTTTCTGTGTTACTAGAAGCACACAAACGCAACTCGGCCGTCGTCATTATGGCCCCGCCCACCGACTCTAAACAAGATGTGATTGGCCCGGCAAGAGTTAGGCGAATACAGCTCAGAAGGGTATTGAGAGTTCCTAGACGACACTCGCGGGCAGATTAAATTTGCTGCCGCTAGGGTGTGTCTAGATTTCTAGGCGAATCAAAATGCTCATTTTGTCGAGTATTCACATAAACAAGTATTCTTTGTTTATTGTTATATTATATGTTCATTTGAGTTAAATATGATGAGTGAAAACTGGGTTTGATGGAAATAGTAAGTTTGACAATAAGGTTTGAGTATGTGTAAATCTGTGGAAGGGTATGATGAGTGAAAATGGGTTTAACAAGAAGGTTCCTGAATAAAAATCAGGGAATAATGATTAAAATGGATGTTATGAACGTGTTTGAGAAAGAAATGAAGGAGAGGTGTTCTAATATAATTAGGGTACATGTAGGCTGTAAACTGAAGGATTTTTTATTTTTTATGTCAGACCACTATTGTGGATCTGGACATTTTATTGTATTTTATTTATTTATTTATTTTAATTATCTTTACAACTGTTTTAACTATCCTTGTTTTTAATTTTGAATTCATACACATGGTATTCTTGTTTTCTCATGCATATGTTACCACTATTTTAATTAATTTCTATGTAAAGCACTTTGAATTTCCATTGGGTATGACATGTGCTATACAAATAAACTTGCCTTGTCTTGCCTAAACAAAGTTTAAACTTATTATGTCTTATGATTATGTCTTAAGTGAACGTAAACATTTGGGAGAATATCAGATGTGTATCAGTGTATGTGATCTGTGCATTTGGCTCTAAAGTGACAGCAGTTTGTAAAGTTTGTAAAGAAATTTTAAGTATTTAAATTAATTCATAGAGCCTCACTGACTGGCTTAAACCATGATGGCATTGCATTTACACAACAATGATAAAATAATGCATTGACAAAAAAAGAAAAAAAGAAATTAACTTTTGATACTAAAGTACTTTTGAAAACAAATACTTCTGTTCTTTTACTTAAGTTAAAATCTGCTTTTACAACTTTTAACAGAGTAATATTTGACCAATATTACTTTTACTTTTACTCAAGAAATGAAGTTGTGTACTTTGTCCACCTCTGACATCTGCCAGGAGTTATTAAGCAGAGAAACACACGAGACAGGAGTAGCCAACTTCATCCATAACGGTAAATTGTTTTTACATAATCAACATTTTGAAAAACAATAGATTTAGTTATATCGTTTTTATTCTGATTATGTCATTTGCAAAATCTCAAGGGATTGTTCTTAGCCTCATCAAAGCCTTTAAACATCCTTTGTCTTTTTGTCTAATTGTCAAACAAAAATTTAGTTTTATATAAAAGTTTGTAATGTTGTGATTCACCTCATAGCTGGTCATTTTGTCCATGGCTCTTTAATAAACTGTTTTAAAATCTCAATAGAAAAAAATACTGAAAAAGTGGGTAAGAACTGTTGCATCTATTGCTAAAGTGTTAGAATGTTGCTATGGGGTTGCCATGGTGTTTTGAGTGGTTTCTAGGGCATTACTAAGTGGTTGCTAGGGTGTTTTGGGTGTCTGGTAGGTGGTTGCTCAATCATCAAAGTAATCATGGAATAAATCTTTGCATAAATAGGGACGAGTTAAATACTTAGTAGGCGGAATAACAGTAATGTTTTTCTTAACAATTACAGCGAACAATTATAACATCTATTATTGATGCTAAGCTGTTCTGCAAAGAGGCCATTCATCTGAATTTGGGCGGTAATGTGAACAAGACCTTTTAAATGCCCCCTTTACTGGTTGAAGGAGGGACAGAGGCAGGTTTTGGCAGGAAGAGATGGTTGTTTGATAGCGTGAGCAGATTGCCAGACAGAGAGAACACTCAAAGCGCCACTGTGCCGACGCTGAACTGACGGGCCCTTCCAGTCCCCAGCATGTCCTTTTTAAGTGCTCGGAGGATGAAGCTGCCATTATGGCCGCGCGAACAGAAAGAGGGCTGATGAACTTCATAGGAATGCTTCCTCCTGAAAGCAACAGGGTTGGAATAGAGTGGCGGGAGGGAGTAAAGAGAGCGAACGGGAGGGCAAGCTGCCAGTTCCACCAAGCTTAGTCTTCACGCAACCAGGCCGAACAAACCTGACATTGTTTTGGGCACTGCCTAGGGGATCACATCCATTCTTTCTTTTTCTCTTTCCTCCGCTCCTCAATTTCATTCACTGTTCAGCCAGAAACTGCATGCTCTCTCGCTTTTCCACTTTGGAGGATTCAGTTGAGGTTGTTTGATCAGCCATTATCATGTTCTACACCCACTTGTTCTTTTTGTTGTGTTGCTTAGTAATTGAATAAACTATATGTGACTGAATTACATCACTTATGAAAGCGAGTCAAACAAAATAATATTCTGTTGCAGTTAACATGCGTGTACTAGGAGTAACAAACAAAAAAAATACTTGATTCGAGACCATTTAATAGCAAACAAAGCAAATATGATTGTGTAGCACAATGCCCGTAAAATACATACACTCACTCACTACACAGCACAGGAAATCTGTATCACCAACTACCACACAATACACTTTGAGTCACATCATAATATTGTAACTGGATCACGACTGTCACTAAAACAAAAACACTCTGACCGCAATAAAAAATGCCTGTTTCAGAGCATTCAGCAGCATTCATAAATGTACAGAAATTACAATCACTAACTGCAGAAGGAATATAAATACACAGACATAAACTGATGCAAGGAACTAATGTATCAGTGCAAGGTAGCAGACACCATATTCGATTTTAATTATTCTGCTTATACTTAAAAAAAAAAAAAAACTAGAATATGAATATGGTTGAACAAGAATATGGTTATTTTCTATAGCCTACTGAAAAAGAAAATATAGCACATAACATCATATAGCCTATACAAACAGGGCCTATGAATCTCATGATAATAAAATAGATAATGAGTGAAACTGCTATGCAGGAGAACTATAAAGCATGTCCCACAATAATAAAATCAACAAAAATTCAGTCTCTCCAACTTTGTATGACGTTTTCATTTGTGAAACACAAAGAGAGAATGGTTCAATGGTTCAAATAAAGCACATAAAAGAAGTCCATATGACTTGTGTCATTCCAAGTCTTCCGAGTTATATATGCTTTCTTAAAACAGACCATCATTTAAATCATATTCACTCAGAATCGCGTCCACCCTCATTCGAATCTGGCGCACACACGAGACGTGTACAAAAATTGCATTAATTCTCGCGTCTATCGCTGTTGTGGTAGCATATCTGAATCTTTGATTTGAACGTTCAGAGAACAAGTTGAGAACAAGCTCCCCAGACAACACATCTCATATATTTAAAGGGGTGATGAATTGAGGAATCAACTTTTTCTTGAGCTTTTGATATATAAAAGGTCATGGTAATATAAGAATATCCTGCAAGTTTCAGAGCTGACAACTTCCTTGTTAGTCATAGAAAAGCTTTTATAGACACCAGGCTCAGCAAACGGTCCTGTGCTTCATACTGACACTACGAAACACTGCCTCTCCAGCGCCTCTAATCCAGTAGCACCGCCCACCGACTCATGGAGGGCTCGTGCTAGCTGGTCAACAACAATAAACATGCTGAGGAAGATTAAGATATTGCGCTATTCCTGGTTGTGGAAGAACACTGTCGCTACATAAGCTTCCTTCTGATCCTAATATTAGGAATGAGTGGTTGAACTTTATTTTTAATGAAGAGTCAGCTCACATGGGGAAGACACGTTCCCTTCACTGCGGGATCGATTGTAAACAAATCTCCGGTCGATGCTGGATTTGGATCCAACAGGAGGAAAGGTGCAACACACTAATGTGAGTAAAACGTGTTTTTATATGTAATAGCATTGCATTGTTGTAGATCGTTTTGCTTATGTGTACATCTCTAACAGAGCATACCTTTCGCACGCTGGACTCAGACACGTATGGGCCAGGGCTTGCAAAGCCCGGCAGGCCGATGAATCTCATTATATTCCGTTCTTGTTCTGCTATTCTATCTCTCTCTCGAGTTGACATCTGAAGGGCGTCACACGCCGAATGTGTGTGCGCGCGCTTCACACTTATATCGTCCGATCTTGCGGGCTATGTAATATGAAAATAATAGTCTAATCAATCGTGGGTCGATGAGAAATAATCATTGTGTCCGTTTGATAAAGACGTTTACGAGCCCTGTGATCGAGATAATCATTCTGGTTGCCACTTCTCTACCATTCTCTCCTCTACGTCATGTGAACTGACAGGGGAGCTGAAGCTCATTAAATATGCAAATCTTATCCAATCCTAGCCATGGGCATTTACTTCCAAGTCTCCAGTGCGGCACGCCCATCAGAACCCAGCGTTTTGGAGAGAGCCTCAAAACCAGTGTAGAAAATAGCCTATTACTTATTAGTTATGATGCTTTTGAATGTAAAAACTACACAAACATCATTATTTGACCTCAGACAACAGTATAAAAAAAATAAAAAAAAGCCAGTTCATGACACCTATAAAATGATTTGCTGGCATTATAAAGATAACATTGTCAATACTATGATTACCATACGAGTCTTTTTATTCAGCCATTGAACTGAAGTAAAATTGAAGTGGGCCTCATTTCAGTAACTTTTAGCCTTTTCTGTTCTTTTCTCAAAAATAGCCTACACAAATGTACATACATTGTGCTCACATATTATGGCATATAATGATGAATACAGTGTAATGAGACTTTAGTTGTTTATAAGCAACTGATAAAAGTACAAATGTAAGGGCATGTCAAAACTTCTTCAGGCCCCCCAAACCCCTTCAAACCCCAGGGGGTTAACTTTAGTAGCATATTTTGTTGGTAAGTGTGATTCATTTTTATGAAGGTTAGAAGGTTATGAAGATTCATTTTATTACGCGTCCATTCAAATTAATCAATTCAAAACTCTGATTCAAGCATAATGCGTTTATAATGGGATTTTAGCAAATAGTGCGATTAAATTTGACCAATACTTCGATTAAACTGCGATTAAGCTCTTAATTGTTGTAACCAATCTAGGTGGTGTACGGCAATTTTAATCACAATAAACAGGCATGTAAACATCTTGATCACATTATTACTGCTCTGACCAAAGTGCACGTGCTCAGATGTAAACGGATGCCGTGTGTTGCCCACACAACTTCACGAATGAACTCCGTGACATTATTCTAAAGTTTTCTCTTCTCCAAATCACTAAACTGTCAATACTCACGCTCCGTATCTTCACCCAGATGGTCCAAAGAACAATGCGAGTAGATTAAAACAATGGCTGGTATTAAAACCTGGTATAAAAATTATGCCTGTCTGAGTGTGTACCATATACTTATTAGCGAATAATCAGAAAAATGAATTATTCTTGTAATTATTAATGTATTTATCTGGCAAAAATGTGGTTCATCTATTTAAAATAGAACCTATTTTGATATCTGTTAGACATTTAAAAAAAGCTGAAAAATATGTCCAAACCTATGAGAGCTCCCCATGAACATACAGACAGACTAAAGGAAAAATCACAACCTACAAAAACCACAAATCAGTGAAGGGCAAAGAACACTGAAGCACAGGTGCATTCCTCTATAGGATATAGCCCCCCCCTCTAACCTTCAGGCAATGCTGACAACCTACACAATGAGCTCACCTGGGCCCTGATCAATGCCCTCCAGCATGTCAGGATGATATATGCAGCAGCATTTAGAGTGTGTGTCTCAGAGCTGGTGATATAGGCCGAGGCATAAAGACCGCTGTATGACATGTGCTAGGTCAGGGGCAGGACGAACCCAGCTCACCAGACCGAATAAGGATGGTCTCCTGCTGACTGAACGCTAATCCAGCGTGCAATGATTACTGAGCTGAACTCTTTCCAGACCTAGAGAACAGCCAAACTGTTTTTACTTTTATAATCTAAACAATACTTTTTTCTAATGTTTTTTCTAGTGCTTTATGCTTAAACTATATTATGAAAAGTTGTGAAACTGATATGTTTAAATATATTTAACTGTCAGTTTAACTAGTTTAATTTATTATTATTATTATTATTATTATTATTATTATTATTTAATCAATTAATGGTAACAGTTTAATTTACAGAGTCCATGTTACATATTTTGCGTGTAGTTACTATAGTGATAACAGACAATTATGTATAGTTAACCGAAACCAAACCATAACCATAACCCTAATTATATTAGTAAGTATATAGTTAATAACTATTACCTAGTAAGTTACTTAATTGATACTTACTTAAATCATTACGTACACACCTATTATTTAGTAATTACTTAATTGTACAATTACACTGTCACTAGGACACCTTAAAATAAAGTGTAACCTAATTAATTTCTATTAATTGAAAAACTGTATTACATGTGTATTTTTGTATTATTTAGTATTATCACATTGATGTAATGTGTTTGAATAATCTTCATTTGGGGGCTTTTCTCAGCAATTATTTGGAATATCAAATAGTTTGACTAATTGTTATTATTACATATTTTCATTTATTTTCACACTTTGTAAGTTTTTAATGCTTCCCTGATCTATTCCAATTCTCAAGCATGTATTCAGCTGCTGATGCAAAAAAAAAAAACATAAATTAGCTTGTTTGACATGCTCTTACCATTGATTGTGTCACTGAAATCAAACAACATTGATCAATAGCCTCCCATGGAGTGGTAGAAAATGCTTCCCTAAGTATTTATTTTAAGTAAGGTCAATTTACTCAGATCATTTATCAGGTAGATTTGCTCCAGTGCCCCAGAAGTTAATTTGGAATTCCTCCAAGTACCTCCTTTTGAACTCTTTCAAACATGTCATAATTATCGTTTATCTGATGTGTAGTGCTCCGTGAACTCTAACACCATATGCCATTCTAATAAAATACCCATTGTCTTGATTGCTAGTGTTTATATGCAGTCCCCTTAGCCTTGACATTTTAATAGCAGCTAAATTGTTTCCAGACGCAAGATTATATAAGCAGGAACGTACAGGACACAATTTGCTGTATGCATTCATTATACAATCTACAAGTGTGCCGGGACGAAAATATAGCATGCAACACAGCTGTTGAAAAAGCCATCAACTCAAAGCCATGTTCATCTTCAAAATAGAATTAACTTAAGTGTGTTAACGTGAGGTTTGGGTGAGGCTTAGAGTGCCATATGGTTAGCATAACTCAACCTGAGAGAGAGAGAGAGGTCGAGAGAGCTCAGACTCCTTTCTGGCCGTCTTATTCACAGATGGCACTCTCTGCAATCACTGGCATCAATGACCATGTGATCATTCTTCCTGATTACCCGCCCCACCAAAGACCTTGTGCAAACATATGCCAATTAAACAAACGTCTTTCGCTGAGATTGCATGTGTGAGTGTCAAAATAGGCAAGTTAACTTGTAATTTTTTTTAATGTTTTGCTAACTTCATACTGCCATATATAAATGTGGATTTAGAGCATAAACTAAATAAATTACCTTGTAAATTTTTTTTTTTCAAAAGCCCTGTTTCCAATTAAAATACCTGGAACAATTTGTCCCAGGAACTTTTCTCCATCCATCCATTTCCAGGTTAGTTCGGTGACATAGGACTGCGCATGACTTTCCAGTCCCTGCTGGATTTTGTCCTCCGCATAACCTAATAAAGCCTGAACCTCGTTGTTGGTCCATCTGTCGGATTTTTTAAACTCCATTGTTGATTTGAATAGCAAACAACTCTCACAACAGACAGAAAAATGGTGGTTGAAATAAAATGCTGCATGGAGTCAACCAATCAAAATGCTTTGTGAACTCAACCAGTCAGCATGTTCAGCGTCCAAGTCCCACCCACAAAGGTTCCTGAACTTTGAAAAAGTATGCTATAAAAGTATTACCTCGTGAACAGGGACTTTTTGAGGGGGATATTTTTCACCCTGACCACCCTTGTCCCTACAGTGGAAACGTAAATACAATGATTTTTGGAGTAATGTTTACAAGAAAATACTATTGTTTTTTCTACTTCAAAATTTCAGATTTAAATCAATGTGTTATTCTGTAATTGTATGCTAAATTTACTAGCAATTTCTGAGTGAAAATAGTATAGCTGATATTTGTGATTTTTAAATATATCTGTATCGTTCAATATGGATAATATATTGGCCGATATTGGGAATTTAATGTGCATGCGTATTTCTGCTCATTTTTATATTTAGATTTCCATTGTCACCTTCTAGCACTCAAACACCTTTCCATGTAGTATTTAGAATAAATTAAAGGACAACTCCGGTGAAAAATGAACCTTGGGGTAATTAACACATGGTTACCGAGTACATCATTTTCTGTGATGCGTTTTTTGCTCAGCGTTTGTGGCTCGACTGGTCAAAACTTTTTTCCAAGATTGCTTCTGTCTGTAAACGTCTTTATAAAGTGTCTTCTTATTAAACTGTTTGTACACTTACAAGAATCTAAATGCTTCGGTTTGCATGTAGGGACCCTCATTATGCTATTTTGAACCTTGTTGGTGGTATTAACTAGCGATTTAATTGTACTTATTATATGCCCAATACACTCGCGTTATAAGCTAATCTGTT
Source organism: Pseudorasbora parva (assembly GCF_024679245.1). NCBI lineage: Eukaryota > Metazoa > Chordata > Actinopteri > Cypriniformes > Gobionidae > Pseudorasbora > Pseudorasbora parva. The sequence goes on along the minus strand of NC_090183.1, from coordinate 38,979,983 downwards.
TTTAGAGATAAAACTATTTTCATTTTCATTAAAACACGCCTCCTAGAGAACGATCTACTTGGTAACCATGTGTTCATTACCCCTAGGTTCATTTTTCCCCGGAGTTGTCCTTTAATATCAGTATCTGTAATTAATGTTTTGAGTTATAATGTTGCATATACTGTATTTGTAATGCTCTGTGAGCACAGAAAACGTCTCGGTCAAGTATGTATACCTCATTCCCTAAAGGAGGAGACGGAGACTGACGTCGAAAGTGAAAGGGAACACAGGACTATATGTAGACAGAGTGTAACAATGCTGGATTCACATGTTGTAATTACCATAGTCTCGAGAGGACAACACATGACATTACATTCCTCAGACTAGGAATTAAGCATTTCTGTGACACCACTATCAACGCTTAAATTAATGGTGGTACAGTGGGCACATGGTACAAGTAGGAACTCTCCGATAATTTTACATTTTTAAATTATGTAATTGTGGTAATTACGACCTGGTGAATGCACCTCAAGCTAGCATGACACACCTGGGAACAATCAGGGACTATTTACAGGGGAAAACTACAACAAACTACAAACATGGCACCCGGGACAGGAAGTAACATAAAAGTCCAGGGACAAACACTGAGAACAAATAACAGCTTCAAAGTAGTTTTGTGTAGTTAGGCTGAATGAAATAAGGGTACTACATCAGCTGATATTAGTGATTTTTAAATGTATCTGTATAAGTCAATATTGTTTGTATACTATTGAATTGTCGAATCTCTCTATGGTGGACTGATAGTCAAATCATCTGTGTGTGTGAATGGGTTGGAAGGGGCACGACACTGTCAGCAGAAGGGTAAAACTATTTTTATTTTCCTTTACACACTGCACACAGCAACAACTTTTAATAAAGCGACCAAAACTGCCTGCCAACTGACAGACGAACAGACAATGGCTTTCTTATTTAGGTTTAGATAGCCTAAAAGGTAATGTGGTGGCTAAACATTAATAAACCGTTTTCTCATAACATGTTAAAGCCGCGGTCGAAAATACAGAACATCACAAAAATATATAAAAGAACATTTAGATAAATAAACCTAAAAAAATACCTGCCTAGAGAGGAAAAGAACACTGAGTGCGTTTACATGCCGATTTTGCCTAAAGGAAGACGCACGCGAAGCTCAGCCCCGCGCGCCTCAGGATCTCACTCACACCGCCACCTGACGCGCACATTATATACACGCAAGCTCCATTTTGAATTGACTGACAGATGAGCTGCACGAAAGCGCTCTGCAGTGCAGCAGGATTTTAAACAACTTCCTGAGTGGCCGCGGAAAGGCGCTGAATGCTGCCGCCGGTGTGTGTATACTCATTGAACGTGTTCTAATTTTAAAGGCGCGGTGTGAAGCTCAGTTCAGTGCCGCGACACTTTAAAATAGAGCACCCCCATATTGCCAAAATGGTATGATCCTCGTTTCATAACACCCGCAAAGATTCAACCGTGAGATCGGTGGTTGAATCAGGCCAATGCATCGAATCTTCGACTATTCGGGGTCACCCCTAATATATATATATATATATATATATATATATGCCAATATTGGGAACTTAATTAACGTTGCATGCTCATTTCTGCCCATTTTTAGTTGCCATCATTAAGCACTTAAATAACTTAAATAGTGATTTTTATAACACCGTTATTTTTTATGTGATCTTTAGAAGTTTTAAAAATAACTTAAAATAATAATGGTTAAAGGTGCCATGTGTAAAAATGTAGGTAAAAATATCCAAAAAAATTACCTACATGCATCAAAAGAATGAGAAGAAATGAGGGCGATGATGTCATTAAAAAAATGTCAAGTTATAGTGCTGCAGAGATATCAATCTAGCTTAGAAATCTAGACGCACCCTAGCGGCAGCAAATTTAATCTGCCCGCAAGTGTCGTCTAGGAACTCTCAATAGCCATCTGAGCTGTATTCCCCTCACTCTGGACGGGCCAATCACATCGTGTATAGAGTCGGCAGGTGGGGCCATAATGACGACGGCCGAGTTGCGTTTGCGTGCTTCTAGTAAACACAGAAACTGGCGAACGGCGGCGGTCTTTCGAATCAGCTTTGACTGCGATTCTGGAAGACTTGGAGTTAAGCTTTTCTCTGAGAAAAGAACAAAGAACGGCACTGAAGTCATTCTTAAAAAGGGAAGATGTGTTCGGAGTTTAGCCGACCGGATACGGTGAATGTTTAATCTATCAACGAGCTCTGCTTCACTTTCGTTGCTCTGGTTGGTGTAACGCTATCCTATCGCGTGCAGAGGGAGTTTGAAAGAACCGTTTATCCCGCCCCTCGGATTGAGCCCTGTCAATGGTGAGTTTCCAGACCAGATCTTGATTTGGGTCTGGCTTGTCAGGCTAATATCAACCTTAATTAGCAGTAGCATAACTAGCCCTGGCCCGTCAGGTATCGTAATACCAGTCTCGGCCATGGGAGGCGGTATGCGGGCAACATAACCACCAGCCAACCTGGCGTACTTGAACCTGATGTCAATCGTGTGGACACAATTACAGCCCACTACTTTATTTCAGTTCAGGGAAGAGAGTGGACGGATGGCCGAAGCCCTTGGTCCCTTAAATGTATCTGATATGATAAAAATAGCTGTTTTTACCTGACCGGAAAAAGCAGAAGTGCGGGCGCCCGGCGACTGTGTTCCGTCCCGTCATAATAAAAGTCCCAGTACTCGCGAGCCGTTTAGAATAGGCGCCCTCCAGTGGACGAAAAGTTCCATAGTTCACCTTTAAATCTCTACATAAAATGTTATAATAATAAAAAAATGTTTTAATGTATTTGTAATGTATTTTTTTTTAAAGCAGCTATTTATTGCCAGATTATTGTCCATAAGTCAGAATTTCAATATTTTTCAACACTTTCTTACAATGCATCTTTAAAGGTAAAGAAAATAAAAAGGTCAGTAATGTCCTATCTGATAGGCAGTTGCTTTGCGGGTCTCTTTATTGCCCCAAGTCTCTCATCTAGTTGACAAGTCGGGGTCTTCCTGAAACCCATTTTAATCATGTTACCCCAGAAATCAATAAACTATTTCCCCCCTGGGTCAACCTCAACAATGGAGAGGGTCTGCCATCCTGAAGTACTCTGAATGTGTACTCAAGCCGTCTGAGTGCAACACAAACACAAAGCTGCAAAGACAAATTCATTAAAATAACCTACAAGTCTCTTACAAACAAACGGGTGTACATGGCAACCTATCCGAGCCTAAACCGCCTGTGCATGTACAAAAAGCTTGAAGGGCTGGTTTTCAAGTTCCCAACCAGAAAAAAAATAACATGGTCGATAGTAATTCTGCAGGCAAAGTGCTTCACTGACCATCATCACATAAAAATGATATCATAAAGCACTCCAGGTGGAACCCATACTACTCCTACAGACACCGCAGGTCCTGTTAAATCAGATTCACAAGTGAGATGCATGTTTCTGAGAGGCTTCTATATCAATCCTTCTCTTCCTCTTGCCTTAATAAGATAAAACACTGCGGTTAGTAGGCCCACGATAAGGCAAAGCATCTCGCTAATGCCTTTTAAGGAGAGGGTAAGCAGCGGTTCGTCTTTGGAGGCCGGGGGGTTGCGGCAGGGGAATGGAAGAGCATGTTGTAATACTGCTCTAATCCTGCGACGGATAATGTATCAGGGATCAGCTTCGCATGAGCAAGTTTCTCCTGATGAGGTGGAGGTCTCCACACTCAGAAGGAAAGCAAGGTGTTGCATTGACATGCGGGTCACAGTCGTGTACGGCTCTGGAATTCACAAGTGTTTTTTAGTCAGTCCACGTAGGAAAAGTGTGGACACTTCCCTCAAAGCATTATGCATTCAGTCTATGCTTGAGACGATTCACTCTATGCATAGGAAACATACTGTAGGTTATGAACATAGGATAAAGGAAACATCTAATTAAATTAAATAATACAATTATAATTAGGAATTCTCTGAAAGTGCCAGGGGCAACAATAAAAATACAATTCCAGTATGTCTAAGCCTCAATCAATTGTGGGAAAGACACACTCTCATCTTTCTCAGCAAGGTGCAATTTTTTCTTCCCCAAAGCCAATTAACAAAGACAGAATGAAAGAAGCCACAGGCAGAAATTTATAAGACGTATTAGAAAACTGCATTACTATGCAAATGTACCTACTGGCATCCTAAGATTCATTAAACCAATCAGTTACTCTAAAGGCAACAAGATCTAATGACTAATCACACTCATTTTAGAAACTTTGTAGTGGAAATTTGAGAACTGAGAAACACAGAGGTGATTTTAAAGATGTAGTCTAGAGAACAACAAGAACATGTTTATGTCTGGTATAAGTGTCCTTAAAGGGTTAGTTCACCAAAAAATAAAAATCATCATTTACTCACCCTCAAGTTGCTCCAGACCTGTTTTAAATGTATTTGTTCTGCTGTACACAAAGGGAGATATTTGGAAGAATGTTTGTAACCAAGCAGATCCCCCCCATTGACTACCATAGTAGGGGGGGAAAGATACTATGGTAGTCAATAGGGGGCGAGATATGCTTGCTTGGTTAAAAACATTCTTCCAATTCTCCCTTTGTGTACAGCAGAGCAAATACATTTCATACAGGTTTGGAACAACTTGAGGGTGAGTAAATTATTTTGGGTGAACTATCCCTTTAACTGCTTCCTTAAATCTTTATACTTCATTGAGAACCAATGCTGTTCCTCAACACTACAACTGAAATCAACTGAAAATAGATTCTGGTCACTATAGATCACTTTATATGTGGCCGGCCCTTTAAGAAAATGTTCTTACTGGTTTAAAGGGGCAGTGAGTGATTTCTAATAAACAGTGTTGATATTTGAACTCCGCCCCCAAAACACACAAACACGCAAAGCAAGAATGGGTGAATCTTCATCATAGCTGAATTAAAGCAAAATAATGCTTTGTGAAAAATTGAAGATGAGCGGATGACAATGAAGAACAAATAATAAACATACAGTGTCTTCTTTAGTCCTCAGCAGCTCCAGATGAACAATGACACTAAAAACTCAAAACAGAAAAAGTCCTGTTACTAGCTAACACTACAAATTCTGCATCTGTTTTCAGGATTTCCCGCTTTCTAGCACTGGGAAACTTTTCTTATATTAGCACGGGTCCTAAAGCTCTTGGCTATTCATAAAACTTTCTTTTTCCAGTGATATTCCTCTGAACTTCTCTTTTTAAATGTCTCTCAGCCATCTCTTTTTACAGTCTTTCTTCAAATTGCCCTCTTGTTTAATCTCTCTCCTCCCCTATCAGGAGTAGACACACCACCTACTACTGATTGGCTACAAGTGTCGTGTGGTGCTTGGTCCAATCAGAAATCGATTACTGTGCCTTTAAGCCAAGACACTGCAGGTGAATATGGTAAAAAAGAAAAAAAAAAGATAAAAGATATCACCATACTTTCCCTAGTTGATTAATCACTGTACCTTAAGTCAACTGTTTTGTATTACAAATTTTCTGAATGTTATGTTGTGTAAATAATTTTGCCTTCACGTGCTATCAGAAGTTTCCTACTTCCCACTTAAGAAGTCGTGATTACGAGCTTGTTGTGTTCAGGTGCTTTGTTGTCAGAAAGAATGGAGGACACCAGGTTCGTACTTTTGTGCGTTTTCGGAAAATGTTATTTTAACACTATAACCATTTCAGTCATTTCCCGGTCCCAGAAAATCATAGAATCACTGGCAAACACCAGCAGCACAACACAAAAGCACATTGTTTATAATCACATTCACAATAAAGGCATAAGGTAGACAATAAAGGCTGCTTAAAGACAAAAATGGCAATAGTTTTCAGCCAAACATCCTATTGTAGAGCTACTTTTACCACACTAGATAGTCAGCTTGCTCACTATTCTGGAATGAGGGTCAACTAGATACGATTTTTGATGTGTTTAAAATACACAATATGCTTCAAATGGTTACTAATTTATGTAAATCTGTATTACTTTAACGACAAGACAAGACCATAAAACTGTTGTGAAAAAAACAACTAATAAAACACCTGCCACAGCAAAAAAAAATTAACGGTTATGCCACACTCATCTCGGGAACTTGGGTATCAAAATTATTTCCGAACTTCCCAGTGGTAAACACGACATTAGAGGGTGTTCATGTGCAATTTTTACCTTGGAAACTCATATTTACGATAATTTCGAAAGCATGTGAAGGCGGCATAAATCAGAAAATAAGTATATAGCCTACTTAAATGTCCCAATTTGCATAGTTTTTCCATAAGATAAATCTAAACATTGGATAAAACCAGGTACAAACATTTGGATATCTCTTTTTATATCTCTATAAATCAGAAGAAACAAAAAAAGGTTTAGGAATAAAGTTAAATACATTAGGCATTTGATTTCTCACATTTGTTGATGTAAAATTATGATAATTTAGCTGGCAGAATAAATGTTACTATTAATTTACCAAGTATCATTGAAAAATTAAGTTCACAATGCTTTAAGACATGTAATGTAATGTTTCCCATTTGTAGTAATGTTTCCCTTGATATTCACGAATGCAAATCTAAATTAGCCACTTAAACTCCGTAGACCCTGTACAGGCTCCAGAATATCATCGTCATTTCAATTTTAAATGTCTGTGGAGGAGCTATGATGTCATATGTGGTACCAGCAGGGTATGGGTGGTGGTGGTGGGGGGCATCCCTTCAGACCTATTTGAATAAATCTTGAAATAAATCCACTCTTTTATGGAATTTTTTTTTTGTGGAAACAGTCCAAACTGTCTGAATGAACCTAGAGCACACAGGGCCTGAGTTACACACTTTTAAAAAATGAATTTATACTACTTTTTTGAGGGGTTATTACATTTTAGACAACATATACTTACATGTTAATCACTTTTAGCAGTGTTATATGAAACTTCAAAGGGTTTCCTGCAAAATGACATCAACATTTTGAACTTAGACCAATGTATGTGTGTATGGGAAGCTTTTCAATTTGGGTAGGCCAAATCCAGGCGGAAATCCCAAAAAATGGTCCCGGAGTTTAAGCGGTTAGAGCATTCATTAGAGCAACAGGCTATAATTCATAGAATTTCAGAAATGTTAGATGCTCTCAAATGCTTTTGGTATCCGTGTCATCTATGTTTTACAGTGCAGATACATTTGAGAAGTCATGATTGAAAATATAGCAGCACCTGCAGTGCACATCTGGTATTTGTGAACCCCCAGGGCAAAAAAAAAAAGTGTAGGTTTCCTTACAAGCACTTTGGGACATGGACATATAACTTTGTAATTGTCCACTTAAGCCATTTCAGAGAGTAAGGTGTCATGTAGTTTTATGATCCACATGCTGAGTTCCTCCTATACCCCCCAAAAAATCATCTTAGCTGGTAAATTATATGACCCTAAAACAGCTTGAGCGTAAAATTCTACACTGTATCGTCTCCACATTGTATGATAAAAAAGAGATTGTGTTCTTACACAGCTTATTTTGCAAATCTCAACAGTCTTATCCACCCTGATGGTTTCAAATAATGTAAAATAATCTCCAAGCTCAACATATGTAAGAGGCTTTAGAGTTTCTCATTGGCGGCCTGCGGGCCATCTCACAGATGACACACAGCCTGTTTCACTCAAGAACATTGAAAGTTATCTTTCGGGATGCTTGAAAGGCGAGCCCCAGCATTAAAGAGCCCAGTGAAAAGAAGGCTTTTACAGAGGCGTCTTTGTCAAACTCATATCAAAGGCTGCGTCTGGAAAGTGAATAGTTTAGCTTTGTGATTGGCAGTGCATGGGTGAGAGTTTGTTGTGGTGTGGAGATATCCCTGTGTACACGCAGAGCTATTGAAATAGCTATTGGGAAATCTCCAACATTTTACGGCTCTTTAACCAAGAGTGTCCTTCACAGCATGATATCATGGTTTGACATCTTTAAAGAACCTTGAATTTAAGTCCAAAGCTCTATTTGGACAGGATTAGTTATCTAACCGATGCTTGAATTATAATGGTTAACACAGGAAATCTATGATGCCTCTGTATTACATAAATTTGAGAGAGAGAGAGAGAGAGAGAGAGAGAGAGAGAGAGGGAGGAAGGTTCGCAGCAGATCCTGTTGATCCCGTTAAGCCCTTTAAGTTATGAGTTAGGGCTCCATGGATCAAACTTGTTTGTTCAGCACATCCCACAGATGCTCGATTGGATTGAGATCTGGAGAATTTGGAGGCCAAGTCAACACCTCCAAGCCCATTGTTGTGCTCCTCAAACCATTCCTGAACCATTTTTGCTTTGTGGCAAGACGCATTACCCTGCTGAAAGAGGCCACAGAAAACAGGGAATATCGTTTCCATGAAAGGGTGTACATGTGCTTTCAATGCTTAGATGGTGGTCAAAGTAACATCCACATGGATGCCAGGACCCAAGGCTTGAGCTACAGTAGCTCATCAGTTTAATCATACCACAAGGGCCAGCCTTTGCTTCTCACGTGCATCAGTGAGCCTTGGCCGCCCATGACCCTGTTGCTGGTTTACCGCTGTTCCTTCCTTGAAACACTTTTGATAGATACTGACAAATGCAGACCAGGGACACCCCAGAAACATGGATCCTTGCACTAATTCTTGCTACCTTTTCCTGCTTCTAACACATCAACTTTGAGGAAAAACTTTTCACTTGTTGCTTTATATATCCCACACACTAACATGCTAACATAATAAAGAGGTCAGTGTTATTCACTTCACCTGTCAGTGATTATAATATTATGCCTGATTGGTGTGTGTGTGTGTGTGCGCGCGTCCGACATGTGCGTGCGTGTATGTGTGCGCGTATTAGGGATGCCACAATACTCAATATAATATTGAACCGTTCGGTACGGCATTACACACACACACGTGATTACTCTTACTGCGGTTAACATACAGTATAAAGGTTAACATATAAACACAGTCGGTTATGTCTAAAGTGAAAGTAAAATCGCGTGTATATGAGATGTGACCAGGTCTTCAATTGACAGCAGCGCAGCTGAAAACTTGTCCTTAAAGGGACAGTTCACCTCTAAAATGATGTTAATAAAAGAAAACAAAAGACCTTTAATATAGCAGCTTTTAAACAATTTTGTATATTGAAGACTATATAGTTTTAATTTTAGCCTACATTTATTTATTCAATTTCATACTTAAATGCTATTGTACATCTCTGAGCTGCCACTGTAAATCTTTATATTTATTTTATATTATACAATATACTGGGAATGTGTACAAGGGTTTTTTAAAGTATATATACACACACACACATTTTTTTTTAATATATATATTTTTATTATTTATTTACATGCAGTTATTATATCTACTAATCATTTTATTAATAATTCAACACCAGTCTATCAATAAATCGTTTTCTAAACCTTTAAATAACAAGCTTAAACCTGTCTCATAGTAGCAACACATTACCCACTGTATAATTCATGGCTATTACCCGCTAAAATGAGGACAATATCAGACGTGGGCGCTTTCCCTGGCATCCATTCAGAATGTTCTGTCATTTTTTAGCCTAAGGCTATAGCTTGGTTCCAACACATTGAGTTCAACTCATAGCCTGTCTTCATTAACATGAGACCTCCAGCTCTCAAATGCAATGTCATTTGGGGAGCAGATGTTAAAACACTGATAGTGTAACCTAAATATATTACCCTTCTTGATGACGTCAACAGCCTCAGCCGAAGTGTGGATTGAATTAAGGAGTGCTGAACTAACCCAATGAATGCTGGTCAGAAGGTTAAAGTGCGAAGAAGGGTTATCTCAGCTGCAATTAGTATGTGCTCTGAATGGAAGCTAATGAATGACATTCACGAGAGTCTTTGTGTAATTGGTTTGAGGGACATTGTGTCCTTGCAATAAGTCTGTTTCTAGACCAACAAGACACTGGATTGGTTCATCTGCTTTGAAATCTGATCCAAACACTATATACTCCCATTTACAAATTCACATTTACTTGATTAGGAAATGAACGTTAGCATAGGATGTTACGCCTACATTTCATTAACACAGCACTGTAATTTGTGTAAATGGCTTCCTGTGTCAAGAGATATCATGGGAGAAACTGTAAAATAAATGTAATAAGTATAAGCAGATAAAATTCAAAACTATCAAATCATCTTATAAGTATTGAAGTGGTCATGAACTGCCTGCAATTATACTGTTGTCTGAGGTAAACTTATGACGTTCGCATCAAAATCATTGCATTCAAAAAAATCATAATGAATAAGTAATATGCTATTTTCTACACCGGTCTTGAGCCTCTCATGGAATTATCGTTTTTTTTTTATGGATGACCCGCACTGAAGACTTGGAAGTAAACACACACAGCTAGAATAGGATAATGAGCTTCGCTCCTTTAACAATGATGAATTGTTTTGAATGTGTGTGGGAAAACGGCAACTGGAATGATGATTCACCCACAGGACAAGAAAAATGTCTTTATCAAACAAACACATTGATTTCTCTCATCCACCTGCAATTAATTGGAATGCAATTTTTTGATTACTTGGCCCGCCTGATCGTTGGATATATATACGTAACCGTGAACTGTGCATCACACACACACACACACACACACACACACACACACACACACACACACACACACACACACACACACACACACACACACACACACACACACACACACCAGCATGATCAAAACTTCCTTGATTGTATTTTTTGTTCAAATATCAAGTCAAGTGATTGAACAACACACAGAAAGAAAGGAATGTTATTTCACTATTCAAGATTCACCGGCCTTTCAATGGGCTTGCATTTTGGTAGCCTGTCTGGAAAACACATAGCCCCGGGACGTTGGGCTTTGAGGGCCCTGGCCCATACATGCTCTAGTCTAATAAAAAGTTTAATAGCATATACAACAAAATATTCTGGGGGCCATAAAAGTTGTGAGAAAAATGGTTTTAAAAAAAAATGCGGGCACTGGCTGGCAATAATAATAATAAAAAAAAGCTATTTTAGAGAGATTTGTTGTGTAGCTTTACTAGTGATCAAGGTAGCTGTAATTGAAATTATTTTTAAATTATGGATAAAAGCATAGATCCAGACACATCATGTGGTCAAGCAGTTTTGGTCCATCCAGCATGTTCACTTGTATTCTGAAACATTCCTTTAAATACAATTATTTAATATTTTCAGCAATTTCATGAAGACTTCCTTCTGCTTTCACATTGTATTAAAAAATGAAAAAGGTAAATGGACATTGCTTTCAAAATGGCTCTCTGTGACTTTAAGAGCATCTATTGGTAATGTACAGCTGAGCAATCATCTACCCAGCGTTCTCTAAAGTGCTCATTGTGCACCCTCCGACAAAGACTTCAAAGATGAAAGCCATATACACAAAACAAATATAAGAGAGGCAGGAAATGAACAGCTGTTGCAAGACATGAGTAACGTGTTGGTCTATGGAGGAAAACAGAAAAACATGCATTGTTGTAGCCCGTTGATGAAGTCAGAAGTAAAGTGTGCAGTGAATTGTTTATTTGATGCAAAACTCTTTGAAAACACCAGACGCGCCTAGTTGCTTCCACGTTAAACTTTCTAAAATCTACATCATCAAACAATGCAAAATACCTCCAAAAATCTATGTCGGCCCTCGTGAATTGAAAAGGGAAAAAAATAGGTTAGGTCTCTTGTTGACACATTAAAATGTATATATGCTAAGAGAAAGCTTTGAGTACTTCAGTTCATTGAATAAAAGACATTTGGATGAAGGAAATACCCTGCTTAGAATGTTTCATATTAATATTCTACGATTGACTGGCATCCTTTTTTTTCATTGTATGACAGATGAAATGTGCATGACATGTGAGCTCAGAAGACAGCTCCCACCAGTGTTTGCCAATGTTGTCAGAATTCTATTGTTGTGTCAGTAGAATTGTTTCACTTAAATAGCTCTAATGGCACAATTGATAAAAATGAAAAATATATATATATATTGGCATATGCATGCACAAATGCAAAGAAGTATAGCAGTCCCCGTCAGGGGTTAAAATCTATTTTAATAAAATAAAAATATATTATTTTCTAAATGAATAAAAATGTATATTTTAAATAAAACATTTACAATATTAAACCTTATCAAAAATAGATTACTGTACTGTATTTCTGTAACTGAACATGCAAAATGCACTATATTTATTTAAAAGTTAACATGACTTAAAGTCCTAGGGGGGAAGTAAATCATTGCGATCACATGAGTTCAGCTGACAAAGGGTTGGGAAGCCCTGATTGTAGAGTGTGGGAATGCACACTCATATATTAAAATAATGTAGTCATGTTCTCTGGAGGGCAACCGCAGGCCACAGGACTGTCAGATCGAGAGCTTTGAAGTCTAGTATCAGGGTTCCAACCTTTTGTATTATAGGAAATTAGATTTCGCTCTTGCATTTAGCACTTAGAATATCAAGTTATGTAGAAACTTGCTAAGCTCATTTCAATGAAGAGCTGCAAGGGGCAAAAGTTAATCTGGGGCAGCAGAAATGAGCAGAGTCAGGCTGTGATCCTAAAGTCACATCTGCCTTTCAAGGAAGAGGAAGTCTTGGTTTGAAGAGACCCAGATAAGGACATAATTACTTTGACTTTCCATTACGTGACTGAATGTTAAGCTCTCATCAAGTGCACAAAGCACTTCTCCTTACTGCATGGTTTTCACATTTCAGAGACAATGAAGTACAGGGCTACCTGAGGATGAGTGAGTCACCAGGTATTATTCAGATCCACACCAAAGGTTCACTTGTTTCCTTTTCCCCCATTAGTTATTTTCTTTAAATGACCGAATTTGATCCTTAATTACTTAATTTTGAATTTGTATTTGTGTATTATTTGTGGTCTTTATTTGTTAAAGGCAGGGTAGACAATTTCAGAGAGGCTAGCAATAGACCTTTATCACACTTCCTATTTCTGGTATAAGTGAAGCAGTTACCTCACCCATACCTCAGATTTTACCATTCCCTGACACTAAACATACAGTAACCTTGTTTGTTTGTTTTTTCATGGATTGATTACCATTTATATTACCACAGTTGCACTACAAATACTGTGGTTGAACTACAATAACCAAGTATTTTTTTTAATGTTTATTTTTTATTTTGTAGTAAAACCGTGGTTAAATTTTTATGAGTGTAGAATTAAAATCTATTAATTAATGAATATGTGGTAACTGCCTTAAAGAAATGTAATTATGTTAAACATTTGATTAATCTTAAATAATAATGTGCTAACAGCACAGCTGCTTTGAATAATAATGAATCAATAATAAACTGAGACAAATGGGTAGCCAACGTCACAGTATGCGCCAGACCTCGCACCTACATCAAAAATGCGACCTATGTTTACATTTGATTGTGGAAGCGTTCAGAGCATAGACAGTAAAATAAATGGACACAGCGACCCCATAAACTTCAACGGCGAAAAGGGAAGTCAATTAAAAGCACTCACTTCCTGATGGCTGAGCGTACTGCGCAGCCTCAGACTGATCTTGACAATGTAGATGTGACTTGAGCAACCTGTCTGACAAATGTAGTCTTCTAGTAGTTGAGGAAAGTGAAATCTGAATCGCGTTGTTTAAATGTTTTGTCCCATTGCTTTTGGCTCATTTGGCTCTTCTCCCTTGACTTTATAGGACTATGTCTCCACGTCCCCTCGACTGCCTTATAGACAGTAAAAGATTGCCTGCAAGCGTCTCCTCCTGTCTATACAGTAATTTCTCAACTGTGCGACAGAGTCGTGTTGGTTATGACGCAATCTTTAGCCTATTTTTACAAAAACTGCTTCAACAGGGGGATAGTGTAAGATACAGGGTAATAGTGCCTTTTATACATTGTCGTGTTTCTTTAGAAAAAAACAATGGACAAATGGAGTCTTTAAACGCCTCAGATGTAAAGTTATTCACTGTCAAAGTGACGCAAAAATGAATGGGAGTCAATGGGATGCTAACAGCAGGTGATGGCTTGGTTAGCAATGGCCGCCCCTATGGAAGGTACGCTTTCAGGGTGCTAGATTACCCCCTTGGTTCAGAGTAGCATCCTTGTTCAAAAGAGGAAGAGGAAGTGATCCGTTGCTATTTTCGGGATTCTGATTGGCTTACGTGGGCACGAGCTTCTCGTTACACCGCCATCTACAGGTTTGGAATGCTCTTGACAGCATATATCCACGGGTATGTGTAAATTAATACTTTTCTGAAAACTGACACTGTGTGCACAATGTTATTTTTGAAACCGGGGAAGTTGAAATGTCGTGAAAATAGCCACCCACGAGTAAACATAGCATGAATTACATAGGCTACAATGAAATGATTGTCAATGAAATATAACAGAATAAGGACTAAAATATTCAATACAATAAATAAATATGTTCATTCTGATCTTATTCATAAGGTCTCACACACACACACACTGTAGTGTCGTGGTTATATGAGCACTGGCACATTGTGGTGAAATAATCAAGTATGTTTACGTGCATCGGCTTATGTTGGATACAAAAAAAAATTGTTTCTTCAAAAGTTCCTTTAAATTTGGAAAATCCTGTACACAGTAATCTTCAGTTTATTGTTTACAAAGCCACGCCTCCTCCAAAACATGAATAGGCTCAGCAGAGTCTGCAAAGGGTCAGGAGAGACAGTGTTCAATTCTCATGTCTTAAAACACATAACAATAAATGGAACAACTCTAATAAGGTCCTTACACATCAAAAAAAAAAAAAAAAAAAAAAAAAGGGGGGGTTTTACAGTGATGCCATAGAAGAACCATTTTTGGTTCCCCAAAGAACCGTTTTGGTTCCCCAAAGAACTGTTTTGGTTCTTTAAAAAAAAAAAACATTTATTTGTAAACATTTTATAGTCTAAAGAACCTTTTTGCACTTCAAAGAACCTGGTAACATACACCCTGCCAAATAACCATTTATGAACCTTTATTTTTAAGAGTGCACCATCAGTGCTCGGGCCCTAATGAACGTAAACAACTTACAGAGCTATTACTCGTACCACCTGACTGCTGCAGATTCAGTTTGGTGTTGACATAAACGCATAAAAAAACGCATAAACGCATAAAAAGTCTGAGGACATGAAAAGCTCAGAGAAGAATGACCTGGGTTGCTATCTTGCAATTACAGCTACAACATGACATGAACACAGCATTAGTGTTGTCAAAAGTACAGACTTTGGTACCAAGTCGGTACTGAAATGTAAAACATTTGACATTTTGAGCGCTGTTAAGCGGAATCGTAAACACTTCTGATTTGCCATTGTGTTCACACGTGGATAGGTCTGTGATTGGCTACATGCACAGAATCGTTTGAAAGCACACGGAAGTGTTTGAAAGTGCGTTGAAAGTGGAACCGTTTGAAAGCACAAGCAGGCGACCGGCCCACTGATAGACGCCTGCTTTCAAATAATCCCGTGTGTATCTGTGTGCTCGGCGAAGAGTGTAATTGATGTATATTTACAACATGTTTTTGAAGCGCTGATCATTGTAGCCAATCACAGACATATTTGATGAACACATGAGCACAATGGACAATCTGAAGTGTTTACGAATCTGCTCAACAGTGCTCAAAGCATCACATTTTTTCAATTTCAGTATCGACTGGGTACCGAAGTGTACCGGGTACATGGAGGTATGGAAATACATATGTTGACAGTCTGACAGAATGCAATGATTGGAGGAACATCTTTTGGTCCTGAGACATCCATAGAAGATATGTGGGTTTTAATATTTAGTGCTATCAGGATGTGAAGAGTTTCAAACAGAGGGTTGCCAACTCTCACGCTTTTGCCATGATACACGCTTTCAGGCTCTGTGTCACGCTCTCACTCAGCCCAACCTAATCTCACGCCAAATTGCCAAACCTGCTTTTGATATTAAACAAAGCTAAACTTTTTTTTTTTTAAGTTTTAATGTGAAATTGAAACAATAAATAGCGTTTTGGTGCTAATGTGGCATAATGTTAAAGCCAGAGGCGTTGAAAATTGAGGTATTGAGTTGCGGCATGCTCTCGTCTCCCTGCGGCAAGCGCGGTCACGTGGTTCATGGAGTGCTCAATACTTCTAGCGCTGTGTCAATGCATTTGAATGGCTTAAGCGGCTACACAACCGTTATACTATACAGATGTTTGCAGCAAGTTTTGGTGAACAGTTGTGTGCATTGATTATTAAGTCAACTATATTAACAGGATAGTTTTATTATGGAGAGCGATAGAGAAGCAACATTGCATTAATGCTATTCTTGTATTTAGCCCTCAGGTATTCCTAACTAATTGGTCACACTCATACTCATTGATGGTCAAATGTGACCATGCACTGTAACTATTTTTCAATTAAATAAATGTTCTATATTTTAGTTCAATAAGATTTATTGAATATTTCGATGAGATCTTTTGGTACTAAATACTATTTGTGCAATAATTATTGTCAATTAATGACCACTTAAAATATTTGTCTTCTAATATTTTTATATATTTATATTACAAATAATGTATTATGGTTAAAATAGAGAATTCAAATTCAAAGAGGCAAATTAGAGTCATTTTGTGGCTAAAAAATAATCATGTTTATTATGTAAGCCATTACCCAGTAGGTGCCTTATGGCTCTTTAATAAATATACATGTATCTAATCTAGTTGCTCAAAAAAGTATTACAGTCTTGCATTTTAATAAATATTTAGATATGATCAAACACTAGATTTCTTTAAATGTGAAATTTTAAAACGTTAATAACTTGCATCCTAATATTTTTAATGAATAATACTTATATAATAACATACAAGTGAATATTAATAAATGCGAGCCAATATAATTTGACCAAAGAAACGTTTAAAATGGTGCTGAGACAAACACATTTTTCCTTTTTATGTACAATAGCATATACTAAATATAAATTGATACTGAATCGAGATCGAAGGCATCACTCACTGAATCCCTTTAAAAACTGGATCACTTAAAAAAAATAAAAGGTACCTATATCTGCTTTAGCATGAATAAAGTTTCAGCTTTTTCAAAGTGAAGAATGTCACCAGACTTCTCACCACCACAGGAAACCCACAGTCTTGTTTTCGCTCTGAAAACACATTCATGTTTACCACAGGACTGAGGCACCACACGCAAGACCCACTGAGGCCATATTGTGACATGGGAACCCCAATAAAAAAAAAAGAAAAGATGTTAAGAGCCAGGGGAATTTGCATTTTGGAAGGCGCTGAATGAAAGTATTTGTTCTTCCTGTTCCTCAGTGAAAAACTCTGTTAAGCCTAAAATGGTTTATAGATTCTTGCTCATATTCAGAAGTCAGGATTATGAGGATAATAAGTCTGACAATTGATGTATGTTTGCCTCGGTGATACTTTTAAAGTCAGGCAGTAAATTAGGCAGCATGTTTTTTTTTTCCTGCTTTCCCCCCATTAGTTCATCAGTCAATTACGTTCTCTGGCAGGCCGCTTGACGTGTCCTAGAAACGGGGGCTTTATCTTAAAATTATAAGGGGAAAATCGCAAGCGAAAAGGACAAACACTTCCTGGCTGTTTATGTGAATGCAAATGTCAGGCCTTTTCATCTGCTCTTCATAGAAATAGCTTTGAGGTTCATAAGGTGGCAGTATTTTGAATTCCACTTTAATGGTAGTTAAAGTTCTTGTTAGTGCAGAAAGCTAAGGATCCAAGCATCCATGATATGTTTAGGAAAAAGAATCATAACAGAACATAATAGACCAAGAATGTATCATTTTCAAATTAAATAAATAAAATTAGATAAATAGACTACTGTACTGACTTGAAATTTACTAAACAGAGCAAATCAGTGTGACAGCACAATTCCAAAAAAAAGCACAGATGGGAGTGAAAAGTTCTGCATGTGATCTATTGATGACGCACAAATTAAAGAACAGACGCAGCCACATAATTTCCATAATGTTCAATGCAATCTTTCAAGAACAGAATTAGCGCCTGGTTCAAGATATGCTTTTTTTTTTGGTCAGTAAATAATTGCGCAAATACCAGTATATAAGTGCACAACTTAGTACATCATCCTGCCTGATTCATTTAAATACTCTCCTCCCATAAATTGTGTCTGAAAGGGAAACTTCTACAAAAGCATATGCAATAAGGTCAGTTGCAAAAACAACTGTGTCCACACCATTTCGGCACAACCCATAATACACTATCACATATGAACCAAGAATACACGTGCACAAAAAAAAAAAAGACTGTATCTGAAGAGTTAAAAAGTGACAAATCCTTCCCTTGTTGGTCAGGTTGATCCACATAGGAATAAAGGTAATGCGTGGAATGCTTCAGTACACATAGAAAAACCTAAAAATGCTCACAATTTTAACTAAAAATGCTTAAAATGAATGTCTCCATGCGTATCTGAATGCATAAGGAAGTTACTGACTTTAGGACCCAGCGGAACAGCTCATTTGCTCAATATAGAAGTAGAGCTATAAGGCCATAGCCTAGAAATCTAGACTCACCCTAGCGGCAGCAAATCTAATCTGCCGCGAATGTCGTCTAGCAACCCTCAATACACTTCTGAGCTGTAAAAGCCAAACTCTGGTCAGGCCAATCACATCGTGTATAGAGTCGGTGGGCGGGGCCATAATGACGACGGCCGAGTTGCGTTTGCGTGCTTCTAGTAAACACAGAAACTGGCGAACGGTAGTCTTTCTAATAAGCTTTGACCGCGACTCTGGAAGACTTGGAGTTAAGCTTTTCTCTGAGAAAAGAACAAAGAACGGCACTGAAGTCATTCTTAAAAAGGGAAGATGTGTTCTGAGTTTTGCCGACCGGATACGGCGAAAGTTTAATCTGTCAACGAGCTTTGCTTCACCTTCGTTGCTCTGGTTGGTTGTAGCGCTATCCTATTGAGTGCAGAGGGAGTTTGAAAGACAACCGTTTATCCCGCCCCTCGGATTGAGCCCTGTCTATGGTGAGTTTCCAGACCAAACATCTTGATGTGGGTCTGGCTTGTCAGGCTAATAAGGCCATCTATAGGCAAGAGTTCAGTAAATGTAAATAATGAGCTTAGATTATTTATTTATGTATTCATAAAATCTAGTAATTTAAAGATACTTTTTAAAAAATACATAAATAGAAAAATATAACATAATAGCAAAATAATGATCAAAATTAATTTAAATAAGCTTTCTGAAAAAAAAAAAAAAAAGGTTTTCAGGTCATTTTGACCCACGAGGGAAGGATTTGGTACAAAGTGTGAGGAAAGGATGAGGGTTACAATTTAAGTCAGTTTCAACTTAACTTCTTACAAAAACACAATCTAATATACACTATTTTTTCAAGCTTGAAAAGGCACAGCCCTTTGCAGAAAGTCACACATGATGTCATTTTCATGCTGTAAATGCACCCATCCACTCAGATGACATGGTAGCCTACACTTCCCCATTATATTCCACTTTCACACTGAATAAAACGTGCCCCACCACAGTGTCGTTTTTAGATTTGATCCCAATATCTTTTAAGAGCTCTGAAAGAGACAAGGCTGACATCCCGTCGGAATGCTTTTGGCACTAATGATGGTTGCTATTGACCTGGGATGCAAGCCCTCGCTGTGTAACACAGCAGGACAGTTTGTTCAGTTGAGGCGCGCGTCACACCCTATATCGCCCACAGCTTTCATCCGACAACATACAAAAGTTCAAGTCAGCAAAACTGCTTTGTTGTTTTACCCCCAAAACATGCATAATGCATGCCGTACCTTTGTAACCAAAATGATAATGGCATGAAAGGTTGGAGATCCACCTGAATTTACATTTGGGAGGATGCTTTGATTCTCATGATCTCAGATACAAAATGAGGTTAGTAGGAAAGATAAAATTGATTGGAATGGCTGCAGACTAGTTATTCACTCATCCAAAAAGCTGCGAGAGGACCCGTGTGATTGTGAAAATAGTCCATCTTTTACTGCTGACAGGGTAGGGCCCCTGCCCTTTAGATAAGAAGATTACAGACTGATTCAGAGGTCTAGCAGATTTATTGTGCCAGAGACGAGCCATTTAAAGGATAGACGGGAACTCTCTCTTTGGAGGATGCTGCATTTAGGTTTTAATATCTCGCAAACCCAGCTGTTCACCCATCAAATGTGACAGGTGTATGAAATAAAAGAAAATAGAAATTTAACCTCAAGGTGACATCTTTTTAAGCACAGTTGGCTCTGTTTTTGTCAGCATGTTGGTGAAGCACAAATATATTTCATTCCAAAATCTAGCCATTCAGCCATCCATCGAGCCCAATTTATTTTCGGAATAGCATGGATGTGCATAAATAATGACAGAATTTTACATTTTTGAGTAAACGATTCCTTTAAATCCTCCAGATAGACATTTTCTGTCCATCCACTCTTTATACAGCTTCACTTAGATTGCATTTACACTGCAGGTCTTGATGCCCAATTACGATTTGTTGACTAAATCCCATTTTTTTTTAAGACTAGCTTACATCTCTTAAAGTGACCCATTTCCTATATCTGCATTTGCTATACACTTGATGAAACAACCTAAGAAAGACACACTGACCTGGGCTGAAAAGGAAGTAAAATAGTATGATTTGCAGTGAACATAGACAAAATGATAATGCAAGCTTTTGCCTTCCACAACATCTTTAAAGGTCAGCCGAACAATGGTTTGAGCCTTTGTCCTTGATTGCAGCATTGTATAGAGTCATATGATCGCGTTTAGCTTCTACATTCGCCACCGTCCCTTTATTTATTATGTCGCATTGATGGGAATATCCGATCTTTCCACTTATGTGGCAGATGTAAATGCACATATTAGATCCATATCAAATTTATTTCCACATATGAATGAGGCTTGAAACCATGTGCTTTTTTTGGGGGGTCATATCTGACCCACATGGTAGAAGAAAAATTCAGAATTGGGTCACTTGAACAACATAATGTGAATGCAGCCTTATATAGGATGGTGGTAATGCTGGATTCTATCCCAGTGACTTGGGCTACATGCAGGGAAACACACTGGACAGGTGGCTAGTCCATCACAGGGCTACACATTTCCCAAGCAAACATATGTCCTGAAGGAGAATGATATGAAGAATGAGATACAACACAGGGAAAGGACAGAGACAAATGAGCAATGACCCTTTGTTGATATACAAGAAAGAAGCGCCAATGAGGCAAAACCACAGAAAGGCATTATGTCTCTGATACGATCACACACTATTAGGGGTCACGAATCAAAGGAGGGAATGCCATTACTGGCACAGTGTCAGGCCTTGTTCTGCATGGCAAAGCTGCTTATTGATTAGAAAAAAAATATTGATTAGTGACAATGAGCAGCCACAGGCTAATCATAATTGATGCTTCATAGCTTCAGTTAACTGTTTCAGGCACATACATATACTTACTTTTCAAGCATTAAATTATCACATAAAATGGTAACAAATATCCAACTAAAATTATAACAGGCTAGAGATCTATGGTATTTTTTTTAGGTGGTTTTGACCACTGCTTTTTAAAGTTGATCTAAAAGTACTTGGTTTGGTAGAATGCAAATCATTACAGTGTACTTAGTGTGCATTTATTTTGTGCATTGATTAGCATAAAACTTGATTTTACCAATATGTTTACCAAAATCTAGATTAGATTGTATCTATAATGGACTTTATGTCCATTATTTAGTATTTTGAACTGCTCTGCAATTATAGATTTTAAGAGTAAGAGTAAGAGTAAGAGACAATACCAGTGGACGTACAGTAAGAGAAAATACACATGTATTAAAGAAACAGTCTCTGAAGTCTAAGGGCCAGATTTAGTAACAGCTTGCTCCAGCACAAATCCTCTTTTGGTGTTAAAAAAACTACTGTCAAGATATAAAAATTACACAATGATAAATTAGTGCTGAAAAGGTGTGGACATTTTTTTTTTTTTTTGATGACCTTATTGTATATACATTTCTAGGAGTTTCTCTTATAGGCAAAAAATAATTGGAGGAGAGTTATTTAAAAACAGACCGCGCTGAGTCCAATAACAAACTTGTAAGATAAGGGGCGTGTCTACTAATGATGGTGAGAAGAGCACACAGTGCACGGCATTATTCAAAACACACAACATTCGCTGGACATTAGCCAAAAACGACTATATGCTGTCTTTTGCTTGAATATACTCATGTGCATTCTTCGCTTGTTTGGTCATTTGCTATCATATTGTGGCTCACTTCAGCGATGCTAAAGACCCGCTCATTTCCACACTGTACGGAGCATCTAAATCTCCTCACTGTCCGTTTCAAACTTTAGCTTACAAAATGTGTCCGACAAGTAAGATGCTACACTCCTAATATATGTTCTTTTCCTCTTTTCATTATCTATATAACCCTAATCCGGTCATAATTGTAATATGTCGTTAACTGGACTGTTGTGCTAGTGTACTATCGAGTTGAGAAAGGTTTGTGTTTTGGTGATCGCTAGAACTCTAATCTAGTCATAATTGTAATATGTCGTTGTTACGTCCCCAGTAGTCTAGAGGTATCGAGGGGACATAAACATAAAACCTGAGTTCAGCTAGAACAAATTCAAGCTACACAGAACAGAACACTTATGCAGACACACAAAGTATGGGACATAAGTCAAGTTTTACAGTCCCACAAAGGGGAACAATACAAAAAGGGTGAAACAGGAATAAGTTGTGTTACCAACAAAAAGAAATAAAAAAACCCCAAAAAGACCAACTAACTCAAAGTAGGCGAAAGCTTACTAGAAACAAAACACCAAAAATAAATCTACCTACTCTAACTAAAACTTAAAACGGTGGCAAACACTCCTTACCTGATGTTACTAGACAAAGTTAAGGTCTACATGTTGCAGAAATGTGCAGAGCCCCTAACCTCAATATACTGAATATATATCATAAACCTCAAAATACTGAAGAGAGAGTAATATTGCCAGATGCTCTCTCAATTGTAGAATATCTTACTGGTGTCTATTAAATTTACAGGAGTAGTAACAAACAGGATGGTCAACTCCATCCTCATCCTCCTGTAACAGCACCGGACCTGCACCAAAAGCACTTGCATCTACCTCAATCTTAAATGGTACATTAAAATTAGGAGCAGCAAGTACAGCGGCAGTACATAGTAAAGCTTTCACATTAATAAATGCCTGCTGGCACTCCGGAGTCCACGCAAAGTTTCTAGAATGGCTCAGTATATTCGTAAGTGGGGTGACAAAAGTTGAGAAGTTCTTTCAGAAACCTTGATAATACCCAACCATTCCAAGGAATCTACAGAGCTCTTTCTTTGTAACAGGAGGAAAGGCAGTAATCACAGTAACTTTTTGCTCAACTGACTTGCCCTACCTCTAAGTGTTTCCCCAAAAAGGTTACCGTGGCCTTCCCAAACTCACATTTTGTAAGGTTTAAAGTCAATGTAGCTCTGGCCAAGCATGTGAATACTTCCCTAAGTGCTAAAGTGATATAACTAATCAGGAGAGCAAATGACCAAGTCATCCAGATAGGCATTACAATTGTGAACATCAGCTAGGACCAAATTCACTAGTCGCTGGAACGTAGCAGGAGCATTTCTCATCCCAAATGCCATTACAGAGTACTGTAGAAAGTGATCAGGTGTCACAATGGCTTATAATTCAGAGGCTCTAGGTGTTAAAGGAACCTGCCAATATCCCTTTAACAGGTCCAGTTTAGTTACATATTTTGCTGAACCAACATTATCTATACAGTCTTCGATTCTTGGCAATGGATAGGAGTCTGGAAGAATACAGCATTTACCCGTCTTTAATCTGTGCAGAACCTGAAAGTACCGTCTGATTTAGGAACAATCAGGCAGGGGGAACTCCAGGGACTAGAGCTTGGTCTCACCAACCCATTGTCTAGAAGAAACTCAACCTCCTGTTTCATGGTGCCTCTTTTTACAGGATTAATACGATAAGCATGTTGCTTTATAGGGGGTCACATCCATAACTACGATGTCACGCTGTAAAACTGTGGTTTGAGAAGTGATATCTCCAAAAGGAGTGGGAAAACCTGCAACTATAGTTGCAGAATATAATCTCACTCCTCCACTGACAAATACTGAAGACGTAAAGGTAACTTGGAGATCATTTCAGAATTTGAAAGTCTAACTGATTCCTGTACAGAGTTAGAGAGCACTAGATCTTAAATTTCAGGCTCAGCAGATACAAAAAAGATAGCCAAAGGTTTCTGAATTGCATCCTCATTACCAGAAACTGACTCAGAGGTTGCTGTGGAACTAACTCTTTTGGTTTTGTTCCCCTTTGTTTTTGGTGTGCTTAAGTCTTCTGTTCTCTGTGTAGCTTGAATTTGTTCTAGATGAACTCAGGTTCTAGTTTTTATGTTAGTTCCCCAGTAGTCTAGAGGTATCAAGGGGACAAACAAAACTATAACCTGAGTTCAGCTAGAACAAATTCAAGCTACACAGAACAGAAGACTTAAGCAGACCAACAACAAAGTTTGGGGCATAATAATTCAAGTTTTACTGAAGATAATTAAACATACATTTACATATATACAGTCCCACAAAGGGAAACAAAACAAAAAGGGTGAAATGGGATCAAGAGTGTTGCCAACAAAAAGAAAACTGAGAACCCCAAAAAGGCCAACAAACTCAAAGTAGGAAGAAGCTTACTAGAAACAAAACATCAAAAATAAATCGACCTACTGTAACTGAAACAAAAACTTACAACGGGTGGCAAAAGCTCCTTACCTGGTGTTACTAGACAAAGTTAAGGTCTACATGTTGCAGAAATGTTCAGGGCCCCTAACCTGTTCCCAGTAAAAAAAAAAAAAAAAAAAAAAAATCCAAGGACCTTTTAAAGGTAAAAGGCAAAAGAAAAAAAACAACAACAAAAAAACAAACAAACTTTACAACAAAAGCCACAGCCAGCACAAAGAAAAGAGGGGAAAACAGTCTCCATGTGTAGCAGCCATCTTGGGTTTTTATAGTCTTTGATGATCTCAGGTCCCCGTGTGTGATTGGCTAGCCACACAAGACAGGCACCGATTGGCTGGAGCAAGTACAAATGATGGAACCAATGAGGGAACAGGGTCCTTCAAAAGAACTTACACAGAAAAAAACAAGACACATATACGCCTAAAGGGAATAACAGTCATAAGTTAGACTGTCGTGCTTTTGTGCTATCAAGTTCTTAATGAGAACGGTTTGTGTTTTTGTGATGGAAAGGGTGACTTTTTCATTGAATATTCGACCTGGATTAGTAACACACAGAGACTGCCATAGTCGTTGCCTGGGTTACGTATGTGTGGGGTGGAGCTATCAAAATATGACGTTTGTTTTGGTGATTTGAAATATCAACAACGGTCACCAGAAAGCACTTACCCCACCTTTAAATGAATCATGCGCGGTGATTTACTAAGGTTTGTGCTCGTCAATTTGCTGGTGTTTGCACCATTATCTACTGTGTGTCTTAAAGGTATAGTTCACCCAAAAATGAAAATTAGCCCATAATTTACTCACCCTCAGGTTATCTTCTTTCAGTTTAATACAATTTGAGTTATATTGAAAAATGTCCTGGTTCTTCCAAGCTTTTTTGAATTTGGTGCCTTCTAGACTGAGAAAATACAGAAAATGTATTTTTGTCTCATAGGGATGAAAGACAACAATTCCCAGAATGCTTCGCTGCCGTATGAGGCCACTCCCAAAGCCACTGCTACTGAATCACTGTCCCACTCTGTTCATTTTCATAAAATCAGTTCAGTTAGAGAACTGACGCTACAATTAAAAACTGAACCTGTCTGTTCAATATAATGAGTGAGCCGCCACGCAAGTGTGTGGTTCAAGGAACATCTAAGCAATGATACATTCTAGTATAAGCTGAAACAGGAAATGTACCAAAGGAATGTGTGCAAGTGGAAATGTTAACTTGAACTCTGCAATGTAGCTTATCTAAGCATTTGATGAAGAATCCATGGTCTGATCGAAGTGGGCCAAAATAAAGAGTTTCTCCAATACTTCAGATGCTAAGGTAAAGATCCATATGAGCACTTTTAATTTGTTTAATAGGTTGCCTGCGCCCTCTCAATATCTGACTCACTCACTATTCACAGCACTATGGTTGCTTGAATCGATCAACCGTACCGGACAGCAGTGGCTCAACTAGGACTAACAATCAATGGCACTGCTAAGTGCGGGACAGGCCAGAGCTCCCTCATGGTTTCTGGAGCTGCAAGTGTTAAATCAAACTCCCATTGATTGTGTGGGTTTTCAATTTGATGGGGGAGGGTAGAACTGGCAACCAGTGAACTACTGGATTGAACTAAAATGAAACCAATGATAACTTTAGTGGGATCTCTGGTGGGAATACACTACACTCTGCAATGACCAAATGCAATGTGACTTGTGCAGATACTATTTTGATATAATATAATAAATAAAGTTTGTATTTTAATTGTATTTACTATGGTTAATGTAGTTGATTAATGCATATTGTCATTGTACGTATTGAATCACTCTATTTTCAATAGTGCTGCCGACAGCATGATAAATGCACGTAGCATTTTTGTATCTACATGTTAATGCCATTTGTGGGCATGCAGGATCTTTAATTCTGAAATGTTGTCAGCACTGACTATGAGACGATGGAAGAATGTTTCAGAGTAATTAGGAGTCTGGGGGAAAAGCGAGTGGAGTATCTCGAAAGCGCCCTTCCCCCTGCTCAAACACAGCCTACATTGGCCACCCCTCCTCCTCCCATGTCCATACGCGTAATATTCCGAACGGTAAACAAAACCATCCACTCTCCGCACCCTAAATGAAGATAAATGAAGACTAAAAAAATTAGATGGCTGACAGGTGGGTAGGGTTGAGGAGAATGGGCAAAAACTGCTGCAGAGGATGGGCATGCTTCCTTCTTGTGGTTGTTCCTGGATTCCACTAAGAGCGAGCGAGAAGGGGCATCCCATGGCCGATAATTCATAGTGCTATGGTCTTCACAGTCTCAAATGAGCCAGATAAAACTGCAGCGCTGGCAGAATGGACGCATTATGGTCTCTGGGCCTTTGGTGGCGTTTTAATGATGATGGCTGCAGAGTTTCTACTTCGTGGTAGCCCTGGGATTGCATACCCCCACTTCTGGCGAGCAAGGTTGCTGATTGCGCTGCCTGTCTTAATTCAAGCTTCAAGCATCCAGGAAAACAGGAAACTGTCCCTGCATATGTGATGCTGCATGCATCGGATGCATTTCTCGCTGTTCGTCTTTGACTGCATGTTCAGCGATATTGATTGTGATCTAGTATTTGTGCCACAAGACAGATTTCATCCCTGTGGTCACTGGTGCACTTTACATGATTAAGTATTTTTCCCATTTTCAAAGAGAGAATTGATCAGACCAGTTAATTTTACACTCAATCAATGTTTATTAGCCAGTGAATGAAAATCTCCTGAATATGGTGTTTTAATTTGCCTGATGACAATGCACAGACAAAAAAAAAATTTGAAACAAACTTTCATCCTACAAAGCATTGTACGAAGCGGGTAATTCATAAGGTGATTTTTACATTTTTGTAATATTGTAGCATTTAAAAAAAAAAAAAAAAAAAACAGTAATAAATTGCATTGTGCAATATAGCTAAAGTAATAATTTATATATATATAAATTAGAGAGAGAGAGAGAGAGAGAGAGAGAGAGAGAGAGAGAGAGAGAGAGAGAGAGAGAGAGAGAGAGAGAGAGAGAGAGAGAGAGGAAATATGAATTCTGGTGAATACACGGAGTAACAGTTGCAAAGACAGCAGTGGGAACAGGTCAGAAAAGCTTCCTCAATATTGAAGAAGACATTAAATAATTTTAAATAAATAAAGAAGATTAAAGAAATTAGGTTTTAAATATGAAAAAAAAATGGCAGAAACTAATTCAAAACACTCGTTTGCTTCAACCCAGGTACTCCCATTGTGTCACAACATCTATTCTCAGAATGAGTGTTTTCCTTATTTTCCCTAAAGGTATGATTGTTTTTCCGAAATCATCCCAATCTTGCCAGCTGCATTCTCAAATTCCATTTCCTTTACAGATCCTTTAATAAATGCCTATATAAAAAAATACAAGGGAGGAGGGGTTTCATTTCTGGCAGTGTGGAGAGCAATCATCTTGCCAAGCTCAGGACCTTTATGAATTCCCAGCGTATCTCCTCACACCAGCTGTCTTCCATTGATAACGGCAGGTAGACACGGCTCTTTCAAACCGTTATCACCCCCTCCCCCCTCCTCGCGGTCTGTGTAGGGTGGACAAGACCAAGTGGACAAATACATTCAATAATACATGAAGTAAAATCATATCTTTCCACTTTGGACACACTCCTATTTACCTTGTTCTGAATGCTAGTAGATGAGATGAACTGAACCAACTGGGATGAAACAGCGAATGTGATAACATGTGAAGTGGGGTTAATATGGCGACGAGCATAGTGGTAGTACATTGAGCGATAACTTTAAACCTAAGGTCTTTACGCTGATGTGCTACGTGTGGCTATGCTAATCTGCTTAACCTGTTGTATCCCAAAAACTGTGGTTTCGTTCTGCAAATGGATGATGTTTGTGTTCAGCAGTCTAGTGAAGGTGAAGTCTGTCGTTAGCATTCACTGCTAGCTGTGGTTAAGCTCACCGTATGTCATCCACACTTCACAGCACAAAAGCAATTTGGTGACGTGACTCCACTGCTAATGCTAAATTACAGCAGTGTCCAACAACATTCTATTATTTACAGTGTAGGTATGTTAAGATAATGCATTATTTATCATTCTAGAGCAGTTTTCTACATTATTAATAGACTGGTATGATAGTTATGAATAGAATTTTAAAAGCTCATAAATCATATAGGCTATTTTATGATTTCACTCCTTCCACAAGTTGATAACCATACCTTAATACGTAATCCGAATTGCCTCTATAAATACATGTTACTGGTTTACTATGCATGTTTCATTAAATAATAAATAGCCAAGCTGCAAAATAAAATAAAAAAAACCTGCATATTGCACAATCAATATCTTTTCTGAGTGAATTATTCAGTCATATGACCTTTCTGATACACATCTGGGAATTTATTCCGTATCTTCTGTGAGAATAAAAATTATTTCATATAAATAGTGTAATATTATATACATATTTGTTCCATCCAACTGTATGAAATATGCCAAAACGTACATAAATAACATTATGTGAATAGAGCATTGGTTATTGTTCCATCATAAAAAAGAAGTCAAAATGTACTGTTTCTTTCTTTCTTTCTTTCTTTCTTTCTTTCTTTCTTTCTTTCTTTCTTTCTTTCTTTCTTTCTTTCTTTCTTTCTTTCTAACATCTTTACTTGGAAATGTGTCAAATTGATGTAAAATGGTTTGTAAATGACAAAACTAATTAGAATACTCAAAATGTTATGAGAATATTTGAAGTTCTTCATAATGAGGGAACACCTTTGATGGAAAACAAGTAGAAGTGCATCTATTCTTAATTAGGCTGGTTGAGAAAGTTACTAACAAGACCGAAACAGTGTAGCTTCTGTTTGAAGACACAATTCAAATAAAAGGCCGATTGGGTACAGCAGAGGATGTTCATGTCAAGTGAGAGGAATGCTGAGCACTTGGGATTGAATGGAAAAGAGCTTGCCCGAGTGCCCTTTATAAGGTGGCATAAAAGACTTAGTGGAATGTGAGTTTTAATGGATGAGCTGACACACCGGAGATCAAACCCTCTCATGCCACAGGTGGTGGAAGGGGACATGGGATTGAGATCTATCATTTTTAGATTGTTTTTCTATCATTGTCCAAACAAAAAGTGACATTATATATGGTGCAGTTGCACAATGATAATGAGATTAGATACAGATCAGCGGGAGATATGAGTAGTGCCCTTATTCTCCTTACTCTTTCTACCTTCCAGTCCACCTACACTCTCGGACTAAATATAAAATATCTTAAACTGTGTTCTGAAGATGAACGGAGGTCTTACGGGTGTGGAACGACATTAGGGTGAGCCATTAATGACATCAATTTCATTCTTCAGCTGGAAGGGAAGATTAAAACAATGCAAATGTTAGTCTATATATATCACATAAATCTATCATATGACTTCAAAAGACTTGGAAAATAGCACACGTCATATTAACTATTTTTATGGAGATTTTGCATCTGTTTTTGAAGCTGAAAAGCTAAAGTACTTATCGTATATGCTTGGAAAAGTGTGACATTTTTCACTCAGAAATTGCTAGTAAATTTCACAAATAATTACAAAGAAACTAACTGAAATACATTTGACATTTTTAAGTACAGACTTAAATAGTAATATGTAAAATGTACTTCAGTACTCTTTGTTTTATCTACAACTTTCATTTTCCTATTAGGTTGCATGGAAGTCATCAGGTTTAGAAACAACATAAGGGTAAATATAATCATTTTCATTTTTTGCTCAAAAATAGTACTGAATTATCAAACCTGCTCTGCAATTTAAATGCAGATTTTATCAATAGTGTTGAGCAGACTAAACAAAAAAAGCTCATCAAAACAATACACACTGCATGAATTCTCTCTCGTGTACAAGCCAGATGAGATAGTGTTCCTCTCCTTCTGTTGCTTGCACGTGTGGAGAAACGGTGTATTTACGCCACAGGCACCTCACACACTAGTAGTTCTATCAAGGGTCCCATGTGACACAGGTTGCCCATAGTAACCGGCTTAGCTGCAGTCAATGGAAAATAATACATTAAAGAGTAGCGAAAACAACTTCAAACACAGCAGTCTTGAAAGATTTAGTTAGTGGATGTAATGAATCAGATACAAACCGCTCGGGGCTGTTCTAGCACAGCAGAGCTCAACGTGTCAATCATAGCTGATGGCCTGTGAAAATGTAGGCAGGGCTTTTTTTGATTCTCGACCCCATTTGTATGATGGACAACCCCGTCGTCCAATTACCACCACATGCTGCCAGATCACCACAAGGGTCGCATTTAACAGACCTCATGTGCAGGAGGAAGAACACCTGCATCGTGCAATTTACCACTGGGTTTGTTGACAGCTCTGGATCTGTGACATTTCTAAATGAGGGAGGGTTCAGATAACCTTTGCCAATCGTTTGAATTGTACACTTTACAACGGGCTTAGCGACGCAGGAACTGGGTTGTAATTATGGACAAAATAAAAAAGAACAACTATTTTGTAAATATAGAAATAATTCAAATATAAATGGACGGTTACAATGATGCTTGTCAGTGACACAAAAGACCTTTTTTGATCAGAACAATCTATGCAAATGATGTTGATGAAATGCCTAACGGTTATTGTTATGCTGTCATACGCATTTAGCCCAACACAAAGCCCCTCTATGCATGTAGACACATGATATAGAAAAAGACTGTGTTGAAAGCTAACATAACCATTCTCCTCAAACATCATTAGCAGGAAAGGAGTGTGCAAAACTGCTTTGTTTGTGTCTCTTCTCATCCATGTCAGCCGGTACAATGACTGACAAAAAAGTGAAACCACTTTGGCAGCCATATTTGAGGTGAGTCATATAACAGCAGGTCTCTGAGGGGCTTTGGCGCTGACAGTGACGCATCCATGCTTGCTTTCCCAGCTAGATAATTAGTAGAGCGCCGAAACCTGCTCAAGACACAGGTAATAGGGAGACAACAGAGCTGAATTATATAAAAAAAGATGAATTGGAGAATTGCAATAAATGAACAGTATGTACTAATTAAGGTAAAGTTTGAGATGCTTTGCTTGAAAATCTTTTGTCAAGGACAGCCAACCAATGAAACCAAATTAGAACTCTACTTTTTTTCATTCATTGCTTCTCTTGGTCTGAAAGTGGTCCAAATTAGTCTCCAATACTGTATGATTCTTAAAATACCATACAAAGATGCTCATTCACACTGACTGTTAAGCAAAAATTATACTTTGTGAATGCACAGACTTGCAAAGTATACTTCTTTTGAGTCGTAAGTGTACATAAGCAGTCGACACATTTGCAGTTTTGAACAATCTCTCGCCACAAGTTACAACAAATATTGCATAAAAAATTAATACGGTGGATCAGAATGCTCTTTTGATGATGAAATTTGCATCAAACGCACTGTATACGGACACTCGCATACTCGTAAAAAGTAAAGTATACTTTGGGCTTTAAAGTCCATGTGAAATCAAAATGTATGAATATGTTAGCCTTAAGGTTATCTATAAGCTAGTGTGCTGCAAAACAATGACACAATTTGCATTTAAAAGTTCTTTTTACTGGTTTATATTTCTATTTTCGCTTGAACCAAAACAGATCTTGAGATTTTCACCTTACACAAAACGTGTAAATTCAATTACATTTTTAATGTTGTGGCCTTCAAAGTTTTCACATTTGGAGCAAATGCACTTTAAAGTCATTTTTAGAAAATAACTACATAATTTGCATGTAAACATTCCGAGCACAACGTTAGCATCTAAGAACATGATCTATGTAAGACTGTTTCTGCCACATAATGAAAAAAGTCATGCTTTGGTAAATCATCGCTATGACATAAAAAGACTAAAATGATAAAGTCATAATTATGAGGGGGAAAGTTAGCCTAGAAATCTAGACGCAACCTAGCGGCAGCAAATCTAATCTGCCCGCGAGTGTCGTCTAGCAACTCTCAATACCCATCTGAGCTGTAAACGGCAAACTATGGTCAGGCCAATCACATCGTGTATAGAGTTGGTGGGCGGGGCTTAACATGATGATGGCAGAGTTGCGCTTGCGTGCTTCTAGTAAACACAGAAACTGGCGAATGGCGGTCTTTCGAATCAGCTTTGACCGCGACTCTGGAAGACTTGGAGTTAAGCTTTTCTCTGAGAAAAGAACAAAGAACGGCACTGAAGTCATTGTTAAAAAGGGAAGATGTGTTCAGAGTTTTGCCGACCGGATATGCCGAATGTTTAATCTATCAACAAGCTCTGCTTCACCTTCGTTGCTCTGGTTGGTGTAGCGCTATCCTATCGCGTGCAGAGGGAGTTTGAAAGACAACCGTTTATCCCGCCCCTCGGATTGAGCCCTGTCTACAGTATGGTGAGTTTCCAGACCAAACATCTTGATGAGGGTTTGGCTTGTCAGGCTAGGGAAAAGTCATATTTATGAATCGAATTTTTGTCATAATTATGAATTATGTCATACTATGTTTTATCTTAGTTAGAACTTATCTCATACTTTAAATTTGTATGACTTTTTATCTTATAATTAATTTACCAAAGCATTTTTTTCTTATGAGGCAGAAATGGAAAATTTTGTCAAGAAAATTTGGATTTTGAAGTTAAAAAAGCTGAGATATTTAATTATTCTGCGTACAGGTCATTCTATCTCTGTTTGTTTCGTATGGAATAACTGCAAACTTAGCAACTGCAGTTATGGGAAAATGTGAACATCTTGCATCAGTAGACTTTGTTTGAGCAACGCTAAAGCGCTCTGCTAATGCAACCTGCTTGTCTGTAATTAGATAAAACAATTAAGCTGAAATTACCATCACTTATGCCTGGTAGTTTATGTTTCTAAATCTGCCATGTACCAACTGTCACTAACCACAGTAATTACATCTTTTAAATAAAGTCTAAATCAAATGCTATACCAACTCCAGAGGTATGCTTTTGCAATAATGTTACTGCAACGGGTTTAAGCTTCTGAGATGCACATTTACAATATGCACTTTGCAGATGCTTTTGCCCATGTGCATTCAAAATATGTATTTTGTCAGTGTGTCTGTTGAAATCAAGCTAGCACCATTCTACAAGAATAGGATGTAGAAACCAAAGCAATAACAGCATTTTCATCACAATTAACTGAATCCAAGAACCCAGTCTCCTCATTTCCCAATGCTTCCCAAATTACTGACCAATCACCCTTATGGGAACTAACAGCACATCTGTATTCCCTCTAAATAAAAAGATAAATTGAAAAAATTAGAGTGTTGCTTGAATTTAATAGATTTCACTGGGACCTGCAGAAGAAAATGTAATGAGGTCTCAGGGCTATGGGCTCTCAGCGGGGTCAGTAAGGGACATGGGGTTTGAAGTGTTGAATTATAGGTTTGGCAGCGTTCTGGTACAACAGTTGCTGTTCCTGCAGGAGGATGTGAACATTGAGATCTTGAATATCGCTGTGCTTCTGGCCCTAAGCATGATTAGGTGTGCACAGTGCCAAGGACAGACACAAAGATCATCTTATCCTTCCACAAACTCTTTGTCAGACGTTAAACTGTTCCCTAACTAGGAGTATAGGTAAATGTCCAGATACATTTATATAATTAAGAATGTTTTCATTTTCCATTCCTAAATGGTGAAACAAATTTGAATGGTGGTAGAAAACAGAATGGGGAATTTTAATTCAAAATTAAATGTAAGGAAGCAGAATTTGATTGACAGACAGAAAAACCAATCAGTTGATTAACAAAACACTTGGTCAGCTGGTTGGTCGGTTGAAAATACAAATTTGAATGCAAGATAAAGATAATCACTTTATTGGGATACATTTAGTTACACATTGTTTTGTAGAGATCTTCGTTGAATTTGCAAGTTCTTCTCACATTTACAATGAGTGTTTGCCGGTAGACTCAAACTCAATTATTTAGATAATTGAACCAGCTAATTCCATTTGTGTTGGGTTAAATCCAATTACATTTCTACACAAACTTTGGCCATATGCTGAGATTTGTGCAACACTACATGTATAAAAGGCTGAATCTAATTACCTAAAGATGCTTTTCTTTGCAACCGTGTCTTAAAGGTTTAAGTGCACATAGAGAGACTGACAGAGACTGAAGTTCATTTAGCGAGCCATTTATTATGTCCTCCATGCTTCTTTTCTAATCAATGCTCATCAACCCTCTGATGCCTGGCTAATGGTGTTTTACCGCTCTGAGCCGGTAAACATCTTCTCTCTATGCAGGACATGCACACATAGTAGCAGTATGTGTATTGTTTTTTGGGGTTTTGTTTTGCACTTGTGTGTCTCCTTTTAGCACCTACAATGTAATGGGTCCCAATGGGGGTGTTATATATGGGTCTCACACTATGTCATTCTGATAGACATGGTTTCCGTGTTGGATATACTGTATATAAAGGCTGTTAAGACCATGGTGCATGCATGCTAAACAAATGTAAGTGGGCATTAGAGAAGGCAGAAATGGCTTCACTCGCATGGGGACTGCACCTGCTGGTTTTGTTTTGTTTATGTGTGCACATATGGAGTTCATACCCATTAGGACTGATTTACAATGTGATGCAAGACAAGCTGAAGTCCTTAGCTTTGGCATGAATGTTGAACTCAGACAATAAAACAAGTTTATGACCCACAAATGCTTGCTTAAATTATTTAACTTAGTTTTGACTCCTCCTTTCGATTTTAAAACTCATGCTTAAAGGGATATAATTCATAATTCAATGTGAAAATGTGGTCACCTGGATGTTGTTTCAAACCTGTATGACTTTATTTCTTCAGTGGGATAGAAGCAGTTAAACATAATATAGAAAGAGCAGTTGATTACTTTTTTTGTATTTACTTAAAAACCTTTAAAATAATCTGGCTGTAGATAATAATATTCTGTAGAGATGTATTAACTGCTTTTATTACATGGCTCTGTGAAATACTTGATTCTGATTGGTCAATCGCACATTCCAGCAGCATGTTACTTCCAGATAACACCCGCTCATACGGGTACTACGAGTTATCTTGACCGGTACTACTTCTATGCTTAACGCTGGCGTCATCTTGTGGCTTAAACAGCCGTGGTTTACAATGGAAGACTTCAAGGCGGGTTTTCTTTATAACATTCGTAATATAGATATTTTTCTTACACAAACGCATCGATTCGAATCAGAAGGCTCTATTAACCCATCGGAGCCGTGTGGAGCACGTTATTTGATGGACAGCTGCATTTTTTATGGACTTCAAACACAACTAAAACTACTGCTTGGATTAACGTTAGCCTGGACTTTTTAAATATAACTCCGATTGTATTTGTTTGAAAGAAGAATGTCATATACACCGACGATAACTTGAGGGTGAGTAAATCATGGGCTTGGTTTCATTTTGGGGTGAACTAACCCTTTCAGCATTAATTTTCAACATTTAGCAA
The DNA here is from genome assembly GCF_024679245.1 of Pseudorasbora parva. Classification (NCBI taxonomy): domain Eukaryota; kingdom Metazoa; phylum Chordata; class Actinopteri; order Cypriniformes; family Gobionidae; genus Pseudorasbora; species Pseudorasbora parva. The sequence goes on along the minus strand of NC_090183.1, from coordinate 38,943,838 downwards.
GGGCATATGGCAAATCTTCAGCAATAGATAAAGGCTTAAAGCAGGTTGGAACTGTTTGTCATAACTGTTTTTCAGGATAATGTACACCCAGCCGGTTGTTATCACAGAATAAACCCCGACAGAGTGATCAGGACCCCGACGTGAAGCGGAGGACTTACTTATGAGAGCACTTACTTATGGTCAGCCATTTGTAAGGTCTTTCTTAAAATGGGTTGTTTTATACTTATTTTCCTTCATGTAACTAATGAATTACATTTCTACTAAAATACAGTACCTAAATAATAAAACTATTTGTATATTCTTTCTTGTAGCTCAAACAATAGAGCATGGTGCTAACAACTTTTAAGGTCATGGGTCCGATTCCCAGGGAAAGCCAGATCTGATCCAAATGTGAACCTTGAATGCAACAAGTATAATGCAAAAAACTTTACTTGAAGCCTGCATAATGTATAATAAAGGTATTCATAATGCATGTTGTAATCCATTATATATTTTCATAAATAATTGTGGCATTAAAATGCCTTATATTCGCAGATTCCTTGTTACATCTAAAATGGGTTGTTGGTCATCTGTTTTATTGTATTGGACTTATGTATATGTATTTACTAAAGTAACAATTAATAGATTTGTATTATAATGTATTATAACTGTAGTTACAATTATTCCTGAGATTAATACAATCGGTACAGGGTGCATTACGAGTAAGTAGTGCATTAAAAATATTTGTATAATGCATTATACAAAAGTAAGGTGTTACCGAAAATGGATCTAAAACTTATAAGGGGCAATATAAATATTATATAACAAACAATTTACATTCTAAGGTGTATATGACATTCTTCTTTCAGACGAATACAATTTGAGTTGTGTATTAAAAAAAAATAAAACTTTATAATGGCAGTGAAAGGCAGCCCAAAATTTGAAAACCAAAAAAGCGTATTCATTCATTATAAAAGTAATCCACACAGCTCCGGGGGGTTAATAAAGGCCTTCTGAAGCAAATCGATGGGATTTTATAAGAAAAATATCCATATTATAAAGTGTAATAAGTGTAGCGCCTTTCGCAGTTCAAAATGTTTACGCAAGTCCGACATCATCTGTGTGCTAGTTACACTTTTTTACACTACATCCAACATCATCGTTGCGGCAGTTTTGCTTTTTTCGTAAGTTGCATTCGGAAGGCGGTCCGCCAGAAGCTGGATATTTTACTTTATAATGTTAACGCATGATTGGACAGTATTTTTATTTGTTGCTGGACTATCCGTTTAAACTACATATACATTTGTGTTCCACTGAAGATTTGGACTTTGACAGAATGTTCATATTTGGGTGAACAATCCTGTTAAACTTATAAAGGACCTTGTTAACGCAACAGCTAAATGTTTTTTAAAGGTCTTCTTGCAGGTCCTGTGACTGGTACATCCTTGTTTACATAGCGAGAGAGACAGATTGGCGCAAAAGCAAACCACTACATGTTTCATATCACGTCCCTGAACACAATGAGCCTTTTCACTGCCATGAACTTTTAGGTCCCCATGGCTGTCACATCTATCCTCCTTCATCCTTTCTTTCTAGCATCCTTTCTTTCCCTCCACTCCATCTTTGCGGTGCCTTTCCAAGCTTGCCCATACCCTGAAACACAACCTCCTTTATGAGAACCCCAGGGACAAAGATGTCGCTATTCCATAAGCAGTCGGAGCCCATTCATCATTATTTTTATTTATTTTTTGTCTTTATTTATATAATCCACTCCCTTCACAGTTTGGGTCTTGCTGATTTGAATAATGGCTTGTATAAATTCCATCTGTGTCACATCCTTCACATTTCATATCTCTATCACAGGAAACATTATATCGTAGATATCATGAGCATGCTATATTTCACACCATGTTATGGGACATATACGCGCATGGTTTTTTAATGTGGCACCCTGCAGTGCAGTACGATATACTATATGCCTTGAAAAGTTCAAAATCATATCTCCTGTTGTTTAACTGATACATCCTTTCTCGTGAATAAGATTTAAAGTGCATCGATGGAAGTGGAGATTTGTGAAAGAGATAGGACCATTAATCACACTATGACCAAAGGCATGCTGGGGGAAGGGCAACCTGCAGGAAATGTTGCTGCTGCCGTTTTTTTTGCCTCTAAGGCCTGTGCAACACTGTGATGTTTTATACTAAAAAGATGCTGATCTTTTAACTTCCTATATCAAATCTCATTTGATAAGGTTACACATGAATAATGATGCAAAGGTAAGGTGCTATTAAACATTACCATCAAGGTTTGGACACCTTGTAAAAATTGGATGATTTTTATGCACCCAAATTATACTGTTACCAGGTACACAGTCAGTTTCTACTTCAGAGTATTACATAAAAACATAAAAAATGATTTTAAAATAAAAAGTTTACAATAAAAAAGTAAGATATAAAATCCAAATATAAAATTACACCGTGGGCTAAAAATGTGCGATAGTAAGTTGCATTATGAGATATAAAGACATTGTGAGATACAAAGTCAGAATTGGAAAATATAAGTTGCAATCATAAAGTCAGGTTTATAAATGGTAAAAAAAAAAAAAAAGTGCTGGGTTCAGTGCAAAACAGCCAAGAGCACATAAAAAAATAATTATTACAAAATTATTTAATTCAAAATGAAATAATATTCAGAACTCAATGTACCTTCAAAATGTGACACGTCTGAATGAAATAGGATCTTAAGAGAAAAAACATGGGAGACTTTATGAAGAATTGTCTGGATAGTAAATAATGGCCATTCAATACCAGAAAGAAGTCAGTCATATGTGGGATGGATGGAGGAATGGATGGATGGACGGATGGACAGACGGACAGATCAGGGATGTGCATTAAAGAGAAGTAAACTGCATTGGTTTTAATTTCATATTAACTTCAAACTAAAAAGCATCAGTGCTTCCCTACCTCTTTGAAATACAGTCTGTGCATGCCAGAGATTATTATTACCACAAATACACAAACAGCCAAAGGGTATTTTCTCCTAATGATTAAAGATTATTAACTAACGATCCAGTCTGTCAGGATCCAAAAAATAAAACATAAAATAAAAAAGACACACTGAATGATCAAACACCATGCTGGATGAATCATACAGAAACTGTGCTTTCCTACTGCCTTAGGCATTTGGAAAATGTACCGGCTTGGTATTTTCGGGTGCTTTCTGTTTGCCTCTTGGGAAAAGATGGATAAAGGGAACCCTGAACATCTCTGATAAGATTAACCTCCTCAGGTTCGTCCTTCAGTATTACCTCATCATATTAATTCTCCTTTTGGTGCAAGTGATGACGGTGACTGTGTAAATCCAATGACATCCAGCCTGTTAAATAAGGTATGGGGGAGATCCTCCATCACAATAATCACTGCATCTTTACTACGGGTACCCGTTACTCCCCTCCCCCAATGCTCAACAGACAGAATTGATTTTATTCACACCCACATTCAAAACCACAGAATACGCAAGGCTACGCACAAACACACAGGCGCTGCCCTCTCCTTCAAAGAAAATAGTTTAATAAAAAAATAGTATAAGTGGATCTCAGAGATAGTGGCTTCAAGCCAGTAATCATGAAAAAGAGAGCACTGTGAGCAATGTATGCAGCATTGGCAACAGAAGCTTATAACGGCATTTAACACCATCACAACGCCATTTAGAAAACATTTATCAAGGGCTTAATTACAGCACAGGTTCAATGTGTTACAATTATTAATGGGAAAGTTCACAAAACATTTTTTTTTGTCTTATTTTGTTTTTACAGATTATATCATTCTATGACATTATTAGCTTTAAAGCTTTATAAACCTCTTTTAAATCTCATTAACACGTGTGTCAAGAAGATGCATTGCAGCTGATTTCAAGGCAATGACAACCAGCAGTTGTAGTTTGTTGAGTCCAATACCCACTTCACTCTAAAGGTTCTTAAATTTTTCTTTGGCAGGGTGTCTGGTTCCATGAAGAACCTTTAATATCCAAATAACCTTTCCATTGCACAAAAGGTTATCTGTAGTGCAAAAAGGTTCTTTAGACTATAAGTTAGAAAAAAAATGGTTCTTTAAAGAACCTTTCACAAAACAGTTCTTTGGGGAACCAAAAATGGTTCTTCTATGGCATCAGCCCATTTTTGGTTCTTCCTGGCACCTTTATTTTTAAGTATGGAAAAGAACAATGAGAACATTCTGTAATGTCTTATTTTGTGTTTTACAGAAGAATGTAAGTCATACAGATTTGGAACAACATGAGGGTGGGAACATAATGACAAAATGTTCATTTTTGGGTTGAACAATCAACCCTTTAAAACTGTTTGTTTAACAGTTTGTTTAATGTTTAACAGTATTCTCTAACTTAGTCTTTGAGCAAAAATATTTAGAACTGATACTGTGTTTGTTTCCAAACCAAATCCAGTTTTGTCCAAGTCTGCAAATGTCAACTCTGTGACATTTTCAAAAATGTTGCATTGGAAAACCAGACTGAAAAAACTCATTCTGAATAACTTTTCCTTACTCTCAAATGTCCTTTTCACACAAATTCACATCATATCTTCTTTTCAGACGTGCCACCCTCATTCATTTTTTTATTTATTTAGCATCATTCTGCTTTAGCAAACTTTGGCGCCTGCATTAAGCTCTCTTGAAAATGAAAAGCTAGATGCAGCACATTTTTTTCGCTTAGGGCGCAGGTGTTTCTCAATTGGATTTGTATGTCTGAATGAATATGGCATCACACATGGAAATGAGAGGACTCACTGTAGGTTTCATCTCTGCCTGTGATGGTTTGAATCCACAGTGAAAATCAGTTAGCATACACTGCGCTCCGCCATAGAGGTTATCTCCCACACAAAATGTAATCTGAATTGTTTTTGCAACCTTTGAATGAGATAAAATTGTCTCATGAATAAGAAAATTGTTTATCACACAACAATTTACAGTAGTCTTCAAAGTGTATAAAGAAACTAAGGTGTTGTGGGTGTTGTTATATGTGCCTATATTATTTTAGTCTCTATAGATATCCCTCAGGTCCTCCTTCACATTTAACCACCCTCCAGCAAAATCATAAATCTGAATGCTGAGAAAACAGTGCACCTCTCCTCAACAAGCGGTAGTATTTGTTTCTCACATTGACGGTAAGCATGGACAATTATTTTATTGGGTGGCAGGCATCTGATAGGCAAAGAATACCTCTCATTATAATGGTGCCGTGCTGCATTGTCCACTTGCAGTGTTCTATTTCTGGTTTGATGGTGAGAGGAATTTGCCCTAGTTTTCCACACAGTGGCCTCAATTGGCCAAATTTGGCAAATAAATAGCCTTTATACCATGAAGAAGTCCTAGTTGGAACTCCGATAAGACACTAACATAATTTTTTTACAATGGTTGATCATTTTATCTGTTTTCCATAAAAATGTCACTTGTCCGAAGGGTTAGTTCACTCAAAAATAAAATTCTGTCAATAATTACTCTCCCTAATGTTGCTCCAAACCCGTAAGATTCCGTTCATCTTCAGAACACAAATTAAGATATTTTTGATGAAATCGGAGAGCTTTCCGCCCCTCCATTGACAGCTACACTACTGACACTTTGATGCTTCAAACAGTTCATAAAGAGATCGTAAAACGAATCCATATGAATTGAGCGCAAATAGTCAAAATTTTCTAAAGATACACAGTTGCTTTATATGATGAACAGGTTGAATTTAGGTTTTTATTCACATACAAACATTGATCAAGGGACATAAACAGAAGCTCAACCTCAATCTGCTTGACACAAGAACAAACCTCATTCGGAAGCTCAAACGTGATGCATAACACATGATAATGAACCTCTGGTTTTTGCAGAAGTTTAAACGTGATGCTTAACACATGATAATGAACCTCATTGGTTCTTGCAGAAGCTCAAGCGTGATGCGTAACACATGATAATGAACCTCATTGGTTCTTGCAGAAGCACAAGCGTGATGCGTAACACATGATAATAAACTTAATTGGTTCTTGCAGAAGCTCAAACATGATGCGTAACACATGATAATGAACCTCACTGGTTCTTGCAGAAGCTCAAACGTGATGCGTAACACATGAGAATGATCCTCATTGGTTTTTGCAGAAGCTCAAACGTGATGCATAACACATGATAATGAACCTCATTGGTTCTTGCAGAAGCTCAAACGTGATGCGTAACACATGATAATAAACTTCATTGGTTCTTGCAGAAGCTCAAACGTGATGCGTAACACATGATAATGAACCTCACTGGTTCTTGCAGAAGCTCAAACGTGATGCGTAACACATGATAATGAACCTCACTGGTTTTTGCAGAAGCTCAAGCGTGATGCATAACACATGATAATGAACCTCATTGGTTCTTGCTGAGGCTCAAGCGTGATGCGTAACATGAGAATGAACCTCATTGGTTCTTGCAGAAGCTCAAACGTGATGCGTAACACATGATAATAAACTTCATTGGTTCTTGCAGAAGCTCAAACGTGATGCGTAACACATGATAATGAACCTCACTGGTTCTTGCAGAAGCTCAAACGTGATGCGTAACACATGATAATGAACCTCACTGGTTCTTGCAGAAGCTCAAACGTGATGCGTAACACATGATAATGAACCTCATTGGTTCTTGCAGAAGCTCAAACGTGATGCGTAACACATGATAATGAACCTCACTGGTTCTTGCAGAAGCTCAAACGTGATGCGTAACACATGAGAATGAACCTCATTGGTTCTTGCAGAAGCTCAGACGTGATGCGTAACACATGATAATAAACCTCACTGGTTCTTGCAGAAGCTCAAACATGATGTGTAACACATGGGAATGAACCTCACTGGTTCTTGCAGAAGCTCAAACGTGATGCGTAACACATGATAATAAACCTCACTGGTTCTTGCAGAAGCTCAAACATGATGTGTAACACATGGGAATGAACCTCACTGGTTCTTGCAGAAGCTCAGACGTGATGCGTAACACATGAGAATGAACCTCACTGGTTCTTGCAGAAGCTCAAACGTGATGCGTAACACATGATAATGAACCTCATTGGTTCTTGCAGAAGCTCAAACGTGATGCGTAACACATGATAATGAACCTCATTGGTTCTTGCAGAAGCTCAAACGTGATGCGTAACACATGATAATGAACCTCACTGGTTCATGCGGAGGCTCAAACGTGATGCGTAACACGAGAATGAACCTCGTTGTTTCTTGCGGAATCTCAACCGTGATGCGTAACACATGATAATGAACCTCATTGGTTCTTGCGGAATCTCAACCGTGATGCGTAACACATGATAATGAACCTCATTGGTTCTTGCGGAATCTCAACCGTGATGCGTAACACATGATAATGAACCTCATTGGTTCTTGCGGAGGCTCAAACGTGATGCGTAACACATGATAATGAACCTCATTGGTTCTTGCGGAGGCTCAAACGTGATGCGTAACACATGTTAATGAACCTCATTGCTTCTTGCGGAGGCTCAAGCGTGATGCGTAGCACGAGAATGAACCTCATTGGTTCTTGCTGAGGCTCAAGCGTGATGCGTAACACATGATAATGAACCTCATTGCTTCTTGCGGAGGCTCAAACGTGATGCGTAACACATGATAATAAACTTCATTGGTTCTTGCAGAAGCTCAAACGTGATGCGTAACACATGATAATGAACCTCACTGGTTCTTGCAGAAGCTCAAACGTGATGCGTAACACATGATAATGAACCTCACTGGTTTTTGCAGAAGCTCAAGCGTGATGCATAACACATGATAATGAACCTCATTGGTTCTTGCTGAGGCTCAAGCGTGATGCGTAACATGAGAATGAACCTCATTGGTTCTTGCAGAAGCTCAAACGTGATGCGTAACACATGATAATAAACTTCATTGGTTCTTGCAGAAGCTCAAACGTGATGCGTAACACATGATAATGAACCTCACTGGTTCTTGCAGAAGCTCAAACGTGATGCGTAACACATGATAATGAACCTCACTGGTTCTTGCAGAAGCTCAAACGTGATGCGTAACACATGATAATGAACCTCATTGGTTCTTGCAGAAGCTCAAACGTGATGCGTAACACATGATAATGAACCTCACTGGTTCTTGCAGAAGCTCAAACGTGATGCGTAACACATGAGAATGAACCTCATTGGTTCTTGCAGAAGCTCAGACGTGATGCGTAACACATGATAATAAACCTCACTGGTTCTTGCAGAAGCTCAAACATGATGTGTAACACATGGGAATGAACCTCACTGGTTCTTGCAGAAGCTCAAACGTGATGCGTAACACATGATAATAAACCTCACTGGTTCTTGCAGAAGCTCAAACATGATGTGTAACACATGGGAATGAACCTCACTGGTTCTTGCAGAAGCTCAGACGTGATGCGTAACACATGAGAATGAACCTCACTGGTTCTTGCAGAAGCTCAAACGTGATGCGTAACACATGATAATGAACCTCATTGGTTCTTGCAGAAGCTCAAACGTGATGCGTAACACATGATAATGAACCTCATTGGTTCTTGCAGAAGCTCAAACGTGATGCGTAACACATGATAATGAACCTCACTGGTTCATGCGGAGGCTCAAACGTGATGCGTAACACGAGAATGAACCTCGTTGTTTCTTGCGGAATCTCAACCGTGATGCGTAACACATGATAATGAACCTCATTGGTTCTTGCGGAATCTCAACCGTGATGCGTAACACATGATAATGAACCTCATTGGTTCTTGCGGAATCTCAACCGTGATGCGTAACACATGATAATGAACCTCATTGGTTCTTGCGGAGGCTCAAACGTGATGCGTAACACATGATAATGAACCTCATTGGTTCTTGCGGAGGCTCAAACGTGATGCGTAACACATGTTAATGAACCTCATTGCTTCTTGCGGAGGCTCAAGCGTGATGCGTAGCACGAGAATGAACCTCATTGGTTCTTGCTGAGGCTCAAGCGTGATGCGTAACACATGATAATGAACCTCATTGCTTCTTGCGGAGGCTCAAGCGTGATGCGTAACACGAGAATGAACCTCATTGGTTCTTGCGGAGGCTCAAACGTGATATGTAACACATGGGAATGAACCTCATTGGTTCTTGCAGAAGCTCAAACGTGCTGCGTAACACATGATAATGAACCTCATTGTTTCTTGCGGAATCTCAACCGTGATGCGTAACACATGATAATGAACCTCATTGGTTCTTGCGGAATCTCAACCGTGATGCGTAACACATGATAATGAACCTCATTGGTTCTTGTGGAATCTCAACCGTGATGCGTAACACATGATAATGAACCTCATTGGTTCTTGCGGAGGCTCAAACGTGATGCGTAACATGAGAATGAACTTCATTGGTTCTTGCTGAGGCTCAAGCGTGATGCGTAACACATGATAATGAACTTCATTGGTTCTTGCGGGAAATCAAGCGTGATGCTTAACATGAGAATAAACCTCATTGGTTGTTGCGTAAGCTCAAAAGTGCTGCGTAACACATGAATGAACCGCATTGGTTCTCGTACGTCGAACTATCATGCTTTAGATTCCATTGGTTTACCGGTGTGTGAGTTGATGAATGTTTATGTGAATAAAAGCCTAAATTCAATCTGTTCATAATATAAAGGTATTGTGTCTGCAGAAAATATGGACTAAACCTCTCAGTTCATATAAATTATTTTTACAATCTCAATCTTACAATCTTTATGAACTTTTTGATCCATCAAAGTGTCTGGCACGTACATTTTTTATCAAAAATGTTTTTGTTTTGTTTTTTGTATCAAAACGTTTTTATTAGAAATCTTCATTCGTTTTCAGAAGATGAACGAAAGTCTTAAGGGTTTGGAACAACATGAGGTTTAGGAATTAATGCAAATTTGCATTTTTAGGTGAACTGACCCTGAAACAAAGTGTTTTTTTGTTGTTGTTGTTTTTTTGTTCTTAGTCATCAAATTCAAAGAGAAACATTTAAAACCCATCATAACCTTAGCCTATGTTGTCACCTTTTTCAGAAATGTCTGAAAAATTATTATTCAGTATTTCCGTGGGTAAGTATACTGAAAGCACATTGAAAGTGCACGTGCTATAAAATAAAGTAAAACCAAAATGTATCATGAGGCTTTCAAGCAATATTAAGGCCTAATGATTTATAATCTCGCAATTAAATTCCCCATTAAATAAGCACACAAATGTGTGACCCACCCAAACATATTAGGTTAACTGTTGCATAATAATAATAATAATGATAGCTATAGCTCAGGATATCGCACATAAACAACATTTGAATATGAAACAAATGAGCCCTTTTGTTTTCTGGTAGTGGGATTTTAAAAACGTCTAATAGAAAACCAGCAATCAAGGGTGTTCTCACAAGCTCAGATGCGCACAATGTTCATTCCTCTGCCACCGCTCATTAGAAGCAAATCACACCCACCGTCTCAGTGGAGGAGCATCCAACTCATTTCTTATCTGGCTTTTCCACACTCTTTACTGTGGACCGGAGAAGAAACCAATCATCATCCTAATTCATGGGACTGAAAGTCTCAAAGCACGCGAGGCTGCCTTCTGTCTCTAATGCGACTTTAATTGTTTTCCTTACAGTAGAGTAACTTATCTTGCTGTCATGACACAGATTTAGAAAGAATCTGATTTTCATAATAGGCGGAAAGGCTTGATAATCACATCAAAATTCGACAGTGAGGGCTGCATTCAATATGTTTTACATTTAAGAGCCTACTTAAGGAGTTCACAGAGGCTACATGTTATGTAAATTGGTTTTGTACAACTAAACTCTTAAAATTAAAGGTTCTTCAATGGTTCTTAATGTTACATAAGGTTATAGGTTTGTTCTATCAGCATCAACAGTTCTTGGGTTGTTGAAAATACCATATCAGGGTTGATTTCTCAAAGGAAGCAAAGGTGACAGTAGCTGTTTCCATTACCCTTCAAAGTGAAATTTTGAAATGAAAATACGCCCAATGGAGACATGTCAGTTTTACAAAAACTCCCATAGTATATCGCACAAAAGTTTTTTTTACACCTTTATGAGGTCGTTTTTCAGGCAATTCGAAAAAGGAATATTTCGCGAAACGGCAATGACATTTTTTTCTCGCATTTCCAGGTCACGTGCCGTAGATGGTGTGGTATGTTTGGACAGAAGACGAGACTGTTCTTTATTAAATTCATAAAAGACAAAAGAATTATGGGAATACTGGATTCTAAACAACAAAGAAATTCCACAGTTTATCAAGACGTCTAAGCAGACATGAGGAGAAACACCCAGAAACACCCCATACGTAGTCACTTCCAAGTATAAGTGGCTTTCCTTGCCATTAATTATTGGATAACACGCCTATGTCTCCTTCTATTAAAAAGAATGGCTAGTGCGGTGGCTGTGATATAGGTAAACCTAATAACATCCAGTGCCATGATTTTTGGCATGACTTATCGCAAAAGGAAAAATTTGGTTTTAGACTCTTAACTTTGATTAATGGAAACGCTGTCATTTCGCAACAATTTTTTATTGACTTTTAGAAAATATTGCAAAAGTTGTGTGCAAATATGTAATGGAAACCTGGCTATAATTGACTATACAAAAAAAAAATAATAATAATAATAAACTACATATGGGATCAAACAATGTATTCATCACACATGTTTATAAAATGCAATGAGTAAGAAAATAACTGACTCTGCAAACATAAAACATAATTCTAAATATGTGGTTGAACAGATTATAAACTACTAATATAAAAAAGCAGGAAATAACTGACTAGAAATTTTAAGCAAAATAAATAAATATGTGATTAAATCAGCGTGTTAAAAAACGTGTTAAATCAATATTTTTAATGAATTAAAACCAACAGTCTCAGCATAGTTTTAAAGATACAGGTAAAACGTGACATGAGAGGAGGCGGTGCCTCCACGCCACAATGATCGACTATTCTTCACTCTGTTAATACAATAATGTCCATCAAGATGTTCAAAAAAGATGTCAAATAGACCATAGGAGTGTATCGAAAATAGAAAAAAAAGAACATTAAATAACTCACTGGCATCTTTACTTTTGGTCACATCCAAATTAAAACGACCCTGAAATTACAAATTACATCTACCTGCTGAGAATTTGATGACTATTGATTCAAAAGGTAATTAGTTATGATATAACATAATATAAATATGGTTCCATATGCATTTAACCTGGAAACAATATCACCATCAATTGGAAGTGGAACATAAATCCACAAAACCTCTGGGAATGCAGGAAAGGGACTTTACATCCTTGTTTCCAAAGCTCACCACACGCCATAGTACATAGATGTGTTCTAAACAACTAGAGAATATAAAATATACTGTGGAACTCGAAAAGACTCCCCTATGGCACTGGTTTTCTTTAAACCCTTTTTTTTCTTCTAACTGAAACCTTTATTTTTTTAAGACCGTAGAGCCTGGGGTTCAATGAGAACCCAAGAGCAAGCCAAGCACTCCAAAAAACACAAGAGATCAGTCCTGTAGAGGAAAATTAGCATCTATTCAAGTCTAATGTTGGTGGTAAGGATGTCAAGGGCTACCAAGGGCATGCTTTTCAAAAGCATAATATGCTTCAAGCACCACAAGTGCAGTGAAAGTACCACATATCTACTGTAAGCATCTGCACAGTGTGCTACTGATACACTATTATGCTATAAACCGAAAGAAAGTTGCAAATCTAACAGCTTTTTCATTAGCTATACATCTATATGGCTTAAGCAAAAAGCAATACAATATCCACTGTGCATATGGACATCTTTAAATATGATGCTGTTTTGACTAATGCTAACATTGAAACGTAGTAAATATCAAACGTCTCTATACATATTTTAACAATCTAAACAACCTTAACAGGTGTATAAGCTCACAAACACTAGCCTAACAAAACAAACAAACTGCAGTGTTTCTATTACCGCTGGAGTGCGGATCCTGCACGCTACTTATAGTAATTCGAAATGAACCGGCTTTGATTTCACCTGTCAGATGAGCAAACGCTTTAGAATAACTCTCATACATCCCACAAGAGGCTTTCAAAGTGTAAAATCGCGCGTTCTAGTATGATATATCGAGAATAAAACCTCTCATTTCCAAAAAAAACAAAGAATTGCCTACCTTTCGCAGTAGTTTGTGTGTAAAGAACGTAGAGCTCGAGTTGTTAGTCAGCGCGCGACAGCAGAATGTCTAGAGTGATGATGCTTTTCCTTCAGTGGTGCGTTTCTCTAACAAATACGTTCAATGAAAGGCTGGACGCAGTCAAAAGCTTTTAGAAATCCATGGCAACCGAGAAAACCCTCCACAACTTCGCTACATCGTGACGGGTTAACACACCCCCTTCCTCAATGACAGTGACTCTATGGACTCTATACTGACTAACAATATGCCAATCGGTGACTATGATATTCGCAGAGGTCTTGGGGGTATTTGTAGAGTAATGAATCAATGTATAATCTAATATTAATTGATTAAAATATTATATTATTATAATATTAACTAATATTAATATTAAAATAATATTACCTGTATTTATTTTTTAATTTATTTTTATGGGTTGTAGCTTGAAAAGATAATACATATATTTTTATGAAATCAAATGGGCATAAAACAATACTTAAAATCAAACAAGTTTAAACCAAGCTGGTTTGTGGTCTGGCTGGTTTTAGAGGGGTTTAGGGCACTTTTCAGACTGGGTGACCAGCTTAAACCAGCTAAGACCAGCTGAGTCAAAATAGTGTTATGTTAGTGTGGAGGACTTCAAATTAAATATTTTGCCCCTGCTATGTTTTCAGCACCTTAGACAGCAGCACAATTGGTGGCTTCTGGCTCATGTGTAGTGTGCCCTAACATTTACAGGCACTGTTGTCATGGAAAAAAGGATTGTGTCCTAGTGATTAGTGACCATAGATTTGAGTTCAGTGACCGTATAGGTTTTATCTGCATATACAATGAAGAAAGCTAATGTCCTAAAATAAAAAGCTAGATGAAAATGAAAGCTAGTCCTAAAAAGCTAAATCTCATTACATAAAATAGTGCATTTGTTAAGAAAAATAGCACAAGTTGGCTACACTATACTATTAATAAAAAGAAATATATGTATATATACAAATCAGTCATAACGTTATGACCATCGACAGGTGAAATGAATAACACTGATTATATCTTCATCACGGCACCTGTTAGTGGGTGGGATATATTAGGCAGCAAGTGAACATTTTGTCTTCAAAGTTGATGTCTTAGAAACAGGAAACATGGGTAAGCGTAATGAACTGAGTGAATTTCACAAGGGCCAAATTGTGATGGTTAGACGACTGGGTCGGAGCATCTCTAAAACTGCCGCTCTTGTGGAGTTTTCCCGGTCTGCAGTGGTCAGTATCTATCAAAAGTGGTCCAAGTAAGGAAAAGCAGGAAACTGGCGACAGGGTCACTCGTGGCTAAGGCTCATTGATGCACGCGTGGAGTGAAGGCTGGACCGTGTGGTCCGATCAAACAAACAACTTGTAGCTCACATTATTCAAGAAGTGGATGCTGTTTCTGATGCCGAAAGCACCAACAGTGGGCATGTGAGCATCAGAACTGGACCGCAGAGAAATGGAACAAGGTGGCCTGGTCTGATGAATAATGTTTTCTTTTACATCACATGGATGGCTGGGTGCGTGTGCGTCACTTACCTGGGGAACACATAGCATGCATGGGAAGAAGGCAAATCGGAGGCAGTGTGATGCTTTGGGCAATGTTCTGCTGGGAAACCTTGTGTCCTGCCATCCATGTGGATGTTACTTTGACACGTACCACCTACCTAAGCATTGTTGCAGATCATGTACACCCTTTCATGGAAACAGTATTCCCTGCTGGCTGTGGCCTCTTTCAGCAGGATAATGAGCCCTGCCACAAAGCTTAGGAAGGGGGTCATAATGTTAGGCCTGACCTGTGTATATACTCATATATAGGCATATATTATATAGACAAACTTTTGCCATTGCCCATACCCGTAATGTTTACCTTGCCATTGCTAATGTGGACAGCTTTAGTCAGTTGTACTGCTAGTTATCAACTTGAACCCCTTTAGTTGAGTTTATTTATTATAGCCATCACATCAGAATTAACAGAGGAAATTCATACCTGCTAAACTGCTAAACTCATTCTAGTGGATCCCCTCAAAGACAGCAAATGACCAGCAAAAATCTAAACTAATCTAATTTGGGCCGATCTAATCTAATTGAGAGGCTTACAAGATCATAGATTCACCCAGCACAAAATGTAATTGGATCTTTTTATGAGGCCCACTGCTTCTCAGTAGGTGCTCTCTTAAATCCAAATTGATTTATTGTCAGCCGGCGGACACCTGTCACATCTAAGTGTCTACTGCCGGGGCAGGAAAGTGCTTGCACTACACCAATCTATAGTGATGAGTATCAGACATGTGATGACTAAAAGGTTAGGGGAGTAGCACTGAGTTATGGGTAGTGTAGCAGAACATGTTGCCCAGCTGGATGCAGATTGGTAACAGTATCTCAGTGAGATTTTTGTTAGCCAGGGCTTAATTTCTGTGAGACTGTGAATGTAGAGGGTGTACAAAGCATATAACTATGATTTAAATGTTTATATAAATATATGTGTATATAAAATATATTTAAATTTTATTCTAATATAAATTACCAAATTAAAACATCAAATGTTTTTCTTTAGAGACTTATACGAGTGTCTTGAAATTTTAAAGCTTCTTTAATTTACCAGTGGCAACTGGACGAAGGAATAGCGTTGTATGGTTAGCAACTAGTTCTTTCAAAAGTGTCAGAGTTCACCAGTTCAACCTGAATACAATAATACCTTTTATCTTGACTCTCTCTCTCTCTCTTTCTCCATCACTCTCTCACGCACTGGTGTATCAATGGAGCAGAAATGACTCCATTGACATCCCGAGGACTGTGTAATGAGAATAAATGATGTGGAAATAAATATGCAGCTTGTTTGCGGTCTACTGACCGTATGCTGTGCCTGAATATGCATTTCCCTGAGGTAAAGAAAATGTTAGACTTTAAAGATGGTTATATATATATATATATTCGCCCCTGAAGGTAGAAGGCAATTAGATATATATATATATATATTTTTTTTTTGTAGGTACTATGACATTTACATTTGTAAAAAGGGCGTAAAGCCCTAAATCGAACAAACAAACTAGAGGTTAATTTTTAACCTTGGCTAAACATAATTATCCGGACAGTGAAATGCATAAATATTAATAAATACTAAAGACAGATTTAAGTAATAGAGTTTTGCAGTTAATCATGCGGTTAATTTTAAGTGGGCTTATCTGAGATAAAGTACAGAGTTTATATCATTATGTTTGGTGCTTATTACAGTATTGAAATGCACACATATACGTAAAAAAATATTTAGAAAAAAAGTTACCTGATTGCCTTAAAATGATGAGTTCATTGAAATTAAAAATTTGAGTTAATACAATGAACATTTTTTGAGATTCGACAACCTTTATTAAAATATTATTAAAAGATTTTGTAAGCATATTGGGTAATTGTGTGTGTATTATTTTTGATGACGCAGTGAAACATACCGAATAGTACTATTTTCATGATTTATCAAATATTTTATTGGGTTCAGATACAATAATATTTTGAGTTTCTATTTATTAAACAAATTTCCTTCATTGTATCAACTCAATTTTTTTATTTCAATAAACTCAACATTTTAAGGAACCAGGTAACTTACTTTTTTAAGTTAAACCAACAATTTTTTAAAACATTTTACAGTGTACACACAGATAGACTGATAGATCTCCAGTCTGTATAATCCAAAAACACAGGGCTGAATTGTATGGTTTTCCACATATAATTAACAGATTATCACATATTTGGCTTTTAATTGAAAGCACTTGTTTGTGAAAGGGTTCATTGTGTTGTCTTGTCTGCTATAGGCACATTTGAAAGGTTTTAAGTAGACCTATGGTCTCTTTCTCTCATTCCCTCTGAGGATGTGGTACATCAAGGGTAGATTAGGTTGAAAGCATGTTGGTTCCAGGGTGGATATCAAATCTTCCATTACCTAGAGAAAAAATAAATAAAATAAATAACACAGGCATACTCTCAAACATTCTACTTCAGATGTCCATTTTACTGAGAATGAAAGTTTACAGTGGTGTGGTATATGGCCATTTTTATTCCACATAATCATCTCACATTATCTTCCTTCTGAAACAGCATGTAATGTCCTCCTCTGATTACAACCAGATTATGAGATTCTCATGTGGAGGGCTATTGACTAGAGGTTTCCTTAATAACCACATAATACCTTTATCACGATTTCATATGCTGCTTTCTGTAATCCTCCCCCCTCCCAAACCCAAGCAAATGTCACTGGAAGATGTGGATTTTGTCAGCCCGAATCCTATTGGGCGACCTCATCATTGAGCTAAAGCAGAGGCCATAACTGGTGGTGAGCAAGTAATTAAAATGTGCGGATAGCAACGTGGAATGGCATTTTCCAATTCCATAGTGGACAAAGGATATACACACCCTGGAGAGATCCATGGTGTTGATGAAGAACTTAATTATATGCTTTCAAAGAATCATTAAATGGTAATGAAGCAATGAAGAGGAGAAGATGGGCAGCTTGAGAGATGAAAAATGTCTAATAAAATATTGCTTTGATAAGTCATATAAAAGTAAAACTGTATAATATAATGCAAAAAAAAAAAAAAAAAAAATCTTTACAGCTCATGCAAGCATAACATTTGAAGTTGTCTCCTGAGCTCCCCAGCGCAGCTCTGCGAGAATTAAATGTAGCATAATTACATTTCTCGGTGGATGATTGCTGCACAATGACAGTGTGTTCATGCAAATAATGACTTTCATTTCTTACCCTGATGCGCCGAAGAGAGACTTGCATCTCCATATCTGATGTCGCCGGGACACAAAAGAAGCTTCATGCTTCGAAAAAGGAAAACCTCCTAGATTGATCTTGTACATCTGAACTTATTGTTGGGTGAATGTAACCACAGCAAATGAACACTGGGATGCTGTTGCTATTCTTCAAAAGAGGTCTCGCTTCATCAAAAATTCAACACGGCCCCTCAGGCATTTCATTGACATGTTTGCTCAATTCCCCTGATGAAATTCAGAGATGAGAAAACACAACAGTTTTGCTGTTTGGCCCCTAAATCCCACCGGTGACTCAAAACATGGTAATAGATTTTCTCTCCCGAGGGATGAGATTTTGCCACATCTCAGTCGAATGCTCGCTACACCTATCAGTTAGCAAGCCAAGGGCTTGGGAAAGGGGCAAAAAATGTATGAATACGAAAGACAGTTGTTTTAGGGGAACATACAGGCAATCAATACGGTTAGGCCATGGGGCAGATGAAATCACAATTTAAGCTGCACAGCTAATTAAAGAAAAGAGACAAAAATCAATAAGAACGGTCCCCAGTATATTGTCTCTACATTTAATGCCCACGCAGTGATTTGTAATTGGATATTAAAGGTGAAACAGATGGTTTAGGGGTCTAGTTTAGGGGTCTAGTTTAGGGGTAGTGATCGCTAATGATGTGAAGGAAGGGAGAAAAGCACAAAAGAGGCAGAGAAAAGCTAGATATTTTACATTTTTTTTCTGAAGAAAATGCTAGTACTTTTGCTCAGTTGCTACTGTGCAATTCCTCCTTAAGTTCTGGGTCTCAGCAGGGTTCTGATTGCTTAGTTAGAAAACTTGTTTTTAACAAGTCACACAATAAAAAACATGGGGCAAAAAAGCCCCTAAATAAACACTGAAGTAGTGGCTTGTGACATATCAACGCACCAAAATATTACTAGCTGTAGACTAGCTGTAGTCCAGTGCCCACAGTTAGTGACTAGTATTGTTATTGTTGACTAAAATGTAATAAAATGTAACACCTAAAATGTAATATTAACAGGACAGCGGCCCTCCAGGAACGAGTTTGGGGACCCCTGCTCTAGATGGTGCCAGCTTAGAAATCTAGATGGCATTTCATTTAAAATTTAATTTGCAGTGAGTGTGGTCTAGCAACTCTCCATAGATTGTGAGCTGGAAAAACTCTGGTCAGGCCAAACACATTGTATATAGAGTCGGTGGGCGGGCTTAACATAATGACGGCAGAGTTGTGTGCTACTGGTAAACACAGAAGCTGGTGAACGGCGGTCTTTCGAATCGTCTTTGGCCGTGACTCTGGAAGACTTGGAGCTAAGCTTTTTTTGAGAAAAAAAACAAAGAACGGCACTGAAATCATTCTTAAGAAGGGAAGATGTTTTTGGAGTTTTGCAGAAAAGGCGAAAGTTTAATCTCTCAACTAGCTCCGCTTTACGTTGCTCTGGTTGGTTGTATCATTACCCATTTGTGCGCAGAGAGAGTTTGAAAGACAACTGTTTATTCCGCTCCTCGGATTGAGCCCTGTCAATGGTTAGTTCCCAGACCAAACGTCTTCATGTGGGTCTGGCTTGTCAGGCTAAGATGGTGCAGCAATCACATCCTTCTCTAAAGGGCACAGCTGATTGCTTCCTGCTGTAGCCAATGAGCTCATTGCTCAACCTTCAAATACTGGTCAGCATTAGCTGGAGCAGTTGCAGCTCACTTTCAGAAACCCTCCACCTTCCCCAGCTCCACTTGTATAGATCTGCTATGGGTAATTCATGTATGCAGCATGTCTGAATTTCTCACAGCAGCATGTCGTGTGTGTATTAGCAATGACAAGTCCCGTACTTGCTCTGCAACCGCAGCAAACACAGCTGGAGCAGCATAACACATCTCTTCTGCCAAGACCAAACATATCGACATTGTCATATTCATTACCATGCCAAACACTCTAAGAGTTGTCATGACAGAAATACGTTTATGTTGGTTAAAACTTAAAATAAAGCTACAAATAAATAAATAATAAAAAATTACAGGCACAAAAAAAGAATAAACTTCACATTTAAAATACAAAAATAAAAGTAAACTCAAAATATGAGCACACACACACACACACACACACACACACACACACACACACACACACACACACACACACACATATATATATATATATATATATATATATATATATATATATATATATATATATATATATATATATATATACTAAAGTGAAAGAAAAAACAAGTAGTGACAGTGAAATACAGATGAAAAAGACTGAGCAGGTCTCAATCTCCTATTATGTTCTGCATTTTATAGTGCACAGGAAAAAGAAAAACAAGAGTACAGCTTTTCAGATGAGTGACAAGCACTGAAGTCTGACCTGGTGTTTTCAACCCATTTTCTGTCGCCTGCAGTCACCAGCTATATTGCTCTCTGTGTTTTGCACCTGAGTCCATTACACTCTGTGACAGACAGCCGTCAAATACAGCCTGCGGCATACGCTGTAGCATCTCATAAGAATTTCTTGACATTTATAAAGTGACATGCAAGTACTATTAATGGGTTTTAAGTGATATGGCAGGTCTTATCAGCAAGTTCTTGGATGTGCAGTCCCAGAATGCTTTGCACCTCGAGCGGATGGGTGAGGCATTGTCAGGAAATAGCTACTACTATACAAAAATAAACCACAGATGAAACATGAATGACTGGTTGGTAAAGACAAGACACAGATATATGTGAAGAATATGACCCACAGATCAGTGTGTGAATCAGTGAATGGTCATCCTTATGGGAAATATGATTGGTCAGACATGACTAGATGGTGATAGAATGACATTTATTTCCGACGAATACATACGACACCCACTTGTCAGAGTCAATGGACTCACGCATCCCCCCTTTTCTCTCTCTCCCTTCCTGTTTTTTTCTCTATACAATGGCTACCACTGTTTCTGCATCCAGACAGAAGATCTGATAGGTCTCCCTCTTTGTGCGTGTCTATGGAAACCACAAAGCCAAAAGAAGAAAAAAAAAACCTACATGACGATACACTGCCGAATGTGGGGTTGTTAAGATTTGAAGTTTTTGAAAGAAGTCCCTAATGCTCACCAAAGGTCAGCACAGTCACAGGTATTTATTGCAAAAACGGACAAAAAACAGTATAAACGTATTAACTCATGTCGCATTCCAAGTCTTCTGAAGATATATGATATCTTTATGTAAAGAACAGAGTTGATCTTCATGTTTTATGCCACCTTCACATGCTATCTATATTAAATTTCATAATCCCCACTGTATGAATGAACAGGAATCATGGAGGACACCAGGTTTATTCTTTACTATTTATTCATAAAATCTCATTAAAACCCAAAATTGTATGTGTCACATGCACTGACAACCATGTAAACATTTACAAAGCTATCCAGAAATTTCTCTAATTTCGGTCAAATGCTTTAAATAAAACATACAATATGCTTCAAACAATTACTTGTATATGTAAATATGCATTACATTAATGACAAGACAATAAAAAAATATTTTGGGGGAAAAATAATAAATCATACCTGTCACAGCAGTTCTACCGCCACCAACGTTTATGACCTGCCCGGTCTCAAAATTATTTCTGAACTTCCTGTGAACACGAAATCAGAGAGTGTTCATATGCAATTTTTCGTATTTACAGTAATTCTGATAGCATGTGAAGGCATTGAAAAAACATTGAATTTTCAGCATCATAACTCTTTCAGAAATCATTCTATCATGCTGATGTTTACTTGACAGAATTTCCGTTCTAACAATAGTCCACCGGAGGAAAGTTCCTGAACCCAAGTGCAGTTTATTCAAATCAAATGACACAAAGTAAACAATGACATGATTTGATATTGACAACATGAGCCAGAAACATAAACATAGACATAGACATGACTGATCCCTAACGAGGAACACCTGTGAACAATCAAACATTGAGCCAATCAGAACATGACAACAGAACACATGATACGGGAGCACATGGCAGGATCACATGACACAAACAAGGGAAGCACAAGGCAAATGGGAAACATGACTGATTAAACTCAAAATGAAGACATGAAACATGAACATAAAACAAAACAAAACCAAGACACTAGACATTACAGATCAACCCTCTATGGGCAGCCGATGACTCCCATCAAAACATCACAAAAACAAAAGTCTAGGAGAGCGGTCTTGGGGGAGGGGGCAGGGGGACAGGACAAGGACCCATGGGGCATGGGCGGCACAGGGAAGGAAGTTCAGGGGATCATGGCAGTGCAGGAAGTCCAGGAAGTCATGGTGGTGCAGGAAGTTCAGGGGATCATGGTGGTGCAGGAAGTTAAGGGGATCATGGCGGTGCAGGAAGTTCAGGAGATCATGGAGGTGCAGGAAGTTCAGGGGATCATGGAGGTGCAGAAATGCAGGAACTCATGGAGGTGCAGGAAGTTCAGGGGATCATGAAGGTGCAGGAAGTCAATTTGGGGCAGGAAGTTCAGGGGATCATGGTGGTGCAGGAATTGCAGGAAGTCATGGTCCTTCGGATGAGATATTAAACGAAGGTCCTGACTCTCTGTGGTCATTAAAAATCCCAGGATGTCCTTCGATAAAAAGTAGGGGTGTAACCCCAGCATCCTGGCCAAATTTGCCCATTGGCCTCTGCCCATCATGGCCTCCTAATCCCCATATAATGATTGGCTTAATCACTCTGTCTCCTCTCCACCAATCAGCTGGTGTGTGGTGAGCGTTCTGGCACAATATGGCTGCCGTCACTTCATCCAGGTGGGTGCTGCACATTGGTGGTGATTCCCCCTTCTATGTAAAGCGTTTTGGGTGCCTAGAAAAGTGCTATATAAATGTAATGAATTATTATTATTATGGTGGTGGTGCAGGAAGTTCAGGGGATCGTGGTGGTCCAGGAAGTCATGGTGGTGCAGGAAGTTCAGGGGATCATGGTGGTGCAGGAAGTCATGGTGGTGCAGGAAGTTTAGGGAGCCATGGTGGTGCAGCAAGTTCAGGGGATCATGGAATTGCAGGAAGTCATAGTGGTGAAGAAAGTTCAGGGGATTATGGTGTTGCAGGAATTCATGGTGGTGCAGCAAGTTCAGGGAGCATGGAGTTGCAGGAAGTCATGGTGGTGCAGGAAGTTTAGGGAGCATGGCGGTGCAGGAAGTTCAGGGAGCTATGGTGGTGCAGAAAGTTCAAGGGATCATGGAGGTTCAGGAAGTTCAAGGGACCATGACGTTCAGGGGACCATGGAGGTGCAGGCAGTTCAGAGGGCCAGAAAAGGGCCTTAGCCAGGTACCTACTAACCCCCACTACAATCAAACAATTACCCATTTAGAACATGACAACAGAACACATGAAAAGGGAGCACATGGCATGATCACGTGACACAAACAAGGGAAGCACAAGGAAACAGGAAACATGTCTGTGATTAAACTCAAACAGAAGACATGTAACATGAAACAAAACCAAGACACTACATTCATATTTTAATTGGATTTCTTAACCGGGAGTAAGTCAAGATATTTTTTCACCCATTTTATTTACCCATCCATCAGTAGAAAAATATAAATCCAGTCAATAGCTACAGAGCCCTAAAGGGACACGGTGAAGAAAAAAAAGATGGGATGCAAAAATATTCTATTATATTTAAAGGTTTTTGCAAGGGAACGCAAACATTTTGCAAACAAACACAAAGTTTCTCAGGGGAACACACAACTTTTGCGAGAGAACGCATAAGCATTGACTTATTATTTTTCCTCCCATCTCATATTTTTTTCCCACCACCACATCCCCTCAGGGGCTCCGTAAATATCAGATATGTCCTCAAACATTCACATAATTTGCAGTACCTATGTGCAGAATGAGTTACACCGAAGTTTAATACTTTAGGGTTAGGGGTCTTTTCAAACCCCTTTGATCAAAATTAATGGCGATACATGTATTAGCAACGACCACAAATAATAAGCTTTACTGTTCCACTTTTGCTGGCTCTCAAGGCTAGCGTTTAGCAGTAGCCTGTTGCCTGTGGATAAATGGGAGATTAGTACACAAGACTACATCAAAGTAAATTAAATTCAAAGTTGGGCTAAAATAAAAGTTAATCTGCGTTTAGAGGTCTTAAGGAGGGGATGTGAAGTTCTTCATCTTCTTCTACTTCCTCTTTTTGTTGTATTCTCCTCCCCCAGCTACTGCCGCAACTGCTTTAAAAGCACACAGCGGTTGCTATAGAAATGCAATCTAGGTGGCACACAGGAAGTTCATTAGCTATCTAAACGCATATCATTAGAGCCGGCATAGCATTCAGTTGTAAGGCTGATGAATATAGGATTTATTTTTCAGCAAAGCCCTTGCTTTTAACACATTCATCAACTGCTTTGTTTTTATAGTGCATTCCCATTATAATCACATGCAAACCATATGCATCTGCACCGTGCCACTCTGGAGGGGTCTTTAGATTGGGGGGCCCTTAAAAGCTCTTATATATTGCTTTTGTACATCTCCGTTAAGGGATAATCTTGATGGACCTTATGTGTTTATTTCAGGTTTCAGCGTAAAGATCCACAGCCGAGTAAATCAAGCACACAAAAGGGAGACTGATAAATCTGTCAGGGTGGAGAAAGTGCCCTGCCCCTTGAGCTCAAAGATGTCTGCCTGCGCACACAAAGCCAGGCAGTGTTGCGTGAAATTTGCATGTGCCTCTTCGCAATAAGCCTGGCAGCGGCATGGAAGCCAGACGCTTCGTCTCACTACTACTTTCAAATCAAAAGAGCACAGCATGTGACACATTAAACAACATCCTAATCGTGGATCCATTATCCACAAACTCTTCGGAAATAAACTGAAGATTAATGTTCACATTCAAGTAAATGTTGAATGCAATTTTGCAAGAAAAGCTTTAAAGAAAATGTGAAGCGCAAAAGACGCTGTTGTGATGCTATAGTGTTGTAAATGGTTGCCATGGTTTTACATTGTTACCGTATATAAAAATATCTATAATATATATTTTAAAAAAATGTCAAATACATTCAAAAAATCATATCAACCCAAAACTTTTTAATAGTATATATTTCACACAGCATCTTTTTACATATACACCAAGCATAACATTAATAAGCATAACTAATATTGCGTTGGTCTCCCTTTTTCTGCCAAAACAGCCCTGGCCCATAGGTGCATGAGCTCCTCTAGACCCCTGAAGGTTTGCTGTAGTATCAGGTACCAATATGTTAGGAGACGATCCTTTAATTCCTGTAAGTTGAGAGGTGGGGCCTCGCTGGATCGGACTTGTTTGTTCAGCACACCCCAAGATGCTCGACTGGATTGAGATCTGGGGAATTTGGAGGCCAAGTCAACACCTTAAACTCATTGTTGGGCTCCTCAGACCGTTCCTGAACCATTTTTCGCACTATCCTGCTAAAAAAAAGGTCACAGCCACCATAGAATACTGTTTTCATGAAAAAGTGTACATGGTCTGACTGCAACAATGCTAAGGTAGGTGTCATGGCTTGCCTTCTTCCCATTGTGCATTCTGGTGTTCCAAGAGATGTAAAAGAAAATGTAATTAATTTGACCAGGCCAATTTCTTCCATTGCTCCGTGGTCCAATTCTGATGCTTACGTGCCCATTGTTGGCCCTTTCGGCGGTGGACAGGGGTCAGCATGGACACCCTGACTGGTCTGTGGTTATGCAGCCCCATACGCAACAAACTGCGATGCACTGTGTATTCTGACACCTTTCTATCAGAACCAGCATTAACTTCTTGAGCAATTTGAGCTACAGTCTATTTGATCGGACCACACGGGCCAGCCTTCACTTCCCACATGCATCAGTGAGCCTTAGCTGTCCATGACCCTGTCGCCGGTTCACCACTCTTCATTTCTTGGACCACTTTTGATAAATACTGACCACTGCAGTCCAGAAACACCGCACAAGAGCTGCAGTTTTGGAGATGCTCTGACCCAGTCGTCTAGCCACAAATTTGGCCCTTGTCAAACTCGCTCAAATCCTTACACTTGCCCATTTTTCCTGCTTCTATCAAATTTGAGGACAAAATGTTCACTTGCTGCCTAAAATATCACACTCACTCACAGGTGCCATGATGAAGAGATAATATGTGTTATTCATTTCACCTGTCATAATGTTATGTCTGATCTATATAGCTGCCTTTATAATTTAGTAAGGGGGTCCACTGGAAACATTTTTTAAAACCACTGGATTGTGGAAAAATGTATGCTTGAAGGGCGAACAAATGTTGCAGGATGAGTTTCACACTACAGTTTATCTATATACTTACGTGTGTGCTATTGGATGCTTCACTTAGCAAGCACACTGATAGATGCTGTCTGTTTTGCTAGGGATGTATCTGTATAACATTTAAGCTAAGCAGCTATGAGCAAGCACCTTATCGTAAGTTTAAATCATGGTCAGGAAGGTAAACGAGCATAGAGCATATTCTACCTCTATAATATGTTGGCCCGACAAACTACATCACGATGCGATTTAAGCTAAGTGTGGCTTCTGGCAGCTGCAGAGATAAGCAGACATTCCCATTGCCACTCTGATGACATCAGCTTGCCCCCTAGAGCAGAGGAGACGTGGCATTTCCTCCTCATCAACACAAATAAAGCAGCACTTTGATGGTATCATCCAGAGACGAGACCCTCGCTCTCTGACACTGTCAGTCACACCAAACAGCGGAATCACATTTCCCACTAATCAGGTTCCTGTCTGTGCAGTGTGTGTGTGTGTGTGTGTGTGTGTGTGTGTGTGTGTGTGTGTGTGTGTGTGTGTGTGTGTGTGTGTGTGTGTGTGTGTGTGTGTGTGTGTGTGTACACACATCTGTTTGTATGAGACAGACATGGAGGTCTAGACCGACTAATGAATAAACTATGCTCTAGACTAGAGGATCCTCTTACAAACGAAAGAGTGTTTTTGTCTGCTGTCTGCATGTTCAGGATACAGTGGACTGTGCGGAATTTCAGTAGTGTTTAGAAGTGCAGAACTGTTATGTAAGTTCGTGCTTGTTTCGTTTCAGTCTCTGCATTGTTCATTGCAACAGCAACAAGTCAGTAATGAGGTGGAAGCACAGCTGAACAGATGTTTGCAATTAAACAGATGTTACAGGAACATGTTAATGTAGGTTTTTTTGGTAAAACTACACTGTAAAAAATTAGTTGTTTTTTGTTGTTTTAACTT
Source organism: Pseudorasbora parva (assembly GCF_024679245.1). Taxonomy (NCBI): domain Eukaryota; kingdom Metazoa; phylum Chordata; class Actinopteri; order Cypriniformes; family Gobionidae; genus Pseudorasbora; species Pseudorasbora parva. The sequence goes on along the minus strand of NC_090183.1, from coordinate 38,916,680 downwards.
AAAAAAGTAAGTAATCTGGTTGTCTTAAAATTTTGAGTTTATTGAAATTAAAAATTTGAGTTGATACAATGAAGAAATTTGTTTAATAAATAGAAACTCAAAATATTATTGTATCTGAACCACATAAATGTTTTTGATAAATCATGAAAATAGCACAATTTGGCATGTTTCACTGCGTCATCAGAAATAAAACACACACAATTACCCAATATGCTTACAAAATCTTTTAATAATATTTTAATAAAGGTTGTCGAACCTCAAAAACAATGAATTGAATTAACTCAAAATGTTAATTTTTTAATTAACTCAAAATTTTAAGGCAACCAGGTAACCTTTTTTCTAAATAATTTTTTACAGTGTACAATACTTCAGTATAGATAATGATAATGATGATGATGATGATGATAATAATAATAATAATAATAATAATTTACAATAATGTATGTATGTATGTATTATTATTATTATTATTATTATTATTATTATTATTATCATCATCATCATCATCATCATTATCAACATCATCATCATCAACATCATAACTTTCATTGTGTGATGATTTTCCACAAGCCTGGTTCTGGTTGAAGGAATATAAATTGTGTCTAATGGTAATAGAACGGTTGAAAGGAATAAATGAACAAGTATAATGGCATTCTTTTTTCTTTTCTTTTTTTAATATAATTTAATTTTAGTGGGAAATAAGCAGTCATTAAATTTCTGCCGGGTTATCTGTAAAGCTGATTTGTATTGGTTCTAGATCATTAGATGTGACATTATGATGCCTTGGAAGCTTGAATGAAACCTGCATTTAAATGAAATATACATTTTAACATAGAGGCTGAAAGTGGGCATGTGCTGCCCTCTTCTGTCTAGCACTAAAAAATCTGATCCTTATTGCATTTTTAAGTATATGACGCCCCCTATTGTTGGAAAAAGTAAAGTGCCATGAGCCTGCTGATTCATAAGAAAGTGGCATCATAAGGCCATATGGGCTAATTATTTGCATGGTGCACCACCAGCCCAAAGACATGAGTATTTTATCACACACCCTAACACTATTAACACTTTCAATATGCACAAGGACACTATAGTTAAAAAGCTTTAAACGTAGGCTATAAAATAATTAATATACTTAGAAAGGACATTTCTAAGAAACAAGCGCACAAATAAATAATTAAACATGCCTATGATCAACCATGGATTACTTCAGTCACACATTATACATCCATTGACTTTCAATGTCCCCTTGCTAATAGGGTGCCTCACCAGGCTCACTACCCCAATGCTTTTTTCTTGAATTTATAATTAAAATACATTTTTGTGTGTGTCAGCAAGGGGTTCTCAGGAAAAGCAATGACCTGCTGCCTTAATGGTGGTGCCATTTGGTCTCTAGAGGACTGTTTATTGTGCCCTTCAGCAAAGACCCTGTCCTTAATTACTTCAGCATGGGTTCTGTCACACCAATGAGACCCAGCGTGGGTTTACATGGTAATACATTGCTTTGGCTACAGTTGATTTTAAATAGAAAATGTCATTACTTGTTCAGGTGCTTTCAGAATGGATGCGTGGACTCTCTAGCCACAGCTCTTTAGCATTATCAAGGGACTCTTTGGATGAATATGAGCTTTTTCACATTTCAAATAATTCATTTAGTCTGTAATTGCCTATGAATTACACAACAGACAATGAGTAAATGTATTGCTGCTGCTCTCCAGAGGCACATGTTTTACCTCAAATAAGAAAATGTTCTGTTAAGGAAACCTCCTTAATCTTCTATCTTGAAATGACATACACTGATTATGTATCTATAGAATCAACTTTGGACCTCAAAATATGCAAACAACGTACTGCAGGTCAAACTCATACATAAAATTAGCCATTTGGTGCACTGACCACTGAAGCTCTTTTACACAGCATGTGGCCTAATTTTCGCCCTTCATGGTTAGACAAGCTTCACAACCCTCTTTATTTGAAGCATGCTGTTAAATCTAGTAACACATTTGATGATTTAGAAAAATAGGAAATATAGAAGGGGCCATCTTCCTATCAAATATCAGTGATACCACCTGTCAACGTTTGGGTGGTCTCATGCCAAGCACCATCTGCTAACAATTTGCCAAATGTAAAAGCCAATGTTCTTGAGGGGAAAGATTTAATAATGTGGATTTTTTCCCTTCTATTTATTACAACAGAATCTGCATTTCATGGGTTTAAATACATTGTTTTATTTAAAAATTTAAAACTAAACAAAACTAACCAAAAGTTTTGCTATAAGGGCCAATAAAAACAAATTTGTGCAACATTTTTGACAAGCTAGCCATGTCCGTCACTTAGTAACATGTAATTTATTTAAGCCACAAAATAAACTTTATGCCTTCACATCTCCAGCACTCAAAAGTCAACCATAGTTCACCCCTTATGCATGTTATCATGTCTGTCAAATCTTAGGCTGGAATATTAGGTTGGAATATTTTAACTTAAAATTACATAATGCATCATGGGCATCAATCACTTCAAGGAATTCTTAATTGCTAAGAAAAACATAATTATTACCTTACGACCTATCTGTTTTCAAATCCAAATCATTTGAATATCACAACATTAATGTCTGTCAAAAATGATGTCTACATGGTAGTATTTACAAGAAGCAGAGATCTAGCAAGTACACACATTTCCTGGAAATCTCAATCTGAATGTTTTGAATGTGTCAGCGCTTTCCGAGAAGAGAGTGAAAATGGCAGCCTGATTGGCTTCAACATGCTGTCTGTCAGAAACGATAACGTGCATAATACAATGCACATGAGTATAAATTAGTTCTTCACTCACTGAAGTTGAATCGAAATGATGAGAACTTCTCAGGGAACTTCACACGGCATGCTAAACAGAATAAACGCCAATCCAATTACCGAGTGAATTTCACTGGCGATGCGCAGAGCGAATGCGCAAATTCAGTAGAGGACGCTTCCGGTACACAAAGTGGCAGCGTCACTTACCCGTCTGAGACTCGCTTGCCACACCAAAAAATGTATTGTATTTACATCCTTGCCAAAACCATTCACACATTCACACTAACTGGAAAGCAGCCATAACAGCTCATCTTCTTCGTCTGCTTACTTTTCGTCATATCAATGTGTGCTCGGCAAGACCATTTTGAGCTTTTTTAGTTTTACTGTAACTTCTGCAGTTCCAGGCATGTGAACAACAGCGGCAATCTCATTGGTCGGCTAGTTTTTAACGTGGCGCGGCAAACAAAGAAATTAACCCAAGTCATTTTTTTTTTTAAATATGATGCTTTACGCCTGCTGTTTTGCCCGTTGGTGCACATTCACGCCCTTTGTCACCCTTTGTTTAGTCACAAGGCCTTAAATGTTGGCGATAAACACACACAATAAACGTCTCGGTGTGAACAGGCCTTAAAGGGTTACTTCAGTGATTTAGCATTAAGGTTTGTATTTAAATGGGGTAATTAATGTTGTGGAAATGTGAAATTATTTTTGAATTTGGTGCCTTCTAGACTGAGAAAAGACAGAAAATGTATTTATGTCTAATGGGGATGAAAGACAACAATTCCCATGATGCACTCGCTTCGCTGCCCTACAAGGCCACTCCCAAAGTCACCGCTATTGGATTACTGGTCAATTGCCCACCGTGTTCATAAAATCAATTCAGTTAGAATCTGTGAACCACCGGGCGAGTGTCACGGCACAAACGCAGCAGGAGTCAGATTACATTCATCACCAGAGCTGAGGTAAACGCTGCGGCATACATTCACAGCACGTGTTCAGTCTGGAGCGTTTTCAGTTCATGCCTTTGGAAGTGTAACTTTTATAGGAATTCATAGGAGAAGCATGATCATTTGAATATACACTTTTAGAAGAAAATGTTCTATCGGCGCTACGTATTTGGAACCCTTAAAAGGTTATATATAGAAGTATAGTTGAGTATACTCCAAAGACCCTTTTATGCTAAAGGGGTTCTATAATGACAAGAAAGAACCCTTTTGGCACTTCAAAAGGGTTCTATATAGAACACTACAAAAAAAAAATGCATTTCTTATCAAAGAAAAAAATGCATTTCTTATCTTAGCAAAAACTATGGATATGCGGAGGCGGAGGCGAAACACAGAAAGTGGCACCACTTGACAAGCATGTGCACAAGAGAGTGGCAGGATATGCTTGAGTATGTATATATTTAGCTGATACAGTTCCTATAAATGTGCTTAATTAAGTCTTAATAAACCAGCCTTATACGTCTGGGCAATGCGATGGTTTTATTTTGATGAATTGATCAATAATCCGATGATACATATCAGTGGCCATGGGCAGCAAATGTTTGTATTACCTTAGTTTCATGTCAGTCATTTTTATCACTAATAAGATCATCATGAGCTGCAGTTTGATCCATAAATCAAATGTAGTCTCGCAAAAATGTCATACACATTTCAGTTTATTCTTGTGTTCTATATAGAACCTTTTCTTCTAAGAGTGTACTCCTCTTTCTACTGATACAAAGCCATATGCTAAATCGCTGAAGTAACCCTTTAGGCAATCATCAAAGTTGGATAAAATGTTTAATTTTCCAATAAAAAATGATACACTTTTACATGATTTGTTACATTTAATTATCCCTTAGCAGATTTTTACTCATAGTTCAGTTCTCATTGATTAGTGCAATCAAGCAATCAAGGGTGCCCATTCTGACCCTTGTACACCGCCAAAAGAGCCAACAGTGGGCACGTGAGCATCAGAACTGGACCACGGAGCAATGGAAGAAGCTGGCTGGGTCTGATGAATCACATTTTGCGTCGCTTAACTGGGGAACACATGGCACCAAGATGCACTGTGGGAAGAAGGCAAGCTGGCAGTATGATGCTTTGTTTAATGTTCTGCTGGGAAACCTTGTGTCCTGCCATCCATGAGGATGTTACTTTGACACGAACCACCTAACTAAGCATTGTTGCAGGCAATGTATATCCTTTCATGGAAACAGTATTCCCTGCTGGCTGTGGCCTCTTTCAGCAGGATAATGAGCCCTGCTATAAAGCAAAACTGGTTCAGGAATGGTGTGAGGAGCACAAGGACGAGTTTGAGGTGTTGTCTTGGCCTCTCAGATCTCAAAGCATCTGTGGCATGTGCTGAACAAAAAGTCAGTTCCATGGAGGCCCCACTTCGCAACTTACAGTACTTAAAGGAGCTGCTGCTAACATCTTGGTGCCAGATACCACAACACACCTTCAGGGGTCTAGTGGAGTCCATGCGTCAACGGGTCAGGGCTGTTTTGGCAGCACAAGGGAGACCAACACAATATTAGGCCATAATGTTATGCCTGATCAGTGTATTGTTGAATATTAAGTGTCCCCAACTAAGCAAGCTAGAGGCGACAGTGGCAAGGACCCCAAATTCCACTAAGTGTCAAAATGGATTTAAAAAAAAACATTGGATAAAACTGGCTAGCAATCAGTTTAAATAGAGAAAACTTTATCTGTTTCTGTTAGACAGTTTTACTTTAGAAAAATAAATGGCTGAAAGGCTTTTTGGTTTCTTATGTTGTAATATTCATTCGCCTTCTAATGGAAAATGGCCATGCTGAGAATGCATCTTGGCCCACTTTAGTGCCCCTAACAAGACCATCGATGATGCCAATTACGACAGGCATGTTGGTAACAGGTCCAAAATTGGTCTTGGGTGAAAATGAGAGTGCATTTAAGGGTACCTCATAGGGCATTTGATTAATCTGTGAAGTCAGTGTGAATGGCAGGCAAGGCCTATGGGGAATTGGGATCCCATGGGGAGGGAGAACGAGAAGGAAACTGAGTGAGGCTTGGCTAGGGAGCAAGAGAAGTGACTGTTGACAGTCCCTCTCCTCATTAGAGGGGCAGTGGCAGGGCTTGGCGGTGCATTCTGCTGGAATATGTCTCTTCTGCAGCCCTTGAAGCTCTCTGAAGCCTGCTGGCGCACTGCGACCAAGTCAGGCTCAAAATGAAACCACTGCTGCCCCATACCACTGCACTGTTTTGACATTAATTATCAACACTGACAAAAGTTTGCGCAAAACTTTGTTATTTCCATTTTTATACCGCATGACACTCTATCCTTCTCTCGCTACGTTCCCACCAGAGTTTTGGTTTATTGACTGCAGTAAACACATGAAGATAAAAGTGGAAGCGAGTGTCGGGAGTTGACAACAGCAACTGTGGGATTAAGGGAGACGGATCAAAAGTCACAAAAAACTAACCAAAACGAGTGGAAAAACTAAAAGTGTCCAAGTAAGAGGTTGCGAATGTCCAGTGGGGTCTAACAAAAGAGGATGCAGTGATTTTGTGACCCTACAAGACGAGGGTTTTTCCAATTCACTTTCCATGGGAGCTCAGTGGCAGGCCTGTGCAGGGGATTGTGGGATTGATGGAAGAGTAGAGCAAACAGTGAGAATGCCAAAAAAGTTGAGAAACGCTGAACTTCATGCAAATGAGAGGCGAAAAATGCCAGAAGGCAGCCAGTCGCAATGAGGTGAATGCAAGCCAAGGTCACCATAAGCTACCTTGTCAGTCATAACATAAGCATTTCAGAATCTGTTGCTTTGAGCATGCCAAAGCATGCTGATGGTTGAAGAGAGAGCCCTGATATGATTGTAAAGCACTTTGGGTGTACATATTACATTGTAAAGTTCTCTATAAATACCTAATTTTATTTAATTTCATGTCATTACAAAGAAACATTCATTATTGCACTGTAAATGATTATATGTTGACTTTTTTGATCATGTATTGAACTGAATCATGGACCACACTAAGCACGACTAAATCTTGTACATTTCACAAATGCGTCACCAAAACAAACGGACCTCTTGCCTTTTCAGGGCACTGTTAAAAGTTTAGCGAAAAACTAATATGCTAGCATGTATCAACTGTAACTCACTTGAAAATAAGATATGTTAAGGAAATTGAGGAAAATGAATTTCGTCTAGGACAAAAGGAAAAAGTCAAAGAGCTCATACCTTGTCACACTGGTTTATAATGACATGAGGGTGAATTCCATTTTTGAATGAATTGTCCCTGGATCTGGATCTTGAGGATATATTGTGCATTTGAACATGCATTTCATTGTATGTAAAAGGAGAGAGAAATGATTAGATGTATAGATGTGTAGAAGTAGAACGAGGGCATGACATGTGAGTGTAAAGAAGCAAAAATAGATAAATAGTCAAATACCACTACAGCATATAAGGGTTCAAAACCAGCCTGCGGGTACAGGCTGGTTTTGAAAAAAAAAAACAGCGAAATTGCTACTGCATAACAATGAATACATATCAGAATCGGGGGCATTTGGTTGCATTTTATTTTATTTCCACTGGAATGGAGAGGAGAAGTGTATGACCCCATCTCAAGCCAATGGCTATTCTCAGAACGGCATATTACCATACTACTCTTATCTTTGCTGCTGTATCCAGTATACAGTTATACTTTACTGTGCTAAGAATGCAAAACAAAACAAAAACAAAAAAAAAGAAAAGAAAAAAACAGCTGCATTTTTACTGTACGCAAGGTTCTATTTCCATTAAATATATTTTACAGTGTCAGTGACATGTTACAAGCAGTTACTAGTAATAAAAAAAACATAATAACATGCAACAAACCCTACATCAGACTTAATCCTAACACTAACTCTATGTACATGTAGTTAATTAATATTACTCAGTACTTAAATGTATAATTACACTGTGTCAAGGACACCTTAAAATAAAGTGTAACCAGATATCCCACTGTCACTAAATTAGCAGATTGTTTAAAGCTTAAATATACACTGATCAGGCGTAACATTATAATGTTATGTTGGTCTCCTTTTTGCTGCCAAAACATACAGCCCTGCCCCGTCGAGGCATGGACTCCACTAGACCCCTAGGGGTGCTGTTGTAGCTGGCACCAATATGTTAGCAGCAGATCCTTTAAGTCCTGTAAGTTGTGTCGTTGGGCCTCCATGGATCAGAATGGTTTGTTCAGGACATCTCACAGATGCTTGATTGGATTGTGATCTGAGGAATTTGGAGGCAGAGTCAACACCTTCAACTCACTGTTGTGCTCCTCAAACCATTTTTGCTTTATAGCAGGGCACATTATCCTGCTGAAAGAGGCCACAGCCACCAGGGAATACCGTTTCCATGAAAGAGTGTACATTGTCTGTAACAATGCTTAGGTAGGTGGTACATGTCGAAATAACATCCACATGGACGGCAGGACCCAAGGTTTGCCAGGAGAACATCGGCCATCCACGCGATATAAAAGAACATGTGATTCATATATATATGTGTATGACATTTTTGCGAGACTACATTGATTTATGGGAATCAATGATTTATCACATGATTTATGGATAAAACTGCAGCTCATGATGATCTTATAAGATGGGAAAAATAGTTTATCATAAAACAATTATAAAAATGTTTAAAAAAATAATCTAAATTATATTGTGATTTATTTTCTACAGTATAGTATATTTATTATTATTATTATTATTATTAGTAGTAGTAGTAGTAGTTGTGGTTGTAGTATTAATAATATTAATAATACTAATTATTAGTTTAATAGTATTACTGGTCATATTAATTTTTAAGTTATCAAATGTGAAAATAAATGTGTCAGCTGTGAAAATAAATATTATAAAAATATTAAAATTCTGACAAGCATAACAATATAGTAATTATATTATTGTACTGTGTGTGCGGGGGGGGGGCATGTTTTTGTGACATTTGAGGACACAAAAGAGTAAAAATGACATAGGTATGACATAGGTATTACAAGGATTGTAATACAAGACATTGGCCATGTCCTCACTTTTCAAAATGCAAAATGCAAAAATTAGACAGTAAAAATGCTTCCTGTAAAAGTAAAAAACAGTAAAAAAAAAAGTTTCCTGTGATGGGTAGGTTTAGGGTCAGGGGCAGTGTAAGGGGATAGAAAATACGGTTTGTACAGTATAAAAACCATTACGCCTATGGAATTTCACCATATGTCACTGTGGGTGCGCGTGCGTGTGCGTGTGTGCATGTGTGTTGTAGTAAAATTTTAGTAAAAAATAATTTAAATTAATTAAAATTATTTTATCATTAGATGATCTTATTAGTGATAAAAATGACTGACATGAAACTAAGGTAATACAAACATTTGCTGCCCATGGCCACTGATATGTATCATCGGATTATTGATCAATTCATCCAAATAAAACCATTGCAATGCCCAAACGTAAAAGGCTGGTTTATTAAGACTTAATTAAGCACATTTATATGAACTGTATCAGCTAAATATATACATACTCAAGCATATCCTGCCACTCTCTTGTGCACATGCTTGTCAAGTGGTGCCACTTTCTATGTTTCGCCTCCGCCTCCGCATATCCATAGTCTTGAGACTGCTTTATTCACATGCAGCACTGCAAAAACACACGGGATAGAATGGATTATTAATAAGCAGTTATGAGAGAATGCATGTTTGGAGGAAAGGCACTTGAATTCCAGCTAACAGTCAGGAAACGTTCATGTTCAACTTTGGTTAACGTTCTGGCAAATTATGAACATTATTCAAGTAATGTTAATAGAATACTCATTCAAAGTTATAAAGTTTTCAAAACGTTAGCACAAAAACATTTTTTATACATAGTTCAAAGACTGTTTTAGTCGGATGTTTGTCTATCATTTTTTTTTAATGTGACTTGTTTCAGAACATTCAGAGAACATTCAAAAATAACGTTCCCAGAATGTTTGTTAAATGTTAAAATGGAATGTTTCCTCAATGTGAAATATGTATGAGAATCTATTGAAAGAAATGAAATATAATATACGCAACTATGTTTTCAGTGTAATAAGACCTTACATAATAAACCGTAATGTTGTTATTACCTTCGAATGAGCCATTTGTATCCCCTTACAGTGAAGTCTGTTTGTGAAGTTATTTGTGTACATATTTTCCCATTTTTGAGTTAATTAGTGCTGGTCACCAGTGTATAAATTAATGCCTAATGTTTGTAAGAGTCAGTGGTGTTCTGTGAGAGAATAGGTCTTAAAAATCAAATTATTTCTCAAACGCCTAGTCATATTTTTAAGACATTTAAAATGGTTTATTATCTGACCTTTTGTAGGAGCTGGTGGAGGAATTTTTTTTAGAAAGAAAAAAACATGAGCTGAAAAATATTAATTATAATGCTGTTATAAAATAATAATTCAACAGAAAATTACCACTTAATGATGTTTTAATAACTAATTATACTTTTACCACTGGAAAAAAAGAGAGTGTGACATTATAATGGTCTCAGTCAACATGAAAACCAACCACATGACAGTTTAATGTTAACTCTATAATGCTAAGTAGTTTCTTATGTTTATGACAGGTTATGTTGTCTTGGTAATGTCAATTTTTCATGACAAAGACACTGACAGGTTATGATGTATTGGTTTATGTCAAGTTGTCTCTCAAGACATCTCAAATAATGTCATCTTTGCATTAAAAATACCATATGAGCGAATGACACTTAATGACAGTTGTCATAAACATGCATAAAAACTTCTTCATATTCATGACGTGTCATGTCATGATTATGAAGGTGTCATCTAAGTCTTATGCACACCCCTTCAAGTAAAGTGTTACCGATCTGGCAACCACAAGTCAGGGGGAGGGGGAGAGGGGATACACCGCTCTACAGTCATTTGAAAGTGATTGCAGTACCAGTTTTGGCCACAATCTTACATACACTTCCTTTAAGAAATAATGTTACCATAATGCTTGTTAAATTAAAAAAAAAGTTTTTTTGTATGTATAACAAGAAAAAGGGGGTATTAAAATTTTTTAAAAAATTGGAATTTTGAACATTCAGAGAACCATTAGAACTATTGTTTTTTATAACTTTTGTCAGCTGTGTTTGAAAATGTATTACTATTGCATCCTGCTCTCTCTAACACTGATATCAAGCAATACACATGCAAATTTGAGGGACATATACATCAGAGACTGCAATGAGTAATACATCATCCCACTTAACTGACATTCTTCAAACCTTTTCATTTGCTTAGATGCCAAGAGAACAAGATAGAAGGGTTTGCATTGTTTCTCACAAAGAAAAGCCTAAATATAGAACAAAAAAAACAAACCAAACAAAAAAAGCTAAATAACTGTAGTCTCATATTGAGAGCATTTAGATTATGTGATTGTGCTTGCAACAATACTCTATATATGCACCATGAAAAGGTCCTCTAATGTTCTGTGCTGCGTTTCGACAGATGTCAAGGGCCTCCGAATCAAATATGGCCATGGTTTGTTGTGATCATCCAGTAATTTTACCATCTGAACGTCTCTTGAAGCAGACTGCCCTGTTAATTGGCTTTTGCGGTACAGTCATACTGCACCTGCGTCCTGTTACACAGGGAGCACTGCTGGTTTGAAGGGTACTTCACTGGCTGGTTGAGAGCTTTAAATAGTCTGATGTTCCTTCTTAGAGCTGAGTGAAGAGACCGGTGCCGGCTCACAGATCTAGGGTGCTATGCTGCAGTATCTGCCATTATTGAAAAGGAAAAAAGCCACATAAGAGTCACTCACACGGCTCTATACAAGCTGTGCTCATAGCAGATGTTCCTCAAGTAGTCATCAATCATAATGCAGACATTACATTTGAATATTAGTGATTAAAGATGTTTTCATTGAAAAAAATATCTATGGTTCAAAGCTTCCTGTATAATGCACTAATGGAGCACTAAGACTTTTTTTCTTAATTTGCATATGTGATTGATTCATTTTGGCGGTATGTGACATGGCACGTTATTCTGCTGGAAGTACTGTTCAGAAGATGGGTACACTGATCAGAAAGGGATGGATGTGGTCAGCAATAATACTCAGGAAGGCTGTGACATTTAAAGGTACATACTTTTACAAGCTGATTGTACAGAAATGTGTGTTGGCAGTGCCTGTACACAACCATCCTATAATGATAAAAATCCATCCAGTGTTTTTTTTTTTTTTTAATCTCCTTTCATGTTTTCTCCTGTCTCAATTTATGCCGTTCGACCGTGTTTCGCAGCGTTTCACCTCCGACCCGCCCTAAGCAAGCTTTCATCATAGTCCGCCATTGTTGATACGCTGGAGCAGAATGGCGTCTAAGCAGGGCTGGACTGGGGCTAAAATTCGGCTCTGGCATACCCAGGCCATCCGGCCCATGAGTTCCCTGTGAATGTTTTTGCTGGGGTTGGGGCCTTAACTTGGCGTATAAATAAAACTAGGACAAGGACAAATGATGATAGATATTATCGAATGTGCTGCAAATGTAGATAAACGCCTCGGTTACGACTGTAACCTCGGTTCCCTGAAGGGGGAACGAGCGTTGCATCGAAAGACGCTTATGGGAACGCTTGCGTGATGAAGTCATGAAGCACATGTGAAATCAGTCCAATAGTGTGAGGGCACGTCAGAGGCGGTGACGTCACCAGGAAGTATAAAGCCTGCCCAACACAGTCTCACCCCTACTCGTCAAATGTTGCCGAACGGTCAAGGGACCCTGACGTCAGCTGTTGACGCACAGGGTACCCCTAAATCGCCATTTTTCGACGTACTGGGTAATCCACTGATTTCAATGAGAAACCTAGGACGTCATAAACAGACGTGTTGGGCATGTGAATGTTATCGTTATGATGGAATATATTGGGTTATAATTTTTACATTATGACATGTTGGAGTGTGATTCTCAATTTAATCAGCCAGCACAAATTGTATTTACATTTATTTACGCTATGATACACGTTTGAAACAGCAGTCAAACCCCACCCCGCCCTAAACCTACCCATTTGCGTATTATATGATATAAAACACAGACTGTAACAGACAACAGGCACACTTTATTGAAAAAGTCCAACTATTCCGAGGCCAAACGATTGAATTGTGTGAAGAAAAGACCCAAAAGCAATCACCGTCTCTATCCGCGCCGCGCGCCGCGCGCGCCCCGGCGTCACACTGAAGACGCCACAGGTAGACCCCTCGGCGTCACGCGATGGACGAACTGGGAACCCCTGGGAACCCAATTGCTTTCAGTGGGAAACCTTTGGCGTCAACATTAGACGGCAATTCTATCGGTATGAAATCGCGCTGAAGAAGTCTCATTCAGAACACATCGCGATGTTTGGCATCAGATCACGTGTGCCACATGTTGGTGAGTAGTCATACATATTATGTCCTAATATTTGATATAAAGTATTTTCTGCTTGTCGTTATCGATCATGTTCAGTCACTGCATTGTACCTGTCATCATCTCCACTGAGGCTTTGCATTTCTTTGCTTTCTAAATAAACACACCTTGCTAATAGGGTGATTAAACACTGTCACGTGACGTGCTATAGACCTTTAAACATTTGTTAATATTTAATAATAATTACTAGTGTAGTTCCAACGTGGCATTTGTAGTAGAAGCACAATAAAAAAATAAAATAAAAAAACACTTGCCATGCGTTTACCACAGTATTGGTAGTTTTAATGTGATATTTGTTGCAAATAAACAGTAACCACAACAATTACCATGCTTTAAATGCATTTTAATGTAAAAACCAAATATTGTTATTTAAATAGTATAGTATATCCAGAGCTGTATTTTATGAAGAGTTCAGATGCAAAAGCCTCAAAAAGCCACTTCGGTCACATGACATCAGATATTCAATTATTTTTTATTATTATTAACGTCCCGTTTGCATGTAAATAATGTATGTGATCACAAAATCAAGTGCGTTATCTACATTTTCAAACAAATTCATATGATTTAGCTTGCTATTATATACTTTTAATAATGGGAATGCACACGTATCTGTGAACTTATTACATAAATGTATTTAACATTTAATTATGCATCGTTTTTTACAGAAATAAATCCTACAGTTATGTATAAACTGACAACATCATCATCATGTCCTGTCCTGGGCACATTGGGCAACATGTGTCCTCCAACATATTCGATCTGTGGCCACGTTTTCACATCTTCTCATGGAACACCGGCATTGAGGTCTTCGTGAAACATCTGTCTCATATCTTCCTTGGTTTTCCCTGTCTCGTGCGTCCTCCTGGTGGTGTCCACTTCATAAGTGTTTTTGGGTGTTGTTGTTTGGGCATGCATAGGACATGTCCAGTGAAGTGCACCCTTTGCTCTGTCACAGTGTCTCAAAGTCTTCACATGGAGTCTGTGGAGTCTTATGATCTCTTTGATATATGCAGAACCAATATTCATAAACTGTTCTTGATGTCTGCCTATGCCTTTATCATCAGGAGATTTAGTGAAGGACATATCTATTGCCATCCACTAGTTCTAGTCATGCATTGACTTCATGATGCTATAGTCCAATGTATATTTCTGCATTTGTTGTTTGTTTGAACAAATGAAGATAGTGAGAGTTAATACCTTTTGAAATCAATAATTATTCATTAAAACTTTTATTACAATGGTCACTAAAGTACATGTCCACCATAACTACCTCTATCATTATTTCACTACCTATCATTATATCACTACCTTGTTAATGTAACTGTAACATGAATGTACTTTATAGAAGTATTTTCTTACTGAAAATGGTTAACATTTACAATAATCATCAACTATTTTAATTGGCATTTAATTTAGTTACAATAAAAGTGAACAATAATCGCAAATATATAGTATTAAAGTTTAGAATGTAAAATGTTATTTTTTGCATATATATATATATATATATATATATATATATATATATATATATATATATATATATATATATATATATATGTATATATATATATATATATATATATATATATATGGGCACTACATTTGTATTTAAACTGTTTGACATTAAATATTGGAATATGCTTACAAAATTGTGTGCATTCATTGTGCTTTTGTTATATTTGTTTTAATTCCAAGAGGTCAGATTGTAAAGGATGGCTTAAAGAAGTTTATGCTTGTAGACCATTGCATAGAAAAAGGATTCTCTTTCAAATATATTTATTATGCATCAGTTTAACCACACAAAGAAGACTTTCATTTTAAAATGTGAGTTTTATTATTTAATTAGAATAAATAAATATTTAGCCTATATTTAGAATAAATAATATTTAATATTTATTATAATAAATATAATATTTAGCCTAAATATTAATTCTTTAAGGAATCTACCCCTTCAGTTGAACCGGATGAGATGTGATATAATTTACCATAAATGGACAAGTAAGTGTGACGCCTCTGTTCAGCTGGGTTGTCATTGGCTGTGACTTTATCGCAGAACGCGCTGTGATTGGACTATTTGTTTTAACTTATATAAAACGGCGTTTCATGTTACAAAGTATGTTTTGGTGTTATTACGTCAGTAATACGTTAAGCTAACTATAAAGTGTCGCTATGTTCTGAGAAATGACTCCTTTACTGAGAACCCAACCCTAACCCTAAGCATTTCTGCACACTTCTATGAACTACAGCGCCATGTTTCCCATTGCATTGATACAATGACAGATATATGGGTAATGTAGTTTAAAAATTTCATAATGAAACAATAAATGTTAAGTAAATAACATATTTAATGGACAACTGGATATTAAAATATGTTCATTGTGTAAACCTTTATGACATATATGAGGGCCCAGCTGAAATTGTATATTTTACTGTGAGCACTTTTAAAAAAACCTTTATGGCAGCTTTCCATATATGTCTGAAAACTGTGGCCAACATTATTTAGTAAACATTGCATATGCAGTTGTCCTGCCAATTTTCTCTGTGATACGCTAACCAGACTTTGAGTTAAAGCCATTTGAAATATGCTTTTTTTTTGCTCTTCAAGGGGCCACTACTGGGTCCCTGGAGGTATAAGGGCAGTACAACATACACAGATCTATTCTCCTCATCACGGACAACAAACTTTGAGTCACATTTAAATATCAGAGTATTTTGTCTTTTCTATTCTAACGTCATGCTTGTGTATAGGTTTTGATATTGTAAGACCATCTGATGAAATACAGAAATATTTGAAAGAAATGTTGTAAAATAATAATTATTAAGTTTTCTTTTCTTTTATGGATAAACACTAATAAATATAATGGATGAACCTGCAACAACTTGCCATTATCCACTTTCCAGAGTAAACAAAAACTATTTATATTATTTACACTTCATTATTACTATTAAATATAGGACCATGCACCATTAAGTAAAATAACAAGAGACATTGTCACAATTTCATCTACACCCTCTTCACGTACCTGGCATCGAAAATGTGCATGCTTTAATTTTTATTGCAGTAGTAGATGTACCAGAATGATCAACATGGATCATCTTCAGTTAAGCTTGAAGTGTTTGTAATCCTTCCCTTTATTTCACTGAAAACTGACATACTTGTCACAGCATGCAAGTATATACAACTTTTTGGAGCATTGTACCAAATATAATATAACCAGATAAAAAATGTTTACTTCTCAAGTAAAAATATTCTTGGTAATTAATTAGATAACCTAAATAAACTTGTTGAATGTGTATTTACTGTACCAAACACCATACACAATACTCACCATACTTTATCACTCAACACTTTATTGGAGGATACAGTATACAGTTGATAAAGTAGAATAAAGTCAAATTAGATTCAAGATAAATAAAAATGGGTTTTAAAAAACACATTAACATCATATTAATCCATTCACAGCTGCTGAAGCCACACAAATGAGTGCCACATAATCCCATCCAGTCAACTATGATACAGAAAACAGATTTGATATAGTGTTGGAAAATAATGATTCATTATTACAACTAGACTGGTTTCTGTCTCTTCCCTCTATCATGTTCATGTTCTTCTTCTTCTAAACAGTTCGCCCACTTGTACCCTACAGTATAATCAATGTACAGATGATGTGATCACTGATGTTGTGTAGCCTTTTCTCAACCAGAGGAAGAAGTCGTATAATCCGGCGTTCTCCAGTCCTGGTCTAAAAGTAAAACAACAAACACAATTCATATTAAGTTTAATGTACAGTCAGGTTAACCTATGTTCTTCAGTAAACTCTCCACCTCAAAATGGGCAGAAATGCCAATTCCTGATTTAAATTTACAAAGCAGCAGTCAGTACATAAAATAATATACACATTGAAGCATTATGTATAATATTTCAGCCCATAATATTAGCCAAGTACTGAACAAAAACTAATTTACCCATATCAACAGCAACCTTTTAAACAGTAGATCTTTTAGAAAGAACTAACCAGATATTTCAAAGAACATTTACTATTTGATTCCTAATATGTCCCAACTCATTATCTTCTAAAGCTACCCAGAACCATCCATGGTCTACAAAACAATGGAGAAATACATGGAGTTTATAACAACTAAATGCTTTTTCCCACACTTGTCTACTTTTATCTAAGACGAAAAGACGGTGCAGTTTTTAAGAACTGAAGGCCAAAAGTGTAATAATAATTGTATCAAAAAGGGAAAACAAATATTTACCATTTTAAATAAATCCAAGATACAGAACCTCATTTGCTTATTTTAGGAGTTATTAAAATATTTAGACATGAATAATGGTACGTATTTTATCAGAGTAGAAAGAATGATCACTGTTGAAATGAATAGTCCTTTGAGAGATCAACATCAAATTTTGTACTACATATTACAGCATTGCTTCAATACAAGACATACCAATGGACTTGCGCACTTTTCTGTCTTCTTCGGGCACAAGATGTCCATCTTCCTTCCTCACCCTAAACAAAGGACTTATTTTCTTAGCTTGCTTCGATATAAGGTCTGGTCTTTCTTCTCTTCTGTAAAACAAGAAAGTATCATTTACTCTGTGCAAATACTATTGTTTTTAAAACATATAAATTAAGACAGTTAAAAGTATGTAATAGCAAGCTATATCATAAGAATTTGTTTGAAAATGTAGATAACTCATTTGATTTTGTGATCACATAAATTATTTACATGCAAACGGGACGTTATAAACAGTGCAACTGATCTGATTAAGAAAAAATAATTGAATATCTGATGTCATGTGACCGAAGTGGCTTTTTGAGGCTTTTGCATCTGAACTCTTCATATACAAATACAGCTCTGGAAAAAAAATTAAGAGACCACTTAACATTTAGAAATCCATGTTAAGTGGTCTCTTCATTTTTTTCAGAGCTATATGTACGAGAATCATACGAATTTGACAACTTGTTAAATCTTGTGAATTATTAAGACTTCGGGAATATGTTCTTAATGATTGAGATATGGGATTTGTAAGAATAAGTAACAACAAATGCTAAATAAAATGTTTGACAAAGGGTTCAAACCAACACATACATACCATTACAAATATTTGCTGTTGCAGCTTTTGGTTTTCTCCGTTACTTCTCCACAAACAAGAATGGGTTGACTGAGTCCGAGAGGCCCTTTTGGTCTTTTCAGGTAAAAAAAAAAAAAAAAGAAAGAGAGAAAAAAGTCATAATATATAATATATAGCATTATAAAGTATACTATTTAAATAACAATATTTGGATTTTACATTAAAATGCATTTAAAGCATGGTAATTGTTGTGGCTACTGTTTATTTACAACAAATATCACATTAAAAATAGCAATTGTTGTGGTTACTGTTTATTTACAACAAATATCACATTAAAACTACCAATACTGTGGTAAACGCATGACAAGTGTTTTTTTTTTTAATTTTTTTTTTTATTGTGCTTCTACTACAAATGCCACGTTGGAACTACACTAGTAATTATTATTAAATATTAACAAATGTTTAAAGGTCTATAGCACGTCACGTGACAGTGTTTAATCACCCTATTAGCAAGGTGTGTTTATTTAGAAAGCAAAGAAATGCAAAGCCTCAGTGGAGATGATGACAGATACAATGCAGTGACTGAACATGATCGATAACGACAAGCAGAAAATACTTTATATCAAATATTAGGACATAATATGTATGACTACTCACCAACATGTGGCACACGTGATCTGATGCCAAACATCGCGATGTGTTCTGAATGAGACTTCTTCAGCGCGATTTCATACCGATAGAATTGCCGTCTAATGTTGACGCCAAAGGTTTCCCACTGAAAGCAATTGGGTTCCCAGTTCGTCCATCGCGTGACGCCGAGGGGTCTACCTGTGGCGTCTTCAGTGTGACGCCGGGGCGCGCGCGGCGCGCGGCGCGCGGCGCGGATAGAGACGGTGATTGCTTTTGGGTCTTTTCTTCACACAATTCAATCGTTTGGCCTCGGAATAGTTGGACTTTTTCAATAAAGTGTGCCTGTTGTCTGTTACAGTCTGTGTTTTATATCATATAATACGCAAATGGGTAGGTTTAGGGCGGGGTGGGGTTTGACTGCTGTTTCAAACGTGTATCATAGCGTAAATAAATGTAAATACAATTGTGCTGGCTGATTAAATTGAGAATCACACTCCAACATGTCATAATGTAAAAATTATAACCCAATATATTCCATCATAACGATAACATTCACATGCCCAACACGTCTGTTTATGACGTCCTAGGTTTCTCATTGAAATCAGTGGATTACCCAGTACGTCGAAAAATGGCGATTTAGGGGTACCCTGTGCGTCAACAGCTGACGTCAGGGTCCCTTGACCGTTCGGCAACATTTGACGAGTAGGGGTGAGACTGTGTTGCCAAAACACAACCGCGCTAGCTTCGAAGTCTGAAGTAGTGCTTTGACAGGCATGTAGGAGATATGGCAGTACGATGCAACGCTCGTTCCCCCTTCAGGGCACTGAGGTTACAGTCGTAACCGAGGCGTTCCCTTTCAGGGGAACTCCCGTTGCATCGAAAGACGCTTATGGGAACGTCATACCAACGCCACCATAGCGAGACGTGCCTGTCCAGTGTGCAGAAAACAGCACTTAGAGAGACAAGACCCCAGACCCTGGAGTAGAGTCTAGGTCCAGAGAGTAAAACCTAACGAATGTGTGCGGTGAGGACCAGCCCGCCGCATCACAAACGTCTTGAAGGGCCACTCCTGAAATAAGAGCCTTAGAGGCCGCCATACTCCTCGTAGAGTGAGACCGGACGGCCAAGGGGGAAGGCCGTCCGACCGACTCATAAGCCAGTGAGATAGTCTCAACCACCCACTTGCTCATTCTTTGCTTAGATGCCGGTGCTCCCCTGTTTGGGGGCCCAAAGCACACAAACAGTTGGTCAGTCTTACGCCACAAGGCAGCTCTGTGGACGTAAGCATCTAAAGCCCTAACTGGGCAAAGCAAATTACTGTTCTCCTGGTCCGGATTGAGAAAAGGTGGAGGGCAGAAGGCCTGCAGTACAATAGATCTAGCTACATGAGTAGGGACCTTAGGAACATAACCTGGCCTAGGATGAAGGAAGGCCTTGACCATGCCAGGTGCAAATTCCAAGCACGAGGGTGCCACTGACAGAGCTTGAAGATCTCCTATCCTTTTAAGAGAAGAAATAGCGAGAAGGAATAACGCCTTTAACGTAACAAACTTGTCTTGAACCTCCTCCAAAGGCTCAAAGGGAGCCTGGGAGAGGCCCTGGAGGACCGTTCCCAGGTCCCAAGCCGGCACCCTAGTGCGAACTACAGGCCTCAGCCTAAGAGTACCACGAAGGAAACGAGACACCAGTGGATCTTTACCCACCGACATACCACCCAGAGGAGTGTGGTAAGCACCAATAGCCGCCACGTACACCTTTAAGGTGGAGGGGGAAAGACCTGCATCAAACCGTTCCTGCAGGAACTCCAACACTGTACCCAGAGGGCAGTGAACTGGATCCTGGTGACGGTTCCTACACCAGGAAGTGAACACCGTCCACTTCAGGGCATAGAGCTTCCTCGTGGAGGGAGCCCTAGAGTGCAGAATGGTCTCTACCACATTGGTAGAGAGACCCGAACTCATGAGCTGGGCCCCTTCAGCGGCCACGCCCACAGGTTCCATAATTCTGGACGGGGATGAAATATTGATCCCCCTGCTTGGGACAGGAGGTCCCTCCTGACTGGCAACTGAAGTGGATGCCCATCGAGGAGAGACACTATATTGGGGAACCAAACCCTGCCCGGCCAACGCGGGGCTACTAGAATAAGGCGCACCTGGTCCCTGCGAATTATCTCTAGAACTTCCGGGAGTAGAGCGACCGGGGGAAAAGCATACAGACGCAGCCTCGGCCACGCCTGTACCATGGCATCCACCCCCAGCGGAGCTGGATGCGTGAGGGAAAACCAGAGTGGACAGTGAGACGTCTCTCGAGACGCAAACAGATCCACTTGGGCCTGGCCAAACTCTCTCCAAATCTGCTCCACCACGTCGGGGTGGAGCCTCCATTCCCCGGGCCTCAACCCCTGTCTCGACAGTGTGTCCGCTCCTATATTCTGGACCCCAGGAATATAAGCCGCTCTGATAGAGAGAAACTTCCCCTGAGACCATAGGAGGATCTGGCGTGCCAGCTTGCATAGCGGACGTGAACGCAGACCCCCCTGGTGATTCATATAGGCTACCACTGCCGTGTTGTCCGTGCGGACTAGCACGTGCTGGCCCCTGAGGTCTGTGAGGAAATTCCTGAGGGCAAGAAAGACCGCCAACATCTCCAGGCGATTGATGTGCCATGAGAGATGACGGTCCCCCCACAGACCTTGATTTGAGCGACCCTCCAGGACCGCTCCCCACCCCGTGAGAGAGGCATCTGTCGTTAGCATCCTGCGACGACCAGAAGCCCCTAACACCGGACCTAGGGCCAGAAACCAAGGTTTTTTCCACATAGACAGGGCCCGTAAGCAGCGCCGCGTGACCCTGATCATGCGAAAGGGGTTGCCCCTCGGGGAAAACCCCTTGGTTCTGAGCCACAACTGTAGGGGTCTCATGTACAGCAGTCCTAGAGGTATCACGTTGGATGCTGCTGCCATGAGACCCAACACTCTTTGAAATTGTTTTACAGTAAGTGACTGGCCTAGTTTTACTTTCTTTACTGCTGACAGTATGGATTCTATGCGTGCTGGTGACAGGCGTGCCTGCATCAGCACCGAGTCCCACACCACTCCCAGAAAGGTGGTCCTCTGAAGTGGAGAAAGCACACTCTTCTTGGGGTTCAGCCGCAAACCCAGCTCCTTCATATGAGCGAGAACGACATCTCGATGCCGAACCGCTACCTGATGCGAATGCGCTAAAATCAACCAATCGTCGATGTAATTCATAATGCGAATCCCCTGGAGACGCAGAGGCGCCAGGGCTGCATCTACGCATTTCGTGAAAGTGCGGGGTGAAAGTGCTAGACCGAATGGAAGCACCCTGTATTGGTACGCTTTCCCCCCGAAAGCAAACCTCAGGTACTTCCTTTGATATTGAAGGATGGATATATGGAAATATGCGTCCTTGAGATCTATCGTGACAAACCAATCCTCGGATCTGATCTGTGGCACGATTTGTCTCAGGGTTAACATCTTGAATTTCAGTTGCATGACCGCCTCGTTCAGCACCCGAAGATCCAAAATGGGACGCAGACCCCCACCCTTCTTCGGAACTATGAAGTACCGGCTGTAAACGCCGGCTTCCCTGTCTGAGTGAGGTACATATTCTATGGCCCCTTTCTCTAACAGGGCTTCCACTTCTAGCTCCATTACCAGAACCTGCTCGGGGCCCACCACAGTAGGTAAGACCCCCGAAAACCTGGGCGGGCGAGACCCGAACTGTATCTGATACCCTTTCTCTATCGTATGCAGGACCCAACGAGAAATATTTGGCAGTAGCTTCCACGCCGCCAAAATTTTTTTTAGAGGTACCATCCTCTCGAGAATGGCTTCTGGTTTCTGTTGAGCTGCCAGGACGGCGCCCTGTAACGGCGAACCGGCAGGGAACACCTGAACTGGCTGCTCTAGGACCCTCCTTGGAGGGGGCATGTTCCCCAGGACCACTACCTTTCGGGGTGGACCCTGGGACGCACGCTCGTCGGAGACTGCTGCGCCCTGTAACACCAGAGGTGGCAGGGTTGGCAGAACGGCCCCCGGAGGGCGCCGAAGGGAGACAGGCACCGTATAATGAGGTGTACTCTGCCTCCCTTCGGGGGAGAACGCCCCCATAATCCTGACCCCTCGGGCGTCAGGACTTCTTTTTAGCAGCCTTCTTGGACGCAATGACGGTCCGTAGATCCGTCTTACCCCTCGAAGGCTGCGGCAGACTGCGCTTCCCCTGTCCCCAATCTTTTTGAGGGGGAGCACGAGAAGCCACACTCTGCTTTTGTGTGGCACGGTATGAAGAGCCAGCTTTTGATGTTTGGGGCTGCTCTCTTTGCTCAGCAGCCCCAGTGAAATGTGAGCGGCGGGGGAGGAGTTTCTGGAACGCTACCGCTTGTTTGGATGCCTCCTGGAACCTGTCGACCACCGTGTTTACAGTGTTGCCAAACAGGCCCGAAGGAGACATGGGCGCGTCCATCAGAAAATTCTTATCTTTCTCCTTAATAGAGCTCAAATTCAGCCAGAGGTGTCTCTCAGTAGCCACCAAGGCTGCCATAGAGCGACCAATAGATTTGGCCGTCTCCTTGGCGGCCCTGAGAGACAAATCTGTGGCCCGACGTAGCTCACACACTACTTCGGGCCCAATACCCCCGCCCTCATCCACATCGCTCAGTAATTCAGCCTGGTAGGCTTGTAGCAGCGACATCGTGTGTAAACATGCCGCTGCCTGACCAGACGCTGAATAAGCTTTACCCACTAAGGCAGAGGTGGTGCGTACTGGCTTAGTGGGTAATGCCGGGGCCTTTAGGGAAGATGCCGACTCATATAGGATAAATAGCTTGCTAAATTATCTTCTATTTTAGGCATCTCCCCATAACCGTGCTCTTTATAATTCATTATAGTGGAATAGTGTGATGTTTGTGCACTATACACCCTATATGAAACCGGTTTTTCCCATGATCTTGACACCTCGGTGTGAAGATCAGGGAAAAATGGTAGACCCCGGCGTTGAGGCTGTGACCGGGTTGGCAAAAACCGTTCGTCCAACTTGCTTTTTGAACGAACGTCCTGCCTGTCTGCGGGCCAGTCAATGTTTAATCTCTCCACAGCCCGAGTCACAACCTCAACTAGCTCTTCAAATGCTTGTGATTGAGGAGGCGGATCCTCTACTTCTCTGACACTAACACTCTCCAGCTCCTCAGAACTGGAGAGCTGCATCAGAGGTGCCTCCCTCGGGGTGGAAGTAACCGCAGTGCGTGCTTCCAACCCCAGAGAAAAGGCACTGGATCTATCAGGTGAGGGAAGAGATAAGGCTGAGCCCGTCTCTATCCCCGCTGATAGATCCACTTGCGAACCCCAGGACTGTAATCGCCGCTGTGCCTCGGCAGCAGCGGGACCAGAGCCCCGGGGAACGCGAGCCCGAACGTCCTCGCGAAAGAACGCCAGGCGGGATCGGAGCGTCCGTAAAGGAAGCGCTTCGCAGTGCCCACAGCCAGCGCCCTCGAGCGCTGACCGTGCATGCTCCTCTCCCAAACAAGCAACGCAAAGACTATGTGTGTCCCCACCCGAAAGGAAGCGAGGGCAAGGGTGCACACACACTCTAAACTGCTGCTTTTCCGCCATAGTGTTGAATAAGAGTTACTTTACTAACTATCAAAACACTGTTTTTTCACTGATCACAAAGCGCTACTGAAGACAACAGAAGCTAGCGCGGTTGTGTTTTGGGCAGGCTTTATACTTCCTGGTGACGTCACCGCCTCTGACGTGCCCTCACACTATTGGACTGATTTCACATGTGCTTCATGACTTCATCACGCAAGCGTTCCCATAAGCGTCTTTCGATGCAACGGGAGTTCCCCTGAAAGGGAACTTAATATTGCTTTTTTTTTTGTCACACAGAAATGCCCTTGAGAGTAAAGCACTGATGATTTTGAGCTAGGATGCAGAAAATGTACTGCTTTTAAATGCCGTCATCATTTACTCACTCTCGTGTCATTCCAAACCTGTATGACTTCTGTGAAACACAAAATAAGATGTTTTGAAGAATGTTGGCAACCAAGCCATTTTGGTTAGGCTACCATTTGAATATTGTATGAACAAAAAAACAGACTCAAATTATTTTATTTTATGCTACACAGAAATAAATTCATTTAGGTTTGGAATGACATTAGGGCGAGTAAATGATCCCATTTTTGGGTTGAACAATCATATTTTTCAAGAGTTAACACATCATTTAAGTAAGACACTGATATCTATCTTTCATGAGGCTATTCAATTTAATTAAATCTATTAAAAAAGTTAATAAAACTTTTAAAGAGGAAAAAAAAGCTTTGTCCTTAATTCATGGGATCTAGACTTTAAAGCTGTTTTATAGACTGTAGTTTAGTTGTAGGCCAGTTTCATTTCAATGTAAGATCATGTTAGTCAAAGGGGTAAAAACATAGACTGCACAAACCTTGCTCCTCATTATATGGCTATATGGTTTCTAAAACTATATAAAACATATATAATAAACTATTATATTTGTAAGTAAAAAAAAAATTGTAAACACTAAATATTAATTTATGTAATATAGCAACATTTTTAATAAATTTTTCTTCCAAAACACCATATTTCTTCGCTGTTAGTAGCTGCAGAGTAAGTTGTGGTTCTGCTAAAGTGAAGCGTTTGTGTGTATTGCCGTTTTCCACTTTACCTCGTCATGAATAGGCTACGTATGCTCGCGGCTGTTTTCAGCTGATTCACCACAGAACTGTAATGTTTCCATATCACACGATTGTATAAAACAAAATGTGCCGTTCATAGAGGAGTATTTAAACGCAGTGTACATTCGTCAGCGGCTGCGTTGTGCGGATATTCGCCTTTGCAGTTCCATGCGCTTAAATAATAAATAAATAAATAAATCAATAGAAAAAAGCGCCTCATATGGAGGGGAGGTCTCTCTCGCTTCGGCTTGTCAATTCAGAAGACAAACCAATGGGCCGCTGTTGCTGCATGTTGTCAGTGGTACAACATTAAAAAAAAAAAAAATTTAAACACTATCCCGGCCCCAAAGTGCGTCGGCCCACCGGGCAAATGCCCGGTATGCCAGATTACCAGTCCAGCCCTGCGTCTAAGCGACTGCGGGGTTCTGTTGTTGGGTGTAATAATGAACACAGCAGTCATTCTGATGTTCCTAAATCCGAACCGCTGAAGACGTGGTGGCTGAGATTTGTTTTTGAAGGCAATATTTCCCCCCGATCAACGTCAATGCTTTTATGTTTGTGCGAACTGTGAATAATTTCTCACCAGACTGCTTTATAACCAAGGGTCAGTATAAAGCAGGTTTGACTAAGAAGCTGCTCCTGAATAAAGATCTGTACCAGCTCTTCATGTTCCTGCTGCACCTCCAGAAGAAGTGAGTGTAGTTTGAAACGCGTGCACGCTTCACGATGAACGTGGCTAAAGTTTACAGGGTAACTTAACTTACATTATGACATGCTTTCCATGTATGACCATCTCAATATAATTCATAACCCCAGGTTTATAATGAACAATCCCTTATGGTTAATATTGTGTTATTACAAACTGTGTACGCTGGTGATAAAGTTAACGTGGTTACAGTACACTAAGCTTACTTTTGTAGATGGTTTATAAGGGTGTCTGTTATTGTAAAAAAAAAAAAATAATGTTAAGCATCACTGACAAGCCGACATTTACTGAAACAAAACGTTTTTATTGGCATTAGCTGTAACATCAATCTGTCAATGAACTAACGTATACATCAGTAAACACATAGAATTTGTATCTCACTACGCTAACATTACCTTGCCAGTACATATAAAGATACATCAAAGTGGCATTACATTAACCAACCATTCAGAAATGTCCAACTCACCGGGCCGTCATCTTGTTCCGGGTTCAAATCGATATGATGTGTCCTCAGAGACTCCTGTTGCCATTCTTCTCCAAAAAATACTCAACTGTTGTCAAGGGAAACACTTCACGTGAGTGTGTCAAAGCTCCACACAGAACAGAGGGGTGGGGAGAGCAAAGCTCATTATCATTTAAAGCCGTATGCACTGATATGGCTGGCTGAAAACAGCTGTTTTTTGACCAGGCAAAATTTGTGTTTTCTTACAATACTAATGAGATTTTTTTGTATTAAAGTATATCACAAACTTTTCATTTAGACATAACTTATACAAAAATTGCATTATATAACTTTAAAAGAGTCCCAAAAATTGCCAAGAAAATGTCCTCCATACCATTACACCACCAGCAGCCTGAACCGTTGATACAAGGCAGGATGGATCCAAGCTTTCATGTTGTTGATGCCAGACATGTAATTTTGGTGAACCACTGCCAATTGTATCCTCGGTGTTGATATGTTCTTATCTGACAGGAGTGACACCTGGTGTGTCTTTTACTGCTGTAGCTCATCTGCTGCAAGGTTCAACATGTTGAGTGTTCAGAGATGCTCTTCTGCAGACCTCGGTTGTAACAAGTGCGTTGATTTACTGTTGCCTTTCTATCAGCTCAAACCACTCTAACCCTTCTCCTCTGACCTCTGGCTTCAATCCCACAGAACTTCTGCTCACTGGATATTTTCTCTTTTTCTGACTGTTTACAGGCCTAAATGCAGTGAGTTCCTGCAATGTGATGGAATGATCAGATATTTGCATTGGCCAGTGAGTGTACTGTATATTGTACCATATAGGAAATAGTGAATAGTGAAATAGTGAAAAGTCATACAGGTTTAGAATAGCATTCAGGGTAAATAAATGGCATTTTTTTTTTTTTTTTGGCAAACTATTCCTTTAACCGCTCTTTAACCTCAGCAAATTTTCAATATGGTACCTATTAGTAGGGGTGTAATGGTACACAGAGGTTATGGTAAGGTATGCACCTCTGTTTTGGGGTCACAGTTGGAGTCCAGGACAACAGGAAAAGCAACAAATTAAACCATTCTGAAGTTTATTTTCATTTATTTTGATCAGAGAGGAATGCATTTTACTTTGTTCTAGTGGAATTAATTGCCCTCCTGGGGTAGTTGGTACAATACATAATTTAAAGGGTTAGTTCACTAACAAATGAAAATGTTGTGATATTTTACTCACCCCCTCTCATCAAATATGTTCATGCCTTTCTTTCTTCAGTTGATAATAAATTTAAGTTTTTTGAGGAAAACATTCTAGGATTTTTTCTCCACATCATAGACTTCCATGGCAACCAAAATGTTGAAAGTCCAAATCAATGCGGTTTCAATGGCCTTCAGAGGAACAGGCAAGGAATAGGGTCTTATCATAAGATTTGAAAGAGAACTCAATATTTGCGCGTCTTCTGGCTCGGGCTCTACCTGGTGATGACGGTGAAAACGAGTCATATTCGAACATATGGCCGCACTCGCGTGCATTGAATTTTTTTTTACAAAGAGAAACAGTTTTGCCCACGTTTTTCTTTTATTATCGCTGTTGTTGTAGTGTATCACTGAGGAGCCAGCACGTGTATCCATCGCCAGAAAAATTACATAAAGCATAAAAATTTTCAAGTTACAACCCATATTATAGGGACGTCATCAGATGTGAGATGAACCGCGGTGCAAGTGCACCTTTTACACAGCACTCCTGCTCACGTCGGGCGGCACCCCGGTTGGGAAACACTGTTTTAGATTGTGCAAGATGCCAACAAACGCACCAGGGTTCGATAGAATCAAGTTGTCAAGTGTGAAACCTTGAGTGTGAGTCTTGCGGTAGGCTACGTCAAGTGCACCGTATATTCCCATCCAATTAGATTGAACGTTAACTCCACTGAAATTATTTGAAACTAAAGTAACAAGCCAATTTTTTTCAAATGTAAGGAGTAGAATGCACCGATATTTGTATTAAAATGTAAGGAGTAAAAGTAAAAAGTAGACACAAAAATAAATAATAAAGTAAAGTAAAAATATCCGAAAAATCTACTTGAGTATAATAACGAAGTATTTGTACTTCGTTACTTCCCATCTCTGACCGTGAAGCTGCTTTAAAACATTCATCATTTTAAAAGCGCTATATAAATAAAGTTGACTTGACTTGATAGTGATTATATTAAAAGGAGCGTGCTTTGCTTGCTTTCTGTATTTATATTTGGGACAAATATTTGGGGCAGCAGTGGCTCAGGGGTTCATGTACGTTGGCTACAAATTGAAAGGTTGGTGGTTCCATCCCCGGTTCCACCTGACCAAGTGTCGAGGTGTCCATGAGCAAGACAACTTCATCTGCTCCCCATGAGCTGGATGGTGCCTTGCGTAGCTGACATCGCCGTCTGTGAATGAATGGTTGAATGTGAGGCAATATGTAAAGAGCTTTGGTGGCCGTTGAGAGTGCTATATAAATGCAGTCCATTTACCCTATTTAATCTATTCACAGTATGAATAAAAGTTGTAGCCTATTTTTCAAGCTGGTGGCACTGCAAAGTTTCAGAAAAGCAGTGTTTAAATGCAGTTTACAACACAGTGGCGTGCACAGGGGGCTGGGGCGGGTTGGGCGTAAGCCTTGAACCCTTGAAAGTGAAAGTGTCCTTTTCGATCGCAACACAGTTCCCCCGCAAACGCGATTTTCACCTGCGGGATAGATCATACTGAGGACCCAACAAATGGAGTATGGCGCTCATCATTTGGGGCAATCCGATTTCTAACCATCACTGCAGCAAGCTGCGGTTTTCGTGGCTATTACAAAAAAATTTCATTTTGAATAATGTTGGTAACAAGGCATGTATGCCTTTCCAGCTTTTCTGTGAAGTTTACTTAATTTATTAAAATGTGGGTATATAATTCTGACTCCATGAATAGTTTAATCTGATTCAAATTTTATGTGACTGTTACATTTGTTACGTTTGTAACTTAACAGCTGATCATAAGATTATTTTCAAATTATTCTTTCCATCACGGGACCCTGTATTGCACAGAGACTACACTTTCACAATAAGTGAGCTCACGGACACAAATTATTAAAACAGAGGATGCAGGGGGAACTTTTTTACCTTTAAGTGGCCGCACATGCTTGCTCATAACAAAATATCTTCTTTTGTATTCAGCAGAACAACAAAATTCATTCAGGATTGGAAATTCATTCAACAACTTGAGGGTGAGTAAATTATTTTTGGTAACAGTTTACATTTTTGTGTTGTGCGTGGCCTATGTTGTCATGCACATGCACTATGCGCATGAGAGTTCATTAGCATGTGGCGGCAATGGCGCACACATTGGCACAATTCCAAATGATTTTGTCTCATTATGAGAGTGGAAACAACTTACTCTTACTAACCATAAATGATGGAGTATTTTAAGACTTCATTTGAAACTGTAAAGGATCTATTTTTACTCGTGTACACTCACAATAAAATAAAGAAAATGAAAAGGATGCTGCTTTTTGCCGTCACAGGTCCTTGGTTGAAAAATGTCCATCAAATTTGTGGAGCAAAAATGTAATGAAACTGTACTGTGACAGTTCGGGACGACTACATGAAACTTTACAGTCTTTGTAGCCTACCTATCTATTCGATTCCAGATTTAACATGAGACAGGTACCTCAGCAGATTCAGGCTTGCTTTGGATATGGGCAGCTCAGGTGATCCCACTGATGTCCATTTCCAGGGTTCAGTCTCAAGGTACTGCAGATGCAGTCTAAAAATACAAAGAGAATATGGAAGCAGAAGCAAGGTCACACAGGTGAGCAGTATTGCTCACTGATGCTGAGGGTTGTTTGAAGATTTTGCTTGGCTCAGGCTAAGTACACTAAGGTTAACTGTTAAACGAGTAATTTTCTGACTGTCCTGAACCTCGAGTAATGAAGAAATTTCACATCTAATATGATTAAAGTGATTCGTAAGGAAGATGCATGAAATACATGGCGTTATTTGCATCAGTGGGGCTTTGAACTATTCAAGACATCATGAAAATATGGATTGAAACTTTGCTAGAGATGCACACCTGCAGACATGAAAGTTATCACTGTCACCGTAACCATGGAAACTATGAACAAAACAATGCTAAACAGTGTTGAAACCCACAGGAAAGCGAAAAATCACAAGTGAGATCTCTATAATATCTAAAAAAAAAATCTCCTAGAAAGCACCGATATGAGCAAATGGAGAAATTTGCTGCTTATTAGATTCAGCTCCTGAGAAAAAGACCAGTAATCTCATGCGTTTCCTCCCGAGCAGCAAGCAAGTTGCACTTTTCATCTCAAGATAAAGCTGGATTTTTTTTATTTTTATAATGAATACTAATTTATATAAATTATTATTATTGTTATTTATAAAGCGTACATTATTATTATTATTATTATTATTATTATTATTATTATTATTATTATTATTATTATTATTATTATTATTATTATTATTATTATTATTATTATTATTATTATACATTTAATACATTACATGTATAAAATAAAAGTACCATCTTACATTAATAACAAAATACCTTCATAAAAGGATTTTTTTTAAAATGCTTTCTCTAGAGTTTGCAATAAAAAATAATAATTTCACCCACTAATAGCATTGTTTGTTTGCATCCTGTAAGCTGTTCTTAAAGGGGTCCTGACATGAAAAATGAATCTTGATCTTTTTTTCATATATGATTTCTTTTTAACTATTAAAGGTGTGATGAACTGGCTTTAAAAAATATATATATATACTGTTGTCTGAGGTCAACTAATGACATTCATCGTGTGGTTTTTACATTCAAAAACATAATAATGAATAAGCAATAGGCTATTTTACACTGGTTTTGAGGCTCTCTCCAAAACGCTGGGTGTTGATGTGCGTGCCGCAATAGAGACTTGAAAGTAAATGCCCACGGCTAGGATTCTAGAGGGAATTGTTTTGAAAGCATGTGGGAAAAACGGCAGCCGGAATGAATCGCCAACAGGGCTCGCAAAACGTCTTTATCAAACAAAAACAATGATTTATCCCTCATCCACCCACGATTGATTGGAATGTTGTTTTCTTATTACTTGGCCTGCCTTATTGGTGGAAATAACCACGAGCCGTACACACACACGTGCGCGTGATTATATTTTTCCTTCAAATAACAATGTAGCCTGACGTGGTCATACTCAATTCTAGTCAGAATGAGTCTGATACTGCTCCTCTGGGCTGCGATTATGGGGTGTGTTTCAACCGAACCAGTAAAGACCTCAATTGGATAGAGCTACAACCAATCAGAGCAACGAAGTGACGCAGTTGTCAAATGTCAACAGAAATCAACTGCACTGTGTTGCCAAATCTGCGTTTTTTCCTGCAGGTTGTTTTCCAGGTCTGCTGGTTTATTATGTGCTATATAGACCCACAAGTATGTGATATATAGACCCAGGAATGCAAATTTATCATGCAACCTTGCCAAGATAACAGACATTTTTACGTTTTGGTTACGTATAGCCCTGGGACGTTGGGCTTTGGAAGCCCTGACCATGTCTGAGTCTGATCCCGAATCGCAATGAACCAACAACACCACAAATAAAGGATTCTTCCGGCTTTGATTGCGTGCTAAGGTATGTTCAGTTAGACACAAACACATAATCAATAGATAGAGTCAATAGAGTCAAACGATCTGTAATAATGCAATACTATAACATATCTAAAAAATGTTTTACTCACATTAGAGTGTTGCTTCATTTATTCATGTAATCTCACCCTGTCTGCTAATCCAGTGAAAAAGCATTTTATAATTTTTTTTTTGAATAATATGGATTATTTTTTTGAATAACGATGAACTTTATTAAGAATATAGTTTACCCCCAAGGAACATATTAACATATTAAAATAATAATTTTAAAAAATCCATATCCAAAATCCATCAATCTAGGAAATTGGTTCAACCACAGCCTAAATTTGTGCTGAATGCAATTTGTAGAGGACAATTTTCCAATAATTAGATGTAAAAGTTTGCAGTGTTGCATAATTTCAGCACATGTATTACCTGGTTAAGCTGATTTGCGGGCACTTAGTAATTAAGATGGCAGTTTTTGCACTGATATATTGCATGCATGAAACATAAGCAACAAATGTGTTTGGCTATGTTCCACAGAACCAGGATGTGCTGTTGCAGTAATGTTAGCTATAGTAAGAGGACAGATTTGACTGGAGCTGGTGCACTGCTGGCGACTAACAACAAAATCGTGCTTGTATAAGTGCATCTGGAAAGTATTTAGAGCTTTACTTTTTTCACCTTTTGTTATGTTACAGCCTTATTCCAAAAAACATGCTGCATCTTCAATGATACAAAACTTTCATATTTCTGAGCTACAAAAAATAACTTCTGAGCAATATTCTTCTTGAAGACCAAAGTAAATAAAATACATTTCCCTACACCAATGGGTTTGTGATGCCAAATGCAGAAAATGAAACAATTGCTGTGCGTGCATCCATCTAATCTGAAATGTAGGAGTCGCATCCCTTAATATTCTTTTATTAAGGGTTTCCTGTCACCTCTTGTTATTTTTTTATGGCAATGCTTGGAGACAGGTGTAAGTTGCAGCCTCACTCAATCAAACCTGGCTTCTATCCACCCACAACGCTGTGGAAATGATTTATCCGCTGTTTCAGCACTTCAGTAGAGAATAATAACAGTTTGCCATCAACCATCAAAGAATTATTTCACTTAAACAAGCCTACACCTGTGCGAGAAGAAAACATTACTGTGATTTAAAAAAATGAAATGGTGTCATCTGGATAGATGGATTGCTAGTACATAATGCTTTTGTAAAATGATTGGTTCAGAGATGTGGAAATTTTCAGAGCAGTATGAGTGAACTTGAGTGTCAATAATTGCTCCCAAAACTGTCAAGATACTTACATTCAAGACATCTACAAAAATGGGAGACTTTAAATAATGCTGTTTGAATAGACGTTGCTTGTTCTGATGGCGGTTGATTGAATCCACCATAAGTTAAAAAAAAATACTACTGTTGTTGTGTCACGAAATGTAGTTTTAACATTTTTTTGGCTAGAATGTAGTTATTTAGACGTCAAATATGTCACTTATACTGTATATAAACATAGTGCCTATTTATTCAGATGCTTTCGCAGATGCAAGCTCGAGGCTATCAGCGGCCTTTCTGCATTTGTACCCGCCGAGAACATCTTCATCTCGGCCAGACCTTCAGGAATTTGCTGCTGTCTCTTAGATATTGGTTAAACACAGATATAATTAATTTAGGTATATAATACAGGCAATATTTGGTCTTATTAATCTATAAAATTCCAGAGCAAATCAATTTTGGTTAAGGGAACAATAAGTAAGTCCTGTATGGCCGATTTGATTGAATTCAATTGTTTTAAAATGGCTATTGTTTGTTAATTTAAATATCATTGTTCAATAAATATTAATATAAATATGCCATATTGAGTATAGAGAAAGGGCCCGTCAGTGATTGCAATAGTCGACTTTAGTGACCGTTAAGTTATTACACCATTAGATGGTCTTTATGGTTTTACAAGGAAGTTGTTTCAGTGCTGTCAATCTTTTGAAAAGGACAAAGACAAAGCTATCGCTTTCCTCAGCAGACATTCAAACAGATTGTTTTAATGGATATAATAATATAGACATTAACCCCATATAAATGCTATATCAGATGCAGGTAATATATGTTTGTTCAGTTGATCTTTCTCTCATAATAATACACTACATATTAATGCAATAAGCTTCAATGAAGCGACTCAACGTTCCTTCATTAAAGTGATGTTTTCCTACCATGGTGGGAGGAAGTAGTTCTGCAATTTTAAGTCTCTGGGCTTTTAAAGACACATGTTTCTGATTTATTTACACACTTGTGTCGTCAAAGTATTGTATAAACGCAAAATATCACACTTGTAGCCGTGCAATATGGATGTATATCAGCTGTCAGCTTGTGTGATATTACTCATACTCCAATTTGATCCTAATTTGATTTATAGAGAGGAACTTTGTGCATTAAATGTGCACTAGAAGTTACTTTTTGTTTATTAGATTGTGTAAAAGCAATATCACACTCGCAA
This sequence comes from Pseudorasbora parva, assembly GCF_024679245.1. NCBI lineage: Eukaryota > Metazoa > Chordata > Actinopteri > Cypriniformes > Gobionidae > Pseudorasbora > Pseudorasbora parva. Next base: position 38,881,747 of record NC_090183.1, on the reverse strand, counting down.
TCATTTTGATCGACACAAATTAAATATTGTTATACAATAAAGAAAGTTTAATAATAGTATGTTTATATGTATATGAACATGATGTTTATTAAAACCAAGTCACAAGGATGTCTGATTAAGTAGATTTTTCAAACATTTCATCTATTATTATTAATAGGTTTAGGAGCCCCTGCCTCTAAACCTACCCATCACAGGAAATATTCAATTTTTACATTTTCAAAAAACATCACCCTGTATGAGTTTTAAGCCTTTTGAAAAGTAGGGACCACTGCCTGGTCCCACAATGTGATCTCAGGTTTTACTATCCTTATGGGGACATTTGGTCCCCACAATTATGTAAACAAGGACACACACACACACACACACACACACACACACACACACACACACACACACACACACACACACACACACACACACACACACACACACAGTATAGAAATTATATGCATATGCACTGATAGCTGTTCGTTTTCATCTGATGAAAATATTTCATCTTCATATTTTCATCTGAAGCTGCCTGGTCCTGATCCTGTTGAATAAACCATACCACATGCATTCTCGACTCACATATACATGCACGTACCCAGCTGGCTATTTCCCATGATGAATTGTAGGGTTATTTTCAGCCCTTTCTCTTGGCAGTAACACCTGGCACTGATTAAGGATCAGGTCACATTGGCACCCTAGATCAACTCATGATGCAGGAGTCCGGGTGAGAGCGGGCGCTCTGGCACTGGGCAGGCCGCTAAGGGTGCTTGTCTAGGACACCAGATGGAGGGATCTGCATATTCCTAGCACAACTGACTATCTGGGAAATAAGAATGGACCAATAAGATGGCTAAACTCATCACTGATGTGAAAGTTTTTTATATATACAATATCATTTTTATATTATACACCTTTTAGGCATAACATTATAACCAGTGACAGGTGAAGTGAACACTAATTATCTCTTCATCACCGCACCTGTTAGTGGGATATATTAGGCAGCAAGTGAACATTTTGTCCTCAAAGTGTATGTGTTAGAAGCAGGAAAAATGGATAAGTGTAAGGATTTGAGCGAGTTTGACAAGAGCCAAATTGTGATGGCTAGACGACAGAGCATCTCCAAAACTGCAGCTGTTGTGCGGTGTATCCGGTCTGCTGTAGTCAGTATGTATCAAAAGTGCTCCAAGGAATGGACAGTGGTGAACCAGAGACAGGGTCGTGGGCGGCTAAGGCGCATTGATGCACGTGGGGAGCGAAGGCTGGCCCGTATGGTCTGATCAAACAGATGAGCTACTGTAGCTCAAATTGCTCAAGAAGTTAATGCTGTTTCTAATAGAAAGGTGTCAGAATACACACACATGCATCACAGTTTGTTGCGTATGGGGCTGCATGCCATAGACCTGGTGACCCCTGACATGGTGGACCCTGGTGACCCCTGACACCGTAGACATGGTGACCCCTGTCCACTGCATAAAGTGCAAACAGTGAGCATCAGAACTGGACCGCGCTGGCCAGGTTAAATTAATCACATTTTCTTTTACATCTCTTGGAACACATGGCACCAGAATGAATGTAAGAAGGCAAGCCGTGACATGTATCACCTACCTAATTATTGTTGCAGACCATGTACACTCTTTCATGGAAACGGTACTCTCTGGTGGCTGTGACCTCTTTCAGCAGGATAATGCGTCCTGCCACAAAGCAAAAGGGGTTCAAGAATGGTTTGAGGAGCTAAAGAATGAGTTTGAGGTGTTGAATTGGCAGATCTCAATCGAGCATTTGTGGGATGTGCTGAACAAACAAGTCCGATCCATGGAGCCCCACCTGATGACAAGGCTGAATTTTCAGCAGCCATACTGTAATTCCATTACACCATGCCTTTGCCAAGAAAGACATGTTCCCAAATCAACATATTTTGTTGATCATTTTACAAAAACCTCAATGTCCAAACCATGACATAAACTGAAAACTTGACACTCAAATCTGATTTGTTGATTGACATGCACTTCCAGGATCAACAAAGATGTTGAACAATGAATATTGTATTCGGTGAATGTAGTCGTGGGAATTTTGTTTGTGTGGAAGAGATTAGTACTTGTTTTACGTCAATGATGCATTCAATTAATTATTTTCACTGAAATTTCTATTAATTAAAGAATCCTTCAAAAATGTGCCATATATATATATATATTTTTAAACATTGATAATAAGAAGAATATTCTCAATCAGTTTTACGGCAAATTCATTCTCTACAGCCCTAATGTCTCAACAGAAATCGAGACTCATCAGACCAGGCAAAATTTTTCCAGTGTTCAACTGCCCAATTTTGTTAGCTTGTGCAAATTGTAGCCTCTTTTTCCTATTTGTAGTGGAGATGAGTGGTACCCGGTGGGGTCTTCTGCTGTTGTAGCCCATCCGCCTCAAGGTTGTGCGTGTTGTGGCTTTACAAATGCTTTGCGGCATACCTCGGTTGTAATGAGTGGTTATTTCAGTCAAAGTTGCTCTTCTATCAGCTTGAATTATTAGGCCCATTCTCCTCTGACCTCTAGCATCAACAAGGTATTTTCGCCCACAGGACTGCTGCATACTGCATGTTTTTCCCTTTTCACACCATTCTTTGTAAACCCTAGCAATGGTTGTGCGTGAAAATTCCAGTAACTGAGCAGATTGTGAAAAACTCAGACCAGCCAGTCTGGCAACAACAACCATGCCACGCTCAAAATTGCTTAAATCACTTTTCTTTGCTATTCTGACATACAGTATGGAGTTCAGGAGATTGTCTTGACCAGGAACACACACATAGATGGATTGGTTGATTAGATAATTGCATTAATGAGAAATTGAACAGGTGTTTAGGTGAGTATAAGATTTCACAGCATTCATTTTTAATGTATATTTGATCGAATAAATGCAGCCTTGAGCATAAGAGATTTTTGAAGTGATAGAATAAATTATGAGTGGTAGTGTATAATTTAAATATAAATAATTATATTTTCATGTGTAGTTTTCCAAAGCCTCTTGGGCTCTTTTGAGCCAGTAAGCAACTAACCAAAACACCCTAGCAGCTACATAGCAACACCTCAGCATCATGGCAGTGAGTATGGTCATGCAACACTCAAATTTCCTTTAAAAAAGGTTTTAAAAAATCTAGTTCTAATTACTATAGACCAATCACAACCCTAAAATACACATTTTTAGCATTTTTCAAGAACTGTCCTAACAGGGTTTTAGATTTTCAGATACCTTTATACCCTAAAAATAGCAAAATCACACACAATTGTCTGGCAGTTTTAAATTCAGCTACAAGCTTATTTGTAGTGTATAATTTAACACCCACCAAAGTGTGTGCTTGTGTGTGTGGGCACACATGTGAGCGTGAAGTGTTCCTGACAGCGCGCCCACTTTTAATGAGAAACACCTGGCCCTCATTTATAATGGAGGGCGGATTTCAAATTAATTTGGTGGCTCTTCTGTCTGTCCTAGGTGATGTTCAACAGCTGTACAACTCCACTCTCAACTGCATAATAAATCACACTTTCCTCTCGTTTGAACCCAGAGACGGGCTTTTCATTGTTCGTCTTCTCTGGGTATTGAGGGCCGCCACCTCCATAATGTTGAACGTTATTGTCAGAAAAGTTGCTAAACTTGGAGTCCGAGTCATAATGTCTGGAATAAATGATGAATGTTTGTGGAAGTGATTTAGAGTGAATATATATATATAATATATATATATATATATATATATATATATATATATATATATATACATATATATATATATATATATATATATATATACATATATATATATATATATATATATATATATATATATATATATATATATACATATATATATATATATATATACATATACATACATATATATATATATATATATATATATACATATACATACATATATATATATACATATACATACATACATATATATATATATATATATATACATATATATATATATATATATATATATATATATATATATATATATATATATATATATATATATATATATATATATATATATATATATATATATATATATATATATATATATATATATACATATACATATATACATACATATACATATATACAATATATATATATATATATATATATATATATATATATATATATATATATATATATATATATATATATATATATATATATATACATATATATATATCAAATGTATATAAATGTATATTATAAATAAATATTTTTTTTAATAATTGTATATATTATAATCATTTTATGTTTATGCAGTAAAATTTGACTCTAGGGTAATTAAGGTAAAATGTCCTAACATAATTATAATTATATGATTTAATTTTCATTATGCAAATGTTCTGCACATATACATAAATACAAATCTTTCTATTCTTTAGGAGGTTGAATTGTTACCTGCATATCTATTTCATATGTACTGGTAGGCGTGATGCCTGGGTTAACATAAAGCATGACGTTTTATTCAACAAGCTTCTGTTAATATATAAAAATAATAATAAAAAAAAAATGAAATGTTTAAATCTTCACCAATATATTGCAATACTGGAAACCAGGCAGTTTTTTTTTTTTTTTTTTTTTTTGCATAATTTGTATTGAGCCAAGAGCTTAATCTGTGACGTTTTCATCCTTTATTAAGAAAATCATAGGTGCAACTTTCATCATAGGTGCAGCAAATCATAGGGGGAACTTTCAAGCTTGCAGGTCAGAGTTCACTACACTTGAAGACTGAGCGAACAGATTACTTTTCTGTGATCGTCTGTCCTAATAGATAAAAATTCCATGAATGTAAGACACTATATAAGATGAATCCTTCAAACGGCTGTCACCTATGATTTCACAACTGTCTTTCAATATGTGCACGACAGTTAAGTAAGAAAGAAGTAAAACGGCCTTGAAAACCTTGGTGCTCTTGTTTTTTTTTTTTTTTTAATACACTATCATCAAGAACTCAAACCTTGAGTTTAATTTAAGACTGCACACATTCACAACTTCCTAATCAAACCAGACTCCAATCAAACCAAGTGAAAGTGACACTTTCAAGTTAAAAGTAAATATGTGACTAATTACATTCCACAGGGCACCATCATGTTTTAACCGACTGTGAAGATGATTCATAAGAACAAGGATTGTGTCAAAAGCCTGTCTTTCATTTTTTGTATCAGTACACCCACCTATCCACGCTCAGTCACAAATGCAGACATAGCTGCTTGTGAAGTGCTGGATTTTTCATAAAAAATTATTTCTGCGGACATGGATTGCAATTCCGCTTCAACTTCCCAAATCATACCCTCTCTGATCTTCCTAAGCAGCTTGCTTTTGATGTCACAATGGTTATAGGTTTAAGGAGCGGGATGTCACATCTCTTTTGAGGATTTTGATGTGCTCTGCTTATATGCTCTGCATATTTGCATCCAATCTTTTACTGGCAATGGAAGATGTGTCATGCCCTGATGATGCATACTGATCATGTGGCCCAACAAGTGCTTATTTCTTTGAATTAAGGAGGAGGTCAAGGTTTTGCTGGTTAGAATGGCTGAGTTAGCTGCTGTTGGATGTCGGAACTATTGTATACAATCTGACTGCGTAAAGCATTTTCTCATAACATAACTCATAAATATAACATAACATTAGGGCAGTTGTGGTCTAATGGTTAGAGAGTTGGACATGTCACCCAATGACTAAGGTGCCCTTGAGCAAGGCATATAATCCCCAATCTCTCCCTGGGCGTTGTAATTAATTAATCACTTCATAACAACAACAACAACAACAACAACAACAACAACAACAACAACAACAAAAAATGTTTTTTAATGACATGCCAGCATAGGGGCCAATAACCCTTCATCAGTGTGGAAAGGCCTGACGACATTCACCAATTACACCACCATCACCCAGCACTGTGTCGAATCAACAACTGGCCAGTGACCTGAATGAGTTTTATTCCAAGTTTGAAAAACCCGGTCTCATGCCCCACACCCATTCTGACCTTCTCTCCACGCATTCATAAACACCTCCAGCAACCCCCCTCTTCCTTCCTCCTGCACTTACAATCTGTGACGGGAATGTGTGCCGGGTCATTCGGAAACAGAAGACAAGGAAAACAGCAGGAATCCAGCGGGCATATTACAGAAGGATCGTAACTCAACAAAAATATCCTAAAAGCAGTCTTAACTTTAGGACAACCCCACTGGTGTCTTAACTTCAAACCCTTTTGAAATCCAGTGGTAAAAATCACAGTACAAATATCACTTTTTAGACTTTATAGACAGTCATTCCATTCAAATGCTATTGGAGTTAGTAATGTGTATGCCAATGTCATATAACTTTAGAGACAGTCCTACATTTGTGAATATCGAAAGTGTTCTTTTTTTTCTTTTTTTGTTGCAAAAGGTGATTTATAAAACAGGTTTTAACTTTTCAACAGAGCTTATCAAAATATAAATTTCTGCTGCACTGGTATTAAAAACACGCTGTTGTTTCTCCATTTTGATTTTAGGTTTACCTCAGAAGCAGTTTGCGAGTTGTTCGTTGCTTGGTAACAGACCTGACAGTTGATTACCGAACTCGCTTGAGTGGTTTAAGATTTCCTAAATACAGATAAGATGAGATTTTGTAAGTTAGGATAAGAATCCTAAATCAAGTTAAAGGACAACTCCGGTGAGAAATGAACCTAGGGGTAATTAACAGATGGTTACCGAGTAGATTGTTTTCTGGGATGCGTTTTCATGAAAATCGAATGTAAAGAGTTTTATCTTTAAAAACAGATTAGCTTATAATGCTAGTCTATGGGGCACAGGGTAGACACAGGGTGGTAAAACAAAGTTCTCAATGCTTCGGTTTGCATGTAGGGACCCTCATTATGCTACTGTGTTAGTGTGAGGCTATTTTTAGCCTTGTTAGTGGTATTAACTAGCGATTTAATTTCACTACTCTGTGCCCCATAGACTGTGTTATAAGCTAATCTGTTTTTAAAGATAAAACTCTTTACATTCAATTTACATGAAAACGCATCCCAGAGAACGATCTACTCTGTAACCATCTGTTAATTACCCCTAGGTTCATTTCTCACCGGAGTTGTCCTTTAAGATTTGCTTCTGTAATATGAAATTGTGATCAGATCATGTATAGAGTCGGTGGGCGGGCTTAACATAATGACGGCAGAGTTGCGTCCATGCTTCATAAAATCAAAGAAGCTGGCGAATGGCGGTCTTTCAGATCGGCTTTGTCCGCGACTCTGGAAGACTTGAGTTAGATTTTCATTGCTTAACATGTGTGGTCATGAATTCATTGAAAGACTCCTGCCAGCCCAACCGAAGGACATCACTGGACCCTTGCTGTTTTCCTTGCAGCTTGCTTATCAGGCAAACAGGTCTGTGGATGATGCAGTCAAAATCGGACTGCACTACATCCTGCAACATCTCGACAGACCTGGGACTCATGTGAGGATCCTGTTTGTGGACTTTAGCTCGGCTTTCGATAACATCATCCTAGAGATCCTCCACACTAAAATAACCCAGCTCTCTACCCACCTTCTGACAGACAGACAGGCAGCAGCTTTAGTGAGGCTGAGAAAATTCACATTCAACACCTGTATGATCAGCACTGACGCCCCCAGGGTTGCGTTTTCTCCCCACTGCTCTTCTGCTTGTGTACCAATGACATTAGGTCAGTAGGCAGACAGTAGGTGGTCTTTTGTGGCTGTTCAAACACATTCGACCACATGAGCATCTACACTATGAAAGCAATCCGGTGAAATGTATTTTGACTGCCTCTGGAAGTGGTTGAAAGTGGACAAGTTCAAAACATTTTAGGCCCTGTTTACACATGTATTAAGCGCTGTCTACTTGTGATCCAATTGACAAATTGCATCTTAATACCAAGTAATAGGGTCATTGTTACATGAAGGAGTCAAATTACTCTACATATCTTAATGCAATGTCCTTTCTGGCTTCATGTTTGAGAACTCTTCTGCATATTTTTATAAAACTTAAAACGTTCGACGTAGTTTAGATGTCTGAGTCACAGAGATTTGTAGAGCAAAGCTTTCATGTCAGAAATCTTATTCTGAACATCTATATTCTAGGATGCAAACAGGATATTATTAACCTGACATGAGCCAGAATTTTGAAACCAATACAATCACAGATGGGCAGAGAACATACAGAGTGAGTTAACAGATCTTTCCTTGAAGCCAGACCCATCTGCACACTGTATTTCAGAATTGGCAAAACTGAATGTGGATTGAACAGAGTGTATTATTACGGTGTATTCCCAATTCTATGAGCCCCTTCCTTTTCTTTTTATTTGGCTATAACATAAAAGCATAATAAAGGGTTAACACAACTTGTATTCTACATTTAAGTCTTTTGAAACTAGCTTTATGTGATTAACAGATTAAAAGTTGTATTGATATGAGTTTGCATTGGTATTTCTAATTAAATTGTTAAAGAAATTATGCAGCTGCAGGTATTCTAAGAGTCCTGTAAGAAAAACAACAACAACAACAACAAAACATCACTGGTAAAATATATTCTGCAATATATGTAATTTTGCTTGGGTTGTGGGAAATCGAAAATGCCAGAGCACACAGCTAAATGTGCATTGCTGTCAATAAAAAAAAAAAAAAAAAAAAAAAAATGCTTTTCAGCCCAAGAATGGTGTAGACTAGAGGCTAACTGGACCATGCTAACCAGCCAAATCGTGAACTACAGTGATCATTGTGTCTCAAGCAAGTCAACGGCCATATAATAACAAGGAAATGCACAAAATAAATTAAAGACAGGGCAGGCGATTTGTTCCAGAATTTTGTTTGCTGTTGTTTTTTTGGTTGAAAGTCTATTCACATCCATCCAGCAATCACTAAATGATGTGGTCTAAATGTATTTATATGTATATATACACACTATATTCAAAAAAGTTTTTGGACGCCTCTCTTTACATGTACACAAACCTTAATGACATCCCATTCTTTATCCGTAGGGTTTAATATGGAGGTGGCCTACCCTTTGCAGCTGAAACAGCCCAATAAAAAACTCTTCTGGGAAGGCTTTCCAGAAGGTTTAGGAGTGTGTTTATGGGGATTGTTGGCCATTCTTCTAGAAGCACATTTGTGAGGTCAGGCACTGATGTTCTATGTATGCAGTTTCTGTTCTAAATCATCCCAAAGTTGATCTATCGGGTTGACGTCAGGACTCTGTGCAGGCCAGTCCTCCACACCTAACTCACTCTTCCTTGTATTTATGGACCTTGCTTTGTGCACTAGTGCACAGACATGTTGGAACAGGAAGAGGCCATCCCCCAACTGTTCCCACAAAGTTGAGAGCATGAAATTGTCCTTAATGTCTTGGTATGCTGAAGCATTAAGAGTTTCTTTCACTGGAACTAAGAGGCCAAGCCTAACCCCTGAAAAACAACACCACACCATAATCCTCCCTCCACCAAACTTTACACATGGCACAATGCAGTCAGGAAAGTAGCGTTCTCCTTATAACCACCAAACCCAGACTCGCCCATCAGATTGCCTGACAGAAAAGAAAGACTTCAACACTTAGCACTGCACTTGTTGATGTAAGACTTGGTTGCAGCTTCTCAGCCATGGAATCCCAGCCCCTGAAGCTCTCTACACACTGTTCTTGAGCTAATCTGAAGGCCACACAAATGTAAAGATGTAAAGGCCATGGCCATGGAAGCGATTGGAACACCTGAATTCACTGATTAAGAGGGGTGTCTCAATACTTTTGACAATATAGTGTATATCATCTGTAGAAGGAGTAGGACCATAAAATGTTCTTCCAATCATTGCATTTCATGTTCCAATCACTTATTTTCTGTCATCTGAGTTTTTGATCTATTTATTTAGACAAAAGAAAGAAAACACAACGCAGACAACAACTAGTTACACTTTGTGCCGTGACATGGATGGGAGTGAGGTTTAGGGGGGTGAGTATAAGTATCGCAGGCCTCTTAGGTGAATAAGCTTGAGTGAATCATAACAAGTGATTTAGAAGAAATCTTGACCAGGAATACCTGATTAGGTAAGGGATTTTAAACACAGTACAAGGGTTAATGCAACTTCATGGTGATAGCATTAATGCTAATGAGTTCAAAAGAACACAAACTTGGGTAGCTGTCCATAACGGGGTATTTAAGCCTTACTGATGGAGTTCTGGCGGTTCACAAGACACATTTTTAGTGAATACAATGCTGACTTTTCTCATGAAAGCTTATTAAAGCTTAAAGCTTAGATTTCCAATACCATAGCAGACAAACTTTGCAATGCTTTGTAACTCAATCTCTGTGATTAAATGGCCACATTGATGGTCAACACATCATTAATTGGAAGTTATTGCACAAAACCATTTCCAGACCTTTCTAGACATTTGTTGTACCTTTCTTTCCCTCCACTTTGTTGATAAAATAACCATTTCAAACCATTTCATCATGTTCACAATGGTTATTTATCCAGTATGTCTTAGAAATTACCTCCCCAATTCAGCCTCTAGTACCTCCATAACAAAATTTCAACCTGTTGGCCTGAGATACCAATCACAGCTTTGTTCCTTTGTTGTTGTTTCAGCTAGCCAGCTAGCAGAGCACAGTAATCCCCAACACCACTCAGAAACGCTGTAATGACAGCAAAAGCGTCATTCCGTGAGTTCCTCAAAATCCTGGTTTTGTGATGAAATTACTTTGTGAAAGTACTTACAAAGGAAGCTTACACCAAGAAAAACATCAGTGAAACACTAAACACAGCCCCTTTGTCTCTATAAAGGATTACAAGCTAGTGATCTCAGCCCAGAATGTTCCTGAGATGCCTGAAGAGGCTCTGGGTAACAGGGCTGCTTTCCCGAGCATCGAGGTTCATGTTACACCCACTACAGATGTTTGAAGACTGGTGTTTTACTGTCTGAAAATATGCTAAAAATGCCTATAGCCAAGTTCAGTGTTGCCAAGTACAACTGGTGGTACAACACTACAAAACATAGCCATTTAATTTAAATTGTTTGTTACATTTTGCGGGATGCAAACAGGTAAGGTGTTGAGTTATATATTTTATAATATAGGAATATTGATATTAAAGGGGGAGTGAAACACTCAGTTTCAGTCAATCTCATGTCAATCTTGAGTACCTATAGAGTAGTATTGCATCCTTCATATCTCCGAAAAGTCTTTAGTTTTATTACATTTATAAAAGAAAAATATAGGCTGTACCGAGTCTGGAGGCGTATCGTGTGGGCGGAGCTAACAAATGACGAGCGCACAGCTACTGCATGAGGGCTTCTGAAAGCTGGAATCCTCAAGCGTGGAGATGAAAACGTTACTCTAATAAATGGCTATCAATTAGATTCAACTTATACATATATGATCCAGAATCACATTCGGAGGCTGAAATAAATTCAACAGGAGAAGCAACAACATCAGGATGTCCGTCTCTGTGGTATGTAACCTGTATTTAGTGGCCTGTCAACATTTGTGTGTATTTACTCGCAGTTTATGAGGACATGATTCGGTTTATGGACTATTGTATGCGACTAAACCTTAGCAGTAGCAAGCAAAATGGTTTTGCACGTCAGACCAGTGTAACGTTATACATAGAACAACAATGGAGTAACCGTTAGCGCATTTGAATGACGAAGCACGCTTTGTGAGAACGCTAGGTTTATGTTTGGGTGGTTTTACGTCAGTCGCATGCTCCATTGATAAATTAACTATACACGATCGTGTCGTTTACTGATGTTTACTCACGCGACGATAGCCAACAACATAACTGTTAGACATTTGAAGCAGTTTAACTCGCCGTCTGTTTCCAAAGCAGGACCGAACCTTTATCGCTGGGACCGCTCCGTCAAAAACACACTTCTTTGGTATGATTTGGTGAAGTCCTGTGACAGCATTGACTGTGGAGATCCACTTTGCGACGCGACTGAAGCGTTGTTGTGAAGCTTCCCGTCATTTCTGCGTTCAAATCGGTTCAAATGCAGCGCTGCCTTCCCGTAATGCTGTGCTGAAGCGTTGAAGTCGCTTGATGTCACCCATAGGAATAAAGTGGAACGCGGCGCGACAGACGTTTTGCACGGACTAGTGGATCTGCTGCACCTGTGAGCAGTGTTTATGGGCGGCGTGCATCTAGTCACGCTCGCGCGCACCTTTCCGGGAGAAGAGCCCGTACGGCCAATACAAGGACCTTCCGCTATATCAACGTCAAGCCAACCCATACTCGAAAAAAACTCTCTGAAACTTGTGAGAAACCGGAAGGAGTATTTTTGACACAGAAATACTCCATCAAACGTCCAACTTAGTTTTTGAAACTTTGTCTATGTTTAGGATGGGAATCCAAGTCTTTAACAGTGTAAAAAGCTCAGTATGCATGAAACAGCATTTCCCCCCCCCCCCATTTAATCAAAATATAAAAATCAACAAAACACTAAACATTGATATGTCCTTAAGTCCTTAAAAGGACAGTTCACCCAAAAACAAAAATGATGTTATCATTTATTCACCCTGATATAATTTCAAAGCGGTATGACTTTCTTCTATGGAACAAAAACAGAAGATGCTTTTATCATCAACCATCGACTTCCATTTTATGGGCAAAACAGTGAGACATTTCAAAAAAAAAAAAAAAAAAAAATACTTTTGAAAAAGTCAATGAATAGATTTTTAAACTCAAATGTCTGAATTTGACATTGATTTGAATTGAGGTAATAATAATAATAACAATAATAATTTGTTACATTTATATAACACTTTTTTAGGCACTCAATGCGCTTTACATAGGGGGAATCTCCTCAACCACCACCAATGTGCAGCATCCACCTGGTAGCAAACAGAATGTAAAGAAATGAAAAATAATAAAAAATATGCAAAGTGTATGGCTAAAAAGGTTTGAGATCCACTGGCCTAGTTAGAAAATAACAGACTGTGCAAAGTCGTCGCTGAGTGAATGGCTTGAGTAAAAGGACTTTGGTTACACATGCAATATTTAAGTGTTAATGGTTATACTTTCGAAAAAGCATAACAACTCCATATCCAGGACTGCGACAAATATTTCAGTTAGGGTCAGAATGTCGTTGCAGACTAAAATTCAATGCAGAGGCAATTAACTGGCCATTGGTGAACACTAAGGCTGATTTTTGCAATAAGACATATTTTACCATCACAAGACTTTAGAGTTTCCATATACTAATTCACACACTGCTCTCACCTTTGTGACATTACTCCATCAAGCAACACAGAGATAATCCAAATTAAATTGAGAAATGATGTGATTAAATGCAACATTAAAAGTCCCCATTCTCATTATTTACAAGGGCGATGAGAGGGTTTATTTGGATTCCCACAGCAAATCAGATAAGTCCATTTGAAGGACAAGGACACTGTTTTATGCTCGCCACAGAGAGCACATGTCATTTCTTAGCTGTTCGTAACAGTTCATAAGAGCATGTTTGATTCTTGAGGCTGCATGCATTGAAGAATTTGCACTCTCTTGATCAAACAGAGAAATTAAGAAATGACTGCAGCTAATTACAAAACTGCTCCTTTCATTTGCACAATGGCTTTACATAAGGTAAATGCATTGCAGAATAGCACAGCCATGAAAGCAGAATACTAAACAACAACTTCACAGTGCAAGTCAATACAGCAATTCTTCAGTAGCTTTAATGTATGCAGGGCTTGTCATAATGCAGTCCAAGGCATTAACCAGCCTTTTAGTCATAGTCACAAGCACGTTTTACGGATTTTGGGGGGAAGTGTTCACAGAACAACACATATGCATTTTTTTTTCTAAGCTTTTAAGCAAGTGTTGAACTTCATGATCAATTTTAAATGAGAGCTTCTGGACAAGTTTGAAGCAGTGAAGTGCTGGCATTTGCCTCTGGTATATATTGCATATATTGCGTTTTTTAAGGTGAGTAGGTGTGTGGCTGAGGATGCTTAACATGTTTTGGGAGAAACTTTCCGTCCTTCGGGACTTATTCAACCCAGAACGAAATTCCATTCCGCAAAGGCTATTATTCTGCATACATCTAAAACAAGACATCTGCTTTGGAGAGGCTGAACCAAATTTCATTTGAGAGAGAGAGGTGTAGAGAAATCTGTTTAAATTGACTGGCCTTGGTGATGTTAGCACTTCCTCAACAAACACCGAAATACAATTAAGAACTGTAGACTTCACACAACTCTCAGAGCCTTGGAGGCACACACACACAACACTGTTTCATTTCATGTTTCATGGATTTTAGGTTTAAATCAATGTGCTGCCATAGATAAACAAAACACAATATACCATATCACAGAATGGGAAATAGTATAATATTAGTCACTATAGTCATTTGCATTTAAATGGAAACAACAAAAATACACCATATAGGATGCATTTCTCACTATCAAGAGTCGGACGTATGCTACCAAATTATATATATATATATATATATATATATATATATATATATATATATATATATATATATATATATATATGTATATATATATATATATATATATATATATATATATATATATATATATATATAGACGCACCCTAGCGGCAGCAAATCTAATCTGCCGCAAGTATCGTCTATAGCAACTCTCAATACCCTTCTGAGCTGTAAAAACCAAACTCTGGTCAGGCCAATCACATCGTGTATAGAGTCGGTGGGCGGGGCTTAACATAGTGATGGCAGAGTTGCGTTTGCGTGCTTCTAGTAAACACTAAGGCTGGCAAACAGCGGCCTTTCAAATCAGCTTTGACCGTGACTCTGGAAGACTTGGAGTTAAGCTTTTCTCTGAAAAAAGAACAAAGAACGGCACTGAAGTCATTTTTAAGAAGGCATGATGTGTTCAGAGTCCAACCGGATACAGTGAATGTTTAATCTTTTAACTAGCTTCGCTTCACGTTGCTCTGGTTGGTTGTAGCGCTTCCTATTGAGTGCAGAGGGAGTTTGAAAGACAACCGTTTATCCCGCCCCTCGGATTGAGCCCTGTCAATGGTGAGTTTCCAGACCAAACATCTTGATGTGGGTCTGGCTTGTCAGGCTACTACTGTTATATCTTATGTACATTTGGGAATGAGGGCTGACACACTGTTTAAGCATGAACTTAAAATTAAAGTAAATGAAAAAAAAATAATAATATGTGTACAACCTCTGGGTTACAACTACTGTGACCTGGCAGCAACATTTTACTACTTCAGGATCATTTCCACAAGATTCCATTGAAACCGAACACAAAGCACAGGACTAGTCTCCTATTAGAACAGATGCACAGTGGCTAAGGAAAGACTGGCCAATAATATTGCCAGGCGGGAGCAAAATGCATGCTAGGCAGAAAAGCACAAGTGAGAGAGATAAAAACAAATAAAAGGACAAGAGAAAAGAAAAAAACAAATAGACAAAATTCTTTGTGATCATTGCAAACTTTCACAGTCAAGACTATAATGAAGTCCCCCTGCGCCGTGTTGCCACACGGCTGTGGGGACGGATTGTGTCTCGATCCTCAAAAGATGCATCATCTTTTGTAGGCAAAACACAATTCCTCTCAGTGGCAAGACATTCTGCTGTCTGTTGTTCCATCCCATGTGCACTTGCAACCCTAGACTTCAGATTTTCTGCATTGCCTCCAGTCTTCATGCTAGTAGTTATCCATGCAGAGTTGTAGCTACATTCTGTACCCTTTGTAAATTCAAAAGCCATCACCCGAACCCTGGCTAAGCTTTGCTATTCACAGCTGCGATGTGGATAAAGCCTTCCTCCGAGCTTCTCTCAGCAGCCTGTGGGCTGCATAATGAGCAAAATACAGTGACTGATTGCTGTTAGGATGCCAGCGGCTATTTGGCTAACCATCAGGCTTTTTCTAGTGTGAAAACGGTGTAAAGACGTTAACATCATCCACACAGTGAATTTGTGTAATCTAGTGCAAACGACTTTTTTATCTGCACTCAATTTTGTCATTTCAGATTGTTACCATAGCATACATCTTTCTCAAATCATCCATACATGTCATGCAACAATATCTAAAGAAAAATAAAATATGCAGAGGAAGTTGCATCTTATGTGCTCAGTTACTTGATGATGGTAACAAATGCCACCTTTGAGTCACTAAATCTGGTATAAAACCAGCCGCAAGTGCCCCATTTTTCATTCTCAATAGCCTTTTACCATAAAGCACAATGATGAGCCAGTCAGAAGATGCAGAGGGGATGTTGGGATCAGTCCTGGGCTTGAGTGTGAAGTGTGTACGACCTGATTGATTGTGTTGTTATTGTTAAGGACTCTGTTCCGTCTGCCTGCGGAATTCTCCCTCACCATTCATCCACTCGTCTGTTTGCTCTGGCTCTCATAAATTTCACTGGCAGAGCCAAGCTCTGCTGGGAGCTTAAACAATTGCCTTATTGATGGATGCCCACGTATGAGTGGAGAGAATCTTTACAGGAGCTTTTCCTTGAGGCCTTGTAGATTTTCTAGTTTGCTGGCTATACATACCCTCGATACATCGATACATGTTAATTTGCTGTTTATATATATATATATATATATATATATATATATATATATATATATATATATATATATATATATATATATATGTATATATATATGTATATATATATGTATATATATATGTATATATATATGTATATATATATATATATATATATATATGTATATATATATATATATATATATGTATATATATATATATATATATATGTATATATATATATATATATATATGTATATATATATATATATATATATGTATATATATATATATATATATATATATATATATATATATATATATATATATATATATATATATGTATATATATATATATATATATATATATATATATATATATATATATATATATATATATATATATATATATATATATATATATATATATATATATATATATATATATATATATATATATATATATATATATATATATATATATATATATATATATATATATATATATATATATATAACCACACCATCGAGATTATTGTTGCTGCTTTCCCTCCTAAAATTATTTAGGAGTTTCGACCCCTAGGGAACCTTTCTTGGGCCATTATTATTCATAATTTACATACTACCTCTGGGTCAGATCTTACATTGTCATGGTTTTAATTAATTAATTTGAATGTAATTTAATTAATTTTAAACTGTACACCTGCTCTATCTACACAAATTGATCAAATCTCTGCTTATGCATGAAATTCACATTTTCTGAAACTGGGATTTATTTATTTATTTGTTTTAATTGGAACTCTGTTACTTGCTAGCAATATTCCTACCGATTTCGCCTGTGAGGTTTCTGGCACTCTCATCAAACCATCAAGTACTGTTAAAAATCTAGGTGATATTTTCAACTCCTCTCTCTCCTTTCAGGCTCATATTACCTCTATCACCAAATCTGCATTCTTTCAACTATGTCGCATTGCCCAGCTCGTTCCCTTTATGATTTTCAAATATGCCGAAACTGTCATCCATGCATTTGTCTCATCCCGTCCTGATTACTGTAATTTGCATTGGTTTACCTGCCAGCTCAATTTCCAGATTACAATTTATTCAAAACTCTGCCGCTAGAATACTCATCCATAGCAAGTATTCTGCCCACATCACCCCAATTTTGTATGATCTCCACTGGCTTCCAGTGGCTTACTGTATCACATACAAAAATGTCCTGCTCACTTTTAAATCCTTGTATGGTTTGACTCCCCATCTCTGTAACCTGCTCCTCCCCTACACTCTGACTCGCACACTACGATCTCCTCTGGCCTGCTGTCTGTACCTCAGTGTTTCCTCTCTTCAAAGGGAGGCAGATCATTCAAAGCTGTTGCACCTAAACCATGGAATTCTCTCCCTCAATCATTCTTTTTGGGTTATAATATCTCTGAATTCAGATGACTACTCAAACCTTTCTAAATGTTATCATTCTTCAGTTGTGTTCTGCATTTCATTGTTCTTGATTCTATTCTGCTGCTGCCCTGTCAGTGTGTTCATGCTCTTTTAATGCTCTGTATTCTTGCTACTCTAACTTGCTATTTTTGCCATCATTGTCTACCCTATTGGTGTTATCCTTTCTTTATATGTACACTAGAAAGCGTCCTTGAGCACTTGAAAGCCTTATTGAGATATATATATTATCATCCTTTATGTTCAGCAGAAGAAATAAATCCATACAGATTTGGAACAAGTTAAGGGTGCATACATGATGACATAATTTGCATTTTTGGGTGAACTATCACTTTAAACGGAAATTCTTTAAAATTCACCCCCATAAACACTTTAATTGTGACCTTGTGATAAAATTTGGAATATATATATAATAATTGGAATATAATAATATTATATTCTATGAATTAAGATTACAATAAGACCCACACGTGAAAGAAAAGTATGAGTGAAATAAATATGCAGATTTTTAGTATGTGAGAGTTTATGAATAATTGCCTAATTTGTTTGGTAATGAAGCGATATCAATCCTAAATGCTCCTCTCCTGAATGTCTCACCTCAGCAGTGTCCTGCTTGTTTTGTTCTTTTTTCAAGAACAAATACTGCTATAACATGTTTGATTCTTGCATGCATCAGCTCGAGGCACACAGTGAGTCAGTGGGGAAGCTGGCGAAATGGAGTGCTGAAATATTTATCAAGGCGTTGCATATTCAGCCCGGGGTCCTTTGTGAGTGCTCTTGTGATCTTCCGCAACACGTTCGCAAATTAAATATTGATGGCGTTTAAATAAATAGGCAAATGGCGCGCCCCGGCTCGAAAGGATGCCACGCTGAATAAGTGAAGATATCGGTGGTGGTTGGGGTGCATCTTTCTCATGAGCCACAGGAGTGATAAGGGCAGATTCGCTACTGTCTTTCCTCTTCACGTTGAGTAAAACCACCGATTCAGAGATAATGTTGATGTAATACAAAAAAACAAAAAAAGTCAAATGTCCTTAGGGTAGACACGTTTAAAATTCGGCAGACGAAAACTAGGCTGTGTGAAAACGACTTATGTTCAATATGTCATAATAATCTGATCACAGCGATGCCTTAACCATGATCATTGGGAGGACCAAAGTTTAGGTGTTATAGTCTTTTTATTTAAAGAAATCAAATAATTAAGGATAAAAATGGATTTAAAGAATAATAAAAAAATAAAAGGTTAAATAAATGTCTAGGTCTAATTGTCAAAATACAAGGAATACAATAGATAGATAGATAGATAGATAGATAGATAGATAGATAGATAGATAGATAGATAGATAGATAGATAGATAGATAGATAGATAGATAGATAGATAGATAGATAGATAGATAGATAGATAGATAGATAGATAGATAGATAGATAGATAGATAGATAGATAGATATGTAGACTGCATGGATGTAGATGATGGGCTTGCTTAATAGCATATCATGAAAGGATTAGTTGACTTCAAAATAAAATAAAAATTCCTGATATTTTACTCACCTCATCTCATCCAAGATGTTTGTGTTTTCTTTCTTCAGTCAAAAAGAAGTTCGAAGTCGAAACGTTTTTTTGAGGAAACCTTCCAGTATTTTCCTCCACATCGCAGACTTCAATGACAACCAAATTAATGCAGTTTTAAAGGGCGAACCCAGACAAGGAATAGGGTCTTATCTAGCGAAACAATCATTTAAACGTCATTTAAAATAATTATACACTTTTTAACCTAAATTGCTCATCTTGCACTGCTCTCGGCGCGCCAGTGATTATGCGGTAGGCGGAAGTACCACCCCCGTGTTTGCATTGTGCACATGCAAAGACTAATACAAACATCTTTTGGTAAAAACTAAAAGATAAAACACCAATGTCGGACGTTTTTGAGTTGAAGATGAACTGTTTTTGGTAAAGGGTGTTTGTATTAGTCTTTGCAGGTTCTCTTGGGGTGGTATTTCCGCCTACGTCTAGCATGACCTTTCCGACATGATTACACAATCCAGCACAAGATGAGCAATTTAGGTTAAAACGAATATATATATATATATATATATATATATATATATATATATATATATATATATATATATATATATATATATATATATATATATATATATATATATATATATATATATTATTTTTTGTTTTTTGTTTTTTTGTTTGTTTGTTTGTTTTTTTTCTACTGAAGAAAGAAGGAAACAAACACCTTGGATGAGGTATGAGTGAGAACATTGTCTGGAAATTTTCATTTGGACCTGAACTACTCCTTTAACTATGTCCGCTCTGAAGAAGGGGAGTCTCAAGAGAAGCCAGGTTATCTCGTTATATTTTTCTGTTGATAAAAAAAAAAAAGTTGTACATTTAGCATGTTGGTGTTATGATAAACAATATGCCTTTCTCCACTGATGTTCTAAGTTGTTCAAAGTGTTAAGGATACTGATTTCTAGAAGGCAGGCTGAGATGGTGAATTTCGAACGGGAACATGGTTTGTGTAACATAAGCAACACATTATTAGCTGTTTGATAACGTATGCAAGCAAAAGGCTTACCATATTAATTACCGTTATGTGTCTGATGTTGTTAAGAATTATACATAATGCCTTACTATTCTGCTGCATCAGCTTTGTAGATAACCCTGTACAATTCACTCTGAATTCAATTGTTCAAAATTAAAGAATCATTCATCAATGAACAATCAAACAGCTCTACTTAATTGATTCTCATATGTTATTCTCATAATTATTTTCATATGTTCATGATTTAAACATATATGGCTGAATTAAACCAGGATTTCAGCTTGCCATTGTGCAGCATTTACTTTTACTACAGTAAAGTTGACCAAGTGGATCTCTGAGCTAATTGCATGGAGGTGGGGCCAGTTTGCATATTCATAAATCCACGTATACTAAATGAAGCAAGGACGTCGAGTTATTATAGGGCTTTCTTTCACAGGAAAAACATTTGAATATGTAATTATAGTGATCAAAGATGAGTTTTAAGGGATCAAATTATTGACTACAGGGGGACTAAAAAAATGCTAATTAGAACTGCCATCAGAGATAGAGAGAAAGAAAGAAAAGGATGTGAGAAATAGAACCGTGCATCCTGTTTGTTCCATGTTTGGAGAGCAGCCAAAAGTTTAACACATGCACACATACATTCCTGCATAAATTTGGTGGTTCCATATTGCATTTCCTTTTAAAAGGCGTAAACAAAAGACATGCCACATATGATAGCATATGTATTGGTTCAGACAATGCTCTGTAGAATCACACCACCTGGGCCTCACACTTCCTCTAACCTACATTGAGAAAAACATGAAAACATCAGAAGCTCACTCGCTTCCTGTTTTTCCATAGAACAGCAGCGGCATGGGAATACAACATCTTTTATAACACGTCATATCACAAACAGAGCAGGATAAGGAGAAGAATTCAAAGTGCTAGTTTGCATTAAGGTCTTGCCTTTCTGGCTTCTATGTGCATATGATTTGTTGTTGAGCATATAAATGTAGTGATCTCCTAGCTGTCTGATGCAGGCTAGCAGGGGTCTCCTGGGATATGATCCAGTTTTAAAGTTCCCCTTAGGAAATTCAGAATCCCTAGTGATGATACATATGCTATAAATAAGCATGTGTCAAAAAGCAGATATGTAGAATACTGTACTCTTACATTTGACAGTTACTTTGTACCAATCCAGGAAAAGGCACTGGATGGGCAAGCTGTTCATTTGCACAGTGTTTTGACAATATTTGAATAGTGAAAAATGAATAGTGGTTATCCTCATAAGTAATAGCCCCCTACTCTCTGATAACCAGGATGGATGAGCCAGCTAGTCAATATCACAAAATAATAGTGCTACTCATAAAAACAAACAAATAACATAAAAACACCTATACACTGAAAATGATGACTTTGTGGTATTGTCAAATCTAGTACTATATTAATTCATGTAATTCATACATTGTAAAATCAAGATTAAGTTGGAACTATATGTCTTACGTAAATAAAAATAAAAATGTACACAATTTTTTCATGTAATAAATTAACTGAGAAGAAAGCTAAAAAAAATATTTAATGTTTATAGTCAAAGCACCAATCACAAATCACCTAAAAATACTAAATAGATTTTAATCTGAAAAGCAAAGTGTGTTTGAATATGTACACTCGTTTCTTTTTTTCTCTCGTTTTTTTTCTTTCTTTTTTTCTCGTTTTTTACAAAAAGATCCCGCTTGTTCAGTGGTGAAAGAGAGGTTGGGATGTTGCTTTCATGTGGCTAACTTATTTACAATAAGTTTTGAATTTTAACTAAACGTGAGTTTTAATCACAATAATGGTAGCTAAAGCGCCTGCATTATCAACTTCTTTAAAGTTGAGACTGGTGGTTAAGTTAGTCAAACATAGAGGGGATTAAATGTAGTTAGCCGCATTCTTGCAGAAAAAGTATAACTTGAATCTAGTCGTTTTTATATCCACTGAAAATTTTGGAGCAATTATGATATAATAGTCCGGTCACATTTTTAATGAAAATAAAATGTAATGTGTTTAAAACCTAAAGTTAGACCACAGCCTTTCATGGCTAAAGTGAGGTTAGCATCAGTCGCTTCAGCCCTGTGCATCAGTCTAGGTCTAGGAGCTGAAGCAGGAACAGTTAACTTTAGAATGCAATCAATGGGTGGCAAGCCCCTCAGCCTAAATGCACACTAAATGCATGTGTTTGTGACAGGTATAAAACTATTGGATTGGGATTTATATATATATATATATATATATATATATATATATATATATATATATATATATATATATATATATATATATATATATATATATATATATATATATATATATATATATATATCCATATGAGTCCACATATTCAAGCAAATTCAACCATGAGTGTTAAAAGGTAACACCGAATCAGTGTTGGAGTTAAGGAGTTAAGTTATTGAGATAATTAAGTGATGATTGAGCATTAATGATGAACACCTGTTGTTAATAAGCTGTAACCTAATGATAAAAAAGCATAATCACTACATTTACATTACAGCATTACCAACTTCACACATTACTGCAGACTGACTTCACATCTACATAAGCTCTTATTGAGAATTAATGTAGTTTTTTATGTCACCATTATGGTGATTTGTGTTTACTTTAGTTGGGCAGTGTGACGCCTTTTTAATGTTAGTGTTTCTCTGGTGGCTGTATCTGGGTTTGCTATGGCAAGAAAAGCAAGAGAAAATATGATCAGATGTTGTTTGCTGCTTGATGATCAGAATATGATCATTGTGTAGTGGCTTAATTCACCAATTTTATGAATGAGTATGAGCAATATACTACTAACCTTTATTATTATTACTATTATTATTATTTTAGAAAAGATCCAGCATGGTTTTAACCAGAAAAGTTGAATAAGTTTTATAACAGATTGTGCACTTTGAACTCCTGTGAGCTTTACTCACACACAGACATAAAGAATCAGCCTATGAATCTCAACAATGGTGACATGCTTCATGCCACAATGCATTCTGGGTGCATCATGCAAAACTCATCCATGGCTTCCAGAATGCATTGCAGCATGAAGCATGTCACCTTTTAAAATTAAATTTACTTGATTACTTGTAATAAATTCAACCTGCTAAGTTAAATAAAATTAAGTAACATTTACTTAAAGGGGTGCTTCAGCGCTGGAAAGATGAATCTGTATTTAAACTGGGTCATTATTGTAGTAGAAATGTGAAATTATTTTTGAATTTGGTTCTAGACTGAGAAAAGACAGAAAATGTATTTTTGTCTCATGGGGATGAAAGACAACAACTCCCAGAATGCTTCGCTGCCCTGTGAGGTCATTCCCAAAGCCACTGCTACTGGATTACTGTGACTGAGAGAACAGACACTACAATTAAAAACTGAACGTGTCTGTTCAATATAACGGTCGAGTTGCTGTCTGAGTCACACAGGACTAACGCTGCAGGAGTCAGGCACAAATGATCCCCCAAATGAATGGAGAGCGTAGTTTTCGTTGCTTAAAATGCTGTCTCAGTGTGGATGGAAGGCCACAAATGGGGAGAAAAAGAATCGTTTTGAAATGAATCACAAACTATTTCAGACCTTTTTGCAAAACTGTTTGTCCGTTTAAATCAGAGGTGGGAAATTCAGGCCCTCAAGATTCATTTTTCTGTTTAGTTCCAACACATCTAAACAAACTAATCAAGGGCTGAATCTGAATATCCCCCTAAACACTCAATCACTTTTCCCTAAGTTAGTCTAACTAATACAGTTCACTTGAAGGAGTGAATGAAAATGAGAGCAAATTCAGACAGCTGCAATACATACATTTGCTTGTATGCTCATTGCGGTGCGATGTGGGAGCTAAACTTTGGGGCCAGAGTTGCCCAACCCTGTTAAGATCAATGGCGATAAATTTAATGAATGTGGTCTCACTGCTAGTTCTGATTCTAAACAGCTGATGGTAAAGTATGCATTTTTCTGAAATATTACAAAGGGAAATAACTTCAGGTCAATATTAATCTCCATCATCAAACACAGATTTATTCAACCGGATTTTACTAAATGACATATTGCTGAAGTATTTCAGTAAAAAAGAGTATTGAGATTGTTGTATCTCAAGATGAAGTGGGATGCAGTGGATTGAATAGCTGGCGCTGGGTTTTTGAATGTTGAGAACATGCTCAGTCAAGAGGAAAATTCATCTGCCAAAAGAACCAAACACAGACACTAAACAAGCTCAGACTGTGCAGAGATAAGATTGATATTGACAGCTGCTACACTAAAAAAGGCACAATAGATATTTCATATCTAAAGAACTCAACAGACATTTTATGTAGCCTCAGCCTGTTTATTTTTTATTTTTTTCCCCCAAAAGGTGTCCACCACAAAAATTAATATTCTGTCATAATTTACGCTGCATCGTGTTTCAAACCTGTATTACTTTTTTTGTTCTATGGAACACATACACACATTTATTCTTGAGAATACTTTGGGAGACAGTGTATTTTTACTATTTCAGCACTTGAGTCCATACTCTTCTAGTCAGTTCATACTGTATGTAGTCAGGAGGTGTACAAATAAATTGTATTTTCTGTATAGGCTCTCACTAATGAACGTAAAGCTTGCACCTCTTCTTTTTACTGGTAGCCTATTTTTTTGCTGAAATATTGCTCATTTGAAAGACAAAAAAGCAGTTATTCCTAAATGATATTTCACTCAGAAAAAAACAACCTTTTCTTCAAAATTAAAGAATCATTCATCAATGACCAGTCAATCATTAAAAGCTGGAAAGTTTCAGTTCCCATTCATTTTAATTGCATGGAAAAGACGGATAAGCATGATCTTTACAATTTTTCCTATATATATATATACAGTATATATATATCCTCAATATTGCCTGTGCGGATCGGTCGAATGAGACATCAGAGAATAGATGAGAATCGTCTGATATGAGGTAAAAAATTTACATAAATACTGTTGGGTTTCTCGCAGAAACCGATCATTTAGTGTTTTAAGACATTCATATGTCGCCACGAGCCGAAGGGTTTATTCTAGATTTGCATGTCTATGTGTTTTTTACTTTCATAGTGGCTCTCAAAGAAATACACCCCATTGACATGTATTATATGAGCAACGGTTTGAGTTAAACATTTTCATTTGTGTTTTACTGAAGAAACAATCTCACCTACATATTGGATGCCCTGGGGGTAAGTAGATAAACATCACATTTTCATTTTTGGGGGAACTATCCCTTTAAGGTTGAACCACTTTATTCACATGGACTTTTTTAACAATGTCTTTACTACCTTTCTGGGCCTTGAAAGTGTAATAACATTGCATGTGGGGTCAGAAAGCTCTCGGATTTTATCAAAAATATCTTATCTGAAGATGAACGAAGGTCTTGAAATGACATGAGGGTGAGTGATTAATGACAGGATTTTTGGGTGAACCTTTTGATATTAAAGGTCCCCAAGAATGAAAAATTGAATTAACCTTGCCATAGTGAAATAATAAGAGTTCAGTATGGACATCACATACTGTGAGTCTCAAACACCATTGCCTCCTACTTCTTATGTAAATCTTGTGACTCAAAAACACCACGGAAAACTATGTGCTTCTCAACATAAGGTCAACTTTGACTCAAGTGTTGGGGATCATTTATATGTACACCCCCAACATTTGCATCTGTCCAAACATGTTCATTGTCAGGTGGAACTGTCGGAGCCGAATAATCGGGACTGCAGGTAAACAAACTTCTCTCATGGACACGTCATGTTCCAGGCTGTGCAGGAGACGTGAGGACTTTTTTACCGGTTGAGGTTCTATGGTTGAGGTTTATTATAATTGAATACCACAACAATTTAATTCAAGATTTCAATTTAATTCAAGATCGTTCGTTTTTTGGCCCATTTCAAGCAAGCTTCGCTCAGTGTCTTAAAGTGAAGAAAGTGGCAATTACAACTGTATTCCTGCAAGCAGTAAGTAGTTTAAGACTGTTTAAAAAATGTCTGATTAAATTTAAAGTTTCTTAGAGAGACAGCATTGTCTAGATAACGTAAGATGCTAGTACAGTAACAATAGGAAACACCAATTACCATACAAAACTAAATAGTGTGTCTAATGACAAAGGGTAATATTATTTTGTATTACAAAATATAACCGTAGATTCATTGCTTACAGATCGTTCACTCGATCCTTCTAGCAAACGTCACCTTTTCCACCATATAAGTTAAAACGACTTATATTCGACTTCGGAGCCATGCTATTCATTTTGAAAAATATATATTTATATTTTTGAGAACATAAGTATGATGTTTTTGCATACTTGTATTTCCGAGTACATCACAGTCACTGCGTAGCCTACATTGTGACTAACGTTATATATAAACATGCAATATCGTTGACGAAAAAAGACGAGTCATCACTGGTTTTAGTTGGGGAAAGAAAATCGTTTGAGCAGTTGCCAGATTTCAGTCATTTAAATCCCCCAAACAGATATTTTCTGTGAAAAGAACAGGTATACTATCCAGTGTTTTACCTAAACATGTACAATCTGCCAACCATATGTACGCAAGCTCTCTCTCTTGCGCGGATGATCTGAAAACACCAATAAACAAGTAAGATGCATTTTATCAATCTCCATTTGAGATGTTCTACTTAAAGTGTCAGGAATCCCAAGACGCTTTACTGAACTGCTGTGAGCAGCTGAAATAAGCCAATCAGAGCCTTCCAAATAAGGCAAAAACAGAGCATTACATCCTAGGGACAATTTATAGGGGTGTAAATGGACCTGTAAAACTGTATCTGGACAAATTTTGCCCTTAAATAAGCCACATACCCGCTATGTAGATATCAGAGAACAATTTAACATATTGTTTTAACTCATTCTAGGGCACCTTTAAACAACTCAGCAGGATTTTACTGGGGTAGAGTAAGATGTTTTAGGAGTCCACAGCTCTGCATTAATAAACTTGAGTCATAACCACATCCGTGCTGTAATTTACAACCTCGAATCATCACTCCGAAAACCATGTTGCCAAAAAGCAATGTCTGTCGTGGGTCAGCGCTGAGCTGTCCAGATCTCCCTCTCTTTTTAATTAATACCAGTGGGCTGTCACAGCCTCCAAATGAGAAGTCATAAAAGATGAGTGTGCAGTCAACCATACAGAATCTTTTTTTTTTTTTAAAGGCACTATAGGTGTTTGTATTGATGCCTCCTTTGTTTTCGGTTCTTGCTTCTTCGTTTGCTGTTGTGGATCAAACAATTTAGTCAATAGGGCTGTTTGGTGAGCTGAACACATTGAGAAATGTTCCAGCAGCCCTTACTTAGTTATGACATGTACAATACACTCTTAAAAAGAGGTTCCAAAACGGGGTTTCACAGCAATGCCATATAAAAAGCATTCGAAAAAGGGTTCTTCAAAGAAGCTTTCAGTGAATAATTATTAAAAGAACCATTTTTTCTTAGTTTGAAGAATCTAAAGGATTTTTCCTGTGAAAAGAACTGGTCACAATTTATATTAGGGGTCCTTAGCCATGTACAAAAAAAAAAAAAAAAAAAGTATAATGTACTTATTGTGTTCATATTGTATTGTAAAACACATTTGCTGAAATTCAGGTGGGATATGGGTAAAGTTAGGAACAGGTGTGTGGTATGGGTAAGTTTAAAGGTAGGTTAGGTGTAAGGAAAGGGTCAACAGTGTATAAAATGTAATTACAGAAATTAATTACAGCTGTAAGTACATGCAGGTATTTTTAAAAATATAAGTACATTGTAAAAACATTTATGTACACAATAAGTGCATTGTATTCAATTATTAATTTAAATGTTGGTACATAAATAATGTCACGGGTGTGGGTAGGAAGGAAGATGATGGAAGATGAATCTAGTGCAAACTGAAAGTTATAGACCATGTCCACAATATGTTTTTATTTAAAAACGCATCTTTTTCTCTACATTTTGGCCTTCTGTCCAAACTACGACATGTTTTAAGGCGACAAAAATATAGCTTAAAAAAAAAAAAAAACACTCCCCAAAGCGTATAAATTTGAAAACGCCATCTTCACATTGTAGTGGACTGTGAAGACGGACCTATTTGAAAACGATGACACGGTTAGTCATGTGACGAATATTGTACCAATAGATATGCATATACCGCTATTGTGCCATGTTATGTGCTATTCACGTTCACACAGTTGCTAAAATAAGTTACTTTGCACACTTCCAATCACAGTCCTGCAAGGATGACAGAAAATGTACTTGCATTTGCTGTCCTGCATGCGACGAGTGGAGTTGTGTTTTAGACCAAACATAATGGTTGACCGAGTACATCAGTGAATGGTGAGATATTTTGCTAAATAAAATGATCTTGTCAGAAGAATTGTGAGAGAACTATATGACGTCTGTATCACCTCAGTGAGCTTATTACACATGCACAGCCGGATCTCACGAAAAATGCGCATAAATAGCACGAGTGTGCAATGCCATGGAATGTATACGCCAAAACTCATTTTAGCGTGCATATAATACGCTGTTTTTTGCATGCATATGATACGCATTTTATGGCGTATTATACATACGAACCCCCCACCCCACTACCCTAAACCTACCCAAGAGAGCGTGTCATATATACGCCATGAAGTGCGTATCATATGCACGCGAATATGAGTTTTGGCGTATATATTCCACGACATTGCACACTCGTACTATTTATACGCATTTATGTGTGATCGGGTTGCATGCACAGTAAATTGAATTTGGCGTTTGCTGACGTTTCATTGTGAAAGCGTTAGTGTGGACAGTGAGCGTTTTGAAACGAAAACTCACTAACTCTGGCTTGTCAGGCTAGTTTTCACTAGCCTGACAAGCCAGACCCACATCAAGATGTTTGGTCTGGAAACTCACCATTGACAGGGCTCAATCCGAGGGGCGGGAAAAACGGCTGTCTTTCAGACTCCCTCTGCACGGCGTGCACACAATAGGATAGTGCTACAACCAGAGCGACGAAGGTGAACCCAAACTAGTTACAGTCTATGGTTGAAAGATTAAACTTTCGCCGTATCCAGTCGGCAAAACTCAGAACAAATCTTCCCTTCTTAAGAATGACTTCAGTGCCGTTCTTTGTTCTTTTCTCAGAGAAAATCTTAACTCCAAGTCTTCCAGAGTTGCGGTCAAAACTGATTCGGAAGACCCCCATTAGCTAGTTTCTGTGTTTATAGAAACACGCAAGCGCAACTCTGCAAACATTATGTTGAGCCCCGCCCACATACTATATACACAATGTGATTGGCCCAACCAGAGTTTGGCGTTTAGCTGAAGGTGCAGATCTACTTGTCCGTGCAACACTCTGTCTCGCTCCACTTTATTCCTATTGGTGACGTCATGCGACTTTAACGCGCCCGCATAGATTTCCGGAAAGGGCAGCGCTGCAGTTGAACCGATTTGAATGCACAAATGACGGGAAGCGTCACAACATCACGCTTCAGTCGTGTCTCAAAAGTAGATCTCCACGGTCAGAAGTGTATTGAGAGTTGCTGGGCAGATTAAATAAACTGCCACTAGGGTGTATCTAGATTTCTAGTCTAAGTTTTCACATCTATCTGGATTAATGTAGACATATAGCCTTACTTAAAGTGAACAGGAAGACAGGTACACACCACTTTACACAACAGAGATCAGACAAGAACAGAGAAAGGGGAGAACTTCATAGCAAACAGCAATGAGGGAATAAACAAGTCACAGCTGGAAGGAACTTAACTAATGAGGGTTGCCATGGGGACAGATGAATGGCGGGAAAACTGAACAAAGAACACTGAAATTCCATGACAAAACAGAACATTACATCGAGTCAATTTAAGTCACTATAACACGTAAACCTTTTGTGAAATGGAAAGCTTACATGGATGCCAAAGGTATTTTATGAAACCATAGATGCCAATAAAAAACTTGTATGTTTAAGAGTGTAACACAAGCAACATAACCAAACATCGATCTTTATGTCACATCTTCATCGTGTCATTAAAGATCAATACTTAACAGTAAAATACAAAGGATTAAGATTCGATCACAAGATGAAAACCCAGCTATAATTTTGGTTGATACTGTCTTGTTATCTAATCTGTTGAATAAATTAAATCATGCTGGGCTAAATCTGGAAAAAAACATTTTTTGGATTAGATGCCGATTAACACTCAACTTTACACATTAGCAATAGTATGAATAAATGCAATTTGTTTATTCATATTTGAGGTTGGGAATTTTATTTTACGTTTTACTTTTTAATTTCCTTATGGTTAACCATGCCAGAAAAGGGTTTTAAAATGAACATCAGGATGTAATTTGACCAAGAAAATGCATTTAATTGGATTACATTATCAACCACGTTATTGCCATTTCAGTAGCATATTGGGCTTGCAAAAGGGAAGGAAATGTGTTTTCTAACACAAGGCACCATCATGCAGAGTTAAAACTGAAGGATGATGTGAACAGCAAGTTGTGTTTTACTACAGCAGGGGCGTCCAAACTCAGTTCTGGAGGGCTGCTGTCCTGCAGAGTAAAGCTCCAACTTGTCTCAAAACACCTGCCTGGAAGTTTCAAGTACGCCTTGATTAGCTGGTTCAGTTTTGAACCTGAACTCTGCAGGACAGTGGCTCTGAGGACACCCCTGACCCATGTATATGATATGGTCTGATGGAAGCATGATACACAGCACTCTGGAAATTAAGGTCAGTTACTTCAGTGGCCGGAACCAACGCGTGACACACTAATGATTGTGTTTTTCTGATACTTTCAGTGTATTTCATCAAATTTAGCCTGAAAGAAAAATTTGGGGTTGATGAGGGCCATAGGCAAAAATGTGAAAATTGAAATGAAATGGTTAAGATAAAATGGCATTTTATTAATTAAAGTATTTTTTGCAAATGCAATGTTTTGACAGTATATATTTTAGATTTTTTAAATGAAAACTAACCAAATAAATAAATATATACAGTAGGTCAAGCATTCAGTTTAATTAAATTTCCCTCAACAGTTTGATTATGATTGATGGTTATGAAATTCATGATTGATGAAGTCATTAAAAGTTCTCTCAACTATTTGGTTATGATTAATGATGAGCCATGATTGACAGGTTATTCAGGAGCTCCATTACTAAATATATTTTTAAAAGCCAGGAATAACGATTTTCTTGAAATTCGGGGCATTGTAAAATGGCACTGCAAACAAATTAGCAGATGGAGATTAATGGATCCATTAATAAATAACACCAAACCTAATACTCATCTTCTGAAGAGATTGGATTTGATTTGGGGATTTATTCGCCTCCTTTAAACCCAATCCTTTCATATGTGCATTAAGAATACACTTTAAAAATCAACATCCATCTGGAAACAATGTATTCTACACTGTCAGAGGTACAAGGTACAAGGTGCAAGGTACATTTCTGTCACTGGGGCGGTACCCTAAGGTACAAAGCCGAAAAGGTACTAATATGTACCTTTAAGGTACTAATTTGCACTCTTAAAGTACTGATATGTACCTTTTAAGGTACTATTATGTACCACGTAGGGGTGAGTAAGGTACAAATATGTACCTTTTCACTTTTGTACCTTAGGGTACCGCCCCAGTGACAGAACTGTACCTTTTTTTCTGAGAGTGTAATAGTATTCATGTAGATTGAGCTGTAGATACCAGAAGAGAAATTGGGGAAAACATATCTCAAGATATTTAACGGCTCATCTGTGTTTCAAGAATGCCCGAGAAGACATGCTGCACTGTCTAGAGAGACTGCAATGAAAGAAACGTCATGCTGAATAAGCAGTGAGGTGCCCTTGATTTACTCAAAGCCTATAGGGGAACCAGATGGATCTGTGTCACCTGGCCAGCTTTGAAGTTCACAAACCCCTGCAGGATATCCACCAAATGAGGGACCAAATTCTGTTTGATGCCGTTTTTTCCCTCTGTATTGGAAGATAAAATAACGTGAGAAGATTTGTCTTTATTGCACATATCCAGTGTCGTATCCCCAAGCCTGGATAATGAAATCTGAGGTTAGGGCTGAATTTCATATTAATGTTTGCTTAGATGTTTGGATTGCTGGTTCATCCAGGAGGCATCCTGTTACAAGACATACAATATTTATGTAAGCCATAAAACCACAAATTGTACACGTATTAATATTCATCCTTGTTCATATATTCATAAACCTTAAAGGAATAGTTCAGGGTTACACTAGATGACGTACATAGACGAGCAGGCATAACAGGTTATGACCAGACATGTGAAGCAAATAACGATGATTATCTTTTATCCCGGCACCTGTTGTTGGGTGGGATATATTAGGCAGCAAGTTAACATTTTGCCCTCAAAGTTGATGTGTTAGAAGAAGTGGGGGAAAATGGGTAAGCGTAAGGATTTGAGCGAGTTTGACAAGAGCCAATTTGTGATGGCTAGACGACATCTCCAAAACTGCAGCTCTTGTGCGATGTTCCCGGTCTGCAGCGGTCAGTATCTATCAAAAGTGGTCCAAGGAACAGTGGTGAAACGATGACAGGGTCAATGGCTCATGGGAAAAGTCTTTATTCAATGATAATCGCCCCCTTTTAAATAATATTATTCAAAAATTGTTACATGTTCCACTGAAAACGACATGGCATGAGGGTGGGTAAGTTAAACAGAATTTCCATTATGGATGAATTATTCCTTTTATGTTTATGTGCTGTTAAATATCAGCTCATGCGCACCACAAGCTAAATGTCGCGAGTGACATGCTATAACACTAGCCGGTGCAGCCAACCATTCAGCTTCACCGAGTGTTTCACAAAGCAGTGGGTCATGCGGCTGTCAACCGAACATGTTTTCTTCTCTAGATGAGGAGCTCCTCAGGGTCCAGTGCACATAATTAAATGAAAAACGGTGCTATTATTTACCAGATATTTCTCAGAGACCTTTTTGCTCCATCTCTGATCACTATCCTATCGTTGATTCCTAGAAACCACGCTGCGCTTTGACACAGGGTCAAAGAAAAAATGACATCTCTGTGCCACAATACCATGCCATGAATCAGCTTTCAGATACCTCATGCTTTATTGATTGACACTGTTAAGTCTTTGGTTCACTCTGAACAACATGGAGGTTTTATCCATGTATTTCCAAATAAGAGAAACTGTGAATGGATTCTGCAGTAGCTTCTGAATTGTAGCCATAGCGTTGTAGCAATCGAGCCTAGACACAGATGCAAGTCCATCTCAAGTCCATATCAGGAGCATTTGGACTTACACTCTAATAAATTTGTCTCAACCAGCCACGGAAAATAGCTTGGACTTAAGACAATCTTAATTCTACCCTTACAAAAATGAATGGCTATAGTACACTTTTTCTATAATAAAACCATGATTAATTTCCGAAAGGCTAAGTCTGGATTTGATTAAGCTTGAGTTCTACCCTGCTTAGTTGGTTTTCTGTCTGGTTTAAGCTTGGTCTCTCAGCCTGACTAGATGGCAAAAACTCTCCAAAACCATCAAACCAGTCTGGACAGCAGAAATCAGCCAGCTAGATACAGCAAACAACCTCAGGCTGGATTAAGCCATTTTTTTCAGCGGTGTACAGCACTGAAGGACAAAGGTTGTGCAAGGTTCAGAAGAGGAAAAGTGACTGTGTTATGGAGGCATTCAGCAGTAGGGTGTGCTGTTTTGTAGCTGAATTCCAAATGACCTGGAATGGTAGGGTTATCTGACATTCACTGGTTTCCTAGTCAGTTTAAATCATGGGAGACTGGGGCTAATTGTCACACATAGAAGTTCTAAAGGGCTATATGTCAGTACCTATAAGGTTCTGAGGCAAAAGTCCAATTGCATCTATAGCCGATTTGTATGTTGGTTTCATCTTAGAGTACATTTTAATAATTAAAAAATTATGTCCTCCAAACTAAAATTACAATATCTTATTTAAATCGTTATTCAATAGCTTAAAAAAAAAGGACAGCTCAAGGTAGGTTTTCGTACTGTTGGGGAAATTTGTCACATTTTACATTTGATTATCTATATTAATTAAAATTTTGCTTTGTAAAACATTGGTTTTATTATTGTTATTATTGTTTTTCATATATTATTTTTTTGCTGTTTCATTAATTGTTTTTATTGTTTTGTTATAATGCGACAACATGCCCCATTTAGGTTCATTGATGTGAATGAATGGACTTTATCATTGGTGGGCATGTTCAATTGCTTCTTCTCCCCCCCCCCCCCCCCCTTTATTTTTTATTTTTTGCAACCAAGACTTTAAGGTTTGCGCGTATAATTGATTTTTCAAAAATAAACCCGCCTTGAGAAACAGGTAGTCACAGGAGTATAACGTGTGACAACTAGCACCCATCTCAGTCGAGCTGTGAACAACCCGAGAATGCTACAGGGAGTACGTTTTTGTGGAACAAATTAATCTTTTTACATATTAGGTTTATCCTGAGCTGTCCTTGTCGCTTCTTTGTCCTACGCTTTATGCAAATGCATAAGTGGAATTAAAGTGGAGCCATTATTACAGTTCTAATATTGCAGGATTGCAAACGAAGGGTTCTAGTTTATGACATCCCATTTTTAATTACAACATCATAAACCATAAATGGCACCGGGAGGTCAGGCGTTAGACAAGTGATGCCAGAAGATCACTATCACATAAAAATCTTCCCTTTCAGGCACTTTGCTCATTGAATTCGGGGCGTGCTTACAGAGACGCTCTCAGCTAGAGGTGCAGCAGCGTGTTAGGTACCACAACTGCGCATTTCATCCACTGAGCAAGAGGAGGAGATACGCATCATATAAACCTAACCAACCGTCTTTTGGATCACTCTGCTGGTCGGAACCGATCACGGGGCACGTGTGTGCAGTGGATAAGCCGGGGCGCTGTGATTCGTGGACTAATTGCGGGGCGCTTGCGGGAATACGAGGAGCATCTCTGTGCACGAGAGGGAATAAACCTCGTTCTCCTTCGATTTAGAGGGCATTTATTTGGTACTTAAAGTGAGAGAACGATATCAGGAACGATGTTGCTGACTACATTATGGGGTTAGAGGTGCCGAGGTTCATCCCATCACTGAATATGGAGTAAATTCCCACGTCTTCTCTAATTTTGACTCGGAATACAGTGAACGGGAGCGCATCACGGTGACTTGGTGAGTTGATTAATTTGCTACAGTATACTCCTAGAAGATTATTCAAAGTTAAACTGTAAGCCCAAGTTTTCTTCAAGAAGCCAAACAATGTAAATCATGGATATCGTTGTGAATAATGACTTATATTATAGCGTACACGACGACCTCAGTGACTTAGTAGCCGATGCAATGATCATTAATGGGAATTGTAAGGAATGTTACGTTTCTAATTCCTCTTAATAAATCATGTGCCTCTTTTTGTACCCTACTTTTAAGGAAGGCACTAGTAAACAAAGAG
This sequence comes from Pseudorasbora parva, assembly GCF_024679245.1. Classification (NCBI taxonomy): domain Eukaryota; kingdom Metazoa; phylum Chordata; class Actinopteri; order Cypriniformes; family Gobionidae; genus Pseudorasbora; species Pseudorasbora parva. The sequence goes on along the minus strand of NC_090183.1, from coordinate 38,845,791 downwards.
AAATGCAATTATTAAAGAATGTAGTCAACTCGGCAGTCGATGCGAGCATTCAGATTGCGAAAGAACAGATCGTCTATTAATAAACAACATGTGCTATATATTTATTTAAAAGGCGTTTAAACATACTTAGACTTCACAGACTTTTAATAATATTAAATATAAAATGTGACATTTCATCCATTCAATAATACATAACTCGTATATCTTTCATGTGTAGCAACAAGGGTGACATTTGTACAGTTCCTGGTTTGTTTAGCACACATAAAAATAACTTGCAATTCAGTGATTAGTTCCACACACAACAAAATAATCAGATCATTAGAGTCATTCGTTCGGGAAACAGACAAGCCTACCCCGCTGGATGTTATTCACTGAGAATAATCGGATAAAAAAAATCGCTTTTGATTCACACACAAAAAAAAAAAAAAAAAAAAAAAGCTGGACCACAAGAGAGTAATCTATTCAGGAATCATACAACGCTCATCGCACTAATCATAAACGCAGAGTTCGAGAATGAATCAGACACCTGATTGTAGCTCTACTGTAGGACAAGCTGTGTCTGAGACCTACCTACTTTCAAAGCAATAAATTCAATGGAGGACTTCCCAGAGAGCAACATAGTGTCAGTCCAGATCCTTTCCACATCTGGTACAAGTGGATGATTCCACACATACGAGATGTGGGCCGTATCTGCGCAGACACTATTTGCTGTCTCGGTTACTTTGGATCGATGATGGCCGTTCTTCAATGAAGCCGGTGTGTCGTACCAATATTCCCAGAGTACTATTCCTAGTCATGTTGGTATGATGACCCATATGTTCTTTTGACCTATGACATAATAACATCAGTGCAAAACAATTGAATCAGCTGTTGTTGTTGTTAAACTATACAATACAAAATAAAAAAAACTTTCTTTCGGGGTAGAGGTCGTGAACTAGCCTGACAAGACAGACCCATATCAAGATATTTGGTCTGGAAACTCACCAGACAGAGCTCAATGCGAGGGGCGGGATAAACGGTCGTCTTTCAAGCTCCCTCTGCACGCAATAGGATAGAGCTAAAACCAACCAGAGCAACGTGAAGCGGAGCTAGTTGAAGCTGGTAAGCATGCGAAGATTAAACTTTCACCGTATCCGGTCGGCAAAAATCCGAACACTTCCTTTTTAAGAATGACTTCAGTGCCGTTCTTTGTTCTTTTCTCAGAGAAAAGCTTAACTCCAAGTCTTCCAGAGTCGCGGCCAAAGCTGATTCGAAAGACCGCCGTTCGCCAGCCGCTGTGTTTCCTAGAAGCACGCAAGCGCAACTCTGCCATCATTATGTTAAGCCCCGCCCACCGCCTCTATACACGATGTGATTGGCCTGACCAGAGTTTGGTTTTTACAGCTCAGAAGTGTATTGAGAGTTGCTAAACGACACTCGAGGCAGATTAGATCTGCCGCTAGAGTGCGTCTAGATTTCTAGGCTAGTCGTGAACACTTAAAACAAGCATATTTCACAACCATATTTTACATTTAAAATTTGATTTGAATTCTGACAGCACCCTATGCTTTTGTAGTAGTGGCACATGTGATTTATTAGTGGAACTGCACACTGCTCTCAGTCATGTAGGGCAGAAGATCACATGTGGCACAAACATTACTACTGCAGATAACCTCATATCTCCCCAGTCTCAATATACAATGAATAAGGGATAAAAAAACAAAAACTCCATTCTGATACTAGTCACCCGTAACAAAACTGTCTCTTATCCCACACAGAAGCTACATGCATATGGAATTCCATGGAGAGAAATTTGAGAGAACAGTGCTTTACAGGCCAACACCCAAAATAGTTTTTGTGAACATTTGTATATAATATAACTTTTCTGCAAGTCCGTGTGAAACAAACTCTGTCTGTTAAGGGTCCTTTGGAACAATTTCCATATAGTGACCAGGAACGACCGGAAACGCTGTGGTAATAATTTGTCAAAAAAATAGGAGGACACTACAATTGTTGGAAGGGGATGGGGGGCACATGTGTTATACTTTTATGATAGTGATCTGACCTGGGTTGGTTGCTTTTGATGTAAACCCTCAAACAAGTGTTAGACGAATCAATAAACTATCAGCCTCTCCTCAGAAGAGCCAACACTGCCTCTATCGCCTGGTTTATAATCTCACAAAGGTGTGACTAAGCTCTAAGAACTTTAGTGCCATTATGTATTGCAGGGGTGAGACACAGAGAGGAAGGACTCACATGAGAAAATACACATTCGGCTCTCTATCCGCACCACATCTGCTACTCAGATAGGAATGGGATCCTTCTCTCGTGTGTTCATGTTTATTTATGGATGCATCTGGGATGCATGGCTCATCTCATTTTGTTGCTAACAAGCACAGCCAAATTAGAGGTGAGAACACTGGGAAACAGCAGTGTGCAGAATTCAGTCGAACCATTCCACAGCACTGCTTGGCTTCCTCCGAGACAATTTATTTCCCTCATTGTGGCGTATAACGTTTATTTAAAGACAGACTAAAGATAAATCTGATTAGGAGGAATTAATTAGAGACGAAAGTAATGTTAGTTTATATAACAGTGTTTTTCCCCTTCTTCCAAATTTGCTTTCTGCAGTCTGGATCACAAACCTCTCTTTTCATTTTTTTTTTTTTTAATCTCTTGTTGAGGCGTAAAGGAATACTCCACCCCAAAATGAACATTGTCTTCATGTTCTTCAAAACTTCTCTGAAAGTGAAAAAGAGACATTTTTAGGAATTTACTTGTGGTCCACGTGACGCTGTATTTTTTTCACTAATAATCTTCCCCTCCAGTGAACTGTTAAGTGATCAAATCATCAGTTGAGCTTCAGATCCATATCAGTCGGAAAAATCGTTCAGATGGATTTTGTGAATCAGATCAAGCAATTAATTGAGGATTTGACTCAAAAGAGCAATTTGTTCACAATATATAAGATTGTGATGTCAAAATTCACAAGATATTCATTTTTAGTGTTTTATCATTTGAGTATCAGTTATTTAATGGTTATCAGCCATAAAAATGAAAACATTAATGAAAATATGAGTTTTATTATTTGTGGATCCCATATTTATGTTGATTTAGCATCCACTCAAAGTTTGAGTCCCCATTCATTGTTGCAAAAATTTAGAGACTACAGCATTCTATTTTCATTCTACATTCTACTGTATATTCTGAAAAGTGTACCTTCTCTCCTTGCCTCACAACATTTTTACTTAAGTAAAAGTATTTCTACTTAGAAATAATTCACTTGAGCAAACATACTGAAAGTAGAAGTACTGAAAAAAATACTCAAGTAAGAGTAAAGCCAAGTTCCGACTGCACGATTTTCAAACTCGTCGGGTCACTGCTCTTTTCACACGGCATAACTATCTGGGGTATCATTCAGTCTCTGCTGTGTTCACACTGCACGATGGTTTGACGACAGAGGAGTTCACACTGCATATCTGAACAAGAGGAAGAATCGCTGACAACTCTCGCTCTCTCAGGTGCGCAAACTACGTTTCCCAACTACACGTGCGATGTGACAAGTAAACATCGCGAGATCACACGTGCGTCAGACTCTGTTCTCGCGCGAGACTTGGAATTGTTATTAAAAATGATAAACTGCACAAAGTTTGCTTCAAATTGTATGTGCGCTGATTTGTGGAGAAAAAGAAAAAAGATTATAGCGTAAGAAATTGTTTGGAGAGACAGAGCGAGCCAGGATTGTGTTCTGCAAAGACAGTTTGAGGTAAATAAACAATTTTGAAATGTGCTGCTGCTGCTGTGGCTGGATGTGCAAATGTTTGGCCTTTGTTTCTGTTTGATAGAATTGTAAATATATCTATTAAAATACTGATATTCTGCTCTATAACTCCTCCCTGAACCTCCTGCTGCCCTGTATCTCACTCTCTCATTGGCTGTCGGTGTAATTTTCAGTCAGAACACAGTTCACACAGCAGGAGTTTCAATCGCCGACAGGTCCAGATATTTAGCATGCCAAATATCTCAGCGGCATCGGCGACTCGTCGGCGATTCTCTCTGATCGCGTCTTAGATTATTCACACTTCGTGATTGTCACCCGGGTGCACGAGCACCGATTTGCCTGTGATCTCGGGCATTTGTCGGCGATTTCACAAAACCTGTCTCCGATTCAAAATCGGGGCAAAAATCAGGCAGTGTGCGCTTTTAACAGATCCAAAGCGCTTTACATCTTGCCTCACATTCACCCATTCATTCATACACCGACGGCGGTGTCAGCCATGTAAGGCGCCATCCAGCTCGTCGGGAGCAGCTGGGGTTGGGTGTCTTGCTCATGGACACTTCGACTCTTGGTCAGGTGAAACCGAGGATCGAACCACCAACCTTCCGGTTTGTAGACAATCTACATGAACCACTGAGCCACTGCCACCCCACCCGCAAAAAAAAAAAAAAAATATTGTTGAATTTTCAAAAAACAGAGCTACCAGAAGCAACAAAATTTAAATCACATAATAGAAATGTCACATAAATTTCACAGCTTAAATGATTCACCAGAAGTTGATTTTCAAAGCCAATTCTAGCTCGCATGGCAGTAAACATCTGCCCAGAGCATTCACAGGCACCTGAAAAAGAAACCCTGTATTTAAACCTAGAGACAATTTCTTTATACACAGGAACGTCTGAAGAAGCTCAATGTTTTCAGAGGTATATGCCAAGTATCCCTTCACTTCACCTGTGGCATCTGGGGGGTTTGCCTTTATTGAAGAAAAGAAGTCCTCTTCATCAGACATTCCACATCTGTGGGCCTGGGACTCTATGTTTGGGAATGATCTCAGATGATTCCCGATGTAATCTAACATAATAAGGAGAAAAAAACACAGCATTGTATGTTTTGAAATTCTCTTAAGTAAAATATGCAAATTGTATGCTCAATCTTATGCTCAATCTTATTTAATACAAATATACACTGTGTAACTTCAGGTTTAGTGATATAACAAGATTGAGAAGCTCACTGTTGTACTGTAGACTATAACTAACTACAGACTATGTTTTTGTTTTTGTGACATATGGGGACATTCCATAGGTGTAATATTTTTTATACTGTACAAACCATATTTTCTATCCCACTGCCCATGCCCCTAAACCTACCCATCACAGGAAACATTCTGCATTTTTACTTTCTAAAAAAACGTATCCTTTTATCCTAAAAGTTGGGACATGAGTAAAGTCCTTCCTCTTATTAAGCCCTCTCCTTGTAATACCTATGTCATACCCATGTCATTATACACATTTGTGTCCTCATATGTCAAAACAACATAACCACACATGACCCCCCCCCCCCCCACACACACACACTTTAAATCTTTCTCTTTTTTTTTTACACACAAACAAACAAAAATCACCACCATTCTGACTCATTTACAACGTAAGTGAATTAGAGTGAATTAAAATAAAATGTGAGCAATGGTACAAATAAAAAAAAAAGAACAGGTGATAGGTGAAGTGATTGTAAAGTGCTGTTCATTTATTTTACCTCTTTCCATGATTTGGGTGTCAGATGTCCATGAAGTCTTGAATCTTGGCAAAAGGATGGCAGCTGCGATGAGCTCAGGGTCATCCATCACTTCACCAAATCTCAAGCATTACAAGGACTCTTTTGGAGTCCTTGTAATGCTTGCAGCATTGACAAACATAATTTATTGGATGCCTCCATTCTCCTCAGCGTTGCCGAACACAAACGATATCCAATGTGGCTGTTGCTCTCGAGCTGATGTCACAGGCTTCTTCACTTCTTTAACTCAGACAGAAAGGAAATCTCAGCTGGATTCAACCTCAAAGATATGATGTATTTAGCAAACCAAGCTTTAGTAAAAAACCTTGATTTATAAAGCCATTATATTGAATTGTATTATATGAAGTAAAATAACTACAGCAAGCACTTACATGTTTATTTTGAAGGTTCCTCACATCTGAATCGTCTCCTCTGTAACTTGGTATTTCATTATATGGACCACCCTTTTGACAGCTAGGTATAGTGAACACCATTGGGTTTGGTTTGTCTTAAGCAGTGTTGGGGATATATACTTTGAAAAGTAATGCATTGCAATATTGTGTTACTCCCTTAAAAAAGTAACTAATTAAGTTACTTAGTTACTTTTAAAGAAAAGTAATGTACGTTACTTTTTCCCCACCTTTGTTTTTTATAACAAAAAAGTTCTATTTTTGTGCAAATGTAAAGACCTCTTCACACCAAAATTTAAATAATAAACCTCAGGCTTTGGTTAAAATGCAAATTATTTCAGCTGCGGATATTTTGGATTTTGGATGTTTAACCTTTCAGCTGTGCTGCCGATCTGGATAATGAAAAAATAGGACGCAGGAGAAAAAAGTTTAACACTCTTACTTCTTCAATAAAAACAAAAAATCTAAAGTAATTTTTGCTTTTGGTTTAACTGAATCATTGAAAATTAGCAGAACATTGGTCAATAAAGGTAGTTTAAATGCATAAATATTTAATTAAAGCTGCAGTCCGTAACTTTTTGCACTCTAGTGGTTAATAAACAGAACTGCATGCATCTTGCGGAAGAACATTGCAGCCGGAGTTACTTCTCTCCGTTTATGTCTATGGCGGATCACGCAAGGACTGTGCTCCTCAGCAGCGGTACCTACCAGTCTGGCCTGAAATAGTCCCAATATAAATACTAATGATTCAGGGTAAGACAAAAACACGGTTTGGAAAATGGATTCATGTTGTACATTCTCATTATATAATTTTTGTACATCTTGAACACAAAAAAAGTTACGGACAGCAGCTTTAATATTTAATTATTGGAGGTTTGCATAGTATTCTTATTATGAATTTGACATTTCTGTACTAAATCTTTATTGTGCAAATGAGATAAATGCTCACATTTAGTTTAGAACTACTATAACCAGTTCACTCACAACACCTTTACAATTACTCTTGATTTTTCTTAACATGAGGACAAGAGGGCTTGTTAGTCAAATGAATGTGAAAAAGTAACTTGTGTTACTTTTTTGAAAAAGTAACTCAGATATTTTGTTGTAAATTTAAAAGTAATGCGTTACTTTAGTTTACTAGTTACTAGGTAATCTGATTACGTAACTCAAGTTACTTGTAATGCGTTACCCCCAAAAATGGTCTTACGAACTGCAGATGGCACTCAGCGTCTACTACCTCAGAAGTGGTTGAAGATCTTGCAGTTTTGTTTAACATAGCATGGGAAAAAGCAGAGCGTTATAGCTAGGGTGACCATATCTTGATTACCGTAAACCAGGACAATCGGCCCGGCAATGAGATACTCAAATGATATTCGAATGAAGTTTACTCAAAGATTCCTTATTAATTTCAATACATTTAAAGTATGTTTTCTTATGTAAGAAAACAGGACATGTCCTGGGAAAGCAGGACGTTTGGTCACCCTAGTTATAGCGTTCAGTAGGTCACATTCTGTCTTTCTACTGCAGAAGCATCTGCTGTAGACATGCTCATCGCTGCTGTTTTGGAAGATAATATGTTTAACTCTGCTTCCTCTCCATGTTCAGTGTCATCATCAATGTCATCATCCGCCTCAGTGTCAGCTGCTGTCACATCCATCTCTTCCTGCAACCCAAAGACTCTAAAGGCCTTAAAAATTAGACCCACTGTCTGTAGTAGTTCTTATAATCATGTCACAGATGTGATATTGGCTGTGGGTATCATCATGGGCAGATGCAAGTATGCAAGATGCACTGTGTTGCTCCCTCTGATACATTTGCAAGCTGAAGCAGCAGATCTCCTTTCTAGTGTTTCCTTATCAAGCCAGCGAGCAGTGACCCTTATGTAGCTTCTCTCCCTCACACTTCAACAGTCTGTTGTTGTTGACACAAACTCAACGTTCCTAAGCTTAGCTGTTACTGCTTTTCTGACATAAATGCTTCTTGAATTCTCAAACTCACCATTGATCTTGACATCAAAGTCGCAGTGGGGTGAAGAGTGTTTACTAGGGTCTTGAAGACAGTTTGTTCAACTGCTGAGAATAGTCTTGAGAGAGGATTTGTCTGGCTCCCCCTGATAATGAATGGATCTGGTCAATTCTGCATTGCTTACTTAGATGAGTCTCCTTTTTTCTCTTTACTGTGCAATGCACTTTTCAAATTTTTTCATTGTATATGGGTGCTTTCTCTGTAATGACACAAACCTTTATTAAATATTATTATGTACATTTATTAATTAAGTACAATTATCTCAATTAAGCTAATTATTTACAGGGAAACAATCATCTCGCCTTCTTGTTGAAAGCTGTATTCCTCTGATTGATTCCTCTGATTGATAACTAATAGTACAGAATATGCAGTTGCTTATACTATGCTAGCTTTGCAGTTTTTCTTTTTCATTTCAAACAAAAAGCTGTGAAATGTGGCACATAGATAAAGGGCAGACATTAACCACGGCAATTTTGGAGTCTATTCCTCAATCCCCCTAGCATCACCAACTACCCAAAGTTGAATTCGTGTTCATGCTAATAACTTTTGAAGAGTAAGGCCTAAAAATTGATTCCTTGATTCCTTGGCTCAAGACAATTCACTGCACGCTATGACGCCTTTTTCCATCAAAAAACTATTTTCAAACTCCCCCCAAGACCATTGCTCTGATTTGCTCAAACCATGCAAAAAAGGAAAAAGAAGAAAAAAAGAAATAATAATAACAACAATAACAATAATAACAACAAAACCAATCTAGTCAAACTAATTTCAAATAATGCACAAATTAATTTGACAAAGAGCATACAGAACGAACTTGAGTCTATATTTCCACAATGCTTTAAAATTGTGGGAACAAAATTGGTGTGTATTATGACAACCACAACCTGATGATGTCCGCACAGTTTTGGCTGTTTCCCAAAGCTGTTTTTTTTATTTTATTTTTTTTAGATGCAGAATGCTAAGTCAAATGGCATCATTTTTTGGGCATTGGCTATTTAGATTTTTGTTGTAAATATATACACATTAGAATATAGTTACTAAACTGTGGTAAATGTCATCAAAACCATGCGCAGGTACATTGGTGGTGGTTGAGGAGATTGCTCCTTCTATGTAAAGCGCTTTGAGTGCCTAGAAAAGCGCTAAATAAATGTAACAAATTATTCATTATAATTATTACTCAAAATGTCTCAAATGACAGTGCCACAGTGTCATAAATAAATTATCAATAAACAAAAAACAAAAACACTGTGATTAAATTTGCCTATTTTAAACTGATCTTAATATATTCCTTGGATCATGCAGAGAACATAGATACCAATTCTGCCATAGTCGGCCAAACTTCCTGTCCACCATTTTAATTCTCTTGAATAACTACTTTTTCAAACCCTTCCTAGCCAATGAGTCAGATCCTCTTTAGACCATACAGGCAAAAAGTTAAAGGGGGGGTGAAATGCTGTTTCATGCATACTGATCTTTTTACACTGTTAAAGACTTGGAATCCCATACTAAACATAGACAAAGTTTCAAAAGTTAAGGTGGACGTTTGATGGGAGTATTTCTTTGTCAAAAATACTACTTCCGGTTAGTCATAAGTTTCGGCAAGTTTTTTGAGATCATGCGTCCCCATTGACGTTAGTGGGGGCGGAATTTCCTTGTATGGGCCTTACGGACAATTCTACCGGAAGCGCGTGAGAGAGAGCGAGGGAGAGAGCGAAAGCAACAGCCTACGCCCATCAAAGCGCTGGTTTGTAGGATGCTGGACAGGTGACAATTACACATAGCACATAATGTCACCAAAAAAGTGCGTTTTTGGTTGCCAGACCAAGACAGTCCTGCACAGATTCTCCAAAACCCCGCGTTAAGGCAACAGTGGATGTAATTTGCTTTTCCGGATCAGCAACTGAGTTGCGCGAATGTTTATATCTGTTCGCTGCATTTCGGTGCCGACTGTTTCATAAACAAGGCCCAGCTCGACGCCGCATTTTCCCAATCGCCTAATGCTGAAGGATGGAGCAGTCCCAACGTTAGAAGGGTGAGTGAGACTGCTTCAAATGTCTGTGTTTTTTTTAGTCCGCTTACTGTCTACACAAACCACGCGTAAACACACAAACACACGTGCACAACTGCACTTCCCACATGTACACCTTCAAAGACAAAAATACGACGATATAATTCAAGTATAAATATGTAAATAACACAAGCCGCTAAGCATATTATATAGTTAGTGTATAACTTGTAACTTACCACATACAGACGTCCTGCTCTAGTCGTTTTTGCTGCTGCTCCTGTTCAACTGCAGCCTCTGGGTCTGATTCCGGATCATAGATGTATGGCTGTATCTGATTAAAAGCCATATTTTTATTTTGAATAAAGTTTTTTTCCCGCTGTTAGGGATGACGGACTCGACTCAACACACAGCGCGCTGCTGCACACGTCATTATTTAGCTCCGCTCACACGACACGCTCCCACCCGCTCGGCTTTTTCCGGAAAGACTCGGAACAGCGCATCTTTCTTATATAATTATTAAAAAAATAAAGACTTTTCGGAGATATGCAGGATGGAATGCTACTCTATAGGTACTCAAGATTGACATGACACTGACTGAAACTGAGTGTTTCACCCCCCCTTTAAGGATTTGTTTGGATAGACAATGTTTTCTTGTACTGCATCAACAAATTTGATGGCATAATTGCGAACTAGATCTGAGGCTGAAATCTCTTGAAAGATTTGACGTATTGACACCAAACTTTGTGCGTAATTGTCACCCAATACTGACCAGACTGGATACATTTGGTGACACCTATTGATCAAAATTAATAAGCAATTATGTCACATTACAAGTGACTGTATTTATGGGCTTTCAACCAAGTTAGTGTGATGCCCACTACCTTGATTTTTTATCTCTTCATTCTGCCTCTGTGGTGCTTGACCCTTAATTGCTGCCTCCAGCTATTTTATTAATATTTCAGTGTTTTAGTAACTTTAGTACTATAACTTCAACTTATTTTAGACAACATTTATTTTCATGTAAGTTTTTTTTAAAGTTAAACTTTTTCATCTAATATTTATATTATGTTTCAGCTTTATTTAAATTAACTGAAACAATTTAATACTTTAATAGTTAACAATACCAACACTGTTTGAAGCAAATGGCTTTTCTACCTTGAATTGCTATGGCTTGGAACATGATTTATTACCATTGGCTTAAGAAAATATACAGTCAAGCACATTGTTAAAAAAACTGATGATTTATAGCAGGAGTACGAAACCAGGTCCCACACCAAATGTTACCACCAAGCAGTTGATCTACAGTAATTATAGTCTAAAAGTACACATAATGCAGGTTCAACTGATCCTTTTTCCAAAGCATCTTAAAGCACACTTTTTAAAGAGAAAATCCCCCTAGAGTAACCTGGGGTTAAGTGGCTTGCTCAAAAGCATGACGGGATGGTTTCAGGGGCTGTTCCCTCTAGAACTTCAGTTTGTAAAGAGTTGACTGAGTTTGACAAGTAGGACGTGTTCATTAATCAACATTAGTTTTTGGTTTTGGAACAACATTCCAGCCAAAAACATTGTTTTTCAGGGGTGAGTGAGTTGTAACTTAGAACCTAGCCATACAATCTGATTAACTAAAAATAATAAAATATTAATAAAATATGGTTCCAGGACCAACAAGGATGTTGATCCAGGGACACATTAGGCCTAGCATAACCTTTTTGGCCCTGTCCCAAATGGCACACTTTATGTGCACTTTCGGTCTTGTGGACTTACAATGGCCGCTGCGTGCACAGGTCCGTTATGTCCACGAGAACGCAGGGTGTCTCATTTATCAATTTAGGTCTCAGAAGGGTGCTCGCCATCGCCCCCTTTGAGGTCAATATGCGACCTCAATGCGCACTTCTGCCGAGCCTGCACTGTTGCGGGTTATGCGGTGCGGACTTCTTCCCGGCAGTCAAAGCGGCATTACGTCGTGAAGGTGCAGGCTCAGGGAAAGGTTGTGATTGTTTAAGGTGCCATTTGGGACAGGGCCTTATTCAGGTAGTCAATTACTTCAACCACTAGCCTGCGCTGTCAGAAACTATTGAGTTCTTAAGCGCACAATAACCATTCTGTATCCTTCACATCTTGACAAGCCTTTTTTTTTAAACACAAACCCCTGAGCCATGACCGTGACCAAAGAGAGTATGTGGCAGAAGGACAATGACAGCAATTAGACTACATGAATTTTGTCTTATTTTATTCTAAACTATCATGAACGGTTGAGTGAAGATTTGATGTGAGTACGGATCCATTATTGTTTTTATACGAAAGAGCTGTAAAATGTTAAATGAGGAGGCTAATGTTATATAATACCCCTAGGCTAACTCTTAACATTAATTTTATTAATATATGTATGCACATACTGTTCAACAACAAAGATGCAAATGCAAATGAAAGGTCATAATTTTGTGCCATTTTACAATGTGTTATTTTCCCAATGCTAAATACAAAATGAAACCCGTTATGTTTTTCAATACATGTAAGAGACATAATCGTTGCAAACATTGGGCTGTCACACTGCAAAAAAATGCTAAAAAAAGTAAATGTTTCTTAATGTAAGAATTTTTAGACATTTTGACTAGAAACAAGACAAAAATACCAAGTTAGAAAAGCATTTTTTGCAGTGCAATTAATAAACACTTGTTGACACAAAATACTAATTTTGGATGTCAAGTAACATATACCACAAGTATTAAGGTATTGTTTTAATAAGTAATCAACTAAATGAGTAATCAGTAGGAACACCCCTAGAACACGCCTTGCTTGAATCAGACTTTGCATAACCAACCACAAAATCAACATCTACAGTTGAGATCAAAATTAGAGAACAACCTACAATTTCCTAAATTTCAAGGTCACTGCTTAGTCCTTTTTGAAATTATCCTAACAGGAGCAGAAGGCCAGTTTTTTTTTTTTTTTTTTTTCATATTTCACAAGTTAAATATATTCTGAAGTACAGTATATACAACTTAAATAAGACAATTGAAAAATAAAACTGGTCAAAATTAGAGAACACTTTCAAATACCTTCAAACTTTGGCTGTTAATCTGGCAAACCCTATTTAACTTGAAACAAACTTTCCAATTTTCACTGACTTTGCAAGATGGCAAGCCACGCTAAGGTTACTGAAACCCTAAGACACCAGGTTGTCCAGATGAAGGGATGGCCCTTTCAGCTATTCCAAATCTGTATTTTCTAGAATATTTAAGCTTTACAAAGACACCAATTCATTCAAGTACCCAAAAAGGTACGCAAGACCAATGCACGAGAGGACGACAATGCAGAGACTTTCAATGTGGAATCGGTTCAACACTGCAGCTGGAATTACTCGCCAGTTCAGAGCTGAACACAGTAAGGATCTGTTTTGCCATACAGTGTCTTGTCATTTAAGACAATTCAGACTGAAAGCTCACTCTGCAGTGACCAAGCCTCTCATCAGCAGAAAGAATCAAAAGGCTAGACTAACCTTTGCTGAGGAGCATGTTGTGTGAACAGAGAACTGGTCCAAAGTTCATTTTAGTGATGAATGCAAGTTTAAAATATTTGTGTCTGATGGGAAACATTATGTTCAGCATCAAACTGGGGAAAGATTAAACCCAGAGTGCCCAAAGAATTCAGTGAAAGATGGAGGAGGAAGTGGCATGGTTTTGGGGATGTTTCTGCAGCAGGAGTTGGGCCTATTATACAGCTACATGGCAGAACCTCAGAACCTGTTTATCAGAACCTCCTTCGGCAACATGTGGTTCCTTCACTGGGAGCATCTCCCAATCAGCCCGTAATTTTTATGCAAGACAATGCCCCCTATCACACTGCAAAACGGGTAAAGCAGTTCCTTGAAAGTGAGAACATTGAAATAATTAAATGGCCAGCCCAGAGTCTGATCTAAACCCCATTTAAATCTATGTAAAATCATTGGCGACAAAGTTATGGTTAAGAAACCCACTACAGTTACCGAACTGTGGAAGAGACAGGAAGAAGAGTGGACCAAGTTCACTCCGGATTTTTGACTGCTGTAAGCATCACATTTTAGTTGTTATGTTTTTTTGTTTGTTTTTTTGTGCTGCAATGGTTATTGTTCTCTAAATTTGATCACAGTGTTTTCGACAAAATAAAGATTTTTGTTGAAGTACCTTGGTATTTTGCAAAACATGCTAGCAGAACAATGTTATACCCAAAGCTAATCATCCTTAAAATCGTCCTAACACTTTTGGGGTGGCAGTGGCTCAGTGGTTCATGTAGATTGTCTACAAACCAAAAGGTTGATGGTTCGATCCCCGGTTACACTTGTTCCACCTGACCAAGTGTCGAGGTGTACTTGAGCAAGACACCCAACCCCAGCTGCTCCCGACGAGCTTACATGACTGACATTGCTGTCGGTGTATGAATGTGAGGCAAAAATGTAAAGCGCTTTGGATGGCCATAGGGTCTGTTAAAAGCGCTATATAAATGCAGTCCATTGACCATTTAAAACTTCAAGCAATGAATATCAACAATATTTCTGAAAAAATCTAATATTTCTAAATTGTTCTCTAATTTTGATCTCCACTGTACAGTATAGTAGAATCTATTGTATAGGTTCGAGGATGATTTACACAATGACTGGCTCAATGTATAGATTTCATCATAAACCAGTGGGCTGCTAGCAAATCAGGCACCATAATGAGACCAACAGTGCTTGCCATATTTATCAACACATCCCATACTGTTGATCATATGCAAGACATTGTGTTAACCCATTATATTTACATGTAGACCTCAGATCTTGACACATATTAAAATCAGCACAAAGTGCAATAAATTCCTTTGGGCAAAACATATGCCTTTAACCACTTCTTATATCAAATTGATGCCAAAACAATGTTCGTGTTATCCAAGAAGTGATCTCATTTACTGGTGCAATAGAAGCATGCAATGGTGTGCAATTGCATAGCACTGTTGCTGAGGTGATGCCGCACTGCTTCATTACATTAGCCAGTCGAATGCTCATCATTTTGCTTAATAAGATAGTTGGTGGAAGCTGGAGGTAAATAACACCACACGGCTCAGTTTTTGGGAGGCTCATGAGAGATTAGTTGTAATTGCAATTCATGCCCTGTCTCTTATGTTGCTGGATGTGATGTGCACACAATTTGCAAAATACATCCATTTTTGTTAACCCACATTTTTCCAACAGAAATCTTTCCTTGAAAGCCTTGTGGGGTGCGAGTTGTCCCCTATTTTGTTGGTGTGCCTGCTAGCGTGTTTCTTGTTGCATGCATAGGTGTAATTTGCACCCCACCGCTTTTTGCCATGGTTTGATATTGTCCCCGCCATATTTTGAAACATTTCGCAGCACGGATGTATGTTGTACAAAAGAAACATCTCTTGATTGGCAATTTGTCTGTTAGTGTTAAATAAGAGGCGATCTGGCGCTGGAATGTGTTGTTTTTGTCATCATGCTGAGTGCTTGTTGCCGCTGTTATCCGTGGCGGAAGGCAACAGTGTTGTCTTGGCTCTCGTGGACGGGCTTCGCACAGATGAGCGCTTCAATCTATCGCTTAATGGCATTGCAGAGACTCTCTTCATCTTTGGTTTTAATGAGAAAAAATGTGAACCCAGAATCTCTGGCACAATACTGAAACTGAGTTTAATTTACATCCCCAGTCCCACACACACACTCCTGTCCCACTTTTACTTTTTTTTTTTAAACAAAGTTACGCCGATGCATTGAGGTTACATGCAGAGGTTACAATGAGAAAAAATGACAACAGAAATACTTTTCATGAGAGGACTATAGCTACAGTTCCTCTTCCCTCTTTTCCTGTGTAAAAAGCAGAGCTGTGTAATCCTATCTGACAGAGTTTCCTGCGGCATAATGCGCCCCAAACTTAAAAGACGGCAGGCAAATCCACCCAGAGACCCCCTGTCCCTGCAATTACGACAGACACCCAGCAGTTATCCCCACTAGGATACAGCGCTAAACAAGGGTCTCCTCTAAAGATTATGCAATTATAATGCAAAGATAGCAGATTGCCCTTCTTCTAAGCCTTCATGCGTTTATTGATTTAAAGGGCTCGTATACCAGAAATGAGTAAGATTAAACATAACTGAGATAAGTACGTATACAAATGGTTTTAAACCTCGGGGTGTTTAATAAAGGCTGACTAACTGGTTCTGTTGATAGAACCAAAAAAAATCATATTGCCTCGGGCTATAGAGCTGGAACTGTGACAGTTAGGGATTTTCAAAGCAAAATAAAGCAAATAAAAGAAAATCTCCAATACTCACAGGAGCGAGCTCCTCATGAAATGTTATAAAAATCCCAAAGAGGATTCCAGCTTGTCAAGAAAACATCTATGAGTATTAATTAAATACAATAAATGTAGCTTTTTGATCCAGAAGCCCATATGATAGAATATAAAAGAGCAGCATGAAGCATTGCTGCTGTATAGTGAACGATAAGTGAAATAGATAATCAATATACATTCTTAAATATAAAGGTTCTTTAGGCATCTATGGTTCCATAAAGAAAATAATGGAACCTTGCAATTTCACAAAACGCTTTTTATAGTGAAAATGGTTCACTAAGAAAAAAGCAGTCCACTGAAAATGAACAAATATAGCATTCCTGTGAAAACCATATTTTGGAACCTTTATTTTTAAGAGTGTGTCATAAAAAGCCATTGTGTAATAAATATGATTGTGTAACAGTATCGAAAGCTTCGCCAGTCAATTGGGCTTTTCAGCAATTAATGAATTAAGATTTAGGGCCCTATCACACACCCCGCGTAATGCGATGCCAGTGTTGTTGTTTTTTTTGTTGCTAGTTTCAGTCCGACGCCGTTATCATTTTCACATCCAGCGCCATGTTTAAGTTGCAAACGCACGCCCATCTGTTCACCCATGATGGTCTGATGTGTTCAGGCGCATTGTTGGCACATTGTTTTGAGGCAACTGACAATGACCTCACCATAGACCAACAACATCAGTATTTATTGTGTCATTTAAAGTAGGGTAACCATATTCTCAATACTGAAAACCAGGACATTCGGCCCGGCAATGAGATGCTCAAATGATACTCGAAGTTTATTCAAAGATGCTTTATTCATTCCAATACATTTAAAGTATGCCCCCTCTGTATGGATAGAAAATTGGTATGTTACAAAATACTATCTATAACCAAAATCCTGCCCTGGGAAAACAGGATGTTTGGTCACCCTAATTTAAAGGGCATGTTAGTTACTGTATATGCACCTATAGGTGGGTGCACAATATTATTTAGTACACACACAGGAAAATTCAGCGCAACTTTTTTAAATATTAAAAATATTTAATATATAAATCTTTCCACACACAAATTCTGCCATGTAAAAAGCGAATTAGCTTTATGGTGTAAGTGCAACTGGATTTTTAAGGGAGTTGAAGATTGGTGTATTGCACGTTACGCCCAAAACACACCCATGACTCATTCAGAGACTAACCGTTTTAGACCATTTGCATGGTGCCCCAACTGTTTTTTTCATTATTAAACTAGCAAAAGTGTATTCGGATGCACCCTAAATGCACCAACTATAGCTATTTAATCAATATGTTCTGTGAAAACTGATTATTTACTAAATGCATTGCATTATTGAATTAAATATACATTTATTAAAATTGAACTTTAGTCTTTTTTTAAATAGTTGTTTTTTTTTCTATTGCGTTGTGTCTTCAGTGTCTTCATGTATGCTACATTTTGATGATTAAATTTAAAGTAGTTTAACTTAATTAAAAAAAAAAAAAAAACACTTTGAGACCCATGCTTTTTGTTCCACTTCAAATGCAGAAACATTTGCTGTAAGATGGCATCATATTGTAATTGAGGTATGCATGAACCTCGTATGTAAATGGCTGCCTTTCTGGTAATCAGAATGAAAGGTCCTCTGAGAAGTCATTGCAAATTATTCTGTCAGATTCAACCCTACGCAGGGCCTCCAAAGATGTCATTTTGCCTGTATATGTGGGAGGAATGCTATGTGCTAGTGAAAGCGGCTAACAGTATTTAGGTTGGCTTCTGGCTCCTATTAATAGTCAAGAGAAAGTAGCTTTTGAGGTCAACAAATTCCAGCCCCCTGATTTCTCTGATGTTGCAGGTTTCTGTTTGTTTCTTTGGTATCATGAATAATAAAGCATAATTTAGACTGCATCGGGCTTCATAACGAATGCAGAAATTCTCAAAAGCAATTGTTTCTTTCTTTTAAATGTGGAATGAACATTTTGTTGGGAGTTAACAGTTGGGGGTTTCTAACTGTCTGCTTTCTTGTTTTATTCTTCCATCGGAGCGTCCCTTCCATCTGTCATTTACACTCAAAACATCATTGCATTGATTTTCTGCACATTTTGACTCTAGTCTCCAAGGGCTTTTGTTTGCAGTGCTTTAATATTTTAGTTGCCGACGGTCACACTGAAAACAACTCGGTTGTTAACTTTCTCTTTGATCCAGTCACATTTCACCAGAATTTTTCCCTATGGTCAAGGTGATCACTTCAAAAGGGGTGTAATCTTTTAGATCTGTCTATAGAAGCAGTGTCTCTGTCATATTTCAATCAGAATGTCTTATTTTAATTATTTCTGTAATTACTTTCCCCCCACAGATTATACGTCTCACATTCAAGGGAGAAATCATTCCATTCACAAGCAATTGGATGAGAGTCATACTTGCCCTTGGCAACTAAAGATGACGTTACTATGGAAACGACTTGTGGTGCTATCAATCATTGGCTGCCTCGCAGGTAAATTATTGTCCTGCTGTTTTTTTTCCCTTTCCTATCTGAATGTGTGCAGTGGACTGTCATGAAAGAAACAATTTCATTATGATATTAAACCTTCGATTCATTCAGTCCTGGGTTAAGACAAGAAACCGAGGTGTGATGCGTTGATACAGTCATTCATCTTGAGTATGTTGTTGTTTTGAATATCATTGAATTGAATTATCATATTATGTCCAGGAAATAAATATAGATATATTGAGAAAGTTATACTGTGCTTATTGTTTGAAATATTAAAATCACCACTCATATAACAAAATTAATATATATATGAATAACACCTAACTCTAAGTTTGAGCCCCAAGTTATTTTTCATTTTATATGAAAATATGACTGTTCAAAAGTTTGGGCTGATGAGAAACTTATTGTTTTTGTCTCCTTTACGCACTTATTTATTTAGTTTTTTATTATTCATTTTATTTTATTAGACGGTAATAACAGTAATATTAAGATATATTATTACCATTAAAGTTTTTCTATTTAAATACATTTTAAAATGCATTTTATGATAGCAAAACTGAATGTTCAGGACTCACTACTCCAGTCTTCAGTGTGACATGATCCTTCAGAAATCATTCATTATCTCTCCGAAATAAAACATTATTATATATTTTTACTTTTTTTTTTCTTTACATTTACTTTTGATCATCAGAATAAAATATTAAATGGGTCATGAACTGCATTTTTTGCATGCACTTATAATGTTAGTATGACTTTTTACATCAAAAACCTTCATAATTTATAAAGGCCAATTTCTACCCGTATTTGAGCCTTTTGATTTGGACTCTCTGTTGGAAGGCGCAGGCTTGCTGTGAGATTTGAATTTAAATGCCCACTGCTGTGATTGGCTAACATCTTTACATATAAAATAATTATTATATGTGGAACTAATACAGCTGTCGAGATAAAAAAAAGTGTTGATTATAGTCAAAAGACAATCTCCCCCAATTTCTGTTGAAGCCAATACAGAAGTGACTTAAACTGCATTTCATTGACTGGGGCTCCAGAAGGGAGCAGAATCTCATTGAGCTCCATGTTAAAATGCCCCATGTTAAAATGGGGGGGGGGGGGGGGGGCCTCTTTGCCCATTGTCGACGCAGCTCGACCCTATACTTTACGCTAGAACTGCACTTCAGAGTCCTATGGGTGACGTCACAGACACTACGTCCATATTTTTTTACAGTCTATGATTATAGCATTATGGGTGGGGCTATATAAGTAGGTCTTGAAAAACTACGAAACTGTTATAATGTGAAAATATCCGAAACGATTCGTCTTTTGATTTCTCAATATCATGACCTCTCTTTATCCGGTCCTTTTATATCCATTTATGGCTGGTCTCAGCAAAGGCTGCAGGCTGTGGCCAAATACCTGTGTTTGTCAAAGATAAATATGGGATGGGATTGAGGCTTGTCTGTATCATATTTGAAACTGCTGCCTCTTCCTGCCTCTCTGGATTCAGTTGATCACAAATGGAACACAGAGGCAACATGTTCATTGATGGCAGAATTTATAAAAGAAGGACTGATTAATGAGAGTGCAGATGCTATTGTGTGGGGAAATAAAGACTAAATCATTTTCTTTTCATCTTGTATTCATGAAACCGAAACACAGAACAATTATAACTGGTACATGCATCAAATAACCTATAGTAATGGTGTGTAATTTCAGAAATGAAACACACAACCTTTTTTTCTGTTGATATTTCCACAACAGCAGCTAACACAGAAGTGTGTATTTTCCTGTAGTATGGTGTTTCAGCATGCTTGCAGAATTTTCTGGCTATCTCACTAATATGGCTGCAGGGTGTATCACTGTAGTGTTAAATAATAGAGAAAATAATGGCTGCACGTGCTTTGAATTTATTTAGATACAATTATGACAATGGGGGTGTGATGTCACCTGAAGCACACTTCTAGAAATTTTTTTTTTTATTTGAGCTGCAAAAGAATAATGGTATTTGTGCTAGATCCCTGTTTTCACTTTGTGGTTAAAGACGCAATGCACAGCAGATTTGGATATTGAATGGATCATTGAGATCCATTTATGCATCCTTTGAGGAGTTTCCTTAAAGGTATAGTTCACCCAAAAATGAAAAATCTGATTTACTCACCCTCAAGTTGTGAGTAAACCTGTACAGTTGTAGAAATACAAAAGAGGATATTTTGAAGAACTTTGCTTAACCAGTTTGATAGGCCCCATTGACTTCCATAGTTTTTTCTCCATACAATGGAAGTCAATGTGGTCCATCAACTGTTTGGTTACCCATATTCAGCAAACTTTAAATGTATAAATTTGCACATTTTAATGTAAAACAAATGGGATTCCTCTGTCTCAGTCTTATCAGCACGAGCAGAAGACACAAAGTTTCTTGGTCCAAGCTGGAAGACGGAACCAGTGGACCTGATACTACCCATCCATTCCACTGAACAGGAGGCTGTTTTAACCTGTGAGGCATCTGGAGTCCCTTCGCCTCAGTACAGGTAGGAATGAACCCGATCTAGCATTCTACGCTAGCAGTTTATGCATCCTTTCATTGCTATTACAAACCATTTAAGCAGTTGGTTTTGGCAAATTGGCAGCTTATTCCCAAAAGCATCAGCTTGAAAAGGATTGGCACTGATTGCTATTGATTTTTCAGGTGAGAGGCAATTTATCTGTCCTTCGGGTTTGCCATTGAATAAATCCAGTAAACTACTGTATTTCTAGCAGCCTCTCCAAGTGGCATCCGACTGTGACCCATTTTCATTTGCTTTCCAGAATTTCTCCAGTGTCAACCGTTTTAAATGTGCGTCAGCTAGCTTCACCAAAGACTGATCTAAAAAAAATTAAAAAAGCAATTTAGCCTACTTACGAAGATATGTTCAAGATTCATTACTTCTGTGGTGTGTACACATCTCAGCAAGAGCTTTAGGAATTAGCATGCCAAATTTATCTTTCTGAGAGGGTAATACATGCTACTGTAAGGACGTACATTTGCTTTGAAAAGGGGAGGGGTCTAAATGACTAATTTGTGCCAGTGATTCTAAGATACTGTCCCACGTATTCCCTGGTGAGGAGTCTGCTCTGAAAATAGCAGCGTGCTCTAGCTCTGTGGTATATTGTGTTTCGTAGCTTGGGTCAGCATCATGTAAATGCTCAGGCAAGCACTAGGGAGGGAAGTAATAACCTTGTGAGTGACATTCGATTTAAACGCTTACATTTCCCTTTAGTGCATCTTTGTGGAAAACAGCAGTTTATCTGAACATTACGAGAGTATCAATACACATGAAGAAGAAGAAGAGCACAGTGACAGTTTAAGTCCTGATGCTTCCTCTTACTTTTGCACAAACAATACAGCGGCAGTCTCTAAGGTCAAATAGCTTTGACTTTCGACCCAGCTTCTGGTTTATTCATGCAGATATGCAACCATAAATAAACTTCGGTGGAAAGGAAATGAAGAGGCTTATGCATATATTCAACAACATGCAAAATGGTAATTTTCAGCTTTGTCACACTGAGATACACCGCACTCCTTAATTCTTTAATTCCTTTCTCAAAGATATTAGGTATATTTGGTTTTGGATTGTCATGAAAATCATTTTCCTGAACCAACTGACTGTGTGATTGCTTTTAAACATTGTACATAACTGTTTCATTTGTCCACAGTAAACAGTCTAGCAGCCAGTTTTGGAAGCCGCTGAAAGTAGTAGCGCTACTAACTCCAATTGTCAGCATGTAGCATGACAGTAGTTCAGTTGTTTTTAACATAAAATAATTTCCGGTAACAAACTACTTTTTCGAATGAGTGTTAGTGTTGCACTACCAAACAGCCATCTCTGATGGAAAATTATATTTATTATGCCGGAAAGTTCAAATGAGAGTAGTAATAAATTAGTTCAAACTGTTAAATGAAAAAAATCACAGTTCTTCTGTGTACCACTGTAGATATTTTTAGTTCTTATTTTTTATTCTTGATTAATTATCTATTTAATACCTTTTTTTCATATCTTTTACTTAATAAATCCTGAATGTATTATTTATAATTTTCTTCAGTGCTATCTCTATATAGTATAACTTTTACTTTGTGTTTAGAAAAAAAAATGCATTTGCTCGAGTTTTACATTGCCACCCCAAAATAAATTTCCAAAAACCCTCATACTTTTTGCCAGAAAATATTGTTTTATGTGTCACCCTAATTAAGAATTTTAAGTGAAATGCCTCTTTTTTTTTTAAGTGCTACTATAGTTCAACTACTGCAAATATAAAAATATACATAATAATTAATAATTTGGCAAGCTACCCCCAGACCACCCAGACTAGAGCTAATGATTTTGTGTGACCTATGAATAAAAATAATGTGTAACATAATATAAATCATAATTATTCATTTTTCTCATGTCTTATCTCATCCTTTTAAAATGTAATGAGTAAAGCTGAATGAGAAAAAGTGAAACTCAGCCTATGACTGGTACCAGTATTGTCTTTCTTTATGGGGAGATTTCTTCTTTCTGTGTTTGTTAAAACCTTCACCCATCATTCAATGAACTTTACAAAAATACATTTAGACACTGATAAGATTGATAACAATCAAAATATAATTTCTTGACCTTAAAAAAAAAGAGACATTTCCTAAGTTCTAAGGTCTCTCTGACAGTAAATGCTTCAAGGCTTGTCTTATAAGATTCAATCTGGTCAAGAGGCACCCGAAAAGTTCAGTCCACCCCAGCAGTCATTTCAAGTGTGTTAGCAAAGCAGTTGAGGCAGCTAATGTTGACTGAAGAATGGCCAATTCTGCCCAAAACAGTAAGAGGAGGAAGAGTCTCCAAAGAACATCCCGCTACTTTCTTTGTCAAGAGAAATTGTCAGTGTTCCAACAGAGACTGGTGGTATTTCAGTGTCTGCAGGGGCCAGTGTGAACTTTGAGAACACAATGCGCCAGGCTATTTTGCATCTTGGTTTCAGATTTCATGGAAAAGTAACTCAAAGCTGAGTCAGAGAAGTGCACTTGGCTGGCTTCAGCCTTTTCTCAAGAAAGCATTTTAAAGAAAATTGAGTTGCTTTATACTTTTACACTTATGGGATTATATAAAAATCAAGAAATTCTACTACCAAATCAAAAGTCGGAGGGTGGGAGGGAGGGATGGTTTTGAAAGCAGAATGATTCTCTCGATCACAGGGCTCTTTTACTAACAAGGAAGTTTTCAGCTCTGAAACTTACAGGATATTCTTATATTACCATGACCTTTTATATATCAAAAGCTCAAGGGAAAGTTGGGTAAAACTTTAAAAGATGGGTGCACTAATATGCATTAATTTATGCTTAACTAATGCTCATAATCATAAGTTAATGTATTACTAATGGTGAACTAACCCATGATTACTGCATCAGCAACTAATGAAGATTCTACATGATTAATAGATTAAGTAATCATTTAATTGTTATTATTTAAACGTGTCATAATGTATTAATTCCTTAATAAAATATTATATTAACTAATAATATAAACTAATGTGTTAATTACCACAATGGGTCAAAGCCATGCATTTCAACTTCCAGTTGTCTTCTTTAATGAATCATTAGCTAATGCTTTATAAAGGTATACATATGTTATGACTTTACTTGTTGGGGCACATGACTATTAACTAATTGATTAACTAATATGTAATTAAGGTTATGGGTTTTTAATTAATTTTGAATTAGTTAATTGTCATGTGCCCCAACAAATAGTCATAACATAACGATACCTTTAAAAATCATTAGCTAATGACACCTTTAACATAAGTTGAGTAATATTGTGATTGTCTTTTCTTTTTTTAAGTTCAAAAGTGTCACATGATCTTTCAGTAATCATTCAAATATGCTTAGGAAAAATTTCTTATTATTATTTTCAATATTAAAAGCAGTAATGCTGCTTAATATTTTTGTTTAAATTTTAATTACAGGACTCTATGACTATAGATTTAGCATTTAGATTTAGCATAGCATTTATTTGGAATAGTCTTTACTGTCACTTTTGATCAATTTAATGCTTAATACAAGTATCAATTTCCTTAAAATCTTACTGACCCCAAAGTTTTGAATGGTAGTGCAGATTATGGTAATTAAGTTAAACCTACCTCCTAGTTCTGACTGTACCCTTGACAGTACCACAACTCACTTTACTTTTAATGAAAATGTATGTTTTCCTGAAAGCCTAAAAGCGTTTCCTTCCTCTTAAATATTACAGTTATAGAATTACAGATGTAATAAAAATGAAATAGATTTCCTCCTCCTCCTCCTCCTAATAGACATTTAATGAGTTTGTTTGCCTATGTAATCTTAAAATATTTAGTTTAAGCTTATTTGGCTTGCTGGTTATAGATGAGGGGCTCGATGAAGCAGCTTTAACTGGAGCTCTGAAATACCTCCACAGTGACTAAATTATTATGTAGGGCAAGGTACCTAAGATAAAGGTGGAGTTTGGGGAGGAGGTGGGATGCTGGAACAGCTGAGACTGAAGAGAAATAAACAGCTGTTCATATTCTCTGGCTGTCAGCTGTTGATTGGACGATTAGATGGGCTCGCTCCTCCCTAAATTATGCTTAGAACTTCACTTCTGTAATATACAGCACAGCTAATGTTACTAAGGCTAATCCATGAGAAGTTATTTTAAGTGTGGTGATGTGTAGTTTGGAAAGCCTTGATTTCTGTTAGTATTTCTCCACTTTTTTTCTTTTTTGACTGCATGCTGTTTTTAAGGCTCTAGCTGTTTGAGGTGTTTAGCAGAGTTGTTTGACTTCTCCAGTAACGCTTTAAAGATAATAATTCTCAGTGGAGCTCAAATGTGTCACACAGGTTTAGTGGCCTGTGTTGTGTTGCTCAAGTGATAATATTCTGTCATATCTATAGAACATGCTGCTGTGCTTCATGTGACACTTACATGTAACAGGGCTTCACTCTCCCCAAATTGGGCTAAAAGCGATGCCAACATTTAGCTGAAAAACCAGAAAACAAACACACTTGTATCTCTCTAGTATTCTGTGGTTTGTTCTTTTTAGAACCAGCAAATGCGAAGTTGAATTAATATGGTAGTGTGGGTCCAGAGGGAGGGATAAGGTAAGCTCTGAGGCAAATTGAGGCCATAGGACAGCCATGATTCCATAACACAATCCTTTGTGAGCGCCTGCGGTTGACAAGCACTCATACAGCAAGAGTACACATGTAAGTTTTTGCGTTAGTTTTAACAACTTGCATTCAGGGTAGGCCTATACGTTTTTATCGGTTTGTGCTTCCCTAGGGGATCAAACCCATGACCTTGGTGTTGTTAGTCCCAAAAAAGTTCTCATTTTAAGCCTCCCTTTGGTGTTGTTTTAAATGCTTGAAAGAGCCCAGAATCTGTTTTCCCAACCTACACTTAACCTGGCAGGATTTTCGACCTGCCTAGCATGCTTTTTAGATTGTAAGGATATGAAACCTGGTCCATGGAGCAGGCAGTCATCAGAGACGAGAATTTGAAGGAGAGTTGGTTAAAATGCAGAGATTACACCGAGAAAGTCAGAGGTGCTCCTGTGTCGGCCCTCATTAACTCGGCTCTAGCATGATCTTTGTAGAATGCAGGTTGCTTTCCCGGTTGTACGAAGCAGTGCGGAGCATTCGTTGGGAAATATAATTGGAGCTGACTGTTTCGTATGTCACTGTTTTTATTTTTGTGCACTTTTCATGTCACTTTTTTTCCATGATACTTTTTTTTTTCTAATGACCAGGTGTAGGCTTTGTCTCTGGGCAGTTTGTTAATGTAGTCTGAAATAACATAGAGATTATAATGATAATTACGACGAGGCGACGTTAATAGTGACAGTAATAATAGCAGTGAGGATCATAACGACAGTGATGCTGATGGAGGCTTGGACAGTTTGCTGTGCGGGGGCAGCATAATTGTCCATTAAACTTCGCAGAGAACTTTTTATACTCATTATCTGAAAATACTTTGGCTCCCTGTCACTACTAAGCCTTTTTGATTCTTGTTAAGGGGCTCCTTGGAGACTGGGTTGTTTGTAATGCTTTGTCTAGCCTTTAAAAACGATCATTCATGCACCAATTACCATCAGGCTGAATTCTGTTACCTTAACCTACCACTGTGATTGTAACCATTGCTGTCCTTTAGGATGACTTCAAATAGGACTGGATACAAAAAGAGTACTTCATCCATGGGAAATAAATAAATAATCTTTGAGACTCAGTATATAAATGATGTCAGGGTCTTTTGAATCTTTTAAGATAAACAGACTCAATGCACTGTGCCTTCAAAGGGTACTGATTTGTACCCTTAAGGCAATTTGCACCCTTACGGGACTAATATAGGTAGATATGAGGGTACTTTGGAGGTACTACCCCACAAGATACTATTTTTTTGTATCTTGTGGAGAAATTACAGTCTTCTCTCTGGTTATGTGCTGGACTAATGCTTTGTCTTTTACCCCACCCCTTTATTACAAATTCATCTCTCAATTAACAACTGATGAATTGAAGTCCCCACCCTATTTCCCCGATAAACCTTTTCACTCAGACACATTACAATATAGAATAAAAGATCTGACTCTACTTACATTGTATTTTGACTTTAAAGATACAATACTTTCCAGAGTAAAGGTACAGTGTCACTGTTTCCCCTCAATAATAGGGGTGGGAATTACAAGGAACCTCACGATACAATACGATACGATACAATATGATACGATACGATACATGGCATAATACCATAATATTATTGTGGTGTGACAGGCAGCGGGGCGAGGGACCGCGAGAGCGGGCCGGTGATTAACGTTCATGAGTGCCAGCTGCGTGGCACACCGGTCTCGTCTCATGGCCGCGAGACGAGACCGGTGTGCCACGCAGCTGGCACTCATGAACGTTAATCACCGGCCCGCTCTCGCGGTCCCTCGCCCCGCTGCCTGTCACACCACAATTATTATACAGCAATTATGTGATAATCAATATATTGCTATAGGCAACCCTATGATGATACATCTATATAGCTGCGGCAATGAGACAAACAGAGCCAAGCCTATACCATTTATAACAAGTGGAAAATTTGCATATTAAAACATGCACATTTATTATAATCCTTTGTTAAATGTTAATACTATTGCATGAAGTGTATTTGCTACTCTTGTAGGGTTCATGCATAGATCTGCAAAATGGCCAGTCAAGACACACATGATGGTTTGACAGCATCATGATTCATCGTAAATATTTATATTAGTTAAAATATGGTGTTTTGATGACAGCATTTCTCAAGCATGCAATTGCAAATATTCTGTTTTTTGAAATAATTAGATTGTTGTTGGTCTGTGGATGTTCTGGTTTTATCAAAGTTGCCTAAAATGTGTCAAATAGACAACATTATTTTGTGCAGGTAAATATCCATCAACACAGATGATATTAGATCGTATCAGGATAATAGACTGGTTATTTCGTTCATTTTATACACACAGGGCCTCACCTTATGTGGTATGTAAGAGCTTTGCTGATTTATCATGATATTGAAAGTGTAATAGAAAACTAGATTAGTTTGATGTTATAATGTAATATTTGACTACTTTGTAAGAACACAAATATTGTCTATTTACAACAAGCTCCCTCGCAGTAATCAACTGTGTAAGCCTGCAGGCTGAATGTCACAGTAAATGATATCAAATACAGTGGCTATGATATTAGACTCACAAATGATGACTAAAGGAGGCAGATTAACTGGACTGCCACACTCAGATCAATAAATAATGCAGTAGAAATGGGCTTAGAAGAGCTGCCGTACATCTACGCTTTGTTGTCTGTCACATCTGGGAGAGACTGGGAAAACCGTGCTGCCCACCCCACACAAGTGGAATACTAGATCATCACTACAAAAAATGATTTTCTTATTTAGTATTGTTGTCTTGTTTCCTGTCTAAATATCTAAAAAAAAAAAAAAAAAAAAAAAAAAAAAAAGATCAAGATGCATTTATAAGTCAAATTACATAAGATTTTTTTTTTTTTTTTTTTTTTATTAAGTGGATTTCTGTTGAAAACTTGTTTCTTGTTTCTGTCCCAAACAGAAATAAGATTGTTTTTCTTAGCCCATTGGCAAATCATTTTGCTTGTTCTGAAGTAAAAACTATTAATTTAGGTTTTTTTTTCCTCTCCCAGAAACAAGAAAAATATCTTATGTCATTTTACTTATCTAGTAAAATCATCTTGATTTTCTTGAGCATTTTTTGCAGTCGTTTTTCCCTGTTGTTTCTGTCAATCCTCATTTAGCAAAACTATTGAGGATTTTTAAGGTCAATTCTGAATATAAGAGTTCTAGATATCTAATCACTCGAAAAGATACCAATTTATATATTTTTCCATTTTAGATACGTAAGTATACATTTATGATCGCGCTGGTTGATTATGTTGGTTTTCTGATAGGAAACATGCCTCAGCTTTCACTTATTTTAAAGTGATGTAGTTACATTGTACCTACTCAGATAAGTACTGTGTAATATTGACTACATGTATTTACTTTAAAGCTATGGTAAGGGTTATGGCTCTGTTTAGGTTTAGTTATTTGTAATTATGCATGCTTTACTATTATTATTAATACGTGAAAACATTTAAGTAGTAAGTATGTATCAGCATCTACATCACCTTAAATTAAAGTGTTACCAAAAATCATATAAACCCACAAATTACACCCTTCTTGGATGTACAGTGGCCCAGAAAGTAGGAATGTCATTGCATTATAAAACAAAATAATTCGCATTAATTTGAAAGAAACATCGCTCAAGCACACTTGAAATAACTTCATGCTTCCATAGATGGGATCAGATGGATAAAGGTTCATACATTTTGTGTTTAACATGAAATAAAATAAAAATTCTTCAGCAACCTGCAAGGATTACTGCAATCCAAAGAAGTCTTAAGAGTTGCAGCCCTTATGTTATTATAAATAGTCAGAGTGGCTAATTTGCATTATTTCCTCGCAATCCATGTTGAAAATGTTGTATACATGCAAGTGTAATTAAATATCTGAAAACACAATGAAAAATAATGAACCTAGTCATAGTTGAGTGTGAAAGCTTTATTTTATAATTAGAGAGTAAAACCAACCTACTTGTGACTGCACATTTCACATCTTCAAGGTCAATCCGTAATTAGGCATGTCTGATTCTTGACTGTTTTGCTTGCTTTCATCAGTAATTACTCAGACTGTACTGCAGAAGAACAAAGAAGGAAAACAAATGTCAGCAATGAGCTTTGTTTCATGCTGAATCTGGCTGTATAATGAAGCTGGCTTCATCAGATCGATGCATGTGATGAATATTGGTTAGTTAGCTTCTCTGGAGACCACACTCCTGATTGTGTTTGCGTCTCTCCAGATGGTCTCTAAACGGAACGTTCATTGATCTTCATGGTGACGAGAGGCGTCGCCTGTCTGGAGGTAACCTGATCATTACTGGCCTGGATCGAGACCAAGACAGTGGTGTCTACCAATGCACTGCCTACAACGCCCGAGGAACCATTCTCAGCCAGAGAGCCACACTACAATTTGCATGTGAGTTATGTAAATGCATATATTTTTATTGTTAAAATTAGGGTTACCAGTCAAATTATCAGTTTATTCAACAGATGCATTTTTTCAAAGCCACAATAAATACGCATATACAGTGCTTCAGGAAAGTATTCACAGTGCTTCACTCTTTCCACATTTTATTTTACAACCTTATTCCAAAACTGATTATTTATAAATGTTTCAATAATTCATAATTTTTTTCCCTCAATTATACAAACATTACCCCATAATGACAAAGTTAAAAAAGGTTTTTTTTTTTTTAATATTTGCAAATTAATTAAAAATAAAAGCTGATTTTTTTTTTTTTTACATAAGTATTCACCGTCTTTGCTCAATACTTTAAGGACCTTTGGCACCAATTACTGCCTCAAGTCTTTTTCAGTTTGATGCTGCAAGCTTGACATACCTATTTTTGGGCAGTTTTTTCCATTCTTTTTTGCAGGACCTCTCAAGCTTTATCAGGTTGGATGGGGAGTGTCGGTACACAACCATTTTCAAATTTCTTCAGAGATGTTCACTCAGGTTAATGTATGGGCTCTGGCTGGGCCACTCAAGGACAATTTTCATGAGAGTTGTCCCGTAGCCATTCCTTTGTTATCTTGATTGTGTGCTTAGGGTCGTTGTCCTATTGGAAGATGAAGCTTCACTACAGTCTGAGGTCCAGAGCACTCTGGAGCAGGTTTTCATCAATGATGTCTTGATTGTTGGATTACATGTCTTGTCAAGGATGTTTATTGCATTCATATTTCCTTCGACCCTGACTAGTCTCCCACTTCCTGCTGCTGAAAAACATCCCCACAGCATGATGCTGCCACCACCATGCTTCACTGTGGGGATGGTATTGACCTGGTAATGAGTTGTGCTAGCCTGACAAGCCAGACCAACATCAAGATGTTTGGTTTGGAAACTCACCATTGAAAGGGGTCAATCTGAGGGGCGGGATAAACGGTTGTCTTTCAAATTCTCTCTGCACTCAATAGGATAGCGCTACAAACAACCAGAACAACAAAGGTCAAGCGGAGCTCGTTGACAGATTAAACTTTCACCGTATCCGGTCGGCAGAACTCAGAACACATCTTCCCTTCTTAAGAATGACTTCAGTGCGATTCTTTGTTCTTTTCTCAGAGAAAAGCTTAACTCCAAGTCTTCCAGAGTCGCGGTCAAAGCTGAATCGAAAGGCCGCCTTTCTCCAGTCTCTGTGTTTACTAGTAGCACGCAAGCGCAACTCTGCATTATGTTAAGCCCCGCCCACCAACTCTATACACGATGTGATTGGCCTAACCAGAGTTCGTTTTTTACAGCTCAGAGGTGTATTGAGAGTTGCTAGACGATGCTCGTGGCAGATTAGGTTTTCTGCCGCTAGGGTGCGTCTAGATTTCTAGGCTAGAGTTGTGCCTGATTTCCTCCAGACATGACGCTTGCCATTCAGGCCACAGAGTTCAATCTTTGTTTCATCAGACTAGATCATTTTGTTTCTCATGGTCTGAGGGTCCTTCAGGTGCCTTTTGGAAAACTCCCGGCGGGTTGTCATGTGCTTTTTACTGAGGAGTAGCTTCTGTCTGGCCTCTCTACCATATAGGCCTGATTGGTGGAGTGCTGCAGAAACCAGCGGCCAGCTCTAGAAAGAGACCTGGTGGTTCCAAACTTCTTCCGTTTACGGATGATGGAGTCCAATGTGCTCACATGCTGCAGACATTTTTCTGTACCCTTTTCCAGATCTGTGCCTCGATACAATCCTGTCAATGTGGTCTACAGACAATTCCTTGGCTTGGTTTGTGCTCTGACATGCACTGTTAACTGTGGGACCTTATATAGACAGGTGCGTGTCTTTCCAAGTCATGTCCAATCAACTGAATTTACCACAGGTGGACTCCAATCAAGCTGTAGAAACAGCTCAAGAATGATCAGTAAAAACAGGAGCACCTGAGCTCAATTTTGAAAGTCATTGCAAAGGCTGTGAATACTATTGAAGTTTTATTTTCAATACATTGGCAAAGATTTCAAACAAACTTATTTCACGTTGTCATTATGGGGTATTGTTTGTACAATTGAGAAAACAAATTATGAATTTAATCAATTTTGAAATAAGGCTGTAACAACAAAATATGTAAAAAGTAAGAAGTAAAAATATGGAAAAAGTAAAGAGTGTTTGGTTTCTGTTAGCTTTTGTTTAAACTTTTATATTGATCAAAAGTAAATGAATGCTGTTCTTTTGAACTTTCTATTAATCAAGGAATCCAGAGAAAAAAATATATAACAATTTCCAGAAAAAAGTTAAGCAGCACAAATGTTTTCAAATGTTTCTTAAGCAGCAAATCAGCATATTAGAATAATTTCCGAAGAAATTACAGGAATAAATCATAATATTTAAAAATATATTAAAATATAAAACTGTTATTTTAAATTGTATTAATATGTCATATTATTACTGTCTTAGTGAGTTTAGTGACTTTCAAAATCATACAAAAGTTTTATCCAACCCAAACTTTTGAACAGCCTAAAGACCCTTTCACACAGCAATCCCGGTAATTACTGTAAAATTACCAGAATTACTTTTCGGGTAAATACACACATGCACTGTTCACACAAGCAATGGGGTTGTGTCTTTTTTACCAGAAAGAAACCATTCACACATCAGTACCAAAATACATAAACTCTATGATGTCAGTCATCGGAAATGACTTTTATACACCTAGCCTTTTTCTTTATTCTTTATCCATTTGGATGAGGAGAAGTGCTTCAGTCTCACTATGAAGCATCAGTTAACTACATGTTCACTTCTGAGAACACAGAAGGTGTTTTTGCTCTTAAAAGCATGAGAGACATAGTAGTTATAATATTACAGTCAGCATAGTATGCAATAGCAACAATAGTAAACTGCGGCGCAACAGTCAGATGTCCATCTTGCCGTAAACAGAACTGACAGAAAATTAAGATTGGCCCAACGCAAGCTTCCTAACTCAGCGCATTCTGACCTCGTACTATACATGTTCTTTCAGGTAATTCTGTTAATTTGTTCACGCCATCATACCAGTAATATACCTGTTAATGTAACAACTTCTCATACCAGGACATTTCCAGCACTGATTTACAGATATTTTTCAAAAGGTCATGTTTACACGGGATATCTTAACTGTAATTTACCGGTAAGTATCTGTGAAAGGGGCTTATGTGTGTATATACATTATTTAAACCAATGCCATTGAGATGCAGGATTAACAATTTGTCCAAACATTGGCAACTGGGAGGAGCTCTTGGCTTTATCTAAACGACATTGTAAAAGCCCCAGCTTTGGTATTTGGTATTCACATGGCATTGCTGAAAAAAGAGCAATCAAACGAGCTGTCAAATGTGACAATTTCACAGGGTGAAGCGCCATTTCATCGACTTCAAACTCCATCACTCATTCTCATTAGTCACCAGCTTCAACAGCATCTTTGTACGCTACGTATTGACACGCCATATTAATAGCCGTACTGTCTGCTCCACAAAGTAAACTGCCAAGGATGAGAATAACCATCTAGCCACCTGGCCTCTGTGCCGTTGATTTAAAACTCTGTCCTTGGGCATGCTCAAAGAAATCACATGCTCAAATCAGCTTTTCTCAAAGACGGGAGAAGGATTGTTTGAAATGAGAACACGCCTGGCCATGGACTTCTTTTGTCTGACGGTGAAGACTCTTCATTCTCACGCCGTCTACCTATTGATCCACACAAAGCATCATACGTCACCTTTAGGAGACAGATTCTCATCTTTATGGGTGGAATAATGAATCTCACTTTAGGAGACTGGTTAACAGGACTTGCTTGACATTTATTTCCTATATTGATCATTGGTTAGTCAAAGGGGAATTATGATTTTAATAAGACGATAATGCCGCTGGCTTTGATAATATGTCATTGTGGCATTTCTTATCTTTCATACAGCTGTTGAAAACTGCATCCCACCGTGTTGCAAGCCAGTTTGAAATACATGCTTAACTGTAAAATTTGTCTTTGGGAGATTTATTCCATGGTGGCTTTCTATTGGCTGTGTATTGGGGTAATCCTCTCCCGGGGCGAGTTTGGAATGAGTGCCTTTCTCAAGGGTGCAATAGCAGCAGTGCAGATTTGTGACCTGACAAACCCTGGCTCACACAAGCGCTCTAGAATTCAAAGCCTAGTTGTAACAACAGCGAGTAGTCTGATCATTAACTTGAAGACTCTCATATATATTGGGATAGGGTGACCATATGCATGTTTAATGTGTACCCCCCATTGACTACCAGAGAATTTTCCCCTACTAAGGGGGGTTGGGGGGATTTCTTCTTGGTTAAAAAAAATCTTCCAAATATCTTCATTTGTGTACAGCAGACTAAAGCAATGTAAAGGTTTGGAACAACTTGAGGGTGAGTAAATAATGTTTTATGTTATTACTGAAATTACTGATGACTCATTTCGGCAGTTCGGAATAGATTCTCTTATGGGTCCTGCACACTGTGCGATTTTTCAAAATCCTTTGCGACTGTCCCTTGTCAGACTGTACGCACATGATCCCCGATGTAAGCAATGTCACACTGTAAGATCTCATAAGAAACTCGTCCGGAGTTTTATATCATCAATGAATGACGCGTTCGGTGACAGTGAGCTGCATTACACGTGGGACTGAAATGCTGGCTACAAAGAAATCTCTAGCTCTCGTTTTGGTCATAGTTTGTCTTGAAAAACGGAGATATTTGACTGTCGTCGTAGGAGAAGTCACACTGCAGGATTGTGTGTCAAATCTTCTGACACTGCCAGAATTTCGTCTGAGGTCAAATTTGATCACAGCGCTCATTAATCGGCTGCCGGTGAACATGTCAAACTGACGACCAAAGACGTCAGATTTTAGCCTAGGATCAGAGGAATCTTTTAGGATTTGCTAAATTTGTCTCAGACGGCCAAATCGTGGCCAAAATCGCACAGTGTGCACCCGGCTTTATTTGTCGTGAATGTTGGACTTTAAAACTTTGCAGACTTTTTACATTCACAAACAGCTATATTACACACTGCACGAAGGGTAATATTCACAAAAAGCATAATAGCGGCACTTTAAAGGGTTCTTGAAGTTGAATGTTCCACCATCTCATAAGAAATTTCTGAAAATGAATCTTTGACCTTCACATCCACATATGAATGGTTTCCATTTATGAAGCTACGACATTCACTGTGAAGATACCACACAGTCTACAGCTATTACATGAGTCCAGGCTTATAGATTTTAAACACAAGAGACCATTAATCAGCATCTGTGACTCTGCCACTCAGACTCTAAAGCCATTCATCCTGTTACATTGAGCTGAGCAAGTTCTGCTCTTTCCACGTCCACCACAGCTCAGTTCTGTGTGGAACTTCTTTTCAGTCAGCTGGGAATCTCTCATTAATCTTTCCCACTGTTTTCCAGCACCTCTCTCTAAACCTGATGTTTTATCCTGCTCGTTTTGTTTTTCAGGTTTTTTCTCCCTACTCTGTAATTTGTCTTATCGGTCACATCGACTCTGTATTCTTTGTGTTGGGGAGCCTGGCTCTTGGCTTGTTTGCTTAAGGGTGTGGAATTGGCACAGCATTCCACAGTTACAGAAGGCCTTCTCTGTCACCAAACAAGGAGAAGGTTTTTTATCATGCCAGGTATATGAGCTGGCTGCCAACTTCCTCTCCTCCTGTTAATTTGTGAGGATGAATCGTGTGGACATGTATTGACAGGGAAGCTAGCTACTGGCTCAGTGAGATTAAGATATCTGTGGTAATGATGCTGGTAGGTGGAGGCAATGTTAGCATTCCTTTTTTTGCATACATCCTCATACATTTTCACTAGACTGCATTGTAAGACACCCTTTTCTCAGTCACTGATTTGGTTTCCTCAAATATTTCTCTCAAATATTACGTGCTACTAAACGGTTGCAGTTAATTGCAACGATTGTGCTGTTTTCATTATGCATGCAGAAACATGAACTTAAACAAATATATTTTATTACACATTTAATCTGTTACAGATCTGGAAAACTTCAAAACACAGACAAGAAGTGCTGTCAATGTGAGGGAAGGCCAAGGGGTTGTTTTGTTATGTGGCACACCGTTGCATTCTGGAGGTAAGTCTGTATATCTCGCCATTTAAAGCAATTTGAACAATCTGTCTTATTGTGAACGATTGATTGGTTATTTAAGCAAAGGGTCTGTTTTAACGATTTTCCCTCAATTATATTTTTCTAAAATCATGGAAGTAAAATTAGTTGCAAATAGGAATTCACTTTCGAATTTGATTTAAAAAAAAGTTTGCATGGTGTGTGCATGCAACACTAATTAGGCATAACATTATGACCACTGTCCTAATCCCCCTTTTGCTGCCAAAACAGCCTGACCCTGTGGTTGTGCTGTGATATCTGGCAACAAGATATTAGCATCAGATCCTTTAAGTCCTGTAAGTTGTGAGGTGAGGGCTTAATGGATTTGACTTGTTGGTTCAGCACTTGGCCAAGTCAACAACTCAAAGTCGTTGTTGTTCTCCTCGAACCATCCCTGAACCATTTTTGCTTTGTGGCAGGGCACATTATCCTGCTGAAAGAGGCCAAAAAAACCATTTTCATGAAAGGGTGTACATGGTCTGCAACAATGATTAGGTAGGTGATACATGTCAAAGTAACATTCACATGGAGAATAGGACCCACTCATGCCCACTGTTTGCTTTTTTTGTAGTGGACAGGGGTCAGCATGGGCACCCTTACTGGTATTTTGGCTATGCAGCCTCATACGCAACACACTGCGATGCAATGTGTATTCTAACACCTTTCTATCAGAACCAGAAATAACTTTTTGAGCAATATGAGCTACAGTAGCTTGTCTATTTGATCGGACTACACGGGCCAGCCTTCTCTCCCCACATGCATCAATGAGCCTTGGTCGCCCACGAGCCTATATTGGTTCTGTTCATTCCTTGGAGCACTTTTGATAGATACTGACTACTGCAGACCGGGAACACCACACAAGACCTGAAGTTTTGGCCCTTGTCAAACCCGCTTAAATCATTTTCCAAAAACTTTTTTCACATCGAAATGTTCACTTGCTGCCTAATATATCCCACCCACTAACAGGTGCTGTGATGAAGAGATAATAAATTATTTACTTCACCATAATGTTGAACCGGATCTGTGTATGTACTTGCATTTAATACTATAAAATGCTTCATTTCATTCCATTGCATAAAATGAAACCATTTTTTCCCTTGTTTCATCATCCATGGGAGATTATATAGAATTGATAGGACTTTTTTAGATGAACTATTGGTGATAAATAAAAAAAACTATTTGTTTCATGTTGCCTCCATTGATACAGGCTGTTTTTGAGAAGTATAATAAAATCCAGTAGAAACTCACACTCCAATGTTGTTTGTTTCTAAAGCTGGAACCAGAAGTGGCGGAAGTGCATGTTTGCAATTGTGCTTCACTTAGGCATATATGCTCCTATCCTTAGACAAGACTGAGGTTGTAATTCAACCAGCTGTAATTGGACAGAAGTCATTAGACCCCAAGTGCAAACAAGAACCAGGCAGTGAGAGACATCAATATCAATTAGAGGCTGTGACTATTACTGCGACAAATGAGATGTCAGAAATGAGAAGATGTGAATTTATTTGATAGGCTGGCAATTATAGTTTGCTGAGATAAATCTGTAATTAAGCATTTGTTTAATTAGAGAACCCCAAAGAAGAGCATTTCATATGTGAATACTCAAATGTTTGGCTTTAATGTCACTAGCGATTGAAAACGTAGGCTAACTATTACTAAGAAGCCAGAAATAAATAATTCAAAAGAACTGAAGAGCTGGAGAAGGCAGAAATGTAATCAACTCACTTTGTTGCGAAGCTGAACCACCGATGATCATTTTACATGGAGTAAGCATGCTGTTTAGTATTAGGCCTTCTAAAGAAACTCATTTACTATGGATCGCAGATCCTGCCATTGTTTGTTTGGCTTCAATTTGTTTTTTTCATTTGGATCACTTTCTTTTCAATCAGACCTGAATCTGGAGGCAAATGGAAATAAAGACCTGAAATTGAAGTCTCAACCCAATTAGAAGGAAATATGTTTTTTTTTGGTAGTATTATTATTTTAGACAAATGCATCTTCTGTGCATAGTAGGTAATCAATTGTTTATCACTGAAAAATGCAAACAAGAATGCTAAGCATTTCAAATTTCCAACTGATTCTATTATAAAAGTTTTTGCTGTGCATAAGTTGAAGAACTACAATATAGTTGCTCTTTATCTTTTTAGATTAAGGGTGTGTATTGAACTCAAAAGACAAATGGGCTATTATTACCAACCTGTTTTATTGTGGAAGAAGCTATATTGTTTTACACTAGTGATATTTGAAACATCTAAGCTATTTTCTCAATAAGCAATGCTGAAGATTTTCATTGTTGTAAAACAGCATGTGATCAAACATTTTAAAAGCAAGTTTTCTCCGCTCCACATTTGCAGTTTCGTGCAGTTCGATCAAAATGCCCTGTTATCACAGTAACCATGATCTAGCTGTCTATTGAGATTACTGAACTCAGAAAAAACAATTAGTTATTATTACCAACCTGTTTTTTATAATAGCGGAGGAAGCTATATTGTTCTACACTAAAATCACGTTTTCCCAGGGCAAGTATTTTATGTTTAAATTTAGTGTGTGATCAAACCATTTGCTCTGCTCTACATCTGCTAAATCAAATGGCACAATATCAATTCACATATACTACCATTCAAATGCTCAAGGTCAGTAAGTTTTTCTTAAATAAATTGGCAATTTAAAACTGTAAACTGTAGAAACTGATCAAAGTGGCAGTACAAACAATGTTATAAAAGTTATATAAAATGTTATAATAATAATGATAATAATAATAATAGATTTAATTTATAATGCACTTTTCATTCCGAAGAATCTCAAAGTTTAAGAGTAACTTATAAAAAGTTATATAAGCTGC
Source organism: Pseudorasbora parva (assembly GCF_024679245.1). Lineage (NCBI taxonomy): Eukaryota > Metazoa > Chordata > Actinopteri > Cypriniformes > Gobionidae > Pseudorasbora > Pseudorasbora parva. Next base: position 38,806,466 of record NC_090183.1, on the reverse strand, counting down.
CAAATCAACTTATTAGAATGATTTCAGAAGACTGGAGTAATGATGCTGAAAGTGAAAAATCAGAATTGCATTTTTAAATATATTCAAATAGAAATCAGTTATGTAAAATTATAACAATATTGTACAATATTGGTGTTTTTACTCTATGTTTGATCAAATAAATTCAAAAAACACTCTTATCTACCCCAAACTTTTGAATGGTAGCATTCGATTTTGCTGTTTATGAATTGACCTGTTACAGGCTAAATGTAGTATAACACCTTTTGTAATATCTTTTTTTTTATTTTTTATGTTTGCTTATGAATTACATGTATAGACACATACTTTGTATGAATGGTAGAGCATTCAGTGCATGTATCTCTTGACCTTGTCTGTCATTATTTTCAAGCTGTAGGTCCTTTTTTCTGCCATTTCTATTGTGCCTCACTTCCTTCAATGGCAGAACAAAGTATAATCAGCTCTTATATTGTATAACACAATGAAGAGGACATGCCATGTACCCCATGATTGCTTTATTTTCCCTTGTGATGGGCTCTTTCATTGTAGTTCTGAATGGCATTTTTGTTTGTGTTTTAACAAAAAAATCTCTCTCTCATTATTCTACTATCAGTGCATTTGACAAATTCTATCGCTTCTTATTAAGCTAATAGAGCTCTGATGCTAGGATTCCCAAGCCAACATGATCATAAAGAATTTCTTTTAACTTCACAACAACCAGCCTGCCAGCGTGTTTCCCCCGTTTTGGAATGGGTTGTGCATTGTCGGGGATACTTTTCGATTGGCAGTCATCCTGTACACCTTTCCAACAGTTGCATCATGTGCACGAGCCTCTCTTTCCCATTTCCTTCCCCCTCTTAGTGTCCTGTAGATGACACGCTAATGCACTGTGGCAGGGCCTTCGGTCTTCTCTGGTTCAGCCTTTTTCAGTAGGAGCCAGCCATGCATGAATGATGCCAGAAGAGAAGCCTTTGTCCCCAGCCACGGTGAAGCCGGACAGGGCATGTGTCATAAGAGTGCCAGTGAGGCGCTTTAATCTAGTTTGTTTCGCTCCCTTTCCTGCCGCCTCACAAAGGAAGAGCCGCTCTGTTTACTGAGCCTCACCTGCCCTAAGGAGGTCAGCCCGAGGCAAAGTGTGGGGTGTAATACAGACACTTTGTACGCCTTTCGAGACGAGATTGTAGTTTACAGACACTTTGTACACCTTTCTAGCTGAGATTGTAGTTTACCAAAGTGACTCAACACCTTTCTGAAAATATAAATTTCTGGTTTGGAATATAATGCTCTGTTTCTGAAATTTTTCTAGACCTCACATTCACCTGGGTCTTCAACGAGTACCCTCACTTCGTCCAGCAAGACAGCCGGCGCTTTGTGTCCCAGGAGACAGGGAATCTATACATTGCTAAAGTGGAACCATCTGACGTAGGGAATTACACCTGCGTAGTTAATAACACCATAACCAAGGAGAGGGTGTTCAGTTCGCCGACACCTTTGGTGCTGAGAAACGATGGTAAGAGGGGTGTCTGTCAAATACTTTTATAGAAGCACCATATAGAAGCATATTGTAATATATATATATATATATATATATATATATATATATATATATATATATATATATATAAACTTGTATATTATATTCATGCATTGCACACATACTGATATATGTCAAATGTTTATTTATTTTAATCCCAAATTCAGTATCTCAGAAAATTAGAATATTGTGAAAAGGTTCAATATTGAAGACACCTGGTGCCACACTCTAATCTGCAAATGCCTTCAAATGGTCTCTCAGTCTAGATCTGTAGGCTACACAATCATGGGGAAGACTGCTGACTTGACAGTTGTCCAAAAGACAACCATTGACACCTTGCACAAGGAGGGCAAGACACAAAAGGTCATTGCAAAAGAGGCTCGCTGTTCACAGAGCTTTGTGTCCAAGCACATTAATAAAGAGGCGAAGATAAGGAAAGGATGTGGTAGAAAAAAAGCGTACAAGCAATAGGGATAGCTGCACCCTGGAGAGGATTGTGAAACAAAACCCATTCAAAAATGTGGGGTAGATTCCCAAAGAGTGGACTGCAGCCAGTGGAGTCATTGCTTCAAGAACCACTACGTACAGACGTATGCAAGACATGGGTTTCAGCTGTTGCACTCTTTGTGTCAAGCCACTCTTGAACAAAAGACAGCGTCAAAGCGCCTCGTCTGGTCTAAAGACAAAAAGGACTGCTGGGTGGTCCAAAGTTATGTTCTCTCATTAAAATAAATTTTGCATTTCGTTTAGAAATCAGGGTCTCAGAGTGTGGAGGAAGAGAGGAGAGGCACGTAATCCACGTTGCTTGAGGTCCAGTGTAAAGTTTCCATAATCAGTGATGGTTTGGGGTGCCATGTCATCTGCTGGTGTTGGTCCACTGTGTTTTCTGAGGTCCAAGGTCAAGCCGCATACCAGGAAGCAGGAAGTTTTAGAGCATGTCATGCTTACTGCTACTGACCAACATGTAGCTGCAGATTTCATTTTCCAACAGGACTTGGCAGCTGCACACAGTGCCAAAGCAACCAGTACCTAGTTTAAGGACCATAGTTTCCCTGTTCTTAATTGGCCAGCAAACTCGCCTGACCATAACCCCATAGAAAAATCTCTGCTGTATTTTGAAGAGGAAGATGCGGTATGCCAGACCTAACAATGCAGAAGAGCTGAAGGCCACTATTAGAGCAACCTGGACTCTCATAACACCTGAGCGTTAGTGCCACAGACTGATCGACTACATGCCACACCGCATTGCTGCAGTAATTCAGGCAAAAGGAGCCCCAACTAAGTATTGAGTGCTGTACATGCTCATACTTTTCAGTTTCTTTGTATTGGTCTAAAGTAATATTCAAATTTTCCGAGATACTGAATTTGGGATTTTCCTGTCAGTTATAATCATCAAAATTAAAAGAAATAAACATTTGAAATATATCAGTCTGTGTGTGATGAATGCATATAATATACAAGTTTAACTTTTTGAATGGAATTAGTGAACAAAAATCAACTTTTTGATGATATTCTAATTAAATGACCAGCACCTGTATATAAAAAAATGAACTGGTGATAAGTCATTCCAAAAAAAATAAAAAAATAAAAATAAAAGGCATAATCAAATTTCGTTTGGAGTTTGTTTTTGGAGTTTGCTAAAGCAACCTATCACAATTAGCTGTAGCAACCTTTCCAGAAAAGTTTGCTACAGCTGGTAAACACTTTTGTACCATTGGTCCATGGTGATTACGTAATAGATAGGTGTGCACTGAGGCTCCACCTTCTTTGACGTGGAAATCTTCTCTGGTTAATTTGTTATAAGAGAGCTGCTTTACAGTAGAAATGAAGTTGCAATTCTAAATCAAAAGGGATACTGTCACTGTTTTTTTCTTCATGTTTAATACTGTAATGCTGCTTGCTTTAAATCAATCTACTGTATAAAGTGCTATATAAGTAGACATGACGTGACTTGACTGAAGTGCTGAATTGCAGAGCTGGTGCAAACATATCTAAATTGCAATGTTCAGATACTTTCTTAACTCACTGCTGTCATTTTGTTGTGTTCATTTTGTTGTTGTGGGGAAAATGTGCAACACGTATTAACATATTCATCTAAATCTCAGCAGCTTGGACAGCGTCAGGACGTTTAACGGCCCGCGAATAAACAAAGGGCGCCAATGCGAGTGTGCACACTGACATGCAAAATGACAGGCTTAAAAGCGTAATTTTTTTTTTACATCTCCGGATAATTTTTATGGTTTGACGCGCCGCGGTAAAAACTGAGATTGCCGCCTTTGTTCACATGCCTGGAGCTGCTGTTAAACACTACAGTTAAACACTACTTGCCGTCTAAAGCTCAAAATGGTCTTGCCGAGAACACATTGATACGATGAAGAGGAAGTAAGTAGACACAATAGAAACAATACAGTAACAAACTATCTGTGAAATTAAATACTACTAACACTTCCACGGATATTCTGTATCATAGCAAGCAAAATGGCTAAATGCTCTCAAACACCAACAGCTGTGTTTTCAAGCAGAGCACCTATTATTTTCTGTTTAATTTTTTGTCGTTTAGTAAAAAAACTAAAAATTATTTTGCCGTATGTATCGGGGCCTTAAGAACCCTTTCTCTTTGTTATGAAAAACTGTAATAGATATAATGGAACATTTTGTGTATTTTTTTCTGTAAAATACAGTTAAATATACAGTGTTGGTAATGAAAAAGAACAAGTCCATCTTATTTTACACTCAAAAATCATAAATAATCTTAAAGCGTAAATAAAGCTCACGTTTTTCATTTAAATTACCTTCAAGCTTCTTCTTAGTTTTTTTTTTTTTTTTTTTTCAGTTATGTTCATTAAATATCCTTTCTTCTTATGAACACAAAAGAAGATATTTTTAAGAATATGGGTGACCAAATGGGCCCCTTGACTTCCATAGTAAAGATTAAAATTAAAAATAAAAATAAAATACCATGGAAGTCAGTGGTGACCAGTCACTTTTTGATATCCAACATTCTTCAAAATAACTTTTATGTTCATCTGAAGAAAGAAACTCATTCAGGTTTGAAACATCTTGAGGGTGAGTAAATGATAACATCATTTTCGTTTATGGTTAAACTACGAATTTCATATGTATTGCAGTCTTTTGTGCGTTACCATGATGATAATTTGTGTTAAAGCGTATGACACTTATATTAGGCATTTTTCTTATATTAGTATTTACCTTAGCATGTGATGAAGCTTCTTTTTTTCAGTATTTTTAAGGTAAAACGTATATTTGTTCTGGTCTGTAAAACTTAAAATGTTGCAACCCTATTTTTTAATGGTTACATTTTGGCACACACAGATTTTAGACATGTTTTTTCAGTATATCCCACTTGGGTCAAAGAAGCATGTGACATTTTAAGAGAGATCTTCATTCGTATATGTGAGGAGAGTATATGCAACTGTCTTGAAAGCTAAACTGCCTCTTTTAAGAACACTAACCTGCCCCCTTGACAATGCCTCAAAGGAGGCCAAACTTCCATTTGAGATGGATCCTGTTTTTATTATGTGTGTTCCATAAATCTTTAATAACGTGTCTCTGTATTTTTGGCACAATCTTCTCGGCTCCCCAGCTCATTGACAGGTCTTTGTGTTTTGCCATTTGTTGTTGTTTTGCTTGTATTCTGAAGTACAAAGCTTGTATATCGTAAATCATGAATGACAAAGCCGTTTTCATCTTTGGTGTATTGTCTGCCCATGGCAGGAGCGATGGGAGAGTACGAGCCCAAAATAGAGCTTCATTTCCCAGACACCATTCCAGCTGCTAAAGGATCCACGCTGAAGCTAGAATGCTTCGCCCTGGGAAAGTAAGTCCGACATGCACACACCTGCGTCTGTCTGTGTCCTCTCTCTGCAAACTGTTGCCCGGAGTTCCTTGCTTAGCGCTGTTTAATTTTATCCTGCGTTATAAAATACACCGCATTTGTGATCAGCACTTCAGGTTCATTCCTAATACGATTTGCAATCTGTCACGGAAGCTTTATACAGACCTTTTCAGTATAATGGCCTGCTCTGCAGAGAGCAATGACCTGCAAGATTTACTTCTTAAATAGTGTGGAAATAGAGCTGCAAGCTTCTTTTCAAACGAAAAGCAGAAGGGTTGTCGTTTAGAAGGGGGGGTAATGCAGGTTTTCAAAAAGCGGAAGATGGTGGCTTTTTCACACTATACAAGGAGTGTGTCACCCTAGATTTGATTCTGAATCAGATCCATTCACACTCAGATTTTCTTAATAGGGTATATCTTTGAAGAAATGAGGGGGGAAATGGATTTTCTTTTTGCCAAACATTATGGAATTTCACTTCCTCAGACAAAATTCCTGTAGAAGGTAGGAGCATGATGCTAGCAATGCCAGTGTCATTGATTAGATTCATGGAATACATGAACGGATCAAAAATTAAAGGAACTGTATGTAAGATATGTATTTAAATTAATCATAAAATGGCCCTGATATGTCACTAGACATTAAGAAATCATGTTAATTTCAAATACTTATATCACTGACAACAGTAGTCCGGCCAGGATATTGTCATTTAAAAGTTGTTGTTGCAGCCCTCAACTGATGTTGACATGTTGTGTTTTGGCCTGAACCTCCGCCCTCCACCTATCGACCAATCACAAAGTCAATAGTGTTTCAGCATCCGGGTTGCCAGCTCTGCTCTAGTTACCAGAGCTGCAGCTACAAACAATCCTGCTGGATCCTGCAGCCTATCTGGCAACCTCGAGTCTAGGGGAGGGGGATAGGGGATACACCGCTCTAGTCATTTGAAAATTATTGCAGTACCAGTTTTGGCCACAATCTTACATACACTTCCTTTATGTTGAAATAAGTGCAGTCAAAATTAACGTGTTAATAACGCGTTACCGCAATTCATTTTAACGGCACTCATTTTATTAACACGATTAACGCAGCGCGCATTTTCTGTTTGATCTGTGGATCGTAGTTGGAGAAATTGAGATCCGCATGCAGCAGCAAACATTAATAGGGAGAGAAAAGGGTTAACAATAACATTATTCTAAAACAAGTGCAGTTATAGTCTACATAAGCTACCATATTTTCTGCTTAACTTTTATTAGACTCCAGGTTGAAAGAAAAGTGCGTTTTTACACAGCACACACTCTGCAGTCCGCGCGCGGTGACTTGAAAAAAACTTGAAACATAATAATTTAAGGTATATTTAGAACTGATAAAAATATGCGATTAAATTGCGATTAATCGGGAGTTAACTCATTACAATATCTGATTAATCGCGATTAAATATTTTAAAAGATTGACAGCCCTAGTTGAAATCAGTTTGGATAAAAGCATCTACCAAATGCATATATGCCACTACAAGGGGTGGGCGATATACCATTTGCGATATATTTTAATACAAATTCTCCCTAAAATAATAATAAGCCTTCCTGAGATAACAATAAAGCCTAGTTCTCATTCGCAGCTCATGTACAAAGCAAAAACAACTATGGCGGAAGATGCAGAGAAGTTTATCAGTAAAAGAGGAGCTATCTCTACGATCTGGAACCTGTACACACAGATGTATTTCCACTCACTGAGCACTTGGACTGAGCGTTTGAGAGATTTGCGCTGAGATTTGTCAATTGAGCCGTAAAGCACACTTTTTCAGTTCATCTCAATGAATGCAGAGTGTATATGACGCACAGTAAACACTAGTGTGAGGCGCGCGACTAAGAGCAATCAGTGTTGCTCACACACATAAAGAGAGAGCAGGAGAGCCTTACATACCACACAGAATTGACCGGCTACATGTAAACAATATTCTTTGTTATTTTTCTGTAAAATATTGCAGTTCTTTGGAATTATTCTGGCTTTGTGAAAAAGAAGAAACTCAACGGCAATCTCAATGGTTTGCTGATTTGCTGAATCAAAACGGGCACAGTAATAGGTGAGTGCCAACTCAACTGTGCCTGTTTTGATTTCAGCAAATCAGTTTGAGCAAATGCAGACAACGTCATTAATATTCATGAACCCAGAAGCTCATCAGTCCTTGGTGTGGTTTATATTATTTACACAATTCATAGTATTAATAGGCTATCTTATCAGTATTATTATTATGTTTTAATTGTTATTATTTTACAGAAACTTTGAATGACCAACACTGTCTTAAGCACCACCCCCAGTCCTAAATTCAGTTAATATGACTTTTCATGTTTTAGTTCAGATTACTTAAATTCTGTCATTAAATTATTATTTGCAACTTTCTTATAATCTGAAGACATGATTAGGATTATTTGCACCATGAGAATATAAATAAATGCAGAATCTGCGTTTACATTTCAAACTTGTCATTGATGTGAATTATTATTGTATGTAGTGAGTTGTTTTTCAGCACAGTTGCACTATTCAAACACTATCTGCACTTACAGAAGAAAAGTATTACTATATTTTTTATGAAATATTTGAACTTTATGAGCATATTTGATGACGGGTACATTTTACTTTAGATCATTGCTTGTTTTTCTGAGGCTCTCTCAAGAATGCATGCAGCTCTCACTTGTAGCCAAAAACATGGGAATGGTACTACATTTATTTCGTCATTGATATCGTTATCGCAATAAATACCATAAAATACAGTGATATTTTTGTACGTCATCATCCATCATCCATCGCTAGCAACTTGTCACATGCCTGTCCTGTCTTGTTTGCACATGTGGGTTTTGTCATGTCTTGCATGTGCTCCTGTCATTGTCTGATCCCTCCCCCTTGTTATCTGATTAGTGTTGATTTCTCCCACCTGTTCCCTCTTGATTTCTTCCCTTTATAAGCTCCTTGTGTTTGTCAGTCTGGGTTGGATCCTTGTGTAATGTCTGCGTCTTCCGTCCTCCCCGTGAGTCTGTTGGTTTGTTTAAGTTTGTATTTATATTATTCTATTATGTGTTTTTCCCCCTCGTGGGTTTTGTTTTGAGTTTATGTTTTATTTTATAATAAATTATCATTTTCTGCACTTGAGTCCTCGCACCCTTTTCCCTTGTCTGTGACGTGACAGAAGGATCCAACCTTACAATGAGGACTCAGCAGAGAAGTTCTCCCTCGGTGCCAGTCCCGGGGGTCCCGAGTCCGGGAATCCCGAGTCCAGACATGGCCTGGAGGGCTTTTATGGGAGGCTTTGTGGTGGCAGTCCTGCATGCTTGGGAGAAGCACAGGGTGTCATCCACAACTCCGGTTGTCCCAGTTCCGGTGGATCGTGTTCCGGTGGTCCCTGTGCCAGTGGTCCCTGTGCCGGTGGATCGTGTTCCGGTGGATCGTGTTCCGGTGGTGCCGGTGGATCGTGTTCCGGTGGTCCCAGTGCCGGTGGATCGTGTTCCGGTGGTCCCTGTGCCGGTGGATCATGTTCCGGTGGTCCCTGTGCCGGTGGATCGTGTTCTGGTGGTCCCTGTGCCGGTGGATTGTGCTCCGGTGGTCCCTGTGCCGGTGGATCGTGCTCCGGTGGTCCCTGTGCCGGTGGATCATGCTCCGGTGGTCCCTGTGCCGGTGGATCGTGTTCCGGTGGTCCCTGTGCCGGTGGATCGTTTTCCGGTGGTCCCTGTGCCGGCGGACTCCGTTCCGGTGGTCCCGAGTCCGGAAACGGCCTGGAGGGCTGTGATGGGATGCTTTGTGGTGGCAGTCCTGCATGCGTGGAAGGAGCACAGGGCTTTATCCGAAGCCCCGAGGGCAGTTCCGGTGGTCCCAGTTCCGGTGGATCGTTTGCCGGTGGTCCCTGTGCCGGTGGATCGTGTTCCGGTGGTCCCTGTGCCGGTGGATCGTGTTCCGGTGGTCCCTGTGCTGGTGGATCGTGTTCCGGTGGTCCCAGTTCCGGCAGATCATGTACCGGTGGTCCCAATGCCAGCAGATCGTATTCCGGTGGTCCCAGTGCTGGTGGATACTGCTGGACTGGAGAAGTTTCCCCAACGCCCTGCCTGCGCCGCTGAGGCGTCCTGCTCTCCGTGCGCCGCTGAGGCGCCCTGCTCTCCGTGCGCCGCTGAGGCGCCCTGCTCTCCGTGCGCCGCTGAGGCGCCCTGCTCTCCGTGCGCCGCTGAGGCGCCCTGCTCTCCGTGCGCCGCTGAGGCGCCCTGCTCTCCGTGCGCCGCTGAGGCGCCCTGCTCTCCGTGCGCCGCTGAGGCGCCCTGCTCTCCGTGCGCCGCTGAGGCGCCCTGCTCTCCGTGCGCCGCTGAGGCGCCCTGCTCTCCGTGCGCCGCTGAGGCGCCCTGCTCTCCGTGCGCCGCTGAGGCGCCCTGCTCTCCGTGCGCCGCTGAGGCGTCCTGCTCTCCGTGCGCCGCTGAGGCGTCCTGCTCTCCGTGCGCCGCTGAGGCGTCCTGCTCTCCGTGCGCCGCTGAGGCGTCCTGCTCTCCGTGCGCCGCTGAGGCGTCCTGCTCTCCGTGCGCCGCTGAGGCGTCCTGCTCTCCGTGCGCCGCTGAGGCGTCCTGCTCTCCGTGCGCCGCTGAGGCGTCCTGCTCTCCGTGCGCCGCTGAGGCGTCCTGCTCTCGCCGCGCCTCCCTGGCGCTCCCTGCACTGGCCGCACCACCCAGGAGTTCTGCTCTGCCCGCGCCTCCCCGCCCTGCTCTACCCGCGCCGCCCTGGCTGCCTGAACTCTCCGGGCCGCCCCGGCCGCTTGAACTCGGTGGGCCTCCCGAACTCGGCGGGCCGCCCTGGCCATTCGAACTTTGTGGGCCACCATGGCCTCCTGAACTTTTTGTTTTCCTTGTCCCTCCCTTGTTTACCCCTCCCTTGTCTGTTCCCCCCTGGTCTGTCCCTCCCTTGTCTGTTCCCCCCTGGTCTGTCCCTCCCGTCCTGCCTTGGTCTGTCCCTCCCGTGCCCCCCTGGTCTGTCCCTCCCGTGCCCCCCTGGTCTGTCCCTCCCGTGCCCCCCTGGTCTGTCCCTCCCGTCCCGCCCTGGTCTGTCCCTCCCGTCCCGCCCTGGTCTGTCCCTCCCTGGTCTGTCCCTCCCGTCCCTCCCTGGTCTGTCCCTCCCGTCCCGCCCTGGTCTGTCCCTCCCGTCCCGTCCCTCCCGTCCCGCCCTGGTCTGTCCTCCTCCCGCCCTGGTCTGTCCCTCCCGTCCCGCCCTGGTGTGTCCCTCCCGTCCCCCCTGGTCTGTCCCGCCCGTCCCTAGTGGAGCGTCTGGTAGCCGCTCCTTAAGGAGGGGGTAATGTCACATGCCTGTCCTGTCTTGTTTGCACATGTGGGTTTTGTCATGTCTTGCATGTGCTCCTGTCATTGTCTGATCCCTCCCCCTTGTTATCTGATTAGTGTTGATTTCTCCCACCTGTTCCCTCTTGATTTCTTCCCTTTATAAGCTCCTTGTGTTTGTCAGTCTGGGTTGGATCCTTGTGTAATGTCTGCGTCTTCCGTCCTCCCCGTGAGTCTGTTGGTTTGTTTAAGTTTGTATTTATATTATTCTATTATGTGTTTTTCCCCCTCGTGGGTTTTGTTTTGAGTTTATGTTTTATTTTATAATAAATTATCATTTTCTGCACTTGAGTCCTCGCACCCTTTTCCCTTGTCTGTGACGTGACACAACTATCACTTTCCAAATCTGGGGTTGGTAAGATTTGTTAACACTTTTGAAATAAGTCTCTTATGCTCACTAGGGCTTAATTAATTTGATCACAATTACAGTAGAAATCATAATATTATGCAATTGTATTACCATTTAAAACCACCAATTTCTACTGTAATATATTTTAAAATGCAGTTTATTCCTGTGATGACAAAGCTGAATTTTCAGCAAAATCATTCTAATATGCTGATTTGGTGTTTGAGGGACATGGAGCTGCTTAGTTTGGAAATTGTGATGCGTTTTTTTAGGATTTCTTTATTTATTATTTGTTTTTATTCTAAATATAAATATTTTTAAATTATACAAAAATGTAAATTATACATTTTATATAAAAGCATCAGCCAAGTGGATTTCCTCTAACTGAACATTAAATTAGTTCTGGAATTAGACAATGTTATGCCTCAAATTGAACTGTGTGAATGTATGAAAGTTCCAATGCCAAGGTCGTGAATATTCAACATTAATGATTAAAAACCTTGAAACCTTTCAAATGCATAAATGTAAATGAAAGATGTACACATAATACAATGCGTAGTTTGGATGAAATGTATGTCACTTTGGATAAAAGCGCTTGTCAGAAAGTTGCACTGCCACTAGCAATGACAAGGTCATGGATTTTGATTTCCAGGGAATTAACATTCTGATTACAAAAGTATAATTGATTTAGGTGAAAATACCTTTCCAATGAATTGGTCTAACTATTGATGATGTCTTTGTTTCACAGTCCTGTTCCTAAGATCAGCTGGAGAAGAACTAGTGACGTTTCATTCCCAAACAAAGTCAAACTGAAAAATTCTAACGCCATTCTGGAGATTCCGAGTTTTCAACAAGAGGACACAGGGACGTATGAGTGCATAGCGGAAAACAGTCGTGGAAAGAATGCTGCAAGGGGCCGCGTGTCTTTCCATGGTGAGTTGATGTCGTTCGCCTTATATTTCTAGTTATTCTTTATATGTATTTTCTCTTTTCATCATATCATTAACACCCTTTTGTGTGTATATTTTCTACCTGTTGAATTTATGTGATAAGCATAAATAGATGCTTCTGTTGACAGATCCACTATGCCTTAACAAGATTTACAGTAATTTGACAAAATATGACTGTTGCCAGTTCTGTCCCACCTTGAAACTGCTGTAATAAATCAGTAGACAGTGGCATCAGTTATACTGCAGTTATTTATTCATTTGCCGGTGTTTTACATATAATTATATTTATGTAATAAGAACATTATGATTTATGTTTCATCTTGTTTTGAGAAAAATTAACACAGGATGAATGATTATGGTTGTCTTAATTTGAGTTTGTAGGAGATCCAACTGCCTCGATATTCATTTATTAAAATACATGAAGGTAATCAATAAACATATTATTGTTTACAACTTTAAATTTATTAAAAAAAAAAAAAAAAAAATATATATATATATATATATATATATATATATATATATATATATTACTCATTAAACAATATCTTTACTTTTGTTATTGGAGCTATTTTAAAGGGCTAGTTCACCCAAAAATTAAATTGATATCATTAATGACTCACCCTAATGTTGTTCTAGACCTGTAAGACCTCCGTTCATCTTCAGAACACAGTTTAAGATATTTTATATTAAGTCCAACAGCATATCTAAGTGTATGCACACTATACTGTCCATGTCCAGAAAGGGAATAAAAACATCATCAAAGTAGTCCATATGTGAGATCAGTTAGTTAATTAGAACCTCTTGAAGCGTCGAAAATACATTTGGGTTCAAAAATAACAAAAACTACGACTTTTTTCAGCATTGTCTTCTCTTCCGCGTTTGTTTTCAAACCTCAAATAAAGATTAAACCGGTCATGAATCAGTGTATTGATTCATGATTCAGATCACGTGTCAAACTGCTGAAATCACGTAACATTGGCGATCCGAATCATGAATCGATACGCTGATTTATGACCGTTTGAATCTTTATTTGACGTTTGAAAACAAACGCGGAAGAGAAGACAATGCTGAATAAAGTCGTAGTTTTTGTGATTTTTGGACCTAAATGTATTTTCAATGCTTCAAGATCTCACATATGGACTACTTTGATGATGTTTTTATTCCCTTTCTGGACATGGACAGTATAGTGTGCCTATATGCTGTCGGACTAAATCTAAAATATCTTAAACTGTGTTCTGAAGATGAACGGAGGTCTTAAGGGTGTGGAACGACATTAGGGTGAGTCATTTATGACATACATTTCATTTTTGGGTGAACTAACCCTTTAAGGCAAAAATCTAATGTCATTATGGCATGTTAAACTGTACATAACCTCGCTATGCCATATATGTCATAAATCACAGTGAGGACATGGCATAGCAAGTGTCTCATTTGACTTGTGGCCTTGAGAGACATGACATTTTATGAGTCACGTGATTGTGACCTTCTGCAATGAGCACCTCCTTGTAGAAGGTCGCAATGATATTCCATGAAAAGTCAAGCTTAATTTGAAATGTATGGCATTGTTGTATTAGTAACTGTGTAAACTTTACCTTCGCCCTCTCCTTAGGTCATTTTGACCTGAAATGCATTTAAAAAAAAAAAAAAAAAAAAGTTTTTGACGTAAAATAGTAACAAATCCTTCCCCCGTGCGTCAATTTGAGTTTAAACCTTACAGAAAAACAGTCAGCATTGGGAGATATAAAATCACAATTGTGAGAAAAAAGTTATAAAATCTGGATTGCAAGATATAAACTAATGTTAAATAAAATAAATTGAGCGATAATATAATAATTTTGACTATAACTTGCAATTCCACCTTTATATCTCGCAATTCTGAAAAAAGTCTATTTTTTGCAATTACCTTTAGTATTTTCTTTTTTTAATTCGGTGGCAGAAACAAGCTTCCATCTAACACACACTCTGAAGTCTTTTGGCTTTTCTGTCTTTGTAAAACCTGCATGAATGTATGCATCTGACGTGAAACTGTAATACAATTCTGTAGGATAAATGAAAACACGGGTTTGCCTTGCCAAAGAACATTTTTTGTTCCACTATTTGACTTTATGCAGAAAACAAGCATTTGGAAAAGCTCTGGATTGGTGTCTGTCTTAAAGGATTCATAGGTCTTATCCTGGGCTTTTTAAATTAACATTTATGGAGAGAAATGCAATCATACAAATTTGTTAATTGAACTCAAGACTCTGTACATGGCACTGGAGTGTTTGCCAGACGAAAGGATGATAAAGCTTCCAGAACGAGGTCAAAGGATTTGTAGCACAGAACGGAGCGTGTGCCCGTGGTGTGATTGAATTGACTTATTCACTGCACATCCCAGTTCAGCAGTTAGATTCATATTCACATGGCTCTTGTGAAATGGGTCGTCTATTGTTTGTTTTTATAGGGACATCAAGCATGCAGTCAGTATTATACAGACTAGCAAATGGGTATGTGACAAGCTTTTTTGGAGGTGGTGAAGCGGCTTATGTGATTGGAAGGGAATGGAATTTGCTGGCTGCAAGTCAACTAACTTTGAAGGAATAGATCCTAAAATTTGCTCACCCTCGTGATTCTGATTTATGGCACACAACATGAGCTATATCCTTGTATACATTGATACATTATATACACTACCATTTAAAAGTTTAGGGTCAGAGATTTTATTAAAAATAATAATAATTAATAATTTAATACTTTTATTTAGAAATAATGCATTAAATTGATGCAAAATTTTAAAATTTTAAAGGGTTAGTTCAACCAAAAATAAAAATTCTGTTATTAATTACTCACCTTTATGCCGTTTGACACCCGTAAGACCTCCGTTCATCTTCGGAACACAAATAAATTGATTCTTGTCTTTGCTTGAATGTTCAAAAAACTGTATCCATGTTCTTTTCTAAGCCAACAACACCATTAGTTCCAGCAAGGGTCTGCCTGGGAGGACAAGAATTGAAAAATGTTGATGTATTTAAATTACTTGGGGTCTATTTAGATTCAAAATTGTCCTTTCAAAAGCATGTTAAAAACACTGTAAAAATAACTAATTTCAATATAATGAATTTTAAATCTATTAGAGCATCCTTGACAGACAGAGCAGCAATCAGTTTCCTACACTCAATGGTTCTGTCTCATATTGAGTATTGCATTACCAGCTGGTCATACGCGGGTTCTTCTGTTATTAGACCTGTTGAATCATGCTACAAAAGGGCATTGAAGGTTTTGGATAAGAAGTCTTTTTCATACCATCACTGCAATATTCTTCATAAATACAGTTTTTTAAGTTTCTCTAATTTTAAACTACTTAAATCTGCTTGTCTGATTTATAAAGCTATTCACAATCTGGCTCCTCCATCATTGAATGAGTTTATCAAACAGAAATCTCTTAGTGGCTCTGGTTTACGAGTAACGCGAGCCAACGTTAGAGGTGACTGTGATCCCCCATTTAGACGTACATCTTTTTCTCAAAATGTTCTGTCATTTCAGGGCTCTAGGGTTTGGAACAATATCCCACTTTCAGTGAGGGAATGTACTACTTTTCTTACGTTTAAAATAAAATTGAAAAGGTGGTTGAGAGAGACCCAAATATGCGACCATATTTGAGGTTAAGTTTGTAAGATGGGCCTGTGCAATATCCATAATTCATTCAACTTCTTTTTTAGACTTGGTGTAATATAGATGAATTGTAAATTATGAGTAATATTATTACTTTTTTTTTTTTTCCCCTAATTAACTTGTCGCTGTTTTGTTGTGTATTCTGATATTGCTTGTTGTATTATTGTATCTGTCTTTGTCTGATTGAGTTATATATAGTTTCTTCTTTCTTTTTTCTTTTATGTATAACATCTACCTGCCAGGGGGTCTGCAGATGGAAATTAGCCTAAGGCTATAATCTGGCATATTTACATTTGTTTTAATGTTCATTAATATGCATTGTTCCCCCTTTCTTAAAATAAATAAATAAATAAATAATTTAAAAATATATATATTTTTGTTAAAATCCGATGGCTCAAACAGCCCACCACAATGCCTGATTTTAAAACACTTCTTCCGTATTGATTCATGTTTCGGACAAACTGCTGAAATCACATGACTGATGATCCGAACCATTGATTCAATACACTGATTCATTAAGCTCCGAAGCTTAAGGTGTTTTGAATTCGGCTATCACAACATAAGTCGTTATTTCTGTTTTTGTTTAGTTTTTTGTTCACAAAAACTATCATAAAATTATTGCAGAACCACTGTAGTAAGATGGACGTTGTAACGACGTCTTTAGTGCCTTTTATGGGTCTTGAAAGAGGAAATGTCATTGTGGCCAATGGAGGCCTTTCTGAGCCATCGGATTTCAACAAAAATATCTTCATTTGTGTTCTAAAGATGAACAAAGGTCTTATGGGTGTCGAACGACATGAGGGTAAGTAATTAATGACAGAATTTTCATTTTTGGGGGAACGAACCCTTTAAACAGCAGTGTATATTTGGTTCTTTACTTCTTTGTACATGGAAAAAAGAGCCCAGGAGCAGCCTAGCATCTCCTTTTTGTGCAGACAAAAGAAAGTCACAAGTTTGAAATGACCTGTAAGATGAGAAAACGATGTTGGATTTTTACTAAAATTGTCTCTGTCATCAAGGCCTTTGAATTCATCAGCCTGGGGCAACGTGGGTGGTTTTAATATGCAAGTGTAACATTTCATTGATGTGTATTGTTGAATATGTCCATCATCGATCCTTTATCCATTGTATAATTTATCAACACTTTCTCTTTCCACAGCCACACCGCACTGGCTGCAAACGATTACAGACACAGCATTGTCAATTGAGGAGAATCTGTTTTGGGAGTGCAAAGCCAATGGGAAACCGAAGCCCTCCTATAGCTGGCTGAAGAATGGAGAAACCCTTATATCTGAGGTACTTTAAGTCTTCTGAAAGACTCCTAATGAGACTGAAAGCGTTATCAGCTCTTACTGTGCTGTAGTTCAAGGTCAATGCAAACATAAAATCTCAATGCTGACATAAAAGAGAGTTATAAAAAAAGCCAACATCTGTTTAAGTAGGAGAGACTCCCATCAACACACAAGCAGTTATAAGGCAGCAGAGAGACTTCCATTAGATGTGACCTGCATTCAAGCCAAGAGTGACCCGCACCTCCTCCCCTCCCCTCCATCACACATCACGTCAATCTCTCCTTGTGACTCTTTGTGCTGAGTTCAGCCCTTAAAAACAGCCGATAGGCTTAAATGTCTGCTATGCCATTAGCTGAACCATCAGCTCAACACCTCCCTTCCTGTTTCACATACTTTTCCAACTGGGCGCCCATGCCAAATGAATTGGCCATTAGTATTTTACTGTTATGTTCAATGCTTCTTTTCTGTTCATTGGAGCAGAGGGTCAGCATTTTTTTTTTTCTCTTTTGTAACCTCCTCCAACCTCTCCAAACGCATCAGATGTAAAATCCCAATGGTCTTTCAGCATTAAACTGGAGCAATGTTGTTAAAAAAAGCCAACATTCAAGTCAATGACATTGTAGGGATGCAAAATACAGGAGATTTTTTAAACCTGCAGTCTTTATTTCTCTGCAGTTTTAAGGAGATAATATGCAGCAATAGTGTTGTCTTATGAATTTGCACATGGTTTGTCTTAAAACATAATAATAGACCACATAGACATTTAGGCCTAAACATTGGGAACATGATTTTCACCATAGGGGGTCTTTATTGTTAATTTTTATTTATTTTAGTACATCAACATGAAAAGGTTTCATCGACAAACATCTGAAATAAAATACATTTTTTCAGTTAATGTTTATTTCTTTCCAAACAGTATTTTTATGGTTTTAGTTAACTATGATAACCCTGCTTTTGAAGGAGGGACCCATACCATATCTAGCGATCAATATGTAAGAATGTTTTTACTTGGGCCATTCAGAAACCAAGCAACCCAGCAACCGCACAGCAACCATTTTACTGTGATTGTTTGTGTTTGTGTCTACAGGGCCGAGTGCAAATAGAGAACGGCGGTCTCTCCATCTCCCTGCTAAACCTCTCAGATGGCGGGATGTATCAGTGTGTGGCAGAGAACAAGCACGGCATCATTTATTCCAGCGCCGAACTGATGGTGCTTGGTAAGACCTCTGCGTTTTCCCTGCCTGCTCTCCATCCTTCATTTGAATGATAAAACTTTGTGTAGTCACAGCCCAAGCTCAAATTACGACGCAGCACTGAAAACATCCATGTGATTAAGTGCTCCATTGTATCACTCATATTTCCCCTATATTAATTCTGAAATGTATCCATTTTAATAAGAACACATTGGTCAGTATTGTTCGTACAAGGCCAATGTTGGCTAATAAATGGCTTCTTTTGATGATACAGCACAGAATAGCACAGTAAAATGTAGGTTTAGTTAAAGACAAATGGCCTTAAAGCAGCCAGTAGAAGCGGACAGCTTTATTTGTTAAGTCCTTCAGACTTTTCAAAAAGGCTTTCTTCTTTTTTTTCTTTTTTTGCCAAAGGCTGTTTGAACGTCAATTGCTGTTCATAACAGATTCCATTGAGTGTGAGTCTGAGGACCAAATCTCTCTGTCTCCTACAGCCTCTGCTCCCAGCTTCTCCCAGAATCCTTTGAGCCGAGTGCTTAAAGCTTGCTCGGGCAGTGACGTTAGCCTAGATTGCAGACCACATGCTTCGCCCAGAGCCATTAGCCTGTGGAAAAAAGGGACTGAGATACTACAAAGAAACGAAAGGTATTTTGCTCTAGAGTTTATATTGTATCACATTTAAGACTTTGGCCATGTGATTTTTTTTTTTGTGTGATGTTAATCAGTTATCCATTACTCCCAAGGATTTCCCTCTTCCCAAATGGAACTCTTAAGATTGCCAACGTAACTAAGCGAGATGGAGGCAGTTACACGTGCATCGCTAAAAATCAGTTTGGCACAGCTAGCACAACAGGAAAACTGATAATCACAGGTGAGTCATTATATTTTATACTCTAGATCAACTCAAAATCAAAGTGGTGCTGTGCATATATCAGAGTTCTGCCTGAAACATTTTCCAGATCTGGTTTCTCCATCGTTTCTCTCGCCTCACTATTTACTGCCCCATTTCTATTCTTTTTTTCTTTTTTTCCATCGTTTCTCCCACCCCGCTATTTACTACCCCATTTCTATTCTCTATTACAATAAAAAATTGCCAAATTTTTTTTAACTGCTTTATTTTTGCTGTGCAGACAATACACAGTCCAGTTCACACTTATTGTTGACTCAGATACTGTATTCTTGATCGTTTAACTATGATTGGCTTTGAATGCAATGCCACATCTGGCACATATCATGATGCATTCCTTCAGCTGTTTCAAGTAATGTATTAGCCAACTGACAACTCCATTCTTCTAAGTTTCCATTGTCACCGCTGTCAGCCTTTCAAGTCAAAAAATCACAAAGCATAAGATTTGTTTTATATAATCAAGTTGACTGAGAAGACTTACACAATGCTGCTATACTCTATCTCAAGACAAATAGCTTTTGTTATCAAGTCACTATGTCTTAAAGTTTTAAGAGATCTTAGCAAAGTCCAATTTAAGGAATAATTCAACAATGTTCATTCTGTCATCATTTGCACATCGTCATGTTGTTCAGACTTACTTTCTTCTGTGGAACACAAATGGAGACAATATGAAGAATGGTCAGTGCTTTATTTTTTCACGCAGTGAATGTTGACTGGTGCTTTAATGATTCTTAAAAGGTCACAAAACCACATTAAAGTAGCATAAATTAGTCATATTCTCAATTAGGGAATGGTGTTTTTGTTTGGGTTGATTTCAAACCGTGTTTCTCAAATCACTGTACCTTAATGCTTTTTACATTATCTTCTTTAGCATACACTCTCAGAAAAAAGGTACAACGGGGGTACAATTTTGTTCCTTGGTGAATAAAACATATAACTGTACCTTTAAAGGTACACAATTGGTCCCCAAGGTACAATTATACCACTGTTTTCCTCTACTTAGAGCAGAGGTAGGAAAGCTTGGTCCTAGTGAGTCACTGTCCTGCATTGTCCTTTAGATGTTGATGTTTTATTGAAAATGTTTAGTCACCATTATGGTGATCGGTGTTTCTTTTAGTTGGGCAGTTTGACGCTTGGCTTTTTATGTGAGTTTGTGGTTTTTGTTAACAAAACACTAAATTTGTTTAAATCAAAAGAAGCCATTAACAAAAATGATCATAAAGAAAAATGCTTGTCTAAACTCATCACTGACTAAAACTATTAATAACTTACCAATAATACTTTCTTGCCATATGATTTTTAAATGCATTCTAGGAAAAAAAAAAAAATGTATATCAAGAATCAGCATATGAATCTCAACAATGGTGCATGCTTAATAACATACTTAATGCTGCAATGCATGCTGGGAGCCATGCGTTTTATACTATGGTGGCTTAGTAGGGTTGGAGCTAAACTCTGCAGGTAGCTCTCTAGAATTAAACTTGCCTACCCCTGACTTAGAGGAACAAAAAGTAAAGGTACCCTTAAGGGTACCACCCCAGTGACGGTCACTAGTACCTTAAAAGGTACCGTGTAGTTCATATGTCCTCTTGCTTCAATCTTCCACATAGTCCAGACCACGTTACGCTAATTACTCATTGTTAAGGTCACCCTTAATTGCTGTGACCATTATCCATGTGGATTGTTATCTCCTCATTAAGCTATAGGATGGATGTTATTTCTCCCTTTTGTTCTTTGTTACATAGGTTATGGGTTTAATCAGCAGTTTTTTTCATGGCAAATCAGAAGAAACTCATTAGCTATGTACCACCGAGGCCTCTGTGTGAGCCCGTACATCTTTTGTAGTGTTTTTCTTTCTTCTCTTCCTTGTATTTTTCTCTCATTATGTTTTTGTCGTGCACTAGCAGTTGACCCCCTTAATGTAATTTAATTAAAATGACCTTTCCCTTACAAAGTGACTTCACCCAAATGTATTCTGCTCATAGTAGACATGCTGCCAATTCATTTGGCTCTTATTAAAATCCACTTTATGTTCTTCTCAAATTAATAGTCCCCATATGGAAAGACAGCAGCCAAAAATCTAAGTATAGCACCTAGAAATTAAGATTATTTATTACAGCAATAAACCACTGCAGGCTGTGGTAAAATTGCTAACCCACAGCCTTGAGTGCTTGGCCTACTGCTCATCAGGACAATAGCAATGCAATACACTGATGTTCAATACATACTGTATATTAATAATAATAATAATAATCCCAATTTTTTTACCGTAAATAATTTTTACCATATAGATATTTTGTATGTCCACATCATATAGTATTTAAATTAATATTTATACAGTTACATATTGTAACAATTTAATCACAACACATTTGAATTAATAAATAATGTTTAAATAACATTGGTGTCTCATTTTTTAGTTGCTATCTTTAATTTTATTTTTGAATGTAATGTCCTCAGTATAATACTTTTTAGTCTTTTGTTTTATTTTTAACAGTTCAAAAATGTGGCTCATCCAGTCAAGCCTTGTAATATACACTCACCTAAAGGATTATTAGGAACACCATACTATACTAATAATGTGTTTGACTCCTTCAGAACTGCCTTAATTCTACGTGGCATTGATTCAACAAGGTGCTGAAAGCATTCTTTAGAAATGGCCCATATTAATTGGATAGCATCTTGCAGCTGATGGAGATTTGTGGGAAGCACATCCAGGGCACAACGCTCCCGTTCCACCACATCCCAAAGATGCTTTATTGGGTTGAGATCTGGTGACTGTGGGGGCCATTTTAGTACATTGAACTCATTGTCATGTTCAAGAAACTAATTCTAAATTATTCAAGTTTTGTGACATGGTGCATTATCCTGCTGGAAGTAGCCATCAGAGGATGAGTACATGGTGATCATAAAGTGATGGACATGGTCAGAAACAATGCTCAGGTAGGCCGTGGCATTTAAACTATGCCAAATTGGCACTAAAGGGGCCTAAAGTGTGCCAAGAAAACATCCCCCACACCATTACACCACCACCACCAGCCTGCACAGTGGTAACAAGGCATGAGGATCCGTGTTCTCATTCTGTTTACGTCAAATTCTGACTCTACCATCTGAATGTCTCAACAGAAATCGAGAATCTTCAACTGTCCAATTTTGGTGAGCTCATTGTAGAGCTCATGGTGCAAATTGTAGCCTCTTTCTCCCATATGTAGTGGAGGTGAGTGTTACCCTTTGGTGTCTTCTGCTGTTGTATCCCATCTGCCTCAAGGTTGTGCATGTTGTGGCTTTACAAATGCTTTGCTGCATACCTTGGTTGTAATGAGTGGTTATTTCAGTCAAAGTTGCTCTTCTATCAGCTTGAAACAGTCGGCCCATTCTCCTCTGACCTCTAGCATCAACAAGGTATTTTCACCCACAGGATTGCAGCATACCTAATGTTTTTCCCTTTTCACACTATTCTTTGTAACCCCTAGAAATGGTTGTGCGTGAAAATCTCAGTAACTGAGCAGATTGTGAAATACTCAGACCGGCCCGTCTGGCAGTATCAACCATGCCACGCTCAAAATTGCTTAAATCACCTTTCTTTCCCATTCTGACATTCAGATTGGAGTTCAGGAGATTGTCTTGACCAGGAACACACCCCTAAATGCATTGAAGCAAGTTCCATGTGATTGGTTGATTAGATAATTGCATTAATGAGAAATTGAACAGGTGTTCCTAATAATCCTTTAGGTGAGTGTACGTTATCAAAAGTATTAGTGTATTATTCGCATAGAACATTGGTTAAAAGGCTGTCTTTTAACTACTTTGGACTATTATTTTTTAATCCATTTCATTTAGTGAAATACATTTATAATTCCCATTTGTCCCAATTTATTCGGCATCTTGAAGTTATTTTATTATCATTATTTTTACTGAGATTGTGGTAGTGCATTTCAGGATTATAATGTAGAATAATTATGCAGCCTACCCTTTTGGAACAGCCTTTGGGTCGGGAGCATGATGCCTTAAAATGCTGCTTTCAGAGGCAGTTCACTAGGTTTTTGGAAATGAGTGATTGTCTTGTTATTTTCCTAGGCACAGAAGAAGCTTTTCTCGCTTTAGTTTCTGTCCCAGAGCTAAACTGACAGACTGTGTTGGCACTCTAACTAACAGAGCCTACGAGGATCAGCCAGGGCCCCAGCAGCACGGAAATTACTGTGGGGGAGAGCATCGTGCTGCCCTGCCAGGTGACTGCCGATCCAGCCTTGGACGTGGCCTTCTCCTGGGCCTTCAATGGTCAGCCCATCGATTTCCATCAAGACGTGGACCACTTTGAACGAGTGGGAGGGGTGAGTAGTGTGGTTTTAGGGCAATATTGCAACCTCAGCAACCTCATCCCATACCACCACCTCCAAACATGAAACATTTATAGGGAACATGTCTTGGAAAACAGGATTTCCCTTGCTTGTTTTCAAAAAAGGGTTTGATATACTGTGCAGACCTTAATCTAACATTTATAATTATGGAGACTTGACTGCAGAAAAGATTTAAAGGTACAAAAGCAAACGGGTAAAATTTAAATATGCTCCAAATGTTTAAGGGATTACAAGGAATTTGGCAATAGACATTTTTACAATAAATTGTGTTTTGTAATTGCTTAACAAATTCGAAGTAAGATGAGTATTTGAATAAGAGGAGATACAATAATTCATGAAAAATATTTGTGTGTATGTGCCCAGCAGTTAAATTGAACCAAAGAATTGCTATGCAGTCCATTGTATTGAATGTATCTCAAACACAAGCACTTGGATACTGTAACTGGGATTTAATCTAATCATTGAGTTGGACAGGAACAAGCTATTGGGACTTTGAATGCTCTCTCTCTCAAAGAGATTTGCCAGCCATTATGTCTGTAGTTTGAAATTGGATTCTTGGGATGAATTTTGCCTTTATGTTCTGGGTCATTCTGTTGTTGACCTACATTGAATGTGAATGATTCAACATGTATAATACAAAACAGCTGGTCTTTACAAACTGAACCAGGGAAAGAGGCCAGATCAATTAAGAGTCTCGTTTCCATTTTACCCTTACAGTTTCACAAGACGACTTACATCTCAGGGGAGACAATTCCTTATTGCCTCAGGACTCCAATGAATTAAAATTCTACCTTATAAGAAATGCTTTCTGTTGTGTCGCATTCCCATTTTGCTGTTTTAGTTTCGATTTTTCCTTGGTTGGCTAGAGGTTTGAACAGAATAATAAACAGCTTTGATCATTTTCTTTCAAGGATTTGAAATGAGTGACTAAGGTGTTGAAAGCTTGTCCAAGAGGGCTTTAGATGGTTCATTTCACAGGCAAATCCTAACTTCCTGAATTTAATTAAGCTGGGGGGAAAAAAAGATTTAATTTAATTTTTGGTTCTTATTTTTTTATGTTATATGAAATATCATTATTTATTATCAAATAAACACAAATCAAATATTGAGTTTCAGTTATTTTCTTTTCCCCCACATCCCTTGGGTCCGTTATTATGATCATGGCCATGCCCTGCCTTTCATTGTCATGTGAAGGAGGCTGCGTAAAGTTCATACATGGGCTTCTCTCAAGGGCAATTACAAATGACATTGACATATGCAGATTGTGGGTTATAATGAGATATGGCTTTCACGGATTCACACTTTCTCTGCTCCCAAAGATTACGGCTTCCGTCTCAGCAGCCTCTGATGAGGGCATTACCATAATTAAACTTAACCCACTCTGCAGTTTTCCCATCTAACCCTGCAATTTTGGAGTCCAACCATAGAATGGGCTCTCTTGTTGATATCGATTGAGTTTACAGCTTTTTTTTTCTCATTGAAATTGAACTTGGCTGAAAGGAAACCACATTCAAACATAAGTGCTGGTCCTGTTTTGAGAGCGTGGAGTGCATCACACACTTTCATGTACTATTACAGTGGAGTAGTGGTCTGTGGTTTGGGGATGGTAGACCACTAGAGACATCAATGTGATATGCAGGATTTAGCTTCTATGAACTTCTGGGCATACTTTATTTAAAAGTCAGGAAGGAACACAGAGATAAATTGTGTCTTGGGCAAATTAGCGTGAGAGCGCAATTCCAAAAAAAGCACAGATGGGAGTGGACATTTTTTGCACATGTTAAATAATAGTGCAAAAGAACTAGCGCAAAGCTTAGTAAATCACCTTGATTCATGATTCATTTAAATACTCATCTCCAATAAATGTTGCGTCTGAAAGGGAAACTCCTACAATTGCTTATGCAGAGTAGTTCTAGTTGTATTGCGCCAAGAGAGTTTGTGCTGGCTCAAGCTATTAGTAAATCTGGCCTTTGGAATTTTGGCGATTATTTTTTATTATTGTTTTATTTTATTTAAAGCTGCAGTCCGTAATTTTTTGCATTCTAGTGGCTAATAAACAGAACTGCATGCGTCTTGCAGTTACTTCTCTCCGGTTATGTCTATGACGGATCATGCAGGGACTGTGCTCCTCCGCAGCGGTACCTATACCAGTCTGGCCTGAAATAGTCCCAATATAAATACTTAATATAAGTGTACCATAATGATTCAGGGTAAGACAAAAACACAGTTTGGAAAATGGATTCATGTTGTACATTCTCATTGTATCATTTTTGTAAATCTTGAACACAACAAAGTTACAGACAGCAGCTTTGAAATATTTAGTTATTATCTTTTATAGGAAAAATAGTAAATGAAATGTTTTCGTTTATAATTCTATAATATATTTTTTTTAGAAATTCAGTGTCGTTTCATCAAAGTCACTAGCCTGGATGCCAGCTGAATTTAGCCCCGCCCACAAAATTTTTAGGTCGGGCAGTTCGGTCTGGCCTCACTCCATAGAGGAGTAATTATCTCTGAACAGAAACTGTTCGACACCAATGAAATCATCAGGGCGGGCTTTAGACGATGACGGACAGATGATCAACACTAACGTAATCATGCACGTCATCAGGGGCTGGGTAATATTTGTTCAAATCCTAAAAGGACTTACCCAACATGATCATCATTTTTGAGAGAGCTTGTGAAGGTGAATGCATATACAAACAAGCTCTCTCAAAAATTATGATCATGTTGGGTAAGTACTCTGTGTATCATTAAATTATGTTATTTTTTTACAACAGCGGCAAAGATCGTTTATTCCAGCGCGTGGGTTGCCAAGTTTTTACAACAAAACCCGCCAACTACTAGCCCTAAACAATAGCTTCTCTGGGGGTTCTTTGGAGAAAAAAAATGGTGTTTGGGGGGTAAAATGTGTGTTATTTTGGCATGGTTGCCTGCTAAAATTCGAACTCATGGGTCTATATATCACATAATAGTCGCTTCAACCCACGGACATAGACAACAATCCGCAGGAGAAAAAAAAACGCGGACTTGGCAACACAGTGAAGTTGAGCTCTGTTGACGTCGCTTCGTTGCTCTGATTGGTTGTATCTCTATCCAATTGAGGTCTTTCCTGGTTCGGTTGAAACGCGCCCCATAATCACAGCCCAATGGATCGGTTTTTTCATATTCTGACTAGAATTGAGTATGACCACGTCAGGCTACAAAGTCACAGCATTCAGTCAGAAAACCCTGTCAATCAAAGCCTTTAAGTCTTAATTTAATTGGCTTATTTCACACATAGCTGTCTGCATTTAAAATGAAATCTGGACCAAAAAATGCAGTTTTTATGACTTTAATGTGCCGTATGCTTATTTGGAACAATATTCAGTCTCACTCTGAGTGTGCTTTGTTCATGTACCTGGTCCTGGCTTATGTAATTGTGGAGTAATTAGTATCGTCTTGCCAATTAGCCACAGTGTGTGTGTTTTACTGAGCTCCTGTGTGGCTGAGAGAGCTGGATATGAGCGAATCCCGGAGGCTAGTCAACGAGACTGTTTATGTTGGTCCACGCGTATCTCAAGAGCACGGCAGCCATTTTAAAGGGAGGGATGAATGTCTGAGTATGCAGAAATCTGCAGACAGCATAACAGGAAACATTAGTGCACCTGCCTCTTTTTTTTTTTTTTTTTGTGATAATAATAAAATGGTAGCACATTATTGCTGTTGAAACCAGAATCTTTGTTACTCAAGCTATGATAACACTGCAGCTGCAAGTGTCCCAAACATGTGTGTGATGCAGATCTGTTTTTTTAGATGGCCTTGTAAACAATAAAATCACTGAATATGATTTATTTTTATTATTTGCAGTTTGATTTCAGTGTGAATACTTGGCTCATGAATGGTTTATTTTGCTATTTTTTCTTTTTTCACATTAATCTAATGCCAATTTCAACTTTATTTTATGCTGGATTTGCCTTTGGTGTGAATCATAAAATAATTTATATTGAATCTTGTTTGATTTGTAGTCCCTGTTTGCGGCTCCCTTTCTCTCATTTTGGAAATAGTGCCAGGATTTAATGGCACGTGCCAAAAATTGACAGCGCTTGAAGTTGTTTCACACTTTTAGAAACTAGTGTTTATCAGAGAGTGGATTTGGTGTCTTATGCTATAACAACATTAATTAATTATTAAAGCTGCAATCTTTAAATTGTGTTTCCACTTTTCCAACAGAGTTTTTCCGGTGATCTTATGATTAGAAACATCCAGCTTAATCATGGTGGGAAATACGTTTGCCTCGTTGACACAGACGTCGAGAGCCTGTCTGCTGACGCAATATTAGTTGTTAAAGGTAGGAACAAACTGTCTTGGTTTATATGTCTAAGTGCACAATATTTGCCTTCAGCACGTATTGTTTCATACAGTATATTAACTATAGTCATCCACGGTGAAGAGCTTCCTGCGAGGTGTGTATTTCAATGAAAGGGCACTGCTAATGTAGCAAGAGTTCAGAGAGTGCTAAATGTGTCACTTGGGATGTTTTATGGAGCCTCGTCTTCGCTGCTGCATTTTTTGTGAGTCACATTGGTATTCATGGTCATTACACATCACGGTTCTGTCCCAGGTGTTTGGAGAGGAGCTGTTTATCATAGAGGATGTCTTTAATTGGCTCATTTACACATCGGCTAAGCAGCACGACGGGCCCCAGAATGCAGTGCAAATAAAGAGAAAACATTTAAATGGCAGAGAGTTATTTGGAGCAAAAACGTGAATCATTTAGTTGCGCATATACAAGCGTCCACACATAGAAACAACTGCTTGCTAAAACTCGTGCAAGTGTGCCCAAACGCAAACCACTTGCCATGTCTTACACCTTAGAACACAATATCCTAAACAAACAGTCGTTTTCTTATCAGAGTGAGGCAGTTTCCAAGTCATCAATATGCACAGTGCATGGGCTGAATGTAACATTTGAGCAGGTGTGTAGTCTAATCAAATGCTCTTAATTAATTCAATTCCTCATGGGCTATGTGATTGAGTCAGGTCCCCCCAGCCCCCCTGACTTGGTTGTGGTGGAGGAGGTCACAGACAGCACAGCCCAGCTGTCCTGGAGCCCAGGCCAGGACAACGGAAGTCCCATTACAGGATATGTCATCCAGGGCAGGACTCCCTTTACTGTCGGCTGGCAAGCTGTCGACACAGGTACATCGCCCCTCTCAGACGCATTGTGTTTGTGCATGAGCTGCTGATCAGCACAGATCTTGACCAAATAATGATGCATCATTATAATAACATACATTTTTGGTCAAGATCTTGTATTGACAATGCAAGAGTCAAGCACTCTGTCAAGTCTCGTCCAGCACACCCCAAAGACTTTCGATGAATTTACGGTCTGGACTCGGAGGTGGCAATTCATGTGTGAAAATGATTCTTCATGCTCCCAAAAATAAAAATTCTGTCAATAATTACTTACCATCATGTCGTTCGACACCTGTAAGACCTCTGTTCATCTTCGGAACACAAATGAAGATATTTTTGTTGAAATCCGATGGCTCAGACAGGCCTTCATTGACACCAATGTCATTTCCTCTCCCAAGACCCATAAAAGACACTAAAGACGTCGTTACAAAGCCCATCTCACTACAGTGAATCTACAATAATTTTATGAAGTGATGAAAATAGTTTTTGTACGCAAAAAAACAAAAACGAAATAACGACTTATAGTGATGGGCCGATTTCAAAACAAAGATTTGAATGGTTATAAATCAGCAAATCGATTCAGGATTCGGATCGCCAATGTCACGTGATTTCAGCAGTTTGACAGTTCGATACGCGATCCGAATCATGAGTAAATACACTGATTCATAACCATTTGAAACTTTGTTTTGAAATCGGCCCATCACTATATGTCGTTATTTAGGTTTTTTTTGCACACAAAAACTATTCTCGTATTGCAATTGCAAATTATTGTAGAATAACTGTAATGAGATGGGCTTTGTACCGATGTCTTTAGTGTCTTTTATGGGTCTTGAGAGAGGAAATGACATTGGTGTCAATGAAGGTCTTTCTAAGCCATCGGATTTCAAAAAAAATATCTAGATAAAAATATAAGATAAAGATGAAGTCTTACGGGTGTCAAACGACATTAGGGTAATTATTTAATGACAGAATTTTCATTTTTCGGTGAACTAACCCTTTAAACTTAAACTTATTTTACTTCAGTTAGTTACTAATGTATTTTACTGTTCTTCTCATCCTCAGTTCCTGAGGTGATCAATGGGAATACTTTGACTGCGACCGTGGTGGGTTTGAACGCCTGGGTGGAATACGAGTTCAGAGTGCTGGCCAGTAACAGTGTCGGGATGGGAGAACCCAGTCCCCCATCTACCAAGATCAGAACAGAAGATGCTAGTGAGTATGCTAGTGTGAGACTTATTTCAGACAGGCACTGAAATTGAAAGCACTGGAGCAAACCATACATCCTCAATTCTCCCGTCCTCTGCCACATCCATCACTTTTATTCCACATGCAACACCCATTCATTCACAAATTTCTGAGGGATGGTTTAAATAAGGTAAAACCTCTGTAAGAGTGAAAGCTTAGAATCTTTGTGTGATGAAAATGTAAATACACTTTTAATGCTCAAACGTGCAATAAAAAATCCCAATCAGAGCTCTGCCAGCAACGTTTTAATCTCTTCTTTGGGTTTTTGCCCTCAGTGCCTGACACAGCTCCCACTGATGTTGGAGGCGGAGGAGGTACCAAATCGGAATTAGTGATAACATGGGAGGTAAGTCATTTGTCAGATTTTACTGCTACCTCGCCCAGCCTGGGCTAAATGCCGGTGCTTAATTGTGTAGAATGAAATGTAGCCATTTTACGATCGTTGCTGCACAAGACCCCCTCCCTCCTGGCCTCTGGACTCCAGACTTTACTACTTCTCCTCCAAATGGAAGTCAACTCAGGGCCAGAGAGTTTCTTTTAAGTTTGTTTCATCCGTAAATGGGCTTCATTCTGTTCAGATACATCATGGAGGAAGTAAGGGTTCAGCAGGGGAAAAGTCTGACATTATTTTGCTGTTGGGCATACAAATTTCTGCAGGAATGTGCTGCTGCATTTGACTTTCAAAGCCTTTTTGTGAACTGTAGCAGTGAATAAGTGCATTTAAGCTAACCTAAATACTAACACATGTTGGAGGGCCATATTATTCTGTAACTGTGGCACAATAGCAATTTCGGCAAACGTGAAGTAACAGAAAAATACATTTGGAAGGCTGCGTAACCAATTAAGTTAGACATATAACTGTTGTTGAATAAGTACACTACCTTTCAAAAGGTGTTTCTTTTTTTTAAATAAAGAAAGAAATTAATCATTTTATTCAGCAAGATGCTTTGAATTGATAAAAAGTGACAGTAATAAATTCATAATGTTAAAAAACTCAAATAAATGATGCGATTTTTGTTCTTTTTATACATTGTTTATAAGAAGACTTATATAATAAGACTTATAGCAGACTTATAGATTTATTGAGCAGCAAATCAGCATATTATAATGCTTTTTAAAGGTTTGTGTGACACTGAAGACTGGACTAATGGTGTAAAGTATATTCAAATAGAAAACAGATGTTTATAATCAATTAAATGTAGCCTTGTTGGAAATAGGATACTTTCAAAAGCTTTAAAAAATCTTGCTAATCCCAAATTTTTGAATGGTAGTGTGTGAACAAGAGTATGTTAGGTTAAGTCCCTTAAATGTTCCATGTAGTCTCTCTAAAGGCGATGATATATGCTGCAACTTTTTGAGCAATGTTGCGGGGAAATGTTGACGAGCAATGTTGCATGGGCAACCAAACTTCTATCTGGATACTTTAGATCGTCGTGGGCCCTGTGTCTCTCCTGGTTGCCCGTTGATGGCAACATTGCCCAGCAACATTGCTCAAAAAGTTGCCTGTGTATCATCACCATATGAGGTGATTAAACAAGACTTGAGAAAAAAAGTGCTCTTTAGACGGAGTCCTTATAAAGCCCTGTTGTCATGTGGGTCAGCTGGTGTGTTGATCTCAATTTGTTTTAATATCACTATAGTTTTGTGTTCCACTTTAAGCCTGTTCCAGAGGAGTTGCAGAATGGAGAGGGCTTCGGTTATATAATTGCTTTCCGGCCAGTGGGCATGGTGACTTGGACCCGCGCCGTCATCTCGGCACCCAGCGTCACCCGCTACGTTTTCCGCAATGACACCATTCCACCATTCTCACCATTCAATGTCAAAGTGGGAGCTTTCAACAACCGTGGAGAAGGACCTTTCAGCACGATTGCAACAGTGTTCTCCGCAGAAGAAGGTAGAGCTGCATTTGTGTACATTAACACTCACAAACACGTACATAGAATAACTCCATTCTTAACCATATTTTACACATTTGAAGTGATAAAAAAAATTAATGGGAATTACATATAAGTTCTTTTAATTATATATTTATCTTGAGCGCCTGCTTATATTAATTGTATATTATATTTATGACTGATAACAATGTCTTGCCAATAGTATAATTATTATTTTTCCAGCTTCTTTTACAGACAATAGTGTTTATATTAAATAGAATTTACTTAAAGTTAGTTCATTAATTACTCACCCTCATGTCATTCCAACCCTGTAAGACTTCCGTTCATCTTCAGATATGCTCCATTTTCATATCATCCTATTGTCTGTCTGTGAGATCGGGCAATACACGATACTATTGTGGGAGGCGGGGCTTTCTTATCTGATCATTAAAATGATTATTTATTTGCTAATTTCTTTACTCATTCATTTGCTTATTAGACATAATAGCCTAAATGACACGAAAAAAGTATTTATGTCTGGTGTGATGTTAAATAAAATATTAAACACATTCGAGTAGTTCAACATTTACATTTATGCATTTAGCAGACGCTTTTAACCAAAGCGACTTACAAATGAGGAGTACAGGAAGCGATCTGTCATGAAGAGGCGAAGGAACGCAAAAGGTGCCCTAAATACAAAGATTTGGATATTACTCAGAGTAGCAAAAAAACAGAAAAGGGAGGGAAAAAAGTAAAAATAGAGGAGGAAGAGTTTTTTTATGATAAGATTAAGTGCTCATGGAAGAGATGAGTTTTTACCTGTCTTTTGAATGAAGCGAGTGATTCTGTCGTGCATATGGAGGCGGAAGATCGTTCCACCAACCAGGAACAGTGAATGAAAAAGTTCTGGAAAGGGATTTAATACCTCTCTGTGATGGTAACTCAAGCGTTAGCTGAGCAAAGGCTTTTGGTGGGGGTGTAGACTCGTAGGAGCGAGTTGAAGTATGCTGGTGCTGAGCTTGTGGTGGAACCATAAGCAAGAGTGAGAGAACCATAAGCATTGAATTTGAGGCGGGCAAAGAGTGGTAGCCAATGCAGAGAGATAAAAAGAGGACAAGAAGACAAGACGTGCTGCAGCGTTCTAGATCATTTGCATCGGTTTGATTGCACATGATGGAAGTCCAGCCTGAAGCAGTAGTCAAGCCTAAAAATGACCAGGGCTTGGAAAAGAAGCTTTGTTGCATGCTCCTAAAGGAATGGTCTGATTTTCCTGATGTTGTGCAACGCAAACCTGCATGACCGAGCTGTCTTTGAAGGACAGCTGGTCATCAAAGATTACTCCAAGATTTCTGACCGGCCCTGAAGCGGTAATCAAAGATGAGCCTAGCTGGATGGTGAAGTCGTGTTGTAGGCTCGGATTAGCAGAGAAGACCAGCAGCTCTGTCTTTGCTAAGTTGAGCTGCAGGTTATGTTTTTTCGTCCAAGCCGAGATATCCGCCAAGCAGCTTGAGATTACTGTGGTATCATCTACTGTGGGATCATTTGGTTGAATTGAGAGGTAGAGCTGTGTGTCATCAGCATAACAATGATATGAGAGGCCATGTGCCTGAATGATTTGTCCCAATGATGTAGCGTAAATGGAAAAGAGGAGAGGTCCAAGCACTGAGCCCTGAGGAACCCCCGTGGTCAGTTGATGAGCTTTGGATACCTACCTGTGAGATAGGACTCAAAACAGTGGAGTGGAGTCCCTCTGATGCCCAGTGATGAGAGGGTGGACAGAAGAATCTGATGATTCACAGTGTCAAAGGCAGCAGATAGATCGAGGAGGATGAGGACTCCTCGATCATGTCAACATGTCAGTGGGAAATTTAAAGACAGGTGAAGAATGATTATTAGCCTATGCAGCATTTTGAAATTGTTCACGAGATGAGAAGACATTTCAAGAAAGAGACTGTGTTTTACCACAAAAAGCTGGATGCGCTTAAGGATGCCTTATATACGCTTATATAAGGATGCCTAACAGTAATTAGTTATAGTTACTCACTACTTGTTCCAAAAAGTAACTGAGTTAGTAACTAAATTACTCTATAATAAAAGTAACTTGTTACCAGGGAAAGTAACTATTTGCGTTACTGTAAAGAAAAAAAAAAGTTGCTATATATCATAGAATTTTGATTTTTTTTTTAACCAGTGTTCACAAGTCAGTTGAAATAAGTAAAACAAACAAGTGTTTGTACATAACTTTCGATATTTATTGCTAGTGTTGGTCAAGTTACGTTACACTTTTTAAAAATGTTTAAATATGTAAAATAACTTAGATGCCCCCAATATTAAATGTGAAATTAATGAAATGGACACTAAATAGAATAAATTGTTATTATAAAACATTGTACACTAATCTATACTATTTTAATGTTGCTGCGGAACAATTTGAGAGACACCTGTCAAATGCAATACATTATTGTAAATCCTTTGGTTGTGGAGCTCATCAATTGCGTTCACCAATGTGGAGAGACTCTTCCTGGGTTGCACGTTACATAAACATTCTTACCTTTCACCGCAACGAGGCAAAAGTAGAGCTTATACTTTCAGTTTGCGAAAGCTACCTTTGAAGTCATTGGACAAGCATACGCAATGACTCCTCTTGTCGCTGGTCAGATGCGCGAGCGCCTGTATGTCTACCTAAGCCAATTATGAATCATCATCAGTTGTGTTGTTTCCCACCCACCTATCATAATCAGTTATTTGTACAACACCCACCCCCCAACACGCATGCACTATCTCTCTCTCTCTCTCTCTCTCTCTCTCTCTCTCTCTCTCTCTCTCTCTCTCTCTCTCTCTCTCTCTCTCTCTCTCTCTCTCTCTCTCTCTCTCTCTCTCTCACTCTCACTCTCACTCTCACTCTCACTCTCACTCTCACTCTCACTCTCACTCTCACACTCACACTCACACTCACACTCACACTCACTCACACTCACACTCACACTCACACTCACACTCACACTCTCACTCACTCACTCTCACTCACTCACACAGCTGCAGGTCTGCCGACAGAGTCATCTTGTCATCTTGCTTGTTCCGATGAAAGCCACTTCAGTGAGCTCAATTATAGTAACGTCGCATTTTATTCTCAGTAATGGTAACGGTGTTGTAACGGGGGAAACAGTAATTCGTTTGATTACTCGTTACTGAGAAAATAACGCCGTTAGTAACTACATTTATCTATAAAACCGTTATTCCCATCACTGATCCTATCGCATATGCGCACTTCAGTAAGCCAAAAAAATGCAGGTTAATGTATTTACATGCCGAGAGAAATCAGGGAAAAAGGGGCAAACATCTAGCCAGGTAGATCTGTTTATTCTTAAGATTGTGCATGTAAACGTGTTTGCTTTTCCCTGAAAGGGAAACAAAACTGTCTGCATTAACTGCGCATTCTCTCAGACCGACAATCTACCTCAACAAAAGCTGATAACGTTAGGCGTATATCAAACTTAATTTAAGTTCATACTTTTCTTGTTGACCATACATTATTGACAGAGAAAAAATTAGAAGAATCAACATATTGCTTGGCTGTGTTGAGCATACAATCACACCAGTGTGATTGGAAGGCTCAGTGCATCACATGATCGTTTAACTGCTCACAACTGCTAAATTCAAATGGCTGACTGGCACTGAGACAGACAATGTCCCGATTCCTGGTCCGAACAGAAGGGGTTACACTTGTCATATATCACAACTATTCAGTTTACTTTTCCCAGTACACCATTCACTAACTTTCATGTATTTCGGGGGAAACTAATGAATTTACGTGATTTAAAATCTGACAAATTGTCTGAATTGCGGCACTCTAACATGGCAACGCCAATCGCGCGTCATAGATTAAATAACATGATCATTATAAAGGTTTTTAAACGACAAAACCCACATACATTTGAGAATCAGAATATCAGAATATCATATCGGAATATCAGTTATGGTAAACATAAGCTTAAGCATGTTCGCTTGATGTGCAAGAACCAATGAGGTTTATTATTGGGTCTCAAGCTGGTTAGGTTGAGCTTCTGTTTATGTTCCCTGATGAATGTTTAAATTTGAATAAAAGCCTAATTTAAAATTAGTTGTTTATCATACAAAGCAATCGAGTCTCTTCAGAAAATTTGGTCTAAGCTCTCAATTCTCTCCATACGGATTAGCTTTACAATCTCTTTATGAACTTTTTGAAGTATCGGTAGAGTGGTAGTTGATTCTATGTCTATGGAGGAATAGAAAGCTCTCAGATTTCATTAAAAATATAAATATATAATTAAAAATAAAAAATTTGTTCTGAAGATGAATGTGTGTTTGGAACAATATACGGGTGAGTAATTCATGACAAAATACATTTTTGGGGTAAACTAAAGCTTTAAGGTTAAAATTGTTAATTGAAACATTTACCAAAAGCAGTTAGCCAAAGAGAGGAAGTGCATTACATTACTCTTCCCTCATTCAAATAGTTTACCATTATTTAAATATTAATTAGTAATATTTACTATAGAAAATATTAGCAAAATAGTACAATTAGCACAAATCTCTAGTCCTCAGAAGCCACAGTCTAAGCCCTGGTGTTATCCGCTTTCAATACTGGCCTAATCAACTGGAAATAATAATATAGGCCAATCAACTGTACATTGTGTAGGACTGTGGAGCTAAAATATTAGGAAAATATTCAGACTCAGCAACAGTCCTTTCACGTTTTCAGACGCTCCCGATTCCCTCCCTTCACGCATACAGGTGTGACCTTGAATGAGAATGATGGTAAAGTTGATTGAGACAGCTTTCGCCCCTCCTCGCTCGTTCAAGCTTCAAATGACAACCTTATATTAGTTATTGCTGCTATAGGTTACAACAAATCCTGCTAGACACTTACAGGCCTATTCATGTGCTAGAGTGTTAATTGAATTTTCCCAGCAGATTGTCTCCTTCTCTGTCAGTCACAGTTCCCATTAAAATGAAGTAGGGCCTCTCTCAGGTGAGACCAGGGCTTCATTCTCTGACTTAATCCAATTTTACCTTGTTGGCTGTGTAAAGCTTTTTGAATAAGAGCCTCAATATTTCTCTGTTCCTTCGCAGTGCCGAGTGTAGCGCCAGAGAGAGTGTCAGCAAAAAGTCTGTCGGCGGACGACATCGAAGTTACCTGGGAGCCTATTCCGTCCTCCCCTGAAAGAGTTCTCGGATATGAGGTTTGATTTAATTGTCTTGCAGTTCACTACGTAGAATGTCATGTTTTTACTGTAATAATGTAATCCGGATCTCAAGCAATTACTAAAAGTGCTTCTCACCTCTCCCATGCCACTTCGAACATTGAGAATGCCAGTGTTTAGACAGCGTTGCCACTTTGTTAAATGTCTGCGTCTCAGAAGCTGGATGAAAGCTCTCCACTGGCCTTTCAAGAATGCAAAGAGAGTCTCGCTTTCTCACAAGCAACTCTCTCCATCTCTGTCACCCATGCCCTGAGGCACAAAACCGCCACGTTGCCATGGTAGCTGCCATATTGTCTGGAAAGAATAGAACTATCATGTCAGTGGATTCTAAATGAGGGGAGGGGGGAGGGGAGGGGGATAAAACTTTTTAGGTTTTATTTTTGTCTCTTCTTTGGTTAGTGAGGACTGAAAGACCAAATCAAAGCAGTAAAGATCAAGGAACTGCGCTGTACACAGTATATACCATTTATTTGTGCTCACAGTCTTTTGAAGCGCCTGCAATATTTAAAATGGAAAATTCTGGTTTAAAACATCACCGCATTTTCTCTTGCACAAAACCAAACAGTGAGCTCCAAAAGTCTAAGACCATTAATGCAAATGCATCTATTGTGCATTTTTCTAATTTAATGCTACTTTTCAATTCATGACTTCATTATTTTCAGTCACAACCACAGGAAGCTGAATTGGAATTTACTTTGCAAACTTTGATTTACTTTAAATTGCAAATCAGTAATTCAACAAAGGCAAGGTAATGCATTCTAGGAAATTAAATGGTTACTTCCGTGAATTAGCATTAAGCTTTGTATTTAAACTGGGACATTAAAGTATTAGAAATGTGAAATTATTTTGAATTTAGTGCCTTCTAGACTGAGAAAAGACAGAAAATGTATTTTTGTCTAATGGGGATGAAAGACAACAACTCCCAGAATGCACTTGCTTCGCTGCACTATGAGGCCACTCCTAAAGTCACCGCTATTGGATTACTGGATCACTTGCCCACCACATTAATTTTCATAAAATCAGTTCAGTTAGAGAACAGACACTACAATTAAAAAATGAACATGTCTGTTTAATATAATGTGAGTGAGCCGAATGAGAGTCACGGCACAAACACAGCAGGAACCAGTAAACATGACCACGGCATACATTCACAGCGCGTGTTCAGCCTGGCTCGCTTTCAGTTTATGTCTTTGGAAGCTTAACTTTCATTGGACTCACTTTGCTCCGCACCGCTCTGTTCACATGAATCCCCACGGCTGCCTGAGCCGAGTGCTGTGAGCGCGATCCCACTCCCCAAGGACCGGTTGAAAACATGCGGAAATAGCTCCCTCTACTGGCTGTAGTCCTGGCCTCTGGCCTCTGGCCAAAAAATCCTCTGATGACACAATATGACAATATTTGCATCATCTGAGGATTTTTTTCCAGAAATAAAATACATAAATCTCTCATCTCAGGGGGGATGCATTATCAGTCATATTAACTCCCGGGTTTCTACTGATTCAAAACATATGCTAAATCACTGAAGTAACCCTTTAAAGAGATAGTTCACCCAAAAATGAAAATTCTGTCATCATTTACTCAACCTCATGCATAAGTTTCTTTCTTCTGCTGAATACAAAATAAGACATTTTGAAGAATTGTAACAAAGCAGATAAAACAACTATTCACTACCATAGTATTTTTTTCTACTATGGTAGTGAATCATTGCTCTATCTGCTTGGTTACAAACATTATTCCAAATATCTACTTTTGTGTTTAGCAGAAAAGTGTTCTTCCCTGATCTAAAAGTGTTAAGTGTTCTTCCCTGATCTAAAAAGAAAAAAGAAAAAATGCACTGATTTAATCAAAAGTGACAGTAAAGAAAATTACTTTGTTAAAAAATATATATATATCATGCACTGTTCTTTTAAATATCAAAGAATCCTGAAAAACGGTTTCCACAAAATGTTAAGTAGCACAAGTGATTTCAACATTTATAATAATTTTAAATATTTCTTGAGCACTAAATCAACATATCAGAATGATTTCTGAAGGATCATGTGACACTGAAGTAATAATGCTGCTAATTCTGTTCCATCAAGAAATATATTCCATTTTAAAATAGAAATTAATTATTTTAAATTGTAGTTAATTGTTATATTATTATATAATAATTATATTTTGAATCCAATAAATTGGTGATATTCTTCTTTCAAAATATTTAATAATCTTACCAACTCATAACTTTTGAAAGTTAGTGTAAAAAAATGAGATATTTAGTACAACAATGTGACTTTCTTTGAATTTGTTTAGTTCTACTTACATTCATTTTTTAAATTAAACTATGCAACCTGTTTGCTGTCTCAGTTCAAATTTAGGAACTGAATTGCAGTGTATTACTGAATTCTCAATTCAAGTCTGATTGCATCCCTGCTGCATGTACAACATTCTGCAAATATATTATCAGAGTGCAAAAAGTAGAAAAGAAATAATTTAGAAATATTCATCCCTTGGCTGGCTCTCATTATTATCTAATCAAATACTTAATGCCTCAATATTGATATTACATATGACTCAAGGTTAATAATTGATCATTTCATTTCTGCTATCTAATTGTTTTTTCACCTAGCACACAGCTAAAAGTTAATTGAAATTTCATATCCTCAAGAGAATCTCCATACAATTTTACAAACATATCATATTTCCAGACAGCCAGAGATATGTTCTCAAGCTTGTAAGCTGCAGAAAAGACACAAAGGATCAGCTGAATGAAGTAAATGGTGAAGATCAAATATCGTGAAATCTCGTAAAAAAAAAAAAAAAAAAAAAAAACATGTCATGTTGAAAGACTCATTAGAAATCTCATGCTAAGTGTAATGACTGTAATACATTTTGTGCATATCATGTCTCACCTTCTTTGGCAGAAGATTAAAAAAAGCAGCATTTACATTTTCTTCAAATATTTAACACCAATTAACATATTTCAGGTTATAATTTAGCAATCATTCAAGTTAAACGAATATGCCAAATACCTTTATTTGCATAGTATCCATTTGTTAAAAATCACCACAAAAAAAATCCCAGTGGGTTGCAAGAGAGTAATTGTATTGGCAGAGAGCTGTTTACATGTAAATTCATAGTCAAGGATATATGAAAATGCCCTTGTTGTGTGTGCTGGCAAACAGGTGGTGTACTGGGAAGATGACACCAAGCCGGATACAGTGGGTAAAGTGCGGATCACTGGAAACTACACAGCAGTGAATGTCAGCGGCCTGCAGGGGAACACACAGTATTATCTAGCGGTGTGTGCCTTCAATACTGCAGGAACTGGCCCTCAGTCTGTATCTGTCAATGTCACCACCAAAAAACCACGTGAGTACTATGTCCATCTGAAACATTTTTAGACATGTATTCAATGTATGTGTTTTTAATTGGAAGATGTAATGTTTGTAAAAGGTTGCCTGTTCTAAGTAAGCCGGTTTCAATCTCAGAATAAAAACAATGGTCACACTTTAGTTTAGGGTCTTATTATCACCATTATTAACTAAATATTAACTACACATTTGCCTTAATAAACTTCTAATTACTGCTTCTTAATAGTTAGGTAGTTGTTACATTTAGGCATTGGGTAGGATTAAGGGATGTGGAATGTGGTCATGCAGAATAAGCATTAAAGGAACACCACTTATTTTGAAAATAGGCTCATTTTCCAAGTCCCTTAGAGTTAAACAGTTGGGTTTTACCATTTTTGAATCCATTCAGCCAAACTCTGTATCTGGCAGTAGCACTTTTAGCATAGCTTAGCATACATCATTGAATCGTATTAGACCATTAGCATCGCTCTCAAAAATGACCAAAGACTTTTTTTTCCCAATATCATATTTTTCCTATTTAAAACTTGACTATTCTGTAGTTACATTGTGTACTAAGACCATCGGTATTAGATGTCTTTAGTCATTATTTTTGAGTGCAATGCTTATGGTCTAATACTATTCAATGATGTATGCCTAAGCTATACTGAAACTGCTACCGCCAGATACAGAGATTGGCTGAATGGATTCATAAAAACTCAACTGTTTAACTCTAAGGGACTTGGAAAATGAGCCTATTTTCAGAAAAGTGGAGTGTTTATAAGCAGGGCTTGACATCAACACATGCCAAATGCACTATATTTCAGCGGTGTAGTATAAATTAATAAATATATTTTGGCATATAATATACATTTTTTCAGTTGTTCTCTTTTAAAAAGTTATTTGAAATAAACTAAGTGCTGTGTGGTGTTGTTAAAAATATAGATTTTTCGATACATATCGATACTGAAATATCTGAACCGCTTCCAATGCTCACTTTCCGCAGAATACATAATACCAGCTTCACTCCGACAGCGAGTTGACACACAAACCCACCTCCCCTTACACTCTCATTTCATTTACTCTAGGTGATTTTTTATTATTTTTTACGGGGCTTCAATTTCAAAAATTTCAGTTTCAGTTTCAATGGGATTCCATGTATTGTGCATCATTTTACTCCCATCATTTCATTCCTGCAAATGTTGTGCTCATGCATAAAGCCATTTCTCAGTAATAAATTGAGGTATTTTTCCCTGCTTATTGCACTTCAAATACACACAAATTAAGTATATTCAAGAAGCATATACGTCACACTAATCTTCATTTAAATAATACTCTCCAAAGACATATGGGAAGAGGCGTGACATTTCTGAAACATGCGGCTGACCAATCACAACACACTGGTCCAACCAACCAATCAGAGCACAATGCGCTTTTCAGAAGGAGGGGCTTCATGTAGAGACAATAACTAAATGAAGCGTTACTGACAGACTGAGTAGGTGCTGCAACAATGTCAAATATGTGAAAAACAAGGAGTTTTTTTTGAACATTCAAGCAAGGAAATATATTCTCGTAGATCCAAAAAACAAAAACAAAATCAAGACTTTGAAAAGGGGACCTTTTTAAA
The DNA here is from genome assembly GCF_024679245.1 of Pseudorasbora parva. Lineage (NCBI taxonomy): Eukaryota > Metazoa > Chordata > Actinopteri > Cypriniformes > Gobionidae > Pseudorasbora > Pseudorasbora parva. The sequence goes on along the minus strand of NC_090183.1, from coordinate 38,764,532 downwards.
CTTCTCACAATTCACTTTTTATGTCTTTACTCTACTGCAGAAATGAGCTACCATAACATTCAGCAGAGCTTTTTTAAGGATCATCAAATCTTTCAAAGAATCAAATACATTTTTGCCGGAGGCACCGAGTAGCAGATAAACTAGCAGAATTCTGTTGTGAGTTAGGTCTGTGACATATTCAGAACTTATAACTTTTGGACAGATCACTAAGTGAAAAGAAAATGTATTTTGTGTTTTTGTTGAAATCGTTCACAGAAACCGATTTGACATGACTTGAAGGTGTTCTTTCGTTCCAATTGAAGGCGTTTTCAACCATCTATTTTTGCAGTAGTCAAACTAAGTCATGTTTATTTATAAATCATTTAAAAGCAGCAGAAATTGACCCAAAGGGCTGAACAGCTTTCTCAAAGCTTGGAAGCTAAATTAAAACCAGTTGTAGACAATGGGAATAACATAAAATAGATCTATCTCAGACAGTCTCAAACTGCAGAGGCTTACAATTATAATCAATTCATCTAATTGGTATGAATCACAGTTTTCAAGACTGTCTATGAAAGAAACTGGTTTAATTTACCAATGGTTTTGGGCTGAAATAACTTCCTTTGCTGAAAGAACTAATCTGTTTGTCAAACATTTTTTAAGTTATTGAACGCAGTAACACAAGTGATTGCACATTATGAACCTTTTCTTTCTTCTTCTGTCCATATCTTTCACCACAGCGCCTGGACAGCCCCCTCAGAATGTAGAGTGGAATCTGATTGGCTCTCAGCTTGTGCTTCAGTGGGATTCCGTCATCGCTCTCGAAACTGAATCTGAGGTCACCGGATACATAGTGGGTGGCATTATCTCTTTGCACCTGAAAAAAGGCATTAGTATATTGTATTAGTTTTACTGGAGGTAATTCAGTGCTTTCCCTTTAGCATGCAGGCATCTCCTTTGGCACATTGTGAGCCAAACAATGATGGCAGGAAGTACAATGCATATTTGCATCTGATACTATTCATATACATAATAAGGGTTGTTGGTGCAGTAATTTAGCTACAAGGATATGGCAGTTAAATGCTGGAAAACCATTCATTTGTGTGTTTTTATAGATAAGGGCGCAGCCTGTGCTATTTCATGTCTCATTCCACCACTCTCTTAATTACACATGCATGCAATTAACAGCTCTCACAGTGCTAATTTCCCCACAAGGGAAAACAGTCATGAAGCCCAGAGGAAAAGCACTAGCCATTAGCATTCGTAAACATTATCTAAAATAACAGGACACCACCTATGTTTAACTCCTTTCATGGCAAGCATCACTGCTATTGCTTAAACTTAGGGAAAGAGGTTTGAATGAACCACTTTCTATAGATATTAAACTGACATTAAATTAGACATGAATGATGCCTCAGATCATGCAGCTTTTTGAGAAGAGGTGTGACAACATACATTGCTTTAACTGGCCCCACTTTATATTAGGTGGCCTTAAGTACTATGTACTTGCATTAAAAAATAAGTACAATGTACTGACTGTGTTCAAATTGTATTGCAAAGCACTTTTGCTGAAATTGAAGTGGGATACGGGTAGAGTTAGGGACAGGTGTGGTGGTGTGGGTAATTTACGAGTAGGGTTAGGTGTAAGGGAAGTGCCAACTGTGTAATTATACAGAAATTAATTACAGACGTAATTACATGCAGGTATTTATAAAATGTAAGTACAATGTAAAAACATATATGTACATAATGAGTGCATTGTATCAAATGATTCATTAAAATGTTAGTACATAGTAGTTAAGGCCACCTAATATAAAGTGGGTCCCTTTAAATAAATAAGTTAAGCAATATCCAACTTTTTTTTTTATTAAAAGTTATACAAGATCCATGATTATGTCTGTGGTAAAATAGGCTTGCTTTGAAGGAGGAACGCAATCTATATATTTGGGGATCAAAATATCCAGATCGCCCTAGAAACCACCTGGCAACACTCTGGGAACTAGGGTTGGGTATCGTTAGGGTATTTTACGATTCCGGTGCCAGACCGGTACTTTTAAAATGGTACCGATGCCTAACCGGTGCCTCAAACGATACTTTAAAAAAAAAGCCACAAAAAGACGATGGATGACATTAAAGAATGGCTTTTTATTTATTTTTTAATTCTTTAAATTGAACAATTTATTAAAAGTTTAAAGTATATTAAATAGGTTATATGTACAAAACACAATTTACTTAAATTCACAGTAAAGGCTAAAGCCACCTAACCCAACTACAATAGACCTAATTCAACACTAAATAACAGCATTAGTGATATAACAACACTAATAACAGCAAATTAGTCTGTATTCTTGGTCTGCTACAAACCAGCTTCAGTTCAGCATTATTTTGCATTAATATGACCATATTCTCTGGCTAAATATTTGAGAACGCATTATGCCTTACTGTTTCCATGTGAACGCGTGCTTCTCACATGACACACAGCAGCCGCAATAGCGCTGTATGACAGCTCAGCAGCTGTATCGGTTTATTTCTTTTTTTTTTTTTATTCAAAATATTCACAAATGTGTTACCTAACCTATGTCATGAGCTATCTGATATTCTGATTTTCAAATATGTGTAAATGAATGTGTTTTGTCATAATGATCATGTTAGTTGATCTATAATGCACGATGGTCACCGCCATTTTAGTTTGCACCTCAGAGAATCGGATCTGTCATATATACATCACCTAAGTTCATCCTTCTCACGAAATACATGAAAGTAAGCGACCGGTGATCTTAGAATAGAGTAGAGTAAACTATATAGTAACGTATATCATGTGTGTCTGATATGAATATAGGATTGTTATTGCTACTTCCATAGACATCAGTGTGTTGTTGCTGCTACTTATATGCATTTAAATGTCTGAAACCTAAAATAAACACGATGTGGTTGAAAACAGTGAATCGTAATATGTGACGAGCGCGTCTGTCTCTGGCTCAGCGCCAGCCAAAGCGTGAAAGCACGTTTGATGACACTGAAATGAGGAACCGATAGCATTCTGATTCGGTCCGACATTATATAGATGCCGGTGCTATATTGGCACCCAACCCTACCGGTAACCATTTGTGGTATTCCAGCTTTGTGGATGTGATTAGAGCTGTCAATTTGATGCATTAATTCAGTATGATTGATTAAAAAAAGAAGCTTGTTAAGTCCAGTATGTCTATTATAATGCCTCAATAATGTAATATCTTAGAATTCATTTGAGGTTTTTCGCAGCAAATATGTGACTAATTGCAATGGATCTAATTGATGGACTTATAATGTAATAGAATTTATAAAAATTAAAAGACTACACTTTGGTTGACTGGGTTTGCCACCATCTGCAGGTGCTGTACAGAAGACACCGGAATAACGACATGTACTCAGTCATCACCAACAAAACCTCGGTAGATTTGACCCTCAACCCAAATGACAACTACGTCATTCAGATCAAGACCCTTAGTGAAGGAGGCTTGGGGGAAGGAAGCGAGCCTATCCACATCCACCAACTCAGTAAGTCTCGTATTTCCCGTTGCCGTCTTTTATTTCGTCTTCCGCTGCCATTGATAAGATCTTAATGGGGATTCAGTCGGTTTGGATGCCTAAATATTTTGCTCCGTTCACTTCAGTCTTTCAGTGTGTCATAGAATCCGACCTTTTAAGAAATGCACACTCCTCCGCTATCTATCTCTGTCACAGCGGAGCCCGAGCTGCATATAAATGAGTTAGAATCCCCCAATTCCTTCATTCCCTGAAATGGGCGGCAATCAAAACTGCTCTACTTCCCTTCCCCTTCTTACAGAGATCTTTCGGATTTTTTCTTGCTTTCAGATTCAATTCGAGCATTACCATCACAGGACTTTTTCCTCGATAATGACTCTTTCCATGAACAGGGTACAAACTGGTATGATGAGCATTAGAGGCACAATTTAAAATATATATTTGGGGGGTTAGAAATATTAGATATGCTAGATAAATTATCCTCTAGATAAAGTATAATGTTTAATTTAAGCTCAACCATTCAATCCAACTATTATTATATATTATATTATTATATATAAAATGGACTTTCAGGCCGTATTTTGTTCTTGGAAATTGTCTAATAATTTAGATAGTGGAGCTGACCTTATATACAATTGCTCTTTGATTCAGGAAGGAGCTGTCAGAGAATTGAAACCACAATGCTCTCTTTCTCTCCTTCGGGAGGTTAAATAGTGTTTCTTAATGGTTGTGTTTGCATTTGCTTACAGGCATGGGTGCACGTGGATCCAGAGCGGGAAGGCTGTGCACACTTTCTCTCTCTCCGCTCCTAATCTGCGCTCTGTCGACGCTCAGTGCCTCCTGATGTTCGCCTCCCATGAGCACCAGACCCAGCTGCACCAAGAAAAACATACTTTCTGCTCTTCGCTCGCACAAGGCTTAAGTTTCCCATCACAGTCTGACTCGATGGGATTCCCCAGCTCCGGCAACATGTATGGAAGGGCCGGATGTTGAAATGTATTGGGAATCTTGGGAAATTCATCATTCGTAAACATGGCAGAGCTCTGCAAGAGAGTCATTAGGGTTTTTGGGATGAGCAAGCAGCAAAAAAACATTTTCTTAATGAGTATTTTTTGGGGTGTTTTTTTTTTCTCCCTGTAAAAATATCAAACATCCTTAAAATGGTAAATTAACTTGAGAAAAAAAAAACTACGATACATAAAATACTACGATTTTTATTAAGTTTTGTTTTCTTATCCCCTTTGGCATTTTTATTTTATGCTATTATAATTGTTTTAATAATTAAAACAAGGAGAAAAATGTTTTTCAGTGGGGTAAGAAATATGAACTAACTTTTTTTTAAATATATTATATTATATATCTTGTTTCAATTAGTTTATAATTGGAAAAAGATACAGTTTAAGAAAATGATTTTTTGCATATGATATGATATGTTTCTTTGGCACTCTAAAACACAAAACGCTTTTGTTTTTTGTATAATACGCTTCTTTATGCAGTGTGCCAATGTGTGCGACATCTTTTCCTCTGATCTTTAAGAACAATCAATGCCTTAAATTCATGTACACACCAAAGTAGATGAAAATAGTTTTGCAGTTGAGGACAAGGGCTAAGAAACCAGTGTTGGTGGAAGTTACTCTAATATAATGCAGATTTTTGGATCTGTGTGTGGCTTTTGTGCTAACTAAGTTCTGGGTCTGGGTTAACAAAGCTGTGCATTGATTTGTCCTAATGGAAGTGTTCCATTAGTAAAGAAATGAGTGTCGCTGTCCCGCCCCGATTACAGTGCCATCGACTCCAAAGGCTCCCTCTCAGTCTCTTTGATGGGTATTAGCATTTTGTTCGACACTTCATGACAGTTAAATTATTGATGCATTAAGCATTAGACACAGTGCACAATAAAGGCTTGCTTTTCCTGTGAGAATTTGCACCTTATACGTCATCCAGCTGAACCAGTTTCACTTTAATTTCCTTTTGTTAGTGCCGCCACACTACACCATGCTATTTGCAACCCATTCATGCCTTTTGAAGTGCCCCTATTATGCTATTTTAAGGAGGTCTCTTACAATAGGTTTACATGCATCCAAGGTCAAAAAAACACTTAAATTTTCTCATAATATACATTGAGCTTTACTCACAGTGTCTGAAACAGTTCGATAAAGGATTCTGTTCCTCCCTCCTTTCTGCTCTGATTTGTTAGATGGCCTAGTAAGTTTATGATTGATCTACAGCTTGAGGTGCTTGCCGGAAATGAAACAACAATTATCTGAATTTCTGATCCAGAGGCTTCCTCTACACTTGTATACACAGTGATGATAGGAACAGTAATGATGGGGTCAGTTGTAACGTATCTATTCGAGCCAGAGTCCTCATCCTATTTGTGGATTTGCTTTAAGAAAAGAAAAGAAAAAATAAACTTTTCCAGGCTTCAGCTACAACTACAGTGTTTGAGGCAGGTCACCGTAGACGTTGTTCACAGACAGGCAATGAAGACAGTTGGCTGGGATTATGCAAATTTGTTAAGAGTGTAAAACTGGAATTACTGATGACTCGTTTCAAACAGTTCAGAATCGTTTCTGTTTTTCGGGGGAGTCAATAACTCCTCTTATCCTGCACTTTTTACTTTCACAAACAGCTATATAACATGTATAATACATAAAAGGTAATAAGGGCACTTTAATATATACTGTAAAAAATTGCAAAAAAGTCTAAAATTCTGCATTAAATAATGAAAAGCAAGCTTTTGAAAGGCACTCATACATGCATGTTAGTAAACTGGCACAAACTGCAAAGCAAGTTGTCAAAAAAACAAAGTGACAAGATGTGGAACACTGCTGGAAGTGGGACTCGTATCAATTCTTTATAACTCTAATGGTCTTGTGGATGTGAAAATATTTGAAAGCCTTGCAAACAAGTCAAATGTGTGATCCCTACCAAGGTGGTTCTCCTTCCTGATCCTGTATTATTGTTCAAAAGTCACATTATGATATTGCATTACCAATATATGGATATCATATCTCATGTTGATACCCATATAATGCACCTTCTGAATATTTCATTTTTAACCCTCAATGAGACGAAGGGTGACCTTTTAATGCAGAGGAATAGTGCCTTCTCTGGACAATATGTTCCTGGCTCTGTCATGGCAGTATCAGGCTGTAGAGTCCATAATTTGCACTTGTTCTTCTCAAAGTCAGAAGAAAGCACAAGGTAGTGAACCAAGGTGACACAGCCTTCCTGTCCAAGACTCCAGAACAGGTGCAGAACAGCCAATGAAGACATGTTTAAAAAGGTTCTCCACCGAGGGAGGGAGAAAAAAAAAAGGCTGAGTCCAAATCAGGACAGCCTATCTGTTCTCCTTCAAGCTTTCATAATGGTCTGGGCACCTTGATTAGGCTGCAGTGGCCCAGTCAATGGGATATTGATTTTTCTGCTCTGTCACAATGCAGACTCTTGATTGACTGATGTCGGTGTTCCTGTCAGCCATCTTGTGTGGAGTTTGAGCTTTGAGTGTCTGAGGTGTCCTTGCTCTCTTCTCCCATTCAGTGCTCGTATGGACTGAATTGGAGATGGAAATCTAGCAAAAAGACGCAGCGAACAATGAAAAGTTCCTTGAAGAAGAATTAAATACAAATGTGTAAGTGCAAGAAAAAGAAAAAAAAAACTACATTTCAGGATATGCAGACAAACGCTGCCATTCAAAAGTTTGTTTGTTTTTTATACGTTTTTGGAAGAAGTCTTGTATGATCACCAAGGCTGCATTTATTTGACCAAAAAATACGGTAAAATCTGTAATATTGTGAAATGTTATTACAATTTAAAATAGCTGTTTATTATTGTAATATATTTTTAAATGTAAATGATTTTTCAGCATCTTTACTTCAGTCTTCATTGACACATGATCCTTCAGAAAACATTCTAATATGCTGATTTGATGTTCAAGATGCGTCTTATCTATGTTGAAAACAGTTGTGCTGCTTAATATTTTTGTCGAAACCGTGATACATTTTTTTCAGGATTTTCAACGAATTCGCTCAAAAGAACAGCATTTATTTGAAATAGAAATCTTTTCTAATATTGTGAACGTTTTGCTGTCCCTTTTGATCAATGTAATGAATCCTTGCTGAATAGTATTTCTTTCAAAAGAAAACCTTACTCACACCAAACATTTGAATGGCAGTATCGCTCAAGCATTTCTTAATACACATTCCTGGTCTCATTGTAACTTATTTCAAAAGGGCTCCGCCCCTGAAACAAACATCCGTTTCGATTGGTCACCGAGTTCTCTTATTCTTCAAGAACGTTCATACGAGATTTTGGTCCAAGTTATCCATGATGGATAAATCCCATAAAATTCTGCCCTATTTTACACTACAGAAGTAAAGTGGGTTTCAAACACTTTCATTTTAAAGCCAGTATCATGAACAGTTTTAAATTTATTTCATGGTCAATGGTTCTTTATAGTTCTGTAGTTGAGTTTATCTCTTTGGAATTACGGTTGTCTATTATTTCAGACATAGCATTCCTTGTTCTTTTTTTCAGCTTAGGAAAATGCAAATAGATATTTGAAATGTACTATAAGTATTTCATATAACAGCAATTAAAAAAAAAATAACGCTGCTTATGACACCCTCTTCACAAATAACATGTTAGTTTTTCCATTTGCTGTTTTTCTCCAACTCTGTTCTAATGTGCCCCATCAACCCTCAGTTACAGTATCTATGTAATGATGCATATAAACACTGAAACAATAATTGTTGTTTAATAGCAATGATTTCTTTGGTACTCTTAAAATTGTGGTCTAATTTGCCTAATTTTGTGTACGCCGTATAATAAGTGAGTTGCGCTTCTTCACATAATGGTTTCCCTTTGGCAAAACATTGATATGATATGAAAATCTGAGCTGTTAATGACAGATCTTATCGCTTCAATCCAATTATGTTTCTAAGTAATCTGAAATGAAAAATGATAATACCTTGGCCTGATGTAAATAGTGACTATATATTTTTAGAGTCGGCCAGCATTGATAACCTGACGTTTCTACTGCACACGGCCCTGGGAATTTAATACTGATGTATTAGTAAATAATCTCTGTGAGATGACTTACATATCCTGTAACATGACATTTTCATATTGAAAAGTAACCGTTTTGTCTTGTATACTAAAACTGTGCATGTGGAAAAATGTTTGGTGCATATGTGTTGAATTTTATAATCCTGTTAAAAACTTAATAAAAATGTCAAAATCCTGGTTCGCTGCCATATCTCATTGGGGCTTTAAATGGCTAGAATTACATTGCAAAGCAGGAAGATGGTGTAGTTTTACAAGCCACTAGTAATTTCATAATACTGTTTTGAAAAAGCAGTTTTTGCTGTAGCTACTGTACTTTTTCACAACAGTAGCTCAGCTGAGTTCACCCAAAAAGGACAATTTGTTTATTAATTGCTCACCCAGAAGAACAAGACTTTTGTTCATCTTCAGAACACGTCTTGGTGAAGATCTTTTTAATTAAATCTGAGAGCTTTCTGTCCCTCTATTGACAGCCTATGCAACTATCACTTTCAAGCCCTAGAAAGGTAGTAAAGACATTGTAAAAGTAATTCATGTGATTCCAGTGGTTTAACCTCCAATTTATGAAGCATAATTTACCAGTTTATTTGAAAAATATGAATCTCAAACACACGCAACGTCTGCTTTCACGTCAGCACAACAAGCTTGTTTTGCGGTGCTCTCATGAACGTGTATCGGAGAATAATATTTTGTGTGTATATATATATATATATATATATATATATATATATATATATATATATATATATATATATATATATATATATATATATATATATATATATATATATATATATATAATTTTTATTTATTTTTATTTTTTGCAGAAACAAAGCACACTTCATAAAATTGTGGTTAAACCAATGACGTCGCATTACTTTAATGATGTCTTTACTACATTTCTGGGCCTTGAAAGTAGTAGTTGCAAAGGCTGTCAATGAACGGACTAAAAGCTCTCAGATTTCATTAAAAGGAACTTAATGTGTGTTCTGAAGATGACAGGGCAAGATGCTTTAAACTAACTAAACTATATCTTACCAGTTTGTTTGTTTGTTAAGCTGTTAATATAAACCATGTTTCATGTTTAGGACAAATTGTATCATGCACTTTTCCCGAATCAGCTCATTCTGCGAACTGCCTAAAAAAAGTTTTATGGGTTTGAAACAACATTAGGGTAATTAATGGCAGATTTAAAATTTTTGGGTAAACTACAACTTTCATATAGAATTGGTCTAATTCCAAGGTCTGTCATGAAACTCTTGATGGCAGAGGCTGATAGGTCCTTAACTCGGTTTGCTTGCAATCATGTCATTCTTTATAGGGCTAAGCTAAATGGTTCCTGCTGTGTCAGTAACCAATGAGCTCGCTGCTGAACATTTGCTGTAGCGGTTGCAGTGTGCTTTCAGAACCCTCCACCTTCCCCAGCTCCACCTGTATAGATCTGTTACTGGTAATTAGGGCTGGGTGGTATATCGAGTTTGTAAAATATATTGATATATTTTTTTAGAAACAATACAGAACGAGGCAATACACTTTAAATCGACATACAGCAGATTGATACAAGCGCATCTGAAAAATAGTGGAGTACGCAAAATGAGCTGATTCAGGGAAAGTGCATGATACAATTCGTCCGAAACTTGATATATGCTTTATATTAAAGGCTTCAAAAAACTGGTAAGATATAGTTAACTCTTACTTTAAAGTTTCTTGCCCTGTCAGATGCTCTGAGATATACTTGTGATGATAAGATAAATACTTGGGATGTTTAAAGCATTTGAAATGTAGTGCTTTCCTCAGTGATTTACTTGCATTTAAAAGGTACATTCTGCATCTGTAAATGTTAGAAACTCGTGCAAATATGTCAATTTCGCTGTCAAGAGAGGACGAGCCTTCTGCATGTGAATATCCGCTAAAATTCATTCTTCCGTGAACAAGCAACGCTGCGTGCACTAGCACCAAACAGATGGAACACCACAGAATAGGAACGCAATCATTCTGACTAAATTACACATATTTCGAAAATATTTGTTTTAACTAAAAAGTACCACTTTTTGAATACGCTATATTATAAACATATTTCCTCAAAGGGAAATCCATTTAAGTGATTATGTTTGTATTCGCCCCATTTCATGCAGGACAGAGAAATCATTGTCTAATTAGCTCATATGTCGCTTCTTAGACGTAATCTAATGCGAGATTGTTTAATTCAGAGCGTCTTTGCTGGGCCAGCCTCAAATTTTACATGAATAATACGCTGGCCGCTTTTAATCTGTGGGATTTAAACTGGATTAAGCTTTGCCATGGCTGCTTGTACAACATAGTAGAACAAAGAGTCATATGATCGCTTATATTCCTTTTAAATGTCAAGAGTATTTAAAGAGTTTAATAGCTCCTTTGAGAAGAGATATTATCCTGATAATAGTAGCCTACTAATGGTAATTTAATTAGCTGGACATACTAATCAATATTTGAAGCAGCTTGGTAGCTGATGTTTGGACTCTAACCTTCGCTGTAGATAAAGCTGAGTCACACTGGCTTATTTTCGACCAGTTATCACCGCTTTGTTTGATATGCAGTGATGTATCACACCCTAAACATGTCTAATTTCAGATGAGTGTGGAAAGGGTTGGTCTGGGTCATCTCCAGCAGCTGGATGAATGGTATGTAATTAAAGGTTCAGCAGACCAGAGTGTTTTCCTAATTAAGTATAAATGCCAAGCTCGTCAGGAAGACGCCCAGGCCCCATTTTAATGCCAGCGAGAGATTTTATTACTGAACAGCATGTCTGGGGGAAGTCAACATCTCTTCTCTAATTGCAAATACACACTGACATGACACATACACATACCACTGTGGTTGATCAAGACTGGCGGTAATAAGAAATAGTGGTGGTAACTCATTCCTTTCAAACTGTTTGTTTCAGTGAACCCATGCCATGCTCCTTTATATCCTTAATATTAAATACAATATTTTTTTATAACCAAAAAGTCGTACTTTATAGCCTGACGTCCTCATACTCAATTCTAGTCAGAATATGAGTCTGATACTGCTCCATTGGGCTGTGATTATGGGGCGTGTTTCAACCGAACCAAGAAAGACCTCAATTGGATAGACCTACAACCAATCAGAGCAATGGAGCGATGTCAAACGTCAAAAGAACTCAACTGCACTGTGGTTTTCCCAAGGGATGAAGTGAAGCAACCTCAATTATGTGATATATAGACCCAGGAATGCGAATTTTAGCAGGCAACCTTGCCAAAATAACACACATTTTACCGCCCAAACAGAATTCCACCATTTCCAACAATTTCACCAATTTGTTTGGTCTGAACAGTTTCTGTTCACGCATAATTACTCCTCTATGGCTCAAGTCCAGACCGAACTGCCCGAGCTCAAATGTTGTGGGCGGGGCTGAGTTTGGCTGGCATCCAGGCAACACACTTTACATTTCCAAGTCAATCATTAAGGTCAAATTATTGACTGTCTGTGAACTGGATCAGCACAATTTCTGAACAAAAAAAATCAGTCTAATTGGTAAACCAGTTTAATCTGCTCAACAGAACAATTCATTCAAACATCACTAATCAGAAAGTCATTCACTTCAGATATGGATAGTAAAATCTATATTTTAACCATCACTTAAATATAAAAAGATAATAAAATGCAAAGTAATAATCAAAAGTGTGTGAAAAAAATAAAAACAGACGGAGATAAAATAAAAATAAAAACATGAAATGAAAATGTTATTTTTTTGGCTTTTTTGTTTAGCTTTGATGCCATTTATAGATGATGTAAGATTTTTTATTATGTTAAAATGCATTCTCGTAACCCAGTTTATTGTTAATTTACTATTAATATGCCATTCATGAAACACAATAAAACAATAAACCCCCATAAGCACCATTTAAACATTGAGAGTGTCGATCATTTTCCAGCTCAAACTATAGCATGAGTTTGGGGCATGGCTACTGTAGCAGGCGAAGCCAGAGGGTTTGGGACCATGGCTCATGTATAACATCTGAAAAGACATTCAGCTTTGGTGCATTAAGACCTTCAAAGATTAAACAGGTCATGTAAGTTTCAAAGCGAATGAGGCAACGCAACACGCTATTGCTAATATAATTAGGTTTGTTATAAGTGTGTTAAGAGTGTTAGCCTACTCAAATGCTTTCTCAGTCATGATTCATAGCAACACAGCTAAAAGTATTCCTTATATGTTGGACTTTTTATTAAAAGAAGCCTAATTTACATGTGGCATCCTGTCTTCACAAGCACCTGTAAGAGCTGTGTTTGTGATGTTTAATTTAAAGGAGAGACAATGTGCAAAAGGGACATTTACAAAATATGCTGTATTTGTTTAATTCCACTAGGCGCCACAGAAACGACATACTATGGTGGCTGAGAGAGCTCAACGCCCTGCAACTGAAGAAAATGCAAATAGAAAAAACAAAAGCAAATTAAGAAAACATCTTCAGTCTGACAACACGCGCTGCAAATACTCACAAACCAACCAAATACAGAAGCACGCCGCAAATACCACAACTCACCCAAACGCGCTGCAAATACTCACAAACCAACCAAATACAGAAGCACGCCGCAAATACCACAACTCACCCAAACGCGCTGCAAATACTCACAAACCAACCAAATACAGAAGCACGCCGCAAATACCACAACTCACCCAAACGCGCTGCAAATACTCACAAACCAACCAAATACAGAAACGCTGCAAATACTTATAACTTAACCAAACGTGCTGCAAATACTCACAACTCAACCAAGCTCGCTGCCAATGCTCACAATGCAACTACATACAGAAACGCTGCAAATACTCGTGACTCAACCAAATCTGCTGCAAATACTGACAATGCATCAACATCCAGAAACACCTGCAAATACTCATGATGCAACCAAATACAGAAACACACTGAAAATACTCAGAACGTAACCAAATACAGAAATGTGCTGCATAGTTACATGTTGCAAATACTCACAACCAAATACAGAACTGCGTTGTAAATACTCATAACGCGACCAAATACAGAAACATGTTGCAAATACTCAAAATGCAACCAAATACAGAAATGCACTGCAGATACTAACAACGCAATGATTATTTCGTGTTGTGGCGATTCCGTTGTGTTGTGGATTTTTCGTTGTGTTGTGGCGATTTTTTGTCGTGGCGATTTTGTTGTGTTGTGGCGATTCCGTTGTGTTGTGGCGATTTTGTTGTGTTGTGGTGATTCCGTTGTGTTGTGGTGATTTTGTTGTGTTGTGCTGATTCCATTGTGTTGTGGCGATTTCGTGGTGTTGTGGCGATTCCGTTGTGTTGTGACGATTTTGTTGTGTTGTGGCGATTCCGTTGTGTTGTGGTGATTCCGTTGTGTTGTGGCGATTTCATTGTGTTGTGGCAATTTCGTTGTGTTGTGGCGATTTCGTTGTGTTGTGGTGATTTCGTTGTGTTGTGGTGATTCCGTTGTGTTGTGGTGATACCGTTGTGTTGTAGCGATTTCGTTGTGTTGTAGCGATTTCGTTGTGTTGTAGCAATTTCGTTGTGTTGTGGTGATTCCGTTGTGTTGTGGTGATTTCGTTGTGTTGTGGCCATTTCGTTGTGTTGTGGTGATTCCGTTGTGTTGTGGCGATTTTGTTGTGTTGTGGTGATTCCGTTGTGTTGTGGCGATTTCATTGTGTTGTGGCAATTTCATTGTGTTGTGGCGATTTTTTGTCGTGGCGATTTTGTTGTGTTGTGGCGATTCCGTTGTGTTGTGGCGATTTTGTTGTGTTGTGGTGATTCCGTTGTGTTGTGGTGATTTTGTTGTGTTGTGCTGATTCCATTGTGTTGTGGCGATTTCGTGGTGTTGTGGCGATTCCGTTGTGTTGTGACGATTTTGTTGTGTTGTGGCGATTCCGTTGTGTTGTGGTGATTCCGTTGTGTTGTGGCGATTTCATTGTGTTGTGGCAATTTCGTTGTGTTGTGGCGATTTCGTTGTGTTGTGGTGATTTCGTTGTGTTGTGGTGATTCCGTTGTGTTGTGGTGATACCGTTGTGTTGTAGCGATTTCGTTGTGTTGTAGCGATTTCGTTGTGTTGTGGTGATTTCGTTGTGTTGTGGCCATTTCGTTGTGTTGTGGTGATTCCGTTGTGTTGTGGCGATTTTGTTGTGTTGTGGTGATTCCGTTGTGTTGTGGCGATTTCATTGTGTTGTGGCAATTTCGTTGTGTTGTGGCGATTTCGTTGTGTTGTGGCAATTTCGTTGTGTTGTGGCGATTTCGTTGTGTTGTGGTGATTTCGTTGTGTTGTGGCGATTTCGTTGTGTTGTGGTGATTCCGTTGTGTTGTGGTGATACCGTTGTGTTGTAGCGATTTCGTTGTGTTGTAGCAATTTCGTTGTGTTGTGGTGATTCCGTTGTGTTGTGGTGATTTTGTTGTGTTGTGGCCATTTCGTTGTTTTGTGGTGATTCCGTTGTGTTGTGGCGATTTTGTTGTGTTGTAGCGATTTCGTTGTGTTGTAGCGATTTTGTTGTGTTGTAGCGATTTCGTTGTGTTGTAGCAATTTCGTTGTGTCGTGGTGATTCCGTTGTGTTGTGGATTTTTCGTTGTGTTGTGGCCATTTTATTGTGTTGTGGCAATTTCGTTGTGTTGTGGATTTTTCATTGTATTGTGGCAATTTCATTGTGTTGTGGCGATTTCGTTGTGTTGTGGATTTTTCATTGTGTTGTGGCGATTCCGTTGTGTTGTGGCCATTTTGTTGTGTTGTGGCAATTTCGTTGTGTTGTGGCGATTCCGTTGTGTTGTGGCGATTTTGTTGTGTTGTGGCGATTCCGTTGTGTTGTGGCGATTCCGTTGTGTTGTGGCGATTTCGTTCTGTTGAGGATTTTTCGTTGTGTTGTGGATTTTTCGTTGTGTTGTGAATTTTTTGTTGTGTTGTGGTAATTCCGTAGCCTGACAAGCCTGACCCACATCAAGATGTTTGGTCTGGAAACTCATCATAGACAGGGCTCAATCCGAGGGGCGGGATAAACGGTTGTCTTTCAAACTCCCTCTGCACGCGTTAGGATAGCGCTACACCAACCAGAGCAACGAAGGTGAAACAGAGCTTGTTGATAGATTAAACATTCACCGTATCCGGTCGGCTAAACTCCGAACACATCTTCCCTTTTTAAGAATGACTTCAGTGCCGTTCTTGTTGTGGTGATTCCGTTGTGTTGTGGTGATACCGTTGTGTTGTATCGATTTCGTTGTGTTGTAGCGATTTCGTTGTGTTGTAGCAATTTCGTTGTGTTGTGGTGATTTCGTTGTGTTGTGGCCATTTCGTTGTGTTGTGGTGATTCCGTTGTGTTGTGGCGATTTTGTTGTGTTCTGGTGATTCCGTTGTGTTATGGCGATTTCATTGTGTTGTGGTAATTTCGTTGTGTTGTGGCGATTTCGTTGTGTTGTGGCGATTTCGTTGTGTTGTGGTGATTTCGTTTTGTTGTGGTGATTCCGTTGTGTTGTGGTGATACCGTTGTGTTGTAGCGATTTCGTTGTGTTGTAGCGATTTCGTTGTGTTGTAGCAATTTCGTTGTGTTGTGGTGATTCCGTTGTGTTGTGGTGATTTCGTTGTGTTGTGGCCATTTCGTTGTGTTGTGGTGATTCCGTTGTGTTGTGGCGATTTTGTTGTGTTGTGGTGATTTCGTTGTTTTGTGGTGATTCCGTTGTGTTGTGGCGATTTCGTTGTGTTGTAGCGATTTCGTTGTGTTGTAGCGATTTTGTTGTGTTGAAGCGATTTCGTTGTGTTGTAGCAATTTCGTTGTGTCGTGGTGATTCCGTTGTGTTGTGGATTTTTCGTTGTGTTGTGGCCATTTTATTGTGTTGTGGCAATTTCGTTGTGTTGTGGATTTTTCATTGTATTGTGGCGATTTCATTGTGTTGTGGCGATTTCGTTGTGTTGTGGATTTTTCATTGTGTTGTGGCGATTCCGTTGTGTTGTGGCCATTTCGTTTTGTTGTGGCGATTCCGTTGTGTTGTGGCCATTTTGTTGTGTTGTGGCAATTTCGTTGTGTTGTGGCGATTCCGTTGTGTTGTGGCGATTTTGTTGTGTTGTGGCGATTCCGTTGTGTTGTGGCGATTCCGTTGTGTTGTGGCGATTTCGTTCTGTTGAGGATTTTTCGTTGTGTTGTGGATTTTTCGTTGTGTTGTGAATTTTTTGTTGTGTTGTGGTAATTCCGTAGCCTGACAAGCCTGACCCACATCAAGATGTTTGGTCTGGAAACTCATCATAGACAGGGCTCAATCCGAGGGGCGGGATAAACGGTTGTCTTTCAAACTCCCTCTGCACGCGTTAGGATAGCGCTACACCAACCAGAGCAACGAAGGTGAAACAGAGCTTGTTGATAGATTAAACATTCACCGTATCCGGTCGGCTAAACTCCGAACACATCTTCCCTTTTTAAGAATGACTTCAGTGCCGTTCTTTGTTCTTTTCTCAGAGAAAAGCTCAACTCCAAGTCTTCCGTAGTCGCGGTCAAATCTGATTCGAAAGACCGCCGTTCGCCAGTTTCTGTGTTTACTAGAAGCACGCAAACGCAACTCGGCCGTCGTCATTATGGCCCCGACCACCGACTCTATACACGATGTGATTGGCCTGGCAAGAGTTGGGCGATTACAGCTCAAAAGGGTATTGAGAGTTGCTAGACGACACTTGCGGGCAGATTAGATCTGCTGCCGCTAGGGTGCGTCTAGATTTTTAGGCTAGTGATTCCATTGTGTTGTGATTTAATTTCATTGTGTTGTGGCGATTTCGTTGTGTTGTGGTTTAATTTAGCATGGCTGCATACTGGGCCACCGTACTTTCGGCCACCATAACATACAGGTACTTCAACTTTAAAAATGTAAGTAAAATCCAAATATGCATTTAAAATGTGCATTAACACAGTAGGAAGCGGCTGGAATTGATTTAAACTGGAAGTATCTTCATTGCTTTTATAGACAGAACAAGCTGTTTTGATAGGCTGTGAGAAACTAATACGAGCCCTTCAATCTGTCCCATTCCAGCCCCCTACAAAAACTTCAACAAAGAAAACTAAGTTCGTACAGTTACAAGTGAACTGTTGTTACGCATATGATAATGGATGTTTCACTTCATGGCTTATTTCAAAATGACTCTACATGATATGTACACTTAATTTATTCATTTCAAAAGTTTGTGTTAGATGAGAGAGAAAGCGCATTGAGCGGGTTCATCATGCTGCTGTCAAAGTGAGTTGCCCAAATGTCCTTATTATCCAGATAATATCTCACAAGTAAGTCTCTCTCCGTCTGTCTCAACGGAGAGATATATTCACTCATTAGCCTTAAGGTCTTCAGGCATGCACTCCGCTTGCAGTATAAATCCAGCATATGATTCATGACATATTCTATCGTATGCTGGCACCAGTTTTTCTAGGAAAAAGCCTGACATGTTGGCGTTTTGAGAGCTGCTTTAGGGCTCTGCTCGGGTGAGGTCTAACATTCTTAATGAACATGGTCTGCTGGCACAGACGTAGATTCTTTGAAGTAGTCGTATGAGTGAGGATGTGGGGTGATGCTCCTCATTATCATGGTGTACTGGTTCGTATCTGGCGCAAGAGACTCTTTAGCATGGGTTTTAAGAGGACTTTATCTCTAGTTTGGCACTACAAGAGAATATCTGCTTGGGTTCCTGATGTGCATTGAGACAACTGGCTGCCATTTGATCAGAAGACCCATCACTCAAATTAATTATATTATATTCTTGTCACGTTTGCTGCTGTATTTAGTACATGGGGACTCTCAAATCTGCTGTTGATTTGGAAGAAAAAATATTTTCAGGTTTATATCATTCCTGATTAGAAATGAAAAAGTAACTTTTCGTAGGTCTACAATGTTCTGGAATACATATAATATACAGTAAATTCATAGATCTAAATTGATACAGCTTCATAGGAACAATATGAAAGGAATAGTTTTGCATCTTATTAAGAAGAACTTCCCTAAGAGACGACTGAGGAATCATCTACATATGCCTCTGTTGTCTTCCTCTTGATTTACTTTGTCAAGCCTTTCATTACTGGGTTTATATTACTATTTACCGTCCTCCATGATGCAACCTGACCATAACAACATCAAAGGCTTAATACAGATCATAGGTTTTATTTTGAAGCTTCAATAAATATACTGATTTAGCATTGTACATGGGATTTTGGCTGATATCAAGGAGGCAGTTTACCATATTGAGTGTTGTAAGACCCCCCACCAGGGTAATTATCTTGCAGATTGCCTCTCGCTAGAAATTCTTATACCCTTTCTTGACAACATGCTGGCACCATTAAATCAAGAGAGAGAACAATTCTCTCACATTGAACTCATACTGACAAGGATGAAAACTTGATATTGCTTAAGGTCGTTACATGCTACGCATACATCTAAATGGGACCAGAACCAATTTTAGCCATTCAGATGCTGAACGTCTCTTTGAGTTAATTTTATCCCCTACGAAATCGCTCAGGGTCTGTTACAATCTGCCTGAGGGCAAATGTGATTTGAGGATGAAGGTCGTACGTTGCACCACCTTAAAGAAGTGTACAAGACAGCAACACACAAAGGAATAAATAAATAATGCACAATGCACCAAAAAAATATTGTTTTCCAGGAAATAAGTATGACTGGGCAGGAGAGACCAGAAAAACATTGAACAAGGGCAAACATAGACTGCCTTTCCATCCTTAGCCATAACATGCTATACATAACTCAATAAAACAATCCAGGGACATTTCCCAACGGGACAAAACGATGTACTGGGTACAACCCATGGCATGTCTTGTTCTCAGGGCATGATTTTGAAGAACATCATTTTGCTCGGTATAAAGAGCTGCCTTGTTTTAAAAATGGTTAGCCTGTTACCCCATTGAGTATTCTGTGATGGTAACCGCGGGGCGAAGTGAGCCACACAGGTGTAAGTACTGAGGTTACAAGGTAGTAAAAAACTCTCATCTCTTCTTTATCCCTGTATATAATTTAAGTGCACATCTAATGCTAGTCATTTTATGCTGATGTTCATGGATAATTCTGAATTATATCTGAATGAACTGAATTATACTCATTTGTAATTTATTAGCTGTTTTTAAGTGCACCATCTTTGTATATCTTTGATCAGTCTACTCTAAGGCAATGTTTACACATTTTTGTTAAGAGGCCTTCTTGGTCAATTGGACGACACTAAAAGCAGGTGTAAATGGGGTCTAAAACGTGTTGAGCTTGTCCACTTTCAACCACGTCCAGGGGTAGTCGAAAACACATTAGGCCGGATTGCTTTTGTAGTGTAAACGTCTTGGTTACAACTGTAACCCTAGTTCCCTAAGAAGGGAACGAGACGCTGCATCTGATGACAATGCCATGGAAATGCCTCTCTGTGATTGCGTCTGAAGCACAAAGTTCTGTCATGAAACTCTAGATAGTGCAGGATAGGTCCTTCCCTCAATCTACTTGCAATCTCGTCATTCTCTATAGGGCACAGCTGATTGGATCCTGCTGTACCAATAGCCAATGAGCTTGCCGCTCAACCTGTAAGTACATGGTCAGCATTTGCTATATCAGTGCAGCACACTTTCAGAAACCCTCCAGCTCCGCCTGTATAGATCTGCTACAGTTAATTAATGCATGTATGCTATTTTGTACAGCAGCAGCATGCCTTACTTGCTCACAGCAGCATGTTGTGTGTATTAGCAAAAAGTGCCGTACTTGCTCTGCAGCTCTGAAGTAAGTCGCTCACAGGCATGCAGGACGTATAGCAAGGTGATGCAGCCTCTCATTCCCTTCTCTAGGAACCAGGGTTACTGTTATAACTGAGGCGTTCCCTTTCGAGGGAATGAGATGCGTTTGATGACGAAACTATGGGAACGTTAAAACCCGCTATGCCACACTGACAAATACCGGTCTTAGTGTGAATCATGAGCACAAGCTTAGGACATCAGAACCTGGTGTGGAGCCAAAGTTCATATAACCTTGTCTGGGGTGATGAAAGGCTTTAACAACGCCTGAGGCAAACTCTAAACATGAAGAATGACAGTGCCTGAAGATCTCCTACTCTCTTTAGAGATGAAATAGCAAGCAGGAAGGCCCTTTTAAAATTAATTCAATGCTCGAAGGGTGCCAAACCTACTTGTATCACAAGCAAATATTTCACCGGAACCTGACTTTAATGCCTCAGTCTCAAAGTACCATGTAGGAAACGAGAGAAGCAGATGATATTTGGTCCCTCGTCCACTTGTGATCTTAATTCCAGGTGTAAACAGGGCCTAGAACACTGCATGTATAATTTACAGCATTAGCAAAGATACATTTTCTGTAAGAATATGTAAACAGGCTGGACATAACTGAAATATACCCAAATTAATTGGAATCAGATAAAATAATAATAATAATAATAATAATAATAATAATAATAATAATAATAATAATAATAATAATAATAATAATAATAATAATAATAATAATAATGATGATAATAAAATTGAAATCAAAATAACTCCAGTAAAGTAAATCAGTGTAGTTTTAGTATTATTTATTTACTAGTACAATATTTATTAATATTTTGAACTTTTATTTAGCTTTTATTTTATTTTAAGGTTCAGTAATGTTGCTATGGTCATTGTCATGTTCATGAAACAAATTCTGACTTTTTTTTTCTTTTTAATATTACATATTTTTGTTCTGTGTACCTTTAGCTGATGTGGTAGAACATGGCATAAGTGGTTGTTGGTTAGGCTAAACCAAATGTTTACCTTCAATTCACTGCAATTTGATTTGCATAAAATAGTCAGCCAAATGAATAAATGTAAATGTAAGCAGTTAAATCAGTTAAATTATATTCCTACTGAGCCAGGGGTAAAATGACCACTACACAGCAGGACTGGTTTGGCCATGCATGGGACATTTTGCATTCTATTTGCTAGGTCAGTGCTGCTTGTCTCCTGTCATTTGTGTTAAACAAGACACAAGAAGTGATGACATTGGATTTTCAGCTAAGGGTCACAGACTACCAATATCTTTCAAAATTCTGTGACCCCAAAGGGACATAAACAAACACTGGGTCGATAAAAAGGAAGGGTTCTTGCTGGGGGGAATGCAAGTGTCAATAAGAAACAAATTGAATCACCTTCATAAATTTGGTCCCCATGGCGCTGATCATATTTAAAATTCTTTATTCAGCCACAGTGGAGAAAGTACAACCTACAAACACATATTCCTCCCCTGCTGCTTAGCTGTACCACCAAAGACTAGATGGCACAGGTCAAATAACAAAGGACAGTGTAATAAATTGAGGTGAAGCATAGCAAGATTATACATTAAAACAGTATAGTGTTGGTGTTTTGATCAATAGTCAAATGCTCCTGTACGAAACATGAATCCATTACTGATATGTGGTGTGATGAAGGGCTGTGGTAGCCTAGACTATTCTACAACAATTTAAGTTATTTTACACAACAGTTTGTTTTGACCTTGGAATATGACACGCTATCAGTCAGTGCATTAGTAATGGAGACACCTAATATGTCCTAAAGCAGCAGTGAGGCTTCAAGATTTCAGCCATTTCTTCAAGTTATATTATTACGCCAGTCTATAGGTGAATACTTTATGAGTGAATCACTGAATCATTCATTTGAACCAGTTCTTTCAAAAACTCAGAATAAAACACCTCTACCGTGTGCTTGTTGACACATGCTATAACTTCTACTCTGTAACATAACTGCTATAGAGTAGAAACTCCATTCACTTTCTCCATATGGAAACTGATATAAAAACTTTAACTTTAAATAAACCTTTAAAGACTGTCTTACTGTGAACTACGAGGTTGTTATTCGTAAGTTGCCTGCATTATTTTAACTTAGCTAAAATGTACTGATAAATTTGTGGTGAAAAACTACATTACCCATGATTCTATACAGAAATACTACTAATTCCACTAATAGAGTCACTTTGTAGTCTAACCGCCAGTTAGCATGGTTCTCTCTAGAAGAAAAAAAAGAAAAAAAATCACGGCAATTCGTTTTACGAGATGGCTAATTTGATTTTGTATGACCATGCACATACAAATGTGTAAAATGTGCTAAATCATACGTCCTTGACAAATGACCTAACCCCGCCCTTAAACCTACCGGGGTTTAGATAGTTTGTAAAAATTTGTGCAAATCAGGTTGTACAAATGAGGTTGTACAAATTCATATGAATTAGCCACCTCGTAAAATACGTATGTATTGGTAATGAGATAACATTGGAGAAACACAATAGGGGACACCCAAAATCCCATTCAAAAAACCCATTGACTTCAGGACGATGAAACCAGAAGGCTAAAATGCTAACTCACTACCACATTTTTGGTCAACAAAATTATGTCACACATGCACCACTCTATTACAGCGAAATAAGCAACGCTTTTAAGTTTCCCATACTCTCACAAAATACTTAAATATTTGAATATTTCTGCATATTTTGCAATAAACTTAAAATATATTGTTTTTAGATATAATTAACATCATTAATGAGTAAAAGCGTTATAAGCTTTGAAACAAGGTATATATATATATATATATATATATATATATATATATATATATATATATATATATATATATATATATATATATATATATATATATATATATATATATATATATATATATATATGTTACCTTGTTTCAAAGCTTATAACGCTTTAACAAAGACATTTTTGAAATCCCTAAGGGAGAAATAAGCAGAAAAAAATTGTTCTAGAACCAAAATTGGTGGAAAAAGTAGGACTAAGTGACAAGCATAATCAATTCTAAAATGTAAATTACTCGCTATATTGAATAAGGCAATATAAAATTCAAAAAACATTATGGAAACTTGTTTTCTGCTATGTATTAAAAAATAAAAAAGGTCATTTTGACTATTTGTCTTGCAATTGGGAGTTTATATATCACAATTCTGAGAGAGAAAAATCCTCCATGTACTCTTGCTTGTGTGATATTGCTTAAATACTAAACAATAGCTAAATATGATTAGTCATATTATTATTTAAAAATATATATATGCAAACACTCAGAGAGTTGTCATGACAGAAGTTTAGTCACTCATTGGTGGAATGCCATTGTAAGGCATGATGTCATAGTCAGGAATCTATAAGGATACCCGGACCAACCATCGCCAGCTTCTGTTTGACTGAAGTTAGACACTCACAGGCATGAAGGAAGTATGGCAAGGTGATGCAGTATTTTAAAAATAATATATACATTATTTTTTTAGTGTTACAGCAATAAAGAAAAAAACGTTTGTTTTTTTTAAAAAGTAAAAAAAACAAAAAACAAAACAAAAAAACCCTTTGTTTTGTTTGTTTCTTTGTGTGTGTGTTTTCCCCTACTGCTTCTGCATATTTCTTTAGGGGAGTTATTGCCAAGCTCATCTCTGTTTTTCTTCTTTCACAGCAGGTGGGCAACATCTACCCCATTGAAGTCTCAACAGTGGGTAAGCTACCAACATATTTAAAATAATGACATCTTTTCAAAAAGTGCAACGACATGTAAAATAAATCATACTCAGGCCCACCATAGATCAAAGCACGGTGTAACTGTGTAGTACAGTTTAACAAAGCATCCGTAACCCAGCTGCTCACTCAGAAACGGCATTTTTTTCTGGTGCGTAGGAACATGTGGGTGGACAAAGAAGTTTATATGGAGAGCGTTGTGCATATTTATTGTTTTTTATTCATTGTGTGCGAGCTATAATTGAAAACTGAAGATAATGAAGGCGATGATGATATTATAATTATATATTAATGAACAAGACAATAGTGAATCTTCCGATGTTTTTTGATGTGGACGTCAAAGTCTGTATGTAGCGATTGTCCAGTCAAACTCTAACAATAGGCTGCTTCATTTGGCAGATGGGCAAGTTGCATCAGATGCGCTCATCTACAAAACCATGAACAAATCTACAAACCTGGAAAAGTGAATATATTATATATTAATACCCAGATATATTTAAATGCAGGTTCACTTGCACTGAGGATAAACTGATAATCTGTGTGTTATAGCTCACTGGAATCCTAAGCAAATGCTAAGAAAGTTTTGGGGGGGAATATATATTTTTAATGAAACACATCTGAGGCCCTCCATTAAATCTCTTGTGTTTTTTGCAACCTCTGAGATATATCCTTAAAGTTCTTCTGGGTTGCTAGAAGACTGTTAATTAACTTAACCTGGTCGGACAGATCAATACAGACTTCTGCTCTTGTTTAATTGGTCCACATCTTTTGGCACATGTCCACCATACATGTTAATGTTTCTGGGCATGATTTCAGAGTGTGAAGAAACACCAGCTGTTCATGCTAATAAAGACTGTGAGAGAAAAAAAGATATGATGCCGAGAGAGTAAGATGAGTAGGTGTGTGAGAGAGAGAGAGAGAGAGAGAGAGAGAGAGAGAGAGAGAGAGAGAGAGAGAGAGAGAGAGAGAGAGAGAGAGAGAAAGAGAGAGAGAGAGAGAGAGAGAGAGAGAGAGAGAAGAGAGAGAGAGAGATCCATGCTGCCATTTTACAGAAGCTATTTTAAGATTTGTAACAAGGGACGTATTTTAATACTGGATGGCATTTCAGCAAATCATTCTGATGAATATTTTCACAACCTTTCTCATTGCGAGCGTCCCTCAGGCACAGATGAGACACTTATTAAGCCTTGTCAGAGGGCAGTGTTATATACAATGTAATTATTTTCTCATTCACTGGTCAGACAAGGGCACAACTTAGGGATCAAATGAGTGTGACAATATGATGTACTCATACTTCATGCACATTTGAATGTGTCCCCACAACATTGGCATTGTCACCAAACCTGGAAAATCTACAATGTTGTTCTACACTCACCTTTAGACATATTAAGTTCTCCGACTCCATCAGATATTCACTCTCTTCAAAACCTAGTGAGCTGCTTACCTAGGCAGCATTTTATGCATCACAGGCACACTCCCAAATGTTTGAAAAAAGTAGGCATTACATCATTTCTGGACAAATCCTAAGGCAACATATTCATCCTTCACATATAAATCAGGGGATTGAGTGGGGATGAGCTCAGTGAAAAACTATAAATCAAAATACGTTGAGAGAACTAATACCTTTGCTGTTTTCTATCAATAATGAAAAGTATACAATAGTTTACTCTAATGAATGCTGTTGTTCCATTGCCATCAGTCAAAATATTAATTAAAATATAATATTAAATTAAAATATTAATATTTATAAACAAAATATAAATATAAATTTATAAACAAAA
This sequence comes from Pseudorasbora parva, assembly GCF_024679245.1. Classification (NCBI taxonomy): domain Eukaryota; kingdom Metazoa; phylum Chordata; class Actinopteri; order Cypriniformes; family Gobionidae; genus Pseudorasbora; species Pseudorasbora parva. Next base: position 38,738,662 of record NC_090183.1, on the reverse strand, counting down.
TATTAATTAAAATATACCTTTGAGCTCATTTTATATATATATATATATATATATATATATATATAATATATAATATATAATATACATTTTATATATTTTAGACATATACTAATTTATAGAACATTTAGATAGTATATCAAATGCATGTAATCATCTTTTAAAAATACACCATAAGTACATGATAAACACTAGCTTAATAGTTTGTAAACCTAAATAAGTTGGCTAAACTCTTTAAAAAAAAATTAAGCTAAAGCTAAAGTTTAAGCAAAAAGAACTTGCTGATTTTTATTTGTTACTCATACAATTGAATTGTTCTTAACTTGAAATATTTGCATTAGCCAATTCATACATTTCACTTTTAAACAATAATGTAATACCAACTTTTTTGTAGGGGAATCTTAACTGGCTATAGATTCAACTAGCTAATACAATAAATAAATGCTAAATTATGGTAACAATTAATTTTAAGGGTGCAGAATAATGCAGTAGTTAAGCATTCTTTAATTAATTATTAACTTGTTCACAATTAAGCATTAGTTAAGCACTACACTAGTAATTAATCATTAATTAACTTAATATTTTAAGGGTCCGGAATTATGAATTAGTTAAACTAGTAATTAATGATTTGATTGTTCACAATATGCATTAGACAAGCAATAGTAATTAATGATTAATGTTAAGGGGTGGTAATTCTTTCGAAGGCTTGATTGTGTTTGCAGGGTGCACTGTATTCACTGTGTTCATGCTTCGTTTTTAAAGAAATGCCTCATTTTTCATACATTTTACCTTCATTGCATGCATTACTCTGTCTCTCCTTGTAGAAACGGCTGATAGTTTCCTGGTTCTATGAAGCCAGTCCCTAAAAAATACGCAATGAGCTCGGATTGGTTAGCTGGCCCTGCTGTGTTCGCTATCCACCTAGCACACTCCAACCTACTCTTCTCCACAGCAATAAAAAATGGCCTTGCCTCCCTTATTTAATATTCTGACTATAATTAATATATAATATTATATAATACTACTGATGTCAGCAAGTCTGGAGGAAAAGGCTGTATAGTTGCCAACCGGTTATTTGCAGTAGTCCTTAGAAATTGATTTCTTTCAAAGCAAATATCTCCCTTTGCTTTAAACGTTGAGTGCTGTTACTTTGCAGATGTTGTTTATGCTCAAACAGCAACATTACACACTAGCTAAAGTTAGAAAAGTGAAATCGTGTTTTACCACCCCTTTATATTAGCCATTATTTACAACTTAATAAGTTATATATTATTTTTGTGTAGTGATAGTTATATTTGTGCGCCATTCTGTTAAGTTAACTGAACAATAAGCTATAGTAATTATGGTTAATTACTGATTTTGCCATTGTAAATTGCTAAAATAGTGTAATAAAGACTATTTGAACCCCTATTCTAAAGTTTTAACCCCATTAATTGTGGCACTTATTGAGTAATATTTGAGTTTACTCATCAGCATAAGCCAATAATTAAGCCTTACTATGAATAATACAGTATTTGACCCCCTATTCTAAATTGAAAGTTTTATCCACAATTATGTCAGTTATTTGTTATATAAGTAAATAAGCAACTTTTACAGACACAAAAATGACATTTTTTTTGTATATTTGGATAAATTGATCAAGGTACATGAATGTAAATCTATTATGCTTTTACAGAGAGAAAGAAAAAAAATCATATGTCATGAAAAATATGTACAATTTCCCTTTTACCATTTTATAGATATATGTTATATCCCTAAACACAAACATAACCCGTCATGTTCAACACAAAGGAAAATGGTGTGAGGACTCAAGTGCAGATAAAGTGAAGATTTATTTACAAAATAAAACAAATACGGAACAAACACCCACGAGGGGGTAAAACACATAAGACATAAACCAAAACATACCAAAGGGGGGAATCACAGGGAGACATAGACATAATGATCTGAAAAAAGACTGACAAACACAAGGAGCTTATAAAGGGAAGAAATCAAGAGGGAACCGGGGGGAGAAATCAAACACTGTCAGATAATAAAGGGGAGGGATCAGACAATGACAGGAGCACATGTCCAAAATAACAAAACCCACATGTGCACACAAGACAGGACAGGCATGTGACATTACCCCCTCCTTGAGCAGCTTAAGAGGGACAGACCAGGGCGGGACAGACAAGGAAAGGTTAAACAAGGGAGGAATGGGAAACTCTATTACTTGAGTAAAAGTAAAAGTACTACTGGTCAAATATTACTCCGTTACAAATGAAAGTTGTAAAAACTTTTGAAAACAAAAAGTATTTGTTTTTAAAAGTAAATAAGTATCAAAAGTAAATTTCCCTTTTAATACCAATGCATTATTTTATTATTGTTGTATAAATGCACACTGTCATGATTTAAGCCATTCAGTGATGCTCCATCTGACGTACTAGCATACGACTCAATTAACCTCATTTAAATACTTGTATTTAAGTTACAAAGTTCTTTACAAAGCTGCTGTCACTTTAAGGCCGAATGCACGGATCCAATACACTGATACACATCTGATAATCTCCCAACTTTACTCTTCTCTTTCTCCCAGACGTTTATATTTTTAATATTTTATAAGACATGCATCAAGTGTGTGGCAACTAATCTTTTTTTTTTTCACCGAAACTGAAATACTTTCAAAGTATGACTATGGGTACACACACACACCGATTTTCAGAGCTGCTACAGAAACGACTTTCGACCTTGATAGAAATGTAGTGGAGTAAAAAGTATGATATTTGTCTTTCAAATGTAGTGAAGTTAAAGTCATACGTTTCCAGAAAAAATAATGCTCAAGTAAAGTACAGATACTCAAAAAGTATACTTGAGTACAGTACTCAAGTAAATGTACTTAGTTACTGTCCACCTCTGGAATTTCCTGATCTCCTCCCCCTCCTGGTGGAGTAGTTGGAGGACTCGAAACTGTAGAATCCTCTAGTTAGATGTGTCAATTTTGCAACCTGTCCTCCAAAAAAATACGACTCTATAGGTTGTTTTTCAAGCACCTTATTACAACCTATATTTACGTTTTAATGTCATGCGCCCTCTAGCTGGCGTAAAAATAATGTGTCGCGTTACGTTTGACGTCATAAAATGACGTATGACTGTTGTTACCAACCAAAATGCATGTTCATTTTAATGCAATGTCTGGACTTTTTACCACCATTTGTCATATTTCCATTTAGCAAAAATATATATTTTTTAATTTACAACTATACCCATCCCTAAACCTACCCAGTGATTAATAGTGCATACACACTTTATGAGCACATGCGTTCCCTGGGATCGAACTCACGATCGCATGATCACATGTTCTTATAGTGTAATGCTTTACCAACTGAGCTATGCAAAACCTGAAATATTAAGCAGATAAAAGGGTAAAATGCTTTAAAATGCTGCTGTCAATGGGAGCACAACTTAGAATACGATCCTGTGCGTCATATTTAATTAATTAAAATGTTGTCGATAGGGGCGCAACTTTAGTAAACGGTCCTATGGGTCGTATTTCAAGGAAGTGACAAACGACCTATATAGGCGTATTGGTTGGAGGACATGTTGCAATTTTGTGAACTGAAAAGTAAAATAAAGTTCTAAATACCTATAAAAGTTCATTTGAATGTGTTTCTTTCCAAGTAAATATGCTGAGCATTAGGTTTACAGTATAGTTTATAATTAGTTTGAATGAATATATTCAAGCTTACATAGTTTAAGCTGCTAAGTTAGGTAAATTAGATAAGTTAGGACTTCTATTTGACAGAGTTACTATAATGTTCCAAATCAGCAACCATTTCAGTTAGGATGATGCCGTAGGGGCTGTTCACGCACACAACGCACTCTTGCATTGAAAAACACTCAACAGAGCGCAACCACATGGAACAGAATGCAGATGTCATGTTTCGAAAAACATGGTGCTCGTGACACAAAATCAAATTCGTAATGACAATTAGCGAACCTCATATATATAGAGAACAGGATGGCATTCTAAAAAAATTCACAGTTGATTAAATTTATAAATAAAATATCTTAACCAATAATGGTTAAGATATTTTATGAGGCTTCAAGTCAAAAAGTTTGAGATCCACTGATCAAATGTGTAGAAAAAGCATTACAATACATCAAAAATGTAGGCTACACAAGCATGCATGCTTTGTAGGCAGTAAAAAAAAGGAAACTTGATAGGTTTTGTGACCAAACTTGTGTGAACTGAGATTCTTATAATCAGGAGCCAAGACACTTTAATACAGAGAGGACAGCTGGCTGTCAAGTTTGGTGGACACACTGATGGCTAGCAGTGTGATTAGTTCCATTGTGTTAATCATGGCTCTCAGAGCATCTGTCTGATGACCATCAAAGCAGAAAAAAAGGAAAGCCGTTCAGTGAATCGCAACAACAACACAGAAAATAACAGGACCTGGCCAAGCATTCTTGGGGTGTTTCTTTTTCAATCATTCTCATTTCAAAGCCTCAAGTAGTGATCATCCTTGTACCATGTTTTTATTTTATATTACTTTATAAATATCACATGATTGTTCGAAAGCAATTCACAAACCCTGTATACACATTTATCCCAATGAATAGGCCAGCATAAAATGATGTTAAATGCATGTTAAATGCCATTTTGATCATAGATAATTAAATATATTAAATAAATGCACGTTCATCACTAAGCAAACTGATGGGAAAACATATCAGCCATGGACATTACAATGAAAACAACTCTGCTGTGGATGTATTCATAGGCTACATAATTATATTGTTTGTTCATAAATTAAAAATGGCTTTTAACATTTAAGAGGAGCACTGGCAGGGGTTTGCATTGAAATGAATGGCACAAGCCCAGATCCCATGGGTTGACATATGTTAATATGTTCTTTGGCTACACTCTAATTCGCTGTTCTGCACATAAGCCTCAAGCGAACAAAACTCAAGACGTGAATTATACATGAATTATACATATTCAACACAAAAAAAATGCAAAGTCATTGGCATTCAAGTCACAGACACTGAAATGCTGGGTTTTATGAATCTGTTTGAATTCAGAGACAAAAATGTTAGAGTGTACACAGAGCATGTTTTATTGGAGTGATCGCAAAAGGTCACACGTGTCCACTACAAAATACCATCCTGCCAGCATGCCAAGAATTTAATCAAATTATGTTAGAAAGAAATACTGTATTTAGATGCCACTGTGTGTGGTGAATAAAGTAGCAAAGAATAGACTTTCCAAAGATTCAGAGAATGTCTCATAAATGTGCCATATGTACAATGCTTTACTTAATCCAGTATTTAGGTTTCTGTTTTCCATTTCATTTATCATTTTAGGATATTGTTAGTGTCCCATTCAGGAATGAAGCTTGACAGACTTGTAGTGACTCATTGCATCATTTATTAAACTGATTCATTCACAAATTAATTAATTCATAAACTAAATGATTCAATGTTTATGAACAATTCATTGGATCATTCAAATCAAATGATTGGTTCAACTGTTGTTTTGTGTGTAACAATTTTCATCAGCAGCAGTGCAAAAAAAAAGAGAGAAAATAACTGGCAATATTTTGTAAAAATATCTGATCAATTTATTTATACATTTATTCAAGGGCTATATAACCGTTCAAGTGTGATAAGACATTAAATAAAATCAAAAATCTTTTTTGTGAATCTTCTCTCTGTGAACAAACACTCAATAGTGTTTGTAGCTTTAATTAAAGATGAATCTACATTTCATTTATATTTATTATGCAGTGTTTTATCACACTGAAGTGTTTAAAACATTTTTCTGTACAGATGTATTTCTGTATATTTCCTACAGTTAGACCTACCTGAAAATCCTAAAGCACTGTTTACAAGGTTATGGGTCAAAAACTATAAAACTATAAAACAAAAACTATAAAAACAAGAACTTTGTGGATTATGGGTGGGCCGTAATAATTCGCATTACCCCACCAAAATCCGATTGAAACAGCAACACGGCTAAAAGTATTCCTCTGTTGGACCTTTTATTGTCTATTGTCTTTCTTGAACAAGTTAAAGCATTCACAAGCCCCTGTGTGTTTGTGAGGTTTGAGCGAGGAGGGCGAAATGCGATCAATTTCGAGCAGCTGGAATGTGAAAACAAAATCAAAGCAGGAGAGAGATACAACCCGAGTCCTGATAACTATATCACAATATACAATATAACAATATAAGAGAAATCACAATTGACAACCTTCTAATACAGTAGGCTGTGGCTTAGGACTTTGTAGGCTACATTTCAGAAAACCATTGCACACAAATAGCCATGTTCTGGCGGGCCAGACTAAAAACCTACACAGAGCTTACCTTGGCTGATCTCTGTTCTAAACAAGCCGGAGTTGGCCAAAAGTATCCAGCTGCAGCCCTGCAGCAACACAGTTTCAGATCAGCAGTTTCAGAACCGGATTTAAAGATGTTGATAATATCGTTTTAGTTCACTTTCAACCGACAAAAGTGTTATGGCGTCCTATCATCTTTGTCAGGACGTGTTTCTTTCTTAAAGGGGTGGTTGCATGCGATTTCACTTTTTTTAACTTTAGTTAGTGTGTAATGTTGCTGCTTGAGCATAAAGAGTATCTGCAAAGTTACAGCACTGAAAGTTCAATGCAAACAGAGATATTGTCTTTTAAAATTATGGCAGTTTATTGCCTACAAAAATGGCTGGTTTGGACTACACAAGCTTCTTCCCGGGTTGGTGCCATCATAAACCCTTGCTAGTCACTGCAGATGTGACTTCTGCCCGTAATGGTTATTGGCGGGGTTTTTCCGGACAACCTGTGCTTAGCACTTAAAATAAAAATACATGAAACTACATTTGGCCATTTAACCAATCAAAGACCATTGCACTTTTCAGAGGGATGGGTTTCATAGAAGCAAGAAGCAAACGAGCCTTTCAACATTGGAGACAGCGGTGTGGAATAAAGATCAAATATAAGAAAACGATTTTATATATATTAAGCGTTTAAAGAAAAAAAGTATTAAGACACATTATACAGCGCCCCATAAACACAACCAAGCCTAGAAAAAAAACACGAAACTACTCCTTTAAATGCATCATAAATGGGAGTTTAGCCATTTTCTAAAAACAAAAAAGGTGCTGCTGGTTGGAATTGAATCCGGATATTGCCGTGAAGAAGAACATAACATTGTTCTTGGCGTGACACAACTGAAGAACTGATGAATTAGCATATTTTTTTTTAATTAATATTAGAATAGAGTCCTAATGCATGACAAAATAAATCACATTTAAAATAATTATTGGAGAATTGTTAAACGTTAGAAAGTAGTAATATTTTTTAAAATAATTATTTAAGATTGTATATATATGTGTGTGTGTGTGTGTGTGTGTGTGTGTGTGTGTGTGTGTGTGTGTGTGTGTGTGTGTGTGTGTGTGTGTGTGTGTGTGTGTGTGTGTGTGTGTGTGTGTGTGTGTGTGTGTGTATTTTCTTATTTTCATAGCTTTTCTCTTGGATGCGCTGCTTCCATTGGTGTTTGTTTAGGTTAGTGCTTTTTCCCAATCATATTTCAGGCATCATCTGTTGCCAGGATCAAAGAAATCTTCCTTGCCCTTCTGTATAATATTGGTGGTTTCTATAGCCATGGCATCATGGTTTTATTAAGAGGTGGATTAATTCAGGTAAGATATACCACAGAAACCCTACCTGTGAAATGCACGGCCCGCCACTGGCGATTAATTAGGACATTTTTTTTTTTTTTTTTATAAATTGACAGCACGGATACATACATCAGGCAGTCACTGAACGGATGTGGGTGGCCAGTGTGTGTGCCTTTTTATGATATGACCAAGGTCTCTGACTAAGAGCTAGAAAGCATGAGACTGGGTTGCTTTTAAAGGTATGCACGGGTAGCTATAGCAACAGAAAATTCCTTGTGCAGCGGTTGAGACCTCTTGCGACAGGCCCAGTGCTTATTGGGTGATTGGATAACCTGTGAAGCCTGCTTGTTTGGAAAGCAGCAAAGGTGGCAATACTCCTGAGCAAAAAGAATACAGTTCTGCAGTAAACCTTGCACCTCCAAAACATTGTCATTTGAATCCCTTTGTCTGCATCATGTGCAGTTTGCTCCAATTTGAGCTGGCATTTCAGTTGTTTAGGCTTGAATTCGGTAGCAGATTAAAGATGAAACCTTACAGACAAGAAGAAAATTCACTGCAAGCAGTGTAGGCAACCTATTACCGAATACCATAACTGACAAGAAAAAAAACGTAAAGCTACCCGTTCAAAACATCATTATACCATCTCACAGATTGAATGCAGCCATTGTTGGCTCTAAGTGTCATCATTACCCGGCGTAAGGCACGAGAGAGCTTGGGATCAGAAGTGTCTATCATGATCCACGGCTCCAGGGCACCAAACGCGCTGTGATTCGGAAAAGATCAGACCTCTAAGCTCACTGTAGCGCTGCGGCCTGCTCATAACATACTAATTAACCCACTCCGAGCGGCCGTGTATGCGAGCGTTGATAATGATGATGCACATGCCTTCCCCCTTTTGTGCTCATGGGATTGCTGTTTTTTCCCAGGCAACAGGCGAGACATCATTAGAGTCAATGTGCATGGTTAGACATGCCGAGGTCATGATGAATCTTTAATGGAGTAACGTTTACGGCATAAGATGTGCCGCACAAGACATTTACTGTTCAAGACATGCAGCAGGTGAACACTCCGTGGTAATTTCATGAGGAAATGCATTCATCTTCATCCATGACTCTACACACTTCAGCTGCACTGCAATCACACGTCCGCTATGTGTTGTGAAGCCCAGTTTCTGATTGGCCTGAGAATGATACTGATAAGTTCTAATGAGAATGTTGTGAGATTCATCTATGGTTGCTTCAATGATGGACACTTTTGGCCCTGTGGACTTAAAATCGCTGTCTCTTTGTGTTAAACAGTATGTATGGGTATCAAAGAAGAATTTTTCAGCTTTTCCCAAACTTTTTCATATCTTTTAATCAACAAATGTCATTTCCACCCCAACTCAAATGATGTGTATGGCAATTTCGGTAACACTTTACATACAGGTGCACTAATGTGCATTCATTCATTAAATCATTAGCTAATGATTAATTAAAGCAGACAACTGGAAGATGAAATGCATGGCTTTGACCCCGTTGTGGTAATTAACATGTTAATTTAAATTATTAGTCCATATAATATGTTAATAAGGAATTAATAATTTATGACATTTTTCACTAATAACAATTTAATTACTTAATCTATTAATCATGAAGAATCTTCATTAGTTGCTGATGCAGTAATCATTAATAAATGGGTTAGTAAAACATTAACTCATGATTATCTGTGCATTAGTTAAGCATGAATTAATGCATATTACTGCATCCGTATTGTAGTGTTACCGCAATTTTCGGTATTTTAAAGACTTTCGGTATTTTAAAGACAATTTTAAAGACTTATTTAATAGAATGTTATGCATCATAGACACACAAAGTAAAAACACAATATTTTAACTTTTTGTGCATAATTTGACAATTAAAGCTTGATTGATTAAAGAAATTACGTGAAACAGAAAGTGATATTTACCCTGGTTTTACTTCATTTTCCTAATGTGATGTTGTATGTTGTAAATGGTGCTGAAGTAAAATAACTTTATAATTAATATCATTGCAAAAATATTACAAAATTGTTGATAGTGATGAAAATTTATCTAAATATGGGACAGTTCAATTACATTTTTTATAAAGATATCACAATATATATTTGAATTTAAAACTCGAAATGTGACATTTTTAACGGTAGCCTACATTTATTGTTATTTTAGTCAAGCACCTGAGCTTTTCAGGATCTACATTTATATATCGCTTAGTAGGTGCTGCTATCCCAAATTATTTTCAACACCCCCTCACTGCAGAACAAACAGACAGAGAAATGCAGCGCACTGACAGAGGAATTTGCTAATATGAACACTAGTAGTGGGAGTTCGGATCATTTTACTGACTCGGATCTTTGAGTCTCATTCCGCAAAATGAACGAATCTTTTTTCGAGTCATTTCGTGCATTTCACCAAAATGACATGTTAAATAGCCCAACACATCTAGTACTTATGAAAATGTTGATTACATTTTAAAACTACATAAAAATAAACTATAGGGTACTGCAACCAAAGCCAAATTATAAGAAACTGAAATGTTTAATTAATTGATTAGTTGTTGGGTCAGGCTATTGCAGTCTAACTCTGTTAGTTCACCTCACCTCCTGATCCAAAACATTATTTCTCTTGCATCTTCATATTTATCACGTTTGTTCTCCGTCTCTCGTGTCTTCGAGCTCCTCGAGACGTTAGCTGTCGACTCGTGTCTGACTCTGATCAGATCTGGGGGCTGGGCCGCCCGGACCGTGCGTGACACAGGTCCGGAAACAAAAATGATTAGTTCTTACGAGTCTTTCGGGTTTGAGTCTTTCGTTCTTCCTGTTAGTCCCATAGAGTATATGCTGTCAATAACGGAAACAGAAAAGATTAGTTCTTTTGATCGAGTCTCGGGTTTGAGTCGTTCATTCTTTTGTCACGTGACTTGTCACCGTATTGAACACTAGTTCACAACCTTTTTAGTAACAAGCACGTAGTTATTTATTTTATTTTTTATATTATTCTCAGTTAATATCAGACATATACAAATATGGGAAAAATATTGACTATTCAAGTCTAACATCACAAATTCAATTAGACTAATTTTGAATCAACTGTGTGTGTGTGTGTGTATATATATATATATATATATATATATATATATATATATATATATATATATATATATATATACACACATACACACACACACAGCATGGGACTGACAGCAAGAACGAAAGACTCAAACTTGAGACTCAAAAGAACTAAACTTTTCTGCTTCCATTACTGACACACTCTATAGGACTAACAGGAAGAACGAAAGACTCAAACCGAGACTCAAAAGAACTAATCTTTTCTGTTTCCGTTACTGACACACTCTATAGGACTAACAGGAAGAACGAAAGACTCAAACCGAGACTCAAAAGAACTAATCTTTTCTGTTTCCGTTACTGACACACTCTATAGGACTAACAGGAAGAACGAAAGACTCAAACTTGAGACTCAAAAGAACTAATCTTTTCTGTTTCTGTTACTGACAGCATAGACTCTATGGGACTAACAGGAAGAACGAAAGACTCAAACCCGAGACTCAAAAGAACTAATCTTTTCTGTTTCCGTTACTGACAGCATATACTCTACGGGACTAACAGGAAGAACGAAAGACTCAAACCCGAAAGACTCGTAAGAACTAACCATTCGGAGATTCAGAGCTGATTCAGAGGCCATATGTTGCTAATGCGCATGCGCGGTCAACACAAAATGAACGAATCACTCTCTGAGACAACTCGGTAGTCCCGAGTCATAATAAAGATTCGTTCAAAATGAACGAATCGTTCATGAACGACACATCAATAATGAACACCACAAGTTTTAACCCTTTGGTGAAGTGGCCTTCCAAGACTACACTACAGCTACACTACAAATGCAATTAGTTTATTTCTCACTCTAAATGTTGTTTAAGTAATCAAATCCAAAAATACTTTGGAGCCTGCTTACACCTCTAATTAGAGCCATTGGCTTGTGATCAGATGTTAATACCAGGTCCAAACGGGGCCAAAGGTAATGGAGCATTAAATCTTTGTTGTTCTGAACTCTATATTGACAAATGGTTAGCGGTTCAATAGATTGCAGTGTGCCAGGGAAACTCTGTGCCTTGTAAACTCTCACAATTCCTCTTAATTTCAGAGCATCTTATCTTTAAATGGTTTCTTTATCTCCCCACAATATCAGAGCTAAGATTTCATAGTCCACCTGAACACTGTTTTGGCTCTTAAAGTCATCATGGAAGCAGTCGGGTACCTGTGCAGACAGTGCAGGGCTGTGATGGTGGATTCATCCCTCCTGACAGGTGTTTGATTGCAGACCGTGATTGGAAGCAGCTCTGCCTTTGAGAGAGCTCTCCATTCTCAGCTGACAATATGAATTAGGAAGTCCAGCACCTCCGAGCCTCTAAACACAGAACACACACACACATAAACCTGAGATTAAGTGGGAGCACACCTGCATGCAGATCCATACTCAGAGCCTCTTCACTGCCACTGTCAACGCTCTCAACACCATAATCACGAGCTAAAGTCATGAAACCAAGAGGAGGGTTGGAGAGCCATTGTGTATGAGTTAAATCATTTTTTGTTTTACTGTTTTACCATAATTCATGACTTTTTGCTTTGAATTGATGTGATGTAGTGAGCTTTTTTTTATCTAAAAAGTTTATAATAAGTAAATAATTGGCTTATACTGTATATGACTGTTACAAGCACAGTCTTAAAAATAAAGGTTCTTAAATTGTTCTTTGGCAGGGTGCATGGTTCCATGAAGAACCTTTAATACCCAAAGAACCTTTCCATTGCACAAAAGGTTCTTTGTAGTGCAAAAAGGTTCTTTAGACTTTAAAATGTTTTTTTTAAAATGGTTCTTTAAAGAACATTTCACAAAACGGTTCTTTGGGGAACCAAAAATGGTTCTTCTATGGCATCACTGTGAAAACCCATTTTTTGTTCTTTCTGGCACCTTATTTTTAAGGGTGCAGGACAAGGCTGAGAGCTGTGAGAATGAGGCAAGGCCGATGGTGCGAGTGTGAACGAGCTTCTCACGGAGGAGAACAGTGACAGTCAACTATGACTGTTATGTGCCTTCAAGCACGAGTGAGCAGAGTTTGCCGCCACTGACACTTGAGGCGGTGGGGGACGGTCTAACTCGCCTGAGTTCTGGAGGGGCGGCTGCCGTCCAAGAGGGAGCGGCATTGGCTGGAGTCTGCTGCTGTCCTCCATGAAAGGGAGGAGCAAGGAACAGAGTACTTGCGGCCAACTGCCCTAGCACTGCGCCTGGCGTAAGTTGCCCACCCCCCATCCTGTCCCCCACCACAGGGCCCCCCTTTGTGAAAAAAAAAATTCATCGAGGAATGAGATTGTGTGGGTGTTTGAATTAAGATAGCGAATGCAGGTGAAAATTAACTTATTTCAGAGCTATGCTTGTCCTCTAAAGTGTCCCAATAGTATATTTTACAAAGAGTTCATTTTTTTTGTGAACTATTAAGATGATTCAGAGTAAATCACTAACCACTGCAGAGTGTTTTACTAAGCTGTGTTCTGAATCATAAAAAAATCATTGACCCAAAAAAGAGATTAATTTGCCTATCAACAATCACTTATTAAAAAAAAAAAAAAAGCTGAAAAAATGACAGGGCATAAAGCTTAGTTTCTGATAAATTGTTTGAAGAAGAAAAAAATCGAAGTTCTCATAAAAACACATGATTTGCTATTGCTAAATAGTCCAGTAATCAGGGAAAGGATTTTCTCATTCTAGAGAGTATGTTATTGGCATATTCCCCTTTGATACAAAATGAGTCATCAATATTTTTGGTTAATTTACCATGAAAAGAAATACTGTACGTCTTAAATGCATCGACTGAAAACTACTGCATTCCAAGTTTGATATAATGGGGTATCAAAATCACTGTAAAATTCAGTGTTTTATTGATTTGAATAGCACTTTGCAATAGAAATGATTAAAAAGTAGATTTACAAAGCAGAATCCAAACCGCAAATGAGCAAGCCAAAGTCGGCTATAGAAAGAAAAATATGTTTAATTAAGGAAGAAAGCTTGTGGGGAACTAGTGTAGAATCTCTCTCACTGGTGCTACTTTATAGAGGATTTCATAATATCACTAGCAGATTTTGTATATAATATTACTCCCAGTAGGTTGGGACTTTTTTCCCCCTCAAATTCTGGTCATTAGTTTGGGCACAGCGGCGTCCTCCTGCAACCTCCCGCAGTTATATTTTCTCCTTTCAAGGCATCCTCAATTTGCCTCAGAGGACACTGATGAATTCTGACATGTTTATGTTTGTGGTTCAGTGTCAGGCAGGCAGCATTTTACCTCCACCTGACAGTGTTGCATCACTTGTCTTCCAAAAACACATCTGAGAATATTCCTTTGGGAGACACCGCTCCATCAAAAGATGGAACAGCATTTCAGATGTTCAGACTCAGTGAGTAACGCTCCCCTGCAACTTCGCTACAGTACTGTTGATGCTCCGTTAAAAGAAATTGGCAAGAAAAAAATGAATGGCTTTCACTTTACACTGACACTCCCAGTAGAGTTTCGACAACATTTGAGAGGGACCTGACAAGTCACATCATGAACAGAAAATCTTCATTTCAGCACTGATTGAGAGATGACTGTTAAAATCCTTACAGAAAAAGTATTGTTACAGTGATGTCAGGTGGTGGAAACTTTGGTACTCTTTTTGCAAGTAAAATACACTCTAAACAATAAAGGTTCTTTATTTGCATCCGTGCTTCCATTAAGAACTAATAGTTCTTTAGATTTTTTAAATGTTTTAAAAACTTTTAAGAACTGATCACTATACGGTTCTTTGGGGAACCAAATGTGGTTCACTATTGCATCACTACAAAACCCTCCTAAAAAAATAAAAAATAAAAAATAAAAATAAATTTATTTATTTATTTATTTATATAATATATATATATATATATATATAGATATATATATAGATATATATATATATATAGATAGATAGATAGATATATATATATATATATATATATATAGATATACATATTTATTTATATATATTTTTTTAAGAGTATATATATTCAAGTGTAATTTTTCTTAAAAGGCATATACATTTGAGTGGCGTCTGTGTTTTTTATTTATTTTATTTATAATAAAAACTGTGGTTTTTATTTATTTTTTGGGACCCAATGGCCCCACAGACCCCATAAAGTGTTTTTTCAATTATGGTAATACTAAAACACTATTAGTGTTTAATAGTATTAAATTACTATTAGTATTTAGATGGTATTCCAGGGTACTTCCAGAAATACTGTGGTAAACATATTGTTTTTTTATCACGGTACAGCCAAATTACTTTTTATATTCATGTCTAAAAAAAAAAATATGAAAATGTCTCAAATAAAACTGGAAAAGAAAAAAAAAGAAATCATGCAAGTCTGAAAAGGATATTTTGTTAGTGATTTTCCTGAATAAATCTGAAAGAGGTGTTTTCTCTGCCATCCTTGCTGCCTACTACTGTTTAATTGCCCTTTGATCATGATGTCTTGAGATTTGAAATACCACAAAGATCCATCATGCAATGAGCCATGTGAGCAATACTTAATATTTCCATTGATGTGAGAGATTTAGATGAGTGGAGTATTAATTGTAAGCTTGATGTCATTTGAGAGACT
This sequence comes from Pseudorasbora parva, assembly GCF_024679245.1. Lineage (NCBI taxonomy): Eukaryota > Metazoa > Chordata > Actinopteri > Cypriniformes > Gobionidae > Pseudorasbora > Pseudorasbora parva. Next base: position 38,723,306 of record NC_090183.1, on the reverse strand, counting down.
GTTCATGCAGCTATTAATAAACAATAAACTACAATTTTAGAGGATTGTGCTTCAAAGTAGACAATGTTGAAATCAACACACTAAAAAACGAATGTATCTGTTTTGGAGTTTTCCTTGAATATCCCTTGAATATTAATGTGTTTTTTTGAATCATTCAAAACCAAACAATAAGACTAAGAGCTTTTATAGTCGGAGTATGTGTTCCAATTTGCATACTATCTGTCCTAAATGTGTTTGTACAAGGCAGTTTGTGGTATAAAGACATTTCAGTGTGTCGCAAATATGCAGATTAGGACAGAGACAGTGTCCAACTGAGGTTAGATACTGTGTCAAACACTTGAGTAAATGTTTTGTGAAATCTTCTAGTCGCATCAGACGGTAATTGACCTTGCTGAGTATCAACCTAAACCGCTAAATGTAAATGAGGACATGACCCTGTGTTATATCATAAGCTTTGCAATTGATTACCTGCCATAGTGACTCTGACTGAGAGATATTTTCCGATTCAGAGATGCTGCTACTTGTTTTCACATAATCCTTGTTTTTTGAAAGACTCCATGCATTTAGAGTCAAACCTCCCTCTCCTTTTTCACAGCTCACTATCTTTCTCTCACTCGGTGTTTCTGGGACACAGCAGACAGCTTGAATGAATGACCTCGACCACGGCATTGATCCACGCATGGTGCATGCCAGTATACACACAGACTTGCCATGCCAGCAAGTCAAGAATCTGATAGAAAATGTCCCATAATTGTTCATGAAATATTTGTTTATTAGCTTCAGATTCTGAACCTGAATCTATGCAGAAAAACAATAAATGAGACCTAAAGAGCTGTTCAGATTGCGAAATTAGGTTGAAACAAATCTACAACAAATGTGATTCTGAAATACTTCATTGTGGCAAATATTATAGATAAGACATTGCAACCAGTGTCTGAATCCAAAGCTTCCTGTGGAAATTAAGTGTGGAAATGAAGAGGTTGCATCACTGAGCTACTAAACGACTTACTTCTCCCACACATAACACAGCAATGTAGAATAAACAGCAAGAAACATTGGTGAACATAAGTACATGTTCCTGGCTCAACATCTTTTCATCAACATAAGTTTCAATTAACCAGATTTGAGTGACAAGTTTAAAGACAATGTCAAGTTTTGTTATTCACCTTTCATTTCCATCTGATTTTAGGGGAAAGTTATGGGCTTCAGGGGTAGTGATGGGGTTGAGACTAAATGTTCGGACAGGAATGGTCCCGGATGAACAAAATATGTTACTTAGCAAACATTTGGTGAAAATCACAGTGACCGAGAAAGATCATTCTTAAAGGGAGAAGAAATATATCAAACCAGTGCAATTCAACCATTTCAGGTTTTGTATTATCCTCTAATCTAATGTAATATTAGCTTTGCATCATATGTTGCCTGTGGAAACGTGGAAACCGTTTGGTGATAATGATCAATATACATTAATATAGCTTTCAATTCATTGTAACAGTTACACTCAGCACCAGTCATACATTGGGGCTTTGGTTTACTATGGCGGAAAACAATACTAATAGGCCATAGGTTATCTATATCTATAGGATACGTCAGAGATTTATACCATTGGGGATGAGTGGAGCATGAGCTTACTTTAAGAACAGATATGTCAAATGTTTTATATTACAAATTTAGCAAGTGTTATGCTGTGCTAATGCTATCGAAGTATTGTGCTACCAATTAGCAAGGTAGCATTGATTCAATTAGCAATCGTTAAAGCTAGCCAAGTTTCCACTACTAAAAATTGAGATTGCATGATAATTTTACATTGTGTATTAGTTCTCTCAAACATTTCAAGTTAAGAGCCATTCAAATGTACAAAATACATCTGCAAGTTCTGCTTACTAATCTTACTTGTCATGGTCAAGCAGAAGTTTAAGCAGCTATTACAGTGCCAAATGATCTTTCAGAAATCATGTTAAAAACTGATCTTTCAGGATTCTGGAACAGAAAACAATTCAGGAACATTTATTTAAAATTGAAATCTTTTGTATCATCATAATAGATGATACATTTATATATATATATTATATATATATATATATATATATATATATATATATATATATATATATATATATATATAAAATACTCAAAAATATTGAAAATTTCTCCTTGTTTCCTATAAAATGCAAAGGCTAACCACGATTTCCGTGATATGATGCATTGCCAACTAGATTTATAACAGTGAACACTGTGTATTTGTTGATTCTAATATCTCCATTATATGCGGTTTATGTAGATCACTACCCACGTATAGGTATTAGACAGCAGTGACACTTAAAAACTTGGGTAGTTGCAATTCAAATTATGTTTAATAAAGATAAAAAAGAACGAGCTCTAACTGTCTAAGTATGTACAGAGCATGACATGTACCTCACGGGCTGATATGCCTTAATCTCATTAGTTTGAAAATGAAGTCTCGATTATTCTCATGTTGTCAAGCATAACCACCCCCATTACTGGTGGCAGGCGGCCTGTTCATCTGGGCCTTTGACAGATTCAGTGTGCTGATCCAGAAGGCAGCACTATAATAAACCTCAACATGAATACCTGATTTCTTATTCACATCAGAGTAAGAAAGGAGTAAAAGAGTGTATTTGTCATACATAGACAAGCCGCTATATCTGTGCATATCACATCTCAAGTAATTAACCACTCAATGACAGAATCACACAGGGAAAGAAAACTTAGCTCAGTTTGTTGTGATAGGCAGCCACAATTCTTGTGAAAATATTTTGTTAACACTCTCTATGAAAACCTGTATTTATAATGCATTATGAGGGCATTCTTGATGAGTTATAATGCATATATAATGCAAAATTTTGTATTATCTTATAAATAATCATGACAACTTTCACATATTTGTGGTTATACGTTTTAAGAGCGCATCAAAGGGGTATTATTGATGCATTAAAATGCATGCAACAGTATACTACTAATACTACTTGCTTATTTGTGGTTATAACTATTAACAGTTTGATGATTAATAATACACAATGAACATCATTTTATCCACTTAAGTTAACATGAATTATATATCCCATAGTTTAATATCTTTAACTTTCCCAAGTCTCATATCTTGATATTGTTTACTTAATATCTGCAGTACTATGCTACATCTTATGAGTGGTCTTATTTTAAGACCTTTTTTAAGATCTAATGTGCTTTTTAAAGTGGTCATGATATTTATAAGTGGTCTTTGTCTGCTTTAAGTAAAGTAGCAAAAGTTAAGTCTTTAAACAGCCATAAGACATCTCTGTATTTATACAACCTTATTTTATTGAAGATTGATTTAAATAGATTCAGTCAGAGGCATGAGCATGTTTAAAATGTTTAATTTTCAATTAAATTCAGTGGTAAGTGGTGTTTACCCATTCAAAAGTGGTAGCTGTTGCTAAGGTGTACTAAGAGATGTGTGTTGCTATGCGATTTTCTAAGGTAATGGAATATAATACCTCTCTGTAGCATGTGATATATATATATATATATATATATATATATATATATATATATATATATATATATATATATATATATATATAACCTAAACGATTATTAGGAACACCATACTAATACTAATACTGTGTTTGACCCACTTTGGCCTACAGAACTGCCTTAATTCTACGTGGCATTTATTCAACAAGGTGCTGAAAGCATTCTTTAGAAATGTTGGCCCATATTGATAGGATAGCCTCTTGCAGTCGATTTGTGGGATGCACATCCAGGGCACGAAGCTCCCGTTCCACCACATCCCAAATATGCTCTATTGGGTTGAGATCTGGTGAACTCATGGTCATGTTCAAGAAACCAATTTGAAATGATGCGAGCTTTGTGACATTATCCTGCTGGAAGTAGCCATCAGAGGATGGGTACATGGTGGTCATAAAAGGGTGTACATGGTCAGAAACAATGCTCAGGTTTACACCATTACACCACCACCACCAGCCTGCACAGTGGTAACAAGGCATGAGGATCACCATACATGTTCTCATTCTGTTTACGCCACATTCTGACTCTACCATCTGAATGTCTCAACAGAAATCGAGACTCGTCAGACCAGGCAAAATTTTTCAAGTCTTCAATTTTGGTGAGCTTGTGCAAATTGTAACCTCTTTGTCCTATTTATAGTGGAGTACTCGGTGAGGTCTTCTGCTGTTGTAGCCCATCCGCCTCAAGGTTGTGCGTGTTGTGGCTTCACAAATGCTTTGCTGCATACCTCAGTTGTAATGTGTGGTTATTTCAGTCAAAAGCCGCGTTTCTACCACAGGAACTTTACCCAGGAACCAGGTACTTTGGGGTGGTACTCGGTGTGTTGGGCGCTGAACATGCTGATTGGTTTAGCATTTTATTTCAACCGGCATTTTTAAAAGTCTTTTGCGAGGTTCGTTCTGCGTTGCGTTCAGTAAACATAAGTCTTGCTCTCATGCACGTTCAATGTCCGTAATAGCTGATAATAATATACATTGTCACTTTAAATCTAGCTTTACAAGCTTTCTGAATATGCTAGTGCTCTTTTCTGTCGTTGTTAATTACCTCTTTAGTAAACCTATACATAACCAGCAAAAGCAGCACAGCTTGAATATCTTCCATACTCGTTATTAATTTTTTTACAGTCTATTAATTATTTTCACCATGTAAACGACCTGACCAATTACTTTTAAGTGTGCGTCCATACATGACGTGACGGCGCGCCGACAAGAGAGGAAAGTTAATTTTTCTGAGGGGTAAACTTTTTATTTCGTTAGTTATGAAGATAATGTTGGAATAAATGAAACAGCGTATATTGCCCCAGTTTTTACTTTAACTGCGCCTGACAGAAGAATTTATGTTTTTCTGAGATGATTATTACACTTTACAACAAATAAATAGCTTATATACTACTGTATTAGTCCTGGTGGCCGTTAAGAGTTGCTATGACTACAGCTAACACATTCCAGCTGCTGGAGAAAACAGCGTTGACATTTTTGATGCGGCAGACAAACTGCATGTCACAAAATGATTGGGATTGAAAGTCATCACATGTAAACACCAGATCGGTTTAGATAACGGCTCATGTGAACAGTCCACTAAATCTTTCAATCGGAATGACAAAAAAAGTGTGCTTGTGAACGTGGCTAGTGTCGCGCAAAAATGATTAGGCTACTGTCCGTCACTGACTTGGAGGCCTATCGCGCGCAGTCCTACATCACCGGACTAATTTGCCTAATCTTCACGGAACTTTAGATCGCGGTGGAAAAGAAGACAGTTGCAGGTTTGGGGGGAGAAAAGTTCCTGTAAAAAAAGTTTCTGGTACATATTGTTCCAGGCAATTTTGGTGGAAACGGGGCTAAAGTTGCTCTTCTGTCAGCTTGAAACAGTCGGCCCATTCTCCTCTGACCTCTAGCATCAACAAGGCATTTTTGCCCACAGGAATGCCGTATACTGGTTATTTTTCCCTTTTCGCACCATTCTTTGTAAACCCTAGAAATGGTTGTACGTGCAAATTCCAGTAACTGAGCAGATTGTGAAATACTCGGCCCATCTGGCACCAACAGCCATGCCATCCTCAAAATTGCTTAAATCACCTTTCTTTCCCATTCTGACATTCAGTTTGGAGTTCAGGAGATTGTCTTGACCAGGAACACACCCCTAAAGGCATTGAGGCAACTGCTGTGTGATTGGTTGATTAGATAATTGCATTAATGAGAAATTGAACAGATGTTTCTTATAATCCTTTAGGTGAGTGTATATTTCACTGTAAAAAATAATAATAATCAGGTCTCCACTCTCCAATGGAAAAATTTCTAGTGACTAATCACATCTAAATTTTTAGCTGGTCAAATTGAATTTCTGTTAATTAAATTGTATCAATTCACAGAAAAAAAAAATTTGGCCAAGAATTTATTATTTTATTTTTTTACACTGTACAACCATGTAAAAGATTAATAAGACCAAAGATTGGCCGGTTGATATACCCCAAATGAATTATACTTCATGTTTAACCACTATCTACTTAAGAGCCAGTGGCAAATTCCCAAAGGACTGGCCAAGATTAAGCTGTTCTCTGCAGTACATGACTGCTTAACGGCTGCTGAGGGTCTGAGTAGTATTTGTGAGATAAAAACAAAGTAAAAATTGGCACTTTTTTCTCTCATGAGGCAACGGGAGAGGATTTATGAATGGCAGTGAAGTGACCTAACCAATACACTTTAGGTCACATGAAAACGACAACATAGTGGATGTATATGTCTGAACTTCATTCATACTGCACACATTTCTGCTATAAATAACATACTTTTTTAATGGTTTTGAAGTAAGCTTCAAACTAAATGTAGTATATGCGATTTTGGATGCAGCGTGAGTGTTTTTAACACAGAGCTATGTGGTTGGTCGAACGTTGTTTACTAGCGCAACCCTTCAGAATAAATGTATCATTTTATTGGAATTAGTTTTAGTCCGTAGGGGAAAAGTTGTAAATCCAATCCCTCTGTAAAGTAATAGCACAACTCTTTGCAACAAGCCGCATTATCTGTTGAGTTTCATACCAAATTTTGGTGTGTTAATTTTTAGGTCTAGATGTTTGTTCAGTCCTTCAGCTTAAAGGGGTACTTCAGTGCTGGGAAGATGAATCTGTATTTAAACTGGGTCATTAATCTAGTAGAAATGTGAAATTATTTTTGAATTTGGTGCCTAGACTGAGAAAAGACTCATGGGAAAGAAAGACAACAATTCCCAGAATGCACTTGCTTCGCTGCCCCTATGAGGCCACTTTAAAAGCAACCGCTACTGGATCACTTGTCACCGCGTTCATTTTCATAAAATCAGTTCAGTTAGAGAACAGACAGTACATTTAAAAACTGAACATGTCATTCAAATATAAACCAGGGTTAATACTGATACAAAGCCATATGCTAATCGCTGAAGTAACTCTTTAACTAGACATAGAAAATTGAACAATTGAAAAGGTCATGCTTTTTGATTTCTTCCAGGATTTCCCATGTTTTTAATGCATGTTTCGTGTTTTATCCCTCACGGGTCATTTCCTCACTCATGTCATCTCTTGTGTGGCTGTCAGTAGAAATACCGCTGTGAAGCTCCCACCTGCTAACTCAGATTAATTTTTATGACGAGACACTGAATTCCCTCACCTGAAATGAGAGCACATATGAGAAAACTTAATGATCATCTAGACTAACAGTTCATTCAAAATATCAGTCTTACTAATTCTGCTTTAATGACATCTTGGCCAGACAGTAGTGGTTATTCATAGAGAAGCCTTGAAAGAGGATGATTCATGAGTGGGATGCGTTCAGTAGATTAGAGCCAAGCAGACACCTCAATCTCAGCCACACCTGATCTTTGTGAATGTGTGAGAACACCAGCAGAAAGCTAACATACCGCACGTCTGCATTATTAACCACTCCAATGGGGAAAGAAAGACTTTCCACAGACACCCAATGAAACTGAACCCTGTCAAATATCAAATTCACAGTCCTGTTGTTTGGGAGACAGTGGGCAATAATTTCTTTAATTTAAAATATTTAAGCAACATTTTGATTGTAGCTGTATTTTTACACCTAGAGTAAAGTCTCTTTAAAAGCTGAAGGCACCAAGAAAGCAGCAGATATCCGGTGAACGCTAGATGAGCCGGTCTTAAATTATTCATACTACACACTCTCTTCCATCAAAGCCTTCGAATAGATACAAATAAGAAAGGAACGGGTTTGGAATTGTCTCCCTTATAATAGTTCTGATGTGGGGCTCTTAATTGTTTGGGATTTTGAGCGGAGAGAAGAACTAGATTTTAAATGCTCATGGCACATTTCCCAGGTGCTACATTTATTTATTTTTTTCAGCCTATTGATTTGGTCGTCTTTTCTTCAAATTATTAAAATTCCAAACAGCTTCCGCAGTCCTACATCTGTTCCCAGTGAGAAACTCCTATTAGGAAACACATGGCTCACATTCTCTAATTTATTTTTATTTTTTATATATAATATATTAAAAAGATGATATGTATATATAGTAAATTGATACACACATTATGTTAGGTTATGCTATTTATTTTTTTATTTTTTTTCTCTCACCAAAATAAATGTGTATTCAGGGAAAACATGTTGTGATTGTAACAAATTGTGTGAAACCACCAATATTTCTTAGCAGTTTTCTTCATAAGACAGAGTGCACCATACATACCCCACAACGCTGCTTCCATGTAGACTGTACAATCAGTTCCCTGACCCATATCCTACAGTTTTCAAGAAATGGGTCACCCCCTTTCTCCCCCCATCCCTGAAGAAAGCAAATAGAAAGACACTTGCGTGCACTGAGATATAATGTGTACATTGTCAAAACGTATTCTAAAAAGTCTGCATCAGCCACTTCCCCAGATCAGCATCCTGGAAACTGACACAATGGGGCTGCAGTGCCGTCACTCCTCTTAGAGAGCGTTTAATTAAAACAGAAACACTGGAGAAGACTTTGCCAGTGTAACCAGCCCATCAGATTTCAACTTAGAAGAGAAGACAGAAAGCAAAAGAAGACACCAAAGAAATGGAAAGCCATCAACAAAGTGCTCTGACAATGAGATGTTGTTGTTTTTTTTGTTTTGTTTTTTGTCGCATTGTAATTTAATGGGGAAAATGGTTTTGGGAGAGACAAAATGGCTGCTTGATCATTTTAGTGAGGCAGATTTTATATCTTAAAACTAAAAATATGTGTTTTGGTTGTTAATTTACTCGGAAACCTTTGAAAATTATACCGTTATAATCTCCATGTAAACTATAAAAATGCTAATTTGTGAAAATGGTGACACATGCATGCTTTTTTTTTTTTTTTAATGATACCATTATCGTCTCCATGTAAACTATAAAAAAATGCTAATTTGTTAAAGTGCATATTACATTTTCAGTCTGTGCCCATAGTTTTTCTTTACAAAGTGCTGTTGCCAACTGGCCAGGCATGCATGACACAACATTTTTGTGGATCCGTGGGATTGAGGATTGTTTTAAAACAGCAATAACTTTTTCTGTTTTTAATACATAATTGTCAGTTAAAATTACCCTTAACGGTACGGATCCACTTTTGCGGAAAAACTGAAGCGTGGTGTTGCGATACTTCCCTCATTTGTGTGTTGATGGGCATTCCTCAAGTTTACTGCTATATGCATGCTTTTGAGCCAGTGGGGAATGAAAATTAGTGATGGTGAGTCGACTCCAAAACAGTCGTTTCCTCGACTCTGAATAGCCCCAGAGTCGGGGTGGACTCTATGTACAGGAATCGACTCTCTGTGTCGACTCTGTTGCTGTGTCCAAAATCACTCGTTTACAAACCAAGGTGTGAATGAAATGAAGCGAGCCTTGAGGTGAAACACTGACGTAGCTTATAGACAGAGATATACAGAGAGCTGTCGCAGAAACTTCGTTTCACACATTTCTTTGAGTGCTTCCTTTAGAAACAGGACACAATCACAGTAAATTTAGTTTTATAAGCTTCCTCCATGCTAGCTTTAGTTTAGTTGATGGCAGCCTATATATTAATGCAATAAATATAGAGTTGGTTTCCCATGGAACCTAATTGTGTTCAGTAAACTAACCATAAATCATAAAAAAAACCCTCACATCAAGAAGAAACGCATCAATAAGTGTGCATTATTTTATGTATAGCATCTTTAACTCACCTTTAAAGACGAAGATCAGGCGTTTAGCAGCATCACTCGACAACAGTTTTTTTCGTGACTTTTCCTATGTAAAATTATATATTTCAGATACGTAGAAACATTGATAGCTACTCAAGTCATCTCTAAATTGGACTAATTTGGACGGCCACAGTAAAAGTGTGTGGTTTTAAGAAGAGGATTTTAAGACTTTAGAAATATTCTAACCCTGTTTTGATGTAAAGTAAATGGAGTCGAGGAGTCGATTCCAGACTCCCAGTGGGAGTCGGGAATCGGAATTGATTCCAAAAAACCTGGAATTGAACACCCCTAATGAAAATCAAAGGACCCGCGAGAGACTTCCCCAGTCTCGATGGGCTCTACTTTTATTGGACAGCTGCGTCGCGTTCAACGGATTAATCTGCATAAAGATGGGAATTTCCCCGTTCACACCACCTGCGACACGCAGCGGCAAAGCGACAATGGAGCGCAGGTGACTTCTGGAGACACGAGCGACAGTGATCGTTGGAGACAGAATGTAGGCGTGTCAAGTGACACCAGACACGCGACAAAAGTTCAGAAAAGTCAACTTTATGCAAATGAGAAGCGAATTTTACATGCGACAACCAATACGAGTGAAACAGACTCTGAAGCTTACGTCACCGGCTAGACAGGACAGATTTCGGAGCGATTTCACAGTTTTATTGACTGTAACCACATGGATATGATAAAATGATGCCTGGAGAGGAAACCATCAGCAATTGTAGTGAGTTTGATTCATACATTATATTTTGTGTTTTTACGAGTTTTTACGAAGGTAGTGAGCAGTTTGGCACTGTTGCAGTGCATCTTACAGTGTCCCCTGGATTATGATGATTATAGAAATAAGAAAGTTTATTATATGTTAAACTCGAATGACGTTTTAGTAAAAAAAACAAAAAACAAACAAACAAAAAAATTGACAGTATGGGTGAGTTTACGTTGAGACTAGATGAAGTTGAAACTGGAAACTCGATTTGTAGTTTGTGGCATGCCTTGCATTATTCTGGATCAGGAGTGTAATTCATATTTAGCAAATTATTATTTTTAACATGCATATTAAATAGTACACTGTAAAAAATAAAAATTGAAAAAGAAAATGTATTGGTAATTTTCTGCCAGTACATTCATTTTACAGAAATTTCCGTTGAACCTAAAACTAATGCAATGTACAATTCAAAATACAGGTTAAACACCGGTAAAAAAATAAAATAAAAAAAAATAAGAATACAGAAAATTCCTTCATATTTATAAGTACATTGTGCCCTATTTGACTGACTTTTTTTTTTTACAGTGTATAGTTTAGCATTAATATTACTTATATTTTGCACACAAAACCTATGCTTCCTTAGAAGGTACCCAGCAAGAAATAATTGTACTTATCGGTTGACCTGATATAGTCCGGCTATGTCGAATAGATATCTTTAATAGATGTAATAATATACATCTAATAATAGATGTCTTAAGTGCAAAATTGCCAGCTGGGTAATTTCATATCTGGTTAAGGATCTCACTTGGTTTAGGAAAAAAGAAAAAAAATGTCACCCATATAAAATTCTTCTAAAGTAAACTCAGTTTATGCTAGTCAAGCAAGGTGGTATGAATGTATGGCTATGTATGGCATAAATGCAGGCTATTTATGTCCTTTAGGCATTTGTCACATTTAGCAACAAGCAATATTTTTGCTCAAGGTCAAATCGAGCTGCTTTCTAGGAAGCTGTCCTATTTGGTCATAACCTGCAAGAAATTCTGCCCCAGTCTCACTCACATACATAATTTAATTTCGATGCCCTTTTATCACAAGACCTTTAAAATGAAATTATCCTCATGCAATGTCTTGGGGGGGGGGGGGGGGTCTGTTTTCTTGAGCAAAAGTATTTGCTTAAGTATCCTCTCTAACAAGCTTGATTCTTTCTTGCCTGTTGGCCTTGTCTGAAACAGATACATAGATGCCACATTCGACCGCTCCAGACATGTTGGCGTGCCGGCCATCTTGAAATAGTCAGACTGTTGTCACTGTCACTCACAGTAAGAATCAATGATGTCATAACATCTGCGCAACTTCTGGTTATGAAATCACAGAGATTTAAATTCCAGAAGAAATGGGATAACGTTTCAAAGGTGAGAATGTGTTGGTTTGGGTTTTTATATGTATTAACTGAATAACGGTATTACAGGTTTTTACTATTGTATTTTTAACGTTTTTTTTACTTTTACCATGATACATTTTTAATGTTGTGTTAGCTGACGTCTTCGTCATGTTGTATTATGTAAGCTTAGCAAGATCATCTGCTGAAGTCTATTGCAGAGATATTCTGCTTCTAACTACGGTCAGTCAACTTTCTCTCCAGTGTTCACGGACCGGCTTTGACCATTCCAATAAGGCAGACGGCTTACATTAAACGACCCATAGAAACAGATGCTAATGAGGCATCTATGCATATATACAGAGTCTGAAATGTATCTGAGAGGTAGTTTTAATAATAATAAAAAAAAAAACTTCCCCACAGATCTCAAGCACTCAACTCATTTTTTTGCTCTTTGCAAAATATACCAGTCACAGGGTTCCCAGATCCCTCTGGAGGCCTGGCCTGGGACTCGGAGTGTCTATCACAGTTAAATGGTCAGCAGATTTTCAGACAATGTTGTGTTTTTTGACTCAATTAAGTATAGTGGTTGCACACATGGGAAATTCAGGTTCTTAATACTAAAGTAAAAATACATAAATACCTTAGCATGTAGAAACACAATAGAATGGAGTACACAACTGAATCTTGCAGTAAACGACTAGAAATAGCACATATAGTAAGAAATCAATTCATTTTCATCTTAGACTTGAAGAAATACACATTATTGCCACCTACTGGCATACATATATTCCATCAATAAACAAATCTATTTGATGAACAAAGACTTGGATGAATCAAAATTAATATTTTGTGAAATACACAGTGTTGGATAGAAGTACTAGGAAAAGACTAAAACAGCACACAAAAACTCCTACACAAGCTTCACTATTCTCCACAGAATAACAAACCCTCTTCTGAATCCCAACCTAACAGAACATTAAACACTAACAAGTCCCCTCCTGCTCTCATCTTTCTCAAAAACACTTTTACTTTCTCCACTCAGTCCCATGCAATGCATCCTGGGAACTGAAAATCCCAGCATTGGCATGTTGCATTTGCTCATGTATATATAAAAATTTAAATTTGCTACAAGCATAAATTATACTCAATAATGAAATTGATAACATAGTTGTAAGCCCTTAATGGGATAGTTCACTCATAGGCCCTGTCCCAAATGGCACCTTAAACCCTCACGGTCATCCTCTGACTCCACACTTTTGCCGCTTTGAACTGGGAAGAAGTTTGCTGCATAACCCGCACCAGTGCAGGCTTGGCAGAAGTGCACATTAAGGGCACATATTGACCTAAAACCCCTTCTGAGTCTTCTTGACCATCCTTCTGAGACCTAAAGTGACAAAATGGGAAACCCTGCAGTCTCGTGGACTTAACGGACACATGCGCCATTGTAAGTCCATTGTAAGATGGATGGATGGATGGATGGATGGATGGATGGATGGATGGATGGATGGATGGATGGATGGATGGATGGATGGATGGATGGATGGATGGATGGATGGATGGATGGATGGATGGATGGATGGATGGATGGATGGATGGATGGATGGATGGATGGATGGATGGATGGATGGATGGATGGATGGATGGATGGATATATTTTCTGCAAAACCTTTACTTTCTATTATATGGATAATGTATATATTGTTTATCTTATTGGTCAATAGAATCTTATAATTTGTTGATTTCAGTTTTTAGAAAGCAAAATGAAATGGCAAATGACAAACATGTTGTAAAATGTCATTAATATTATTCTAATTTTATAACTTTTCTGCAGACTTATTTTGATTGGAATGACATAAGTGTGATTAAATGATGACTTCGATTTAACTGTCCCTTTAATAGACATTGCATCAAGAAAATAACTCTCTCTTCATCTACCAAAATCATCCCAACCACACATAACAGTAAGCCAACTTTTTTTTTTATATTCTGTAATAAGTAATCAGAGAAGCCAGAATGTTTCTCTGACAGCACACGGGTAATACTTCAAAACAACAGGCTCTGTCAGCTTTGAGAATGGCACTTTGAATTAAAGTCCAACTTCATCAGACAGAAATGAGCGGCTAGATCAAAAAGGCATGATATGCATGCAAAGCTTTTGTTACCAATTTCCCCCACCCTAGGGCACACATGCTGAAGTGGAGGTAGTCAAATTGGACAGCAAATTGCACACTGAATTGATGCATATTCTGAGGCTGGTGGGGAGGAAAAAAAATAAAACATGCCTTCATCAAGAGAGCGTCATGAAATCTGCCAACCTCTAACAAGGCCTGATAATGACATCCACTTCAGTCTATAGTGTCGGGTTCATAAGACGTGCCACCATGCACCAAGGGATATAAAATAAAAGTAAAAGAAAGCATGCTTGCTCAAGGATGTGTAATTGTATGTGTCATTGCTGCTAACATCATTAGTGAAGAGGTGACATAATGCAGAGATTTATGTGAAACAGCATGGCTTGCTATAGTAAACATCATAACTCACAATTACCCTACATTGAAAAGCATTGAATTTTCACCACTCAGATGTCTTCCATCCATTGAGTAGTGTGATTTGTGTCTTACTTAAAGTTGTGCTAATGGTTTCCACTGTCTATGAAGTCCCGTTGAATCATCACAGCCTAACGCTCAAATCAATATCAGGATGTGAGACTGAGGCCTATTTTCACTCACCTGCTGATTTGAGACGGCCTTAATTGCTGAAAGCTATTCAATTGATAAGGAATCACTCCCATTAGTGTGCAGCTCATTAACTCACAACTAATTAAAGGGGTGAAATGAGAGACAGAACTGGCTAATTAATTGAGCTAGGCTTGCTTATATTCAAACAACATTGGTGCTGTGATCATTATTACAACCAAGTGAGATCTACTGTATACACATTCTAAGATGAAGCTTGCTACGGAACAAAGAAAATATAGTGCTTTTCATCACAATCTTTTGTTAAACATCTCTTTTTCTAACAAATGCCCACTTTAACAAGGTCTATCAGCAGAGACATGGCTGTGTGACTGTTTGACATCCTTAAATACCCTTATGTCACTTCAAACCCATATGCTGTTATTTCAAACATGACAACTCTCTGAACAGTTTTAGCGTGTTATCGAATATGGCAATGTTAATGTATTTGGGCTTGGTTGACTAGATCCTGCACAGCAAGTATGGACGTGCTACTACAAAAACAACATCCAGAAAGTATTCACAGCGTATAATTCATCCCACATTTTATGTTACACAGCCTTATTACAAAATTGATTAAATGTATTATTTTCCTAAAAAATCTACAAATAATACCCCATAATTACAATGTGAAAGACGCTTCTTTAAAATCAAATTAATCTTCAAATGTATGATAATAAAAATATAAAAATAAAAACATATGTACATATTCACAGCCTTTGCAATGATATTCAAAATTGAGCCAAGGTGCTCCTGTTTCCACTGATCATCCTTGAGCTGTTTCTACAACCTGATTGGAGTCCAAATGTGGTAAATTCAGTTGATTGGACATGATTTGGAAAGCCAAGCCATGCAGTATAAGGAATTGTCTTTAGACCTCTGTGACAGAATTGTATCGATGCACAGATCTGGGAACGGGGACAGAAATGTTTCTGCAGCATTGAAGATCCCAGAGCATAGTGGCCTCCATCATCTGTAAATGGAAGTAGCTTGGACCATGAGAAAAAAATTCTCTAGACTGATGCAACAAAGATTGAACTCTTTGGAATGAATGGCAATTTTCATGTCTGGAGTAAACCAGGCACCACTTATTACCAGGCCAATATCATCCCTACAGCGAAGTGTGGTGGTGGCAGCATCATGCTGTGGGGATGTTTTTCAGTGGCAGGAACTGGGAGACTAGTCAGGATGAGAGAAAGATGAATGCAGCAATGTACAGAGACATCCTTGATTAAAACCAATTCAGAGTGCTCTGGACCACAAACTGGGGAAAAAGTTCATCTTCCAACAGGACAACAACACTTAGTACACGGCCAAGGTAACAAAGGAGTGGCACCAGGAAAACTTTGTGAATGTCCTTGAGTGGCCCTGCCAGGGTCCAGACAGGAACCCAATTGAACATCTGTGAAGAAATCTGAAAATGGCTGTGCACCGACGCTCCCCATCCAACCTAATGAAGCTTGAGAGGTCATGCAAAGAAGGTGGAGAGTTTCAGAGGAACTCTGATAGGGAGCTGTAGGACTAACACAGCAAACATTCAACCAGACTATTTAAAGGCTGAGCAAGCAATCTCATTGGCTGCAGGTTTTTGAAAACGATGTTCGACGTACGTCAGAATGTTAACCGACGAATTGGGCTCTCATGCAATATCCCAATTTGTCGGTTTACATTCTGACATACATTAAACGTGACCGACTGAAAGGGAACTACACACCTGTGCACATATACTTTTTTTTTTTTTTTTTTTTACTAACACACACCGAACACACATGCCTATAGACAAAATTACATTAGCTTTTTTTTGTGTGTGTGTCATTGTCATTGTCGTGTAAACATACCCTTATTCTGTGAAAGTGACCAGTAAGCTCCAAAAAGACTAAAAGCACTATGAATTTAGCCCATATGACTTATGCACTATACAGTTTGAAGTCATTGTCTCTGAAAGCCTGACACTTAAATTAAGAATTGGTCATCTTAATTCAAATATAAGTGAATGATTATTATGATGATCATTAACTGCACTGCTATTGAATCTAAATGTTTAAGTGATCTGTGAGCTCGGAATTGTGCGTACAGTATATGACTTTTATGAAACATTCATTTTTTAATGAATCAGACAAAAGGATTCATAATTGTTAATGAACTCATGAATTGCCCGTCTGAAGACTCACTCACTGAAAAAGAAGTCATTACTTCTGACCAACTTGAAATGAACTGAGAATTATGTAAACTTGCATTATGAGAATGCTATACTAAGTTTTGTTGAAATAAATGCTACTATGTTTAAAATAAAAAAAAGTAAATGTAGCAATAAAAATTAAATAAAAAGTAAATGTAAAAATGTTTACCAAAATCATTTTTGGTTTTGTTTAGACCAATATTAAAAAAGTCAATGGAATCATTAATAAATTACAATCATTATGTGGAGCCAACACATTTCTTCCATAAATTAAATTCTTACTATTCCCTACTATTCGCATTCCTATTTGTTGCCCAAATTCTTTCCAAAATGGTTAAAAAACAAATAAATTAATAAATAACAGAGCATATGCCTGTTTGCCATCCTCAGACACACAAAATACTTGCAGAGCAATTACACTGCAGGAAAGTCATATCTGGGTTCTGCCTGTGTGGATTATAATAGCAGTCATTTTATAAATATTAGTGCTGGTGCATATTTTTCAGCTTGGCTGGTTCCATTCATTCTTATTAGATGACAAACAGAACAGACTCCCTAGTTTTGCTGGCAAAAAAGCTATGCCTGCATTATCAGAAAAACAATGCTTTTTTTTTTTTTTTTTTAGAAATTAATGCCACACTAATAAAAATGGAAATGAAAATAAAAGGTAGCATGTATACTTAATATGATGGAAAGTGGATAAGATACATTCTCTGCAAATGAGTTCTTCATAGTCAGACTTAATATGGTAATTGGTTATTGCGGTCAAATTATCTTAAATCTGGCTATGATATGATTAGAAAAGCCACATTTGAATGACACACTATATTACATGTCAAAACTACTGTTATTCCAATTAATATTAACATTGGATACCTCTGGGTTCTATATAATAGCAATGTCAACCAACATTAATCACGGAAATGTTCATACTTCCCATTTCTGAAGTCGTAATTACTTGTATATTGCATTGCACCTATAGTTAGGGTATTGCTTT